>NC_140489.1:49525122-50190122 GCF_964271855.1 Acomys minous
TTAGTGAATCTATTCCTCATCTTAATGACTCAGTTGTCACTCACAAGGTTATTTTTAATTAACTGGTATAGAATTTTGTATATAGATGCAAAATAAGTTTAATTCTAGATACAGTGGTATAGAATTCAAATGTAAGTTTATTCTTCACACACACACTACACACACACACACACACACACACACACATACTCAAATATAAGGTATTGTACCCATATAATACAGAGTTTACTTCCAATGCTTTGAAAGTGCTATTGCAGGCTGTTTAGGATAACTAGGTAAGACAAGTTGATTATTAGTTTATCAGATCATGGTCATGTCAATTGCTGGTCTACTTGTGTATCACAAGAATGTACATCTCAGGTGCAGCAGATAGATATGATACTATAGAAAGATAAGGTAGGCTAGTTAGATAAGGTCTTGAAAAACTTCAGAGAAATGCAGAATATGGCATTTAAAAATATTTTTATTATTTTAAAGATTCACTGACAATGAGACAGGTTCACTCCTTGTAACACCCAGCCTACCTCAAAGAGGACAATGAGCATCAAAGAACCTCTGTGTGGAGATGGCTTCAAATGTGACAAACAAGCCACTGGGAAAATTTTCCTCATTTCTACAACTTATAGAATTCTGCCTAAAGAAGGCAAGCTTGGATGTAGGCAGAGTCGACCACCAAATTCTGCCACGATAGAGTAAATAAGACCTCTATAGTACCTGCCTCACAAATATGTCTGCCAGATATATTGGACCAGAATGCTGAAGATAATGCTCCTACATAATAGAGAGTTTTGGGTGATTATTCAGGTAGAAAACTGTCTCTGTCATCTTCTCATTTGGAAAGCTACTAACCTGCACTGCTGGCATAATTAGGTAATTTATTCCTTCTCAAGTCTCTGATGGAGTTGAAGACCAGGTAGCTTAGTTTTACAATGAAGCTTGGTTGTTTAGGGGTTAAGGTATTTTTAGGTCTAAATAAGTGTTCTAAATTGATATTGACAATACGTAATGGAGATTAATTTACATTCAGAAATTTAGATAAACCAAGATAGGAAAGATGTTACTAAGAATGCAACATTTATATAATTCCTGATTATGTCATGGTTCTTCTTGCTATAGGTAGTCTATTGTATATATGTATAATAATATAAATGTATATGTAAAAAGTGTTTTTAAAAATACAAACAAATAAATAAAATCCCTTTGTAACACTAAAAGAAGAAAGAAAGAAAGAGGGAAAAAAGAAAGAGGGAAGAAAAAGGAAGGTACAAGTGAGGGGATACAATCTTGATGTAAACTCAATAAATTATAATAAAAAAGAGAAAATAAGTAAATCTTCTTCCCATGAAATGAGAAAACCCAGGTACAAGTGACTTCGAAGATATTCAGTTATATTAGATGATCATGGGTGATAAAGCTATGTGGGTCTTAAAACAGAATTATGATGATTTAAACAAACTCTACAGTCATCCCCAACTCTAATTTTATCTCATGAAATAGTAGAAAGCTATGACACTTAAGTTATAAACCTGGTCCTTACACAAATCACACACCTTGATAGTTTGCCAAGTCTCTTTCTCGGTACCCCCAATATCAAAAAATTATGCATACCTTCAGTACTATGGTGAGGATGAAAAAGAAGATCCTGAAAATGGATTTGTATTTATTCTTTGAGAATTCAACAGATTTAATCATATGTATCTCATTCCCTCCTCCAATCCCTCCCAGATTTACTTCCACATGTTCCTGCCACCTCCATATCCTCATCCTCTTTATAAAATTAACTCTGTGTGTCTTAGTCATTTTATTCCCCTACCCCTAGTCATCCCAAATGCACCTCTTCCTTCCCTACCTACCCAAGTTTATAAACCACTGAGTCCAATTGCTGCAGCCCATGCCTCCATGGAAGCATTGTCACCCAGGCAACCCAGCAAGGGTCACGTTCCTGATCATACACCTCCCCAAAACAATCACTCATCATCCGCCAATAGCTCCTCAGCTGGAGTTGAGACCTTGTGAGTCTTTCCCTTATATAGAGAATTGTATAATTTCTTGGGCACTTTGCTTGGAGGCAAACTTTTTATGCCATTATAATTATTATTAAAAAGAGCAGCAAATGAGACTTTAAAGGTCATCTACTCCAGACCCTTTCAAGTTTTAAAGTTTTCTTTAATGTACTATAGCTAGACAGTTATTAAATGGTTATAAAATCTTAAAGCATATAATTTTTTTTTCTTTCAATTTGACAAAACTTGCGTACATAAAATAAGAAAAATTGAAGTTGCTTTATTACATTTAGGGTAGAGATCTTTTGTCTCTCTAATTTGTCTGTTTAAGCAATAACATCCTCCAAGTTAGAAAATCACTGACTATTAGTAGATTTCCCCAGGATGCTAAAGACTAACCAGGATTGTTTCTTGTTTTGTTTGTTTCTTTGCAGTGTTAGAAAACAAACCTAGAGTCAATTATTCTAACACTAAACCACATCCCTAGCTCTTTACTACTTTAAAATTAGTATTCTTCATATCTTAATATCTTCCAGTATTACAAGTCTATTCATGCAGAAAATAAAACTATCCTACTTTCTACCCCTTCCTCACAGGCCACTGGTTCAAAGGTTGAGGAAAGATAGAACAAATCTCCACATCCCACCAACCAGCTTTCTCAACATTGAGAGCGAAGTGAGTACACGGAAAGGGGCACCTATAAATATACATGTATTGTCTGCTTGTTTTATTTATCTATATATTACCATTCTTAATACTCAGTGTAATTCTGATTCAGGGAATGCATTGTAAGATTGTGTTTTCACTTAATCCCATAAATTACCTGAATGCATACTTTCTAGAAACTACATTCTTCTGGTGATTAATCCTAATATTTCTGATAACTAGATGTTCTAAGACATTTATATACTCTCTGTCAGAACACAATCCAAAAATGGAGCCCTATGATAGGAATTCTGAGAGCTTGTGAGAAAACTCCAAGAAAACAAGACAAGAATTTTGTGACATCACCTTATTCAAAAACTGAAATTGTTCTTGGAATGTGCTTTTGTGCCCTTCCCAGATGTAGTAGACAGGAATGAGTTTACCTCAGATTATTCATTACAGCTGCCTCTTGCTATTTGTTTATATGCCTCTATGAAAATCATTTTTCCATAGGCAACTTGTCCTTGTGATCGTATACTTCTCATATTTGTGGGAAATTAATTCATGCCACTTTTCTTAACCTTCAGGATGTAAATTGTCTGACGTTCTGAATAAAGTTGGCTATTGGATGAGTCTTTAGTCCACCTCATTTTCAGGCTCCATTCTCCCATGTTCCACCACCAATATATCAGAAAGCACTCTCTATTGCTAAAAATATAATTTTTCTATAAACGAAATTTAATGTCACAAACACATAAATAATGAAAAGTATTTATTTACTAATTAAATATTTTATACTTAATATTCAAATAGTATGAATCATAGAAAATTATGGTTAAATGTTTCAATGTCATGTCAAATATGAGTTTTAAGGAATGAATATATTTTCATTTTTCATATACAATAACAAGCAGGAAAAAGTTTATGTCACTAGTTCTTGATTCTCTATAAGGAAGATGATGTGGTAAAATGAACAGAAAACCTGATAGCAAAGTGGCCTTTAGCTTTATTATTTGCTTTTTAGAACTAATTAAAAGAATTTGAAAGTCAGATTCTGTTGCTGAAACCACACCCTTCAGGCATAGGACATGTAGAAATAGGACTGGAAATGACCTGGAAAGTCTGTTCTTTGAGAACTACCTTTTATAGTATCAGAGACTGTTAGTGAAAGATACCCAGAGAGAGAGAAGAAAAACATCCTACCCAGCTGAAAGTCTCTGAGCCACAGCAATGACTGACCTGGCAAGATACCCCCAGTGATGCAGGAGTGGTTCTTGTATCTTGGGGGTAACCAAAAAGTGTCTAGTTGTGTTTAAGGACTTTCTAATAGGAGGGAAATCATGCTTGGTACTATAAACATAGCCAACTACCCATGACTAGAAAAGTCATAGACCCTATAGGGGAACCTATTATTATAATTTTCCTAAACCACTATAATTTCTAAATGCATTTAGTTGTTTATCTTTTTATCTGTACACCCGTAGGTAAGTGTTAATTCCCACTACTTACCAAAAAAAGCTTCTTTGTGTAGCTGGCAAAGACTAGGAGAGAGATGCATAGCTAGTGATTTATGGTTGTGGGGATTCCATTCCTAATTGTTAGATATGCAAAGCAACCTCTACACCTAAGGCTTGAGGAACATTGGGAGAAAAGGGATAAAATAAATGTAAAAGCCAGTGGACCAGGATGCCTGATGTGAAATAGCGTCTTTTAGGCATGAGAGGGAATCTCAAGATTATGGTTGCCTAAATAAGACCTTCAAAATGACATGTATCAACATGCCAGTACACATAATGATAAATTCTCAAGGCCTCACACATGTAGGAGAAGCTAGAGATAAATAATAGTACTGAGAAAATAAGAATAATTTTTACCTAGGAATGAGGCACAAGATAGATTATGCAACCCCAAATTGTCAGCGTAAGTACATAAATGTATAAACAATGCTAAGTAGATTCAGTAGGCTGTGTGTGTGTAAAACACTAACTATGAAATTATGAATAATTATGAAAGAAGATTTCATAAATTTGGGAGGAAGTAAAGATACACAGGAGAACTTATAGGGAGAAAAGGGAAGTTGTAAGTTATATTTAGTTCTCATGTATAAAATTCTCAAAAAATATTAAACATCAATGATTCTATACTGTGATTTGTTAAAAATTAACCTTTTACTTCATATTCCTATTAATTCCAAATTCAGCAGCAACAACAACAAAAAGATAAGAAACCTTAGAAACCTTAGAGAATAAAGTGGAGAGGAAAGTGAGAAAAGAAGTGAAAAGGAGAAGAAGGAAGAAGAAGGAGAAGAAGAAGGAAGAAGAAGGAGAAGAAGAAGAAGAAGAAGAAGAAGAAGAAGAAGAAGGAGAAGAAGAAGAGGAGGAGGAAGAAGAAGAAGAGAGGGAGGAGAAGAGAAGAAACAGCTGAAGTAGAGACTATTAAAAATTAGAAACAGTCAAAAGATCTTGTGTGGAACGTCTTGTAAAGCAGGAAGAAACAAAGGCCCTTGGGTGGAAATAGAGGCTCCATAATGTTCTGCTTGGCTTCTTTCTGCTATGGCAGATATCTGGGCTCATGATCTTGTTTTTCATTGGTTAATAATGTGTACAGATGTAACCCTGGTCAGTATTCACTAATACCAGAATAGTTTGTGAGTTTGGCTTTGGTGAAATAAACTGTTGAAATTATTTTTGTAAACAATGTTTGTGTCTCTTGGCTTATTTCTTAACCTGGCTATCACTCTTGTATATTTGTTTAAAATTAAATTTCACAGCACAGTGGAGCAGTTTATGTCCATCTTAATCCTCCATGGTTTTTGTCTTGCAGCAAACATCCCAACAATACTTAATACTTGCACTTTGTAGCTTTCTTGGGCTCCAGCTCTTTCCTCCTGATCTTTCTTGGACTTCTACCCATGGCTAAATCCCCTACTCCTCCTCTAATTCCTCCTCCCCTGGCTGGCAGGGAATCCAGCCCTATTCTTTCACCTGGTCATCAATTGGTTGCAAGCTACTTTACTGATATATCAGGGTGACAGTTGGGGAGCAGTGTTTATACTACATTGAGACAGAAATCAGAATTTAAACTACACCACAATCTTATGCCTACAATAAACTGTATTTGGAAGTACTGTATACATGTATGTTTTCGATATGAAAATTAATGAAGGTTTGCAGTATTTATTCACTTTGTTATACTGGGGTTGGAGTGGAAAAGATTAAATTTATGTAATATAAATTATAATCTCTATAATATAACATCTAGCAGAAAAACACATAGTACAAAGCAATGATTTCTTTCAGTTGTGGGAACAGATAAATTGATATTTACCAGCAGTGAAGCTCACGGAAGAAATTATAATTAAATAGATTTTTAAAAAATACCTTCCCTCCCAGGCTCAAATATTTGAGCACGTGGTCTTCAGATGGTTTTACTGGGGAGGCTGTGGAACCTTCTGGAAGTAGAGGCATGCTAAAGGTAGAATGCCACTAGGGTTGGACATTGAGTGTTTTTAGTATCCCTGGGATTCATTGTTCGTCTGCTTCATGTTTGGTTGGAGATGTGGTAAATCACTTTCTTGCTCCAGCTGCTCACTTTCACACCTCCCCTGCTATCAGAGACTCTCCTTCCAGAACTGTAAGGCAGAATAGACTCTCGTCCATGAAACTTATGGTCATGGTATTTTATTATAGCAAGGCAAAAGTAACTAATGCATTCTAGATATTTATTGAAAGGTAACAAAAGCTAAAATAAGAGGCATAAATCAGTGTTACTGCCCATAACCCAAATAAATTTAAATTTTAATTAAAACATATAGAAAGCATGCTTCTAAAAATAAATTTATACAATAGTCTGGGAAACTTTACTAGAAGGAAGTCATAGTATGAACAAAATTTAATTTATACTGTAGTTATCTGGACCTACTGGAGTTATTGCTGAGGGAAGATGATTCCATGTCAAACTGATATAGCGGCCAGTCACATAATTCACTAGCCTATGGTTTTGTTCCTGTTGAGTTACATAAGGCCCATAAACCTCTGGTATTGTGAAACTGAAGTGTGAATCAACACTGAATTCAACTAGCTTCTTTAGTCAGTACTGAGGATACTGGTACAACTGGTGTTGAAGAAAGAGTGTGCATAATGCCTGCAACATCTACTTACAGCTCAGAGTATGAAGTGGCGTGGGGGACCAGTTGTGGCTTCACTTTCAGTGGGTTCTAGTAAGGCTTCTTCAGTGGAGAGAGAAGCATCCTGTCAGGACATTGTCATAGGAGAGGAGAACAAGGGCCGGTACCAAAGGAGAATCAGAGGTTCACAACTTGAATATTTAAATATGGCTTAAGATTTATTCCATAAATAATTAAAAATATGATGGACAGTGAGGGTGTGTATAGATTAAGAGAAATAGGGGTAGAGATAGAACAGATGTCCAAGTGGGTGCCTAAAAAGCTAGATGATAAATGGGTGAATGAATAAATCAACACTCAGTCACCCTTAGTTCAATAAATAATGCAAATCTAAAACTAACTACAATGGATAGATGAAAAATTATCAATAAAGATGAAATGTCTGGATTTCCATGTGCAAATAATAGTTCATGGGAAAGATTTGCTAAGAAGGCAATAGAGCATTGATAAGTGATCGACAATTTGTAAGTAATTGCTGTGTTCCCCTAAATGGTTAAGGGTTTCATTAGTTAGAATTTCCACAGTTCCACCCTCCAGACTGTACACTCTCTCCTTAAGAGCATACACACAAGTGTCTGCTTCACTTCCCATCATCTCTAAAATGCGTCTCTTCAGTTCTTTGAGCCACAAGCACGAGTGTTAATAATAATGTTCATGCTTTGATATAACCAGAACAGCTCTCATGACACTTCACAAAACTCCAAAGGCAGCACCAGCTCTCAGTTCACTGGAAGAACTTCAGAGGTCAACATTATTCAACTACCCGGAGCTGCTAAAAGAGAATAGCGAACACTCAGCCCTGCCTTTGTTTACTAACACAGTACTCACATGCCCTTCACTGTGAGCATGATTGAAGTGAGATACCTGTGACATCACAGATGGCTGCTGTCCTCCTATCTTCCTTTGAGTCACAGTGGTCTTGATTTTACTTTATGTTTATTTTTTAGTCACTCTAAGAACTTGGTATTTGTTTTCCAGGGCATTTTTTTTTCTTCAACTAAAATATAGGTTTTTGTTGTTATTTTTTTGTTTTTATTTTTTATCAGAATTTTTGTCTTTCAGGATGACTTGCCATGTGGCTTCCAAGAACTTAAGCAGATTATCCAATGCACCTTTTTCTTGGCAGTTCTGCAACAAAAAGACTTGTTCATTTACAGATAATGTAGGTGTCACTGATCACATGGAGGAAAAAAAAAACATTCACACCTGATTATTTCTGTAGCTTTTTCTCACTATAGATTTTTAAATTAATTTCCTCCTCCATCACAGAGGGCTAGACCATGTTCCTTGGGGTATTCTCTCAAGTTTGTTCTTCACTTTCACAGTTAGCAGGGAAATACCTGTGTGGATTTCCTGAAATATAAAAGCATAAGCTGCTTTTGTCACACATGTTAGAGTGGATTATGAATACATTAAACATATTATGAGACTACTGCTCATAAGAGAAAGCTGTTGATCAGTTAAGTTCCCACAAGCAGAAAGAACTGTAATCATGGAAAATTACACAGCGAAGTATGCTTTATGGCATTTTCTTTGTCCTTCATTCTAGATTTGATTTGGTCCCCACCATTGTTCTTTCTCTCTCACTCTCTCTCTCTTATATGTCTGACGTATATCATTGCTTACTTTTAAAATTAATATTAAGTATCAAATTTGAAGATGCTTAGAACAAGATGATACACAAACTAGAACTTGCTAGGTAAGTGTTAGCACAGCCTCTGTAAGAACAATTCATAGGCATTTAGATTATGGAGAAAATTAGATAAATGATGATTTATCTAGGACATTAACAAAAGGTTCACCAATGCATAAGCTATATGGACAAAATAAAACATGATCCTCAGTATACTGAACAAAAGGACATCCAGGACGTGAGTGCCGCCTTCAAGATTAGAATAAGGAGAGAAGAAAAGGAAAGGCAACAGTGAATTTATACCTCTACCTTTTTATTCAATGATGGTATACAGAGTACAGCTTTTAAAGGATTGTTATAGGGGCCGGAAAGACAGCTCAGTGGTTAAGATCACTGGCTGCTCTTCAAGAAGACCCAGGTTTGGTTCCCAGGAACCACACAACGGCTGACAACCATCTGTAACTCTAGCTCCACGTGGCTTGCTGCCCTCCTCTGGCCTCTTAAAACACAAGGTGGTGTTCCACACTTCACATCTGGCAGTAGCCTGGGGTGTGTCAGGGTGTGGCTGTAGTATTGAGCTGATCCGGGGTGCTGTTTGCTTCTGGACACAAACAGAGGAACCTCAAGATCAAAG
Source organism: Acomys minous (assembly GCF_964271855.1). NCBI lineage: Eukaryota > Metazoa > Chordata > Mammalia > Rodentia > Muridae > Acomys > Acomys minous. The sequence goes on from NC_140489.1 coordinate 49,534,224, forward strand.
GTTTTGTTTCCCTCTCAAGAGCAGTGTATCATGTTCAAGGCGAGCATTACAATTCACTCTTTTTTTTAAATTAATTTATTCATATTACATTTCAATGGTTATCCCATCCTTTGTATCCTACCATTCTTCCCTCCCTCCCATTTTCCCCTTACTTCCCTCCCCTATGACTGTGCCTGAGGGGGACCTCCTCCCCCTTTATAACTTCAAACCCCTACCCAGATCTAGCCAATGGACAAGACATTCTTCCAGTTGAGTGGAGAGTGGGGTATGACTTTCACATGTACTCTGGTGCCTCATAATTGACCATGTCCCCTGGATGGGGAGACCTGGTGGAACTCAGAGGAAGGATAGCAGGCTACCAAGAAGAGACTTGATACCCTATAACATATACAATTCACTCTTTTTAAATGAGATTGCTGGCACTAGATGGCAGTGAAAACGTGGGCATTCCAAAAGCCTGTACTGATACCTCAGTCTTACAGCTCTTTGGTTAAGCCACTATATTAAAGGCAAGGGTGCACACTAAAGCCCAAAACTGACCAGAAGGCAGGTCTGGTGATATGCAGTTCTGGGAGGTTACAGATCCAACAAGTACCAAGTTCATGGTGATGGGGCATGTTTCAGGGGCTGCCTGACCATGACATAAAAGCAGAAGCTTCCCCTGGCAGCTACCTTCAGGGAGGAGGGAAGCTCTTCCTTCCTCAGAATAAATGACTTCTTACCACTCATGGTGGAGGAATGGAGGGAGAAAGCAAGCAAAAAAAAAAACAAAAACAAAAACCTTTTATTTCACGAATCAGGGACATTATAAACGTTGGCCAGTAGAAAGGGTTTCAAGGGTGAATGTGTTTGAATCGCTGGGCAAGGAGTGCCAGGGATATTTGATCTACATGTAACAAAACAGCCTGATCATAAGAGTGGAAAGTAGTACTCAACATATGATTTGGGAGAATCTCCACGTACAGGTAAATGGCATTGGTTGAAAGCCAAGACATTTTATTAGCATAGGGTGGGTACCTCCAAGAACCACTCCCTAGGTGCTTGCTGCACAGGTTTCTTATCAGGAAAGAGTGGAGCCTGCAATCTCCCCTGAAGGCTATGTGATGCTCCTTAGGAGATCTGGGGGGTCCCTAGATCAGGCAAAGAGGGAACCGCACTGAGAAAGAGAATCCTTCATTGTATACCTATCTCAGAGGCTATAGGAAAACTCCAGACCTTAACAGCAGAGTTCCACAAGTAGGTACATGAGTGATGCACAAATATTCACCAGAATAGCAAAAACTCATCTTGCATGGGAAAGTATGAAAACTACACAAAGTATGAAAACTGCACAATATATTTTGTACTCATTAAAGAAATGTCAAAGTACAAGGAAGATGGAAATTGAGAAGACCATAACTACCAAAGGTGTAACATTTACGTGCTCAGTAGTATGCTATAGATTCCACTTGTATTGCCTGATTATAGGCTTTGAATAGTATAACAGCAATGGTGTGATAACTCATCTACAAACAGTGGTAGAGTTATGCAAAAATATTTAGAAACTAGGAGACTTTAAGAAGGCACTAACTAGGGGGTTGGGGTTGGAGTTTATCTGGAGCTACTATGTATTCAAAAATTAATTGCTTGCCCCTTCAAGCTCCTTATTGTCCTACAAGTAAATTCTCACATATCCTGTGTCCAAAAGGAGTTGGTGTGTGAACCCAAATTATTGCTAATTATATAATAAAGCTGCCTACAGACTGGTATGGGCAGAAGAGAGATAGGCAGAGTGAGGTTTCACAGGCTTGTGGGGTCACAGCAGAAGGAACTCACAAAGGAGAGAGGAGGAGGAAAGAAGCAGGTCACCTTGGGTTAGTGTAACCAGGGAGTATGTGCCTAGAGCAGCTTGCACTAAGAGCTGGCGTGATGGTGCAGAAGCTGCCCAAATGGAATACGTGCAAGTTCCTATGGGGATTTTTGTCTGGGAAGCAGACAAAATAGCTTAAAGGGTTAACATCTGCCCAGCTCCAGAGTTTTAAGGATTATAACAAATCTAACAGCTCTTTGTGCCCTTTATTTATAAAATAGTGAGTTAAGGAATAAGTAATAACTAATTCATGTCCCACCTTTAATTAATATATACAGAATAATTAATACATTTTACAAGCCTGAGAACCTGAGATAGATCCTAGATATGAGATATAATTCCAGTATGACTCATAGGATGCCTTTAAGAGCCAAACTTTATGATCAATATTTAAAATATGAGTTATGTAAATAGAATATATATATATGTATATATATATATATACATATATATATATATATATATACCTAGAAAAGACTTATCAACATCATTACCAACAGAAAGCAGTCACAGCGAGATTGACATTGTTAAGAGGTCAGAAGGAATCTGTCCAACCTTCCTGTGTAGGTTGAGCTGTGGAAGAAACAGATTCACAAGCCGGGCATAGTGGCACACGCCTTTAATCCCAGCACTCGGGAGGCAGAGGCAGGCGGATCTCTGTGAGTTCGAGGCCAGCCTGGTCTACAAAGTGAGTCCAGGATGGCCAAGGCTACACAGAGAAACCCTGTCTCGAAAAACAAAACAAAACAAACAAACAAACAAACAAAAAACAGATTCATTTAGGAACTCAAGAAATCACAAATGAGTTACTCTGAAACTGGGCTATCTTATATGTTTGCATATAATTTGCTACTCTTCTTTCTCTTTCTGTTCTCCTGTTAATTGTTTGCTTCCTCTGTTCTGCTTCCTTCTTAGGGTAGCCTGGTCTGTTGTGCACCTCTGTCAGCATGAGGGCATAGGCAAAGAAAACGCCTGGGGAGGAACAGCTTTGGAGAAGTGCTTTGATTTATTGTGGGAAGGAGTATTTATGGCCCTGGGGAGGTGGCCAGGGTATCTGGGGCAAAGTCTCTGTGGCCATGTACTATTGGCCAAGGCAGGGGTGTAAAAAGATGCTTTTCCTGCATACTTAGAACTAGGAGGAAGAAATCTTATAAGATCCAACAAAAAGTGAAACCTGATAATAAATTACTGGGAGGATTGATTGTGGGGGGGCAGCTTTGTGGTGTCAGGTTGGGACAGGAGAGGTGTTCACACCCTGTAGTCCTTATGTTTTGGGGTATCCTCTACTTTTCCTCCATAACACTGAGCCATTACAGTCCCACACCTGTTAATTCTCTATGGTTTACCTGTCAAACAGCCCAAGGCAAAAGGAAGGTACCTAAGTTTTAAAAAGAGTTCCGAGTTCCCATCAATGACTATAATCATCAGTTTCTCATTTTTCAAGTAGTGGAAAAACATATAGCTTTTATCAAACATCAGATATTTCTCAAAAATCACTACACATAGTCCTTAAAGATTTTAGTTGTCACTCTGTTTAGTTACTTTTGGCTCATTTGGATTCTCAAACTATATCTTGGATTTGTCTCCTCAAAAACAGACATGGCTTACTATTCATTGCAAGAACCTCATATACAGAATATACCATGAAAATGTGTACATGGTAGGTTTTATTCAGTTGGATATTTGTACACAGACATCTGTAGTTTTCCCAAGTAGATTGATATTTTGACTTTCAATGACTATTTCAATGCTTTGGTGTGATGTGTCAGCTTCTTAAAGAAATACTTACGTGATACTGTGCGTTAACCCTCAGCAGTTTTCAAGAGAATTGAATATAACATTTAATAATAGTAATAGTTATTATCTCAAATATATAGTCTTAAACTTTAAATTGATCAGTTACCCATTGAATATTGTCTTGCTTGAAAACTATCTTGTTCATGAGTTTTCCCTTGAGTAAATAAGATACTAAGAGGACATTAGTTACACTTATCTGTGACATCACCCATCAGACTCACTGACAGTCTGTGACAATGAAGCTAAAGATAAGCTTTAAGAAAAAGCATTAAAAGCCTGTCAAAGATCCATTAAGTACTGAGTCCTCTGGGAGAGATGCATTCATAGCATCCAGTTCCTGACGTTGATTAGAAGCATAGGATCTGAAGGCAGCTCACTGTTTGTTAGCCCCCAAAATTACACTCTGGAAAGATAAACAGCATCTGGCAGAATTCTGCTATCATGAGTTCTTTTAAATCCAGGCCAGAAAGAGAGATTCTGTATCTTATTTCTGTGTCCAACATGCTGCTAATTTTTAATCCGCTACAAAGATATGATTAGTCAATGAACATATTTTGTTAATAAAATCTCCCCCAAACAATCAAAATGCAAACTACTTTATTTTGGAAACTATTGAAAGTGTCTAAAAGACTTGCATCTGGCACCCCAAACATTTCAACTCTCATCAAACTATGCAATGGCCTAGTTTTTGGCCATCCTTGCTCATGATTATTCCCAATCTTTTAGGAAATAACCAAAAGACTAATTAGGTCACTTGTAGTTTGGCTTTTGTGCCAGTCCAGGATCCCAGCTGGAAGTGATGGCCCTTAGGAGAGCAATCACCATGTCTAACACTGCTTGGCTTTGGGGATGATTGACATTGTTCAAGAGCTGAACAAGCTTAACATTGAATGAAATGCATTGAGGCAGAGCTGACACTAGGAAATGAACACATTTGCTCTACAGATATTTGCCAAGCATTTGCTATATTCCAGCCATTGTGCTAGGTGCTGGAAATAGAAAGAATAAAATGAAATAGCCTCTGTACAAAAACAATAATAACAACAAAAAACCCCACATCCTCTGGATTGATACAACAATGTGATTTACAATATTATGTGGTGCATGCTATCCCTGATCCAACACTACAGAGGTCACTAAAATACAAAGTAAGAGTATTAAAAATGAATTTTAAATGGAAAAAGAGAAAGGATTGGAAGAATAATAAAAACCTTGACTCGGGATATTTCCAGGAAAGTGTGAAATAGGAAAAATAAGTCAATAGGAAACATGATGCCTTACAAGGCAAAATATTTAATATGTAGTTAAGCTCATCATCTTTAATCTCAGTGCCACAGTGTATTTGATTCTGATTTTCCAAAAGATCATTTAGATGTTCCCGACTTGGGGGGAAGGGAAGGTGGATATTCTAATTACATAATACCAAATAAAATCTCAGTATCAGCAAAGAGTTACATCTTTTTGTGTTATTCATCAAGCAGGGTCCAATAGATGCTCAAATAGGGAAAGCTATTGTCAATGCAATTGGTTACTCTCTACAGCTTGATGATGAGACCCTATTACTGTAGACACCACATACTTATGTCACAGAACAAGGACAAATATAACGGGTACTCAACTGGAATTGTCACTACCACCGGCTAACTTTAATTGAGTTAGAAGACGTTTCATATGCTATGGGATGATAAAAGTAACCATTAATCTCACTCACACACAAATCCTGTGAGATGTAATAACGGACTTGCAATCTATCCCGCTGGTGCAATAGTTGTATGAATGCTATTGGACTAAACTACTTTTTAATTAGTTTATGGGATGTTCTATGAGATGGAATACATATGTGACACTGTTAATGAAATTAGAACCTGAGACTAGATATGTTATGGGCTCTAGAGGAAAACCTTCTAGCATTACTCTGCTAATTGAGTACAGAAATAAGATGACTTCTGAAGACATATTGCTATACCCATAGATCTGTACACCACTCAGTCCTCATTTTAAAAAACATTTCTTCTTGCAGTAAATAGTAACACAGAAACTCATAGACTTCCCCTATTGTTCATATCTTTAGGTCTTTGTTTAACTATTTTATTACTCCATGATCTTTGTTACCCACAATTGGCTTGCCGCCTACTCGGCTGTGTATGAAGTAGGCAATTCTTATCATTTATTAAAATTTAAGCCTTTGTGTTTATAAGACTTGTGTCCCTAAATGATATCACCTCCCTTTTATAAATTAGCATCATGGCAACGTACAACATTTTCAATACATGAAACAATTAACACTAACTTATTTGGGGTATACTGTTATAGTTACCTTATTTGTACTGCCTAAGAAGCCAATATCTGATTCAAAGAGACTGAAACATAATTCAAAGATGCAAGCACTAAGCTGGGCAGAATCTAAACTGCTACTAATGTAACAATAAATGGAAATATACTACTCTAATCTTCATAACCTATATACATCCCAAGTCCTTGCCAATCTGATCCGTCTCAGCCTGCTTCTCTCCATCAACTACACTGTCAGCTGTCAAACCCTCCAGGCTCCTTCCACCTCACATTAAAGTCCTACTGTCCACTTCCTTTCCTTCTGCCCAGCTGATTGGCTAAACAACGCTTTATTGATAACTGCTACATCCACTCAAGGCATTCCTCCACAATTCTCCCTTTTAGTCTGATAAAAAGGCCTAGCTTTATGTATGCATTTATATTGTTACACATATATAAAATATACACATTGCATATATACAATAAACTATATATAGCAAGAACCCCTAAATAACCAGAAATTATATTAATGTTATACTTGTAGTGTTTTTCTGTCTTCAATCCCATCAGAGACTTGATGAGGAATAAAATTACCTTAGTAAATAGAAAGTGCAGGTTAGCAGCTTCCAAAATGGAAAAGGAAAAAAAAAAAAAAAAGACAGAGATACTTTGCTGCCCAAACAGTCATTCAAAACTTTCTAACATGTTGGAGCATCATCTTCAGTCTTCTGATCTGGTATACCTTGACAGACATATTTGTGAAGTAAGGACTATTGAGGACTTGTCTACCCTGTCTAGGCAGAGTTAGGCGGTCAACTCCAGTTGCATCCAAGCTTGCCCATTTCAGGCAGAATTCTGTCTGTGGCAGAAAACAAGAACATTTTTGCCCAGTGGCTGGTTTGTCACATCTGAAGCCATCTCCATAATGAGGTTGCTTGATGCTCATTATTTTCTTTGAAGCAGGCTATGTGTTACCAGGAGTCAACCTGTCTTGTTTTCAAGGAATCCTCAAAACAATAAAAAAAAATCTTTAAATGACATATTCTGTAGGTCTGTGAGGTTTTTAAAGACCTTATCTGACTATTTTACCTTATCTATCTATTGAACCTAGGATATATATCCTTGTGATAAAATTGAATAGTACAATGAATTAAAAATAAACTTATTTTATACCAATATACAAAATTCTATACAAATGAATTAAAAATAGCCTTGTGAGTAACAATTGAGGCATTAAATTGAAGAGTAGATTAAATAAACTACCTTTTGTCCTATCATCTGTATATATTTCCATATTCTCTGAGAAAAATCCCTGAGTTCAATCTCATTCTTTCTCTGAATAAGACAAATAGTAACATAACCAATTTCCAATGAAAAGAAACATACATAGCCCAAAACCTTACCCAACCCCCTTTAAGGGAATGGGACATCATTCTCTTTTTAAGGCTTCTTCTGGCTCATTTAGGGCAAGTAATACCTATGTAGGAGCCCATAATAAAATGGGAAAATGGTTAAGCAAGCTAGAGATAGCATCTGTGGTCCAGTCTCTAAATACTGAGAAATTCAGGCTTAATAAAAGTCTTATATGGGACAATGTGAAATACTTGACCAATTGGAATCAGGAGCTTTCTTGAAAGCTCTCCTGGGAGCTTTTCTGTTCTGACAATAAACAGCAACAGAAGCCCTTGTGGCTGGAACATGAAGAATGCAGGATGTTAGCATCTCAGGATGCTGGAGGACGAATCCTGTCAAGTCTGATCCAGCATCAGTGTCCGGTTCTTTTGTTCTGAAAAAATATATTTTCTCACAAGCATTATATAGTTCTAAAACTATAAATGCATGAGATGTGCAGGATGCAGAGAACAATCAAGGCTGATTCTCTGTCCTTTGTATGAGCAGAAGAAAGACATCCTGCTCCTGTCCTGGGCATTCTGTGACCAAAAGGAAGCATAGGCTATGCATAGATATTCATGTCTCAGCCAGTGTCAGAGTTATTCTCATGAGGTGGGGTTAAGCAATACAGGTTATCTGCTTATTCTGTAGTTTGAATTCATGTCTGTATAGACTGAATTAAGTTAGCAGTCTCCCTTTCATCTAGGCCTGTTTCATTTTGACCTCTTTCAAAGAGGATGTATAATGTTACCATAACAAAAGAACATATAATCATTATTTAATTGAAATCAAAACAAGATTGTATAGTTATAAATGTCCTTCTTTAGGCTCTGTGGTGCCTGATGTATAGGCCAGGCTGCTACCTGTTTCCCAAGAAAATGTATCTCATTTTAGAGACAAGTCTTGAGCAAAAGAAAAGGCATTAAGCTTTAAATAAACGTATGCATACCCTAGGCATCTTGTACCTGAGTTTTTACATTAGTTGTGGGTGATTTTGTCCCATCCCTTCTCTCATAAGGGATGGACACTTTCACCTGTTAGTTCTAAATGTCCTTCTCTAGGCTCTATGGTGCCTGATGTATAGGCCAGGCAATTACTTCTCTCTCGAGAAAATGTATTCCATTTTAGAGACAAGCCAGTTGCCCTGAGCAAAAGAAAAGGCATTAAGCCTACCCTTTTAAGCATATGAATTGTAGCCTTTGAACTTTGGGGACCTAACTAGGTGTGTTTGTCACCTGCAAGTCCTCTGAGTCTTTTTGCATCTGGTGTGACTGCCACCTGTCCCCCATGAAAGCAGCTCACATTTAGAGAGATAAGCTGAATGCCAGAACAGTGACACCTCAGCTCAGCATACAAAGGCTTTTTGATGTGGAAGGCATGCAGCTTGCATGTCTGTCTCCTCATCTGACTGGGGCCCTTACATAGACCAACAGAACATATCTCTTAGGCCAATTACACTTTGGCACAAGTTCTCCCAATAGAAGCTCCACTTTTAAGGAGATTTGCTGGTCTTTTTAGAGCAGTGACATTTTTCCTTACATAAACCTAAGATTGATGTTTATCCATCCTTTAGATCAGTAAAGACATATAATCTATTATTAAGAAAAAGGAATATGCATAGTAAATTTAAGGAAAAATTTGTCAGTTTAATTCCTAGGCTGTCTCTGCAAGTAAATTATCAGCAGGGGTTTATACCTAGAACTCACAGAGATATGTAGGTTCAATTACCATAACAATTTAACTTTATTATGAACTTATTAAGCAAGCATATCTCCCTTATAACCTGACTAGCCTAAATAAGAGGAAAAGGAGATTAAGGAAAACAAGAATGAAACCTGGGTGTCAGTTCCTAGGAATGATTCTTCTGGTGTAGTCAACAGGATTTCAGCAGACCAGAAAGACCACCAAACCTGCTTCTGGAACCTGGAGCCATAGGAACCTGGAATTTCAGCCTGAACCCAAAGCCATGAAGCCTTCCCTGGAGCAGTTCTCAACCATCTCAAAGTGCAGGGATGAACAGCCAAAAACCAAGTTCCAACAAAAAGCTCAGCATCCTGTTTTGGATACACACACACACACACACACACACACACACACACACACACACATCCTCTCAGTCTGTTCAAGGATGTTTTTAAGCTGGCAACAACCAAGCTCTCCCAGGAAATGGTTCTACTTCTAAGTGGTAAACATCCTGGTCTCTTCTCCATCCCACACTTGGGATCAAAACAAAAACAGATTTATCTCCCCTACAGAGATCAGCCTTTCTTTTTCTCCACTGTGTTAAGATTGAGGGTGTATGCTACCACAGCCCTGCACAAATATTTCATCTCAATTCCATCCCAAATCTACAGAAATCACAAGTAAAATTCAAAACTTAACAACAACAACAAAAAAGAATACTAAGTTTTGGGTCAGTTGTGCCAATTTAGGCTTCGGTAAGTGAACTCCTGTCCAGGTTTTTTTTTTTAACTTAGTTATTGCTAATTATTGCTGATCGCATAGGAGGATCCTTTCCCAGAGAGAGCTGAAAACCACCTTGAAGCTAATGAATTCCGAATTCAAGCTGCTACCAACTCTATGGAAAAGAGTTTGGTTCCTTCTTCCTTTTTCGTTGTTGGTAACTTGGCCTCACATCTCTCAGCTTTCTGCCTTTCTCCCTGAAAAACAAAAGCCAACAAAAAAGCCAAAAAGGATCCAGAAGCCTTCTGCCACAGTGACTTGGAGAGGGACCATAGCAGTCTCTATTTTATTATTTGGGTTATCTTTTGGGAGCTATTCCCCCCACCAAACTATAACAAAGTATGTTTTTTCAAGGATGTGGCTACACTCAATTCAATGGGCACCAATTTGATATAGTTAACTTATTTGTGGGGCCTACGAAGCCAACAACTGATCCAAAGAGACTGAAACATAATTCAAAGCTGCAAACACTATACTGGGCAGAATCTAAACTAGTACTAATCTAACAATAAACTAAAATATACTACTCTAATCCTCATAACCTACATGTATCCTAAGCACTTGCCAATCTGATCCTGCTCAGGCTACTTCTCTTCAAGTCCAACTGTCAACTGTCAACCTCTCCAGGCTCCTCCCACCTCACTTGGAAGTCCTGCCTTCCACTTCCGATCCTTCTGTCCAGCTGATTGGCTAAACAGCGCTTTATTGACAGCTGCTGCATATACTTAAGGCATTCCTCCACAATATACTTGTTAATTGTCTGCTTCAAATCTTGATCTCTACGAAATTATTTAATTTTCAACTTTTTATAATATAAATATTATCAGTATTTGTGTGTTTAGCAAATACCGCTTCTTCATGCTTATTTTTCCAAATAGCATAGATAAATCAGCATATTTGTCTTTATGTTCTCATATTTAAGTCAGTTCTTGACCCAAAGTAAATAGTCAGAAAAGAGGTGCTGGTTGATTAAATAGATGCATGCAGTATTGAGAGAAGTGATAGGCTGGACTGAGAAGATGAGTCAAAATGCATATCCTGAAAGCACGTTAAGCCTTACTGAGAAATTTAAATCTCACATGAGAACAATATAGGAAAACAAAAAGCTTTAAAATTTGACAAACAAAAAAATTTACTTTAGGTTGCCCAGCTGATATGTCACATGAAATTATATGTACATATATTATATGAAATATATATGTATATAAAACAATGGAAAAGTTGTAGAGAAAACTCTCATCAATCATGAGCTGGTGACATTAGCCAACCTTTGAGCTAAATATAAAACATGCTAGCATAAGAATGATAACATTATTGAAGAATGTTCCCCACACGGACACTTTACCTTCATCTAGCCCTGCAGTGCATGCAATATTGTTTATTATTTATGTCAAAATCTTTTTTGTAGGGAGCATCAAAGGACTGTTTTGAAACTAAAGCAAATTCATCTTAATACATGAGAGATGTATTAGGAAGAGACAGCTTTGATCTCAAAAGTATACGCCTTTATCAATATTTACCTTTATGCTGCAGGCTTTGACATTTTAGTTCAAAAATTTCCAAGGCACACTATGAACACATCTTACAAAATTCATTGAAAAGGCATGATTTCCCCTCCTGACTCCATTTTATCATTCCCAACAATAAGGTGTATTTATCTAATACTGAGGACACATGGATTTGACAACAGCAATGCCCCTCAATAAATTTATTTTCTCTCTTGCCTCTAACTTAGTATCATTTAGCTATATTTGAAAACTGGTTTAATTATGCAAAATAATATAAATCTAACTGTTTTATTAAATCTGATGTAGATCACATTGAAATTGTAAAATGTATACAGTATTACGGGTGTTTTACATTTAAAATTGAAAAAAAAATCTAACAATTATCGTGAAAGGGTATTTGTTTTGGGTATTACTGTGAGTATGAAAAGAAGCACATAGGTTAGGCTTGCAGCCCATGTACGTAGCTCAGCACCGTGATGGCTGATACGAAAGTGTTTCCAGCTCAAGACATCCTTAGATAGCAAGACTGTGTCCTTTGTCGCAAAACAAAAAGTTTGACAGAAATTAGTAAAGACACTTTTTTTTGGTCTGTTTTTTGTTCAGGAGACAATGTATATTGCCATTTCAGTATTGTTACCTGATCAGAACATCATACCAAGTCTACATAAGAGCTGAGTTTGGGAAAACACACTACTTTCATGCAGAGATTGTTTTAGTCTGAAACAGTCTTAGTTTCTCTTTATTTATTTGCTTAGTGTCTCCCATATTCATCAGATGAAGGACAAGTCGAATGCATCTAGAAGATACCCAAAAAAAATTCATATTCCACTAGAGAGATCTCAGAGTCATTTGAATGAAGCAGTATCCAACTGCTATTTGTTTATGTCCACGTCTCATAAAAAATTCCTAAGTATGCATATGTTATACAAAAGAATAATAAACTAAAGAATAGAATGGCTAAATAAATGATAAGTTAAAATAATATAGGAAATAACCAACAAAATAAAAACATTGAAAATTAACACTGACAAAATAGAACATTGGAAACATTCTAAAAATAACTATTAATTATGGAGGAACCTTGTAACAAACAATATTTTTATCTATTAGTACCTATATTTAAATCAAATTTCCCTAAGCTTAAAAGGACATGAAATTACCAATCTATTATGACCACGAATTTTTATATCCTATAACTTTATTCAAGTGTTATGAAACAAAATTTATTTTCATTTATATATTTTATTAGTGCCTTATGGATTTCACTTAACAAAAGTAAGTCTATTGATTAAAAATATTTGCATTATGACTGAGAACTCCTTAAAGAATACAACATGAAATTTGGCCTATAGTCCAACACCATGTATATTTAGGAAAAAACATCTACATGTCATCCTGGAGTCAAAGTAACCAAGTGCCTTTTATTTAGAGATGACAAATAATGTACCGATTTAGAATATCCAGGATTAAATCTTCCTCTACAGAAAAATCATGTTAAAGGCAAGTCAAAATATCATAGATGTAGAAACCAAAACATTGCTTAGAATATTTGATCTATTTCCTTTACATTCTTTCTCATTGTTAGCAAATACAAGCATTTAATCCACTTTAAGAATCATTTTAAAATGTTTGCTAGAAGTCTTATTATAACTAGTTTAATCAGAAAATTGTTTTCCTATGTGTCAATAAATCCTGTTTTTGTTCTATCTCTCATTATTGAAGTTTTTTAAAAAATGCTAGGAAAATCCATTGATAGTGCAGTTTAATATGACAAGCACATATGTATATGATACTCTGAAATGTTATCAGTGAATAGATGAGATCTGATAGGCTTACGGCAGATGATAGAGGAGGCGGGCACTCATTTCTGAACTAGGGATGGAAAGGCGGGGAATGAGGGGAGTGTTCGTTCTGGAGGTGACAAGGGAGGGGATACAACTGGGATGTAAAGGAAACAAATTAAAAATAAAAAGAAAAGAAAAGAAAAACGTTTTTTTTTTTTTTTTTTAAATAGAGCTGGCCTCATTCACAGCTGTAGATGGCCAACAGAAAATGAATGCAATGACATTCTTGGAGGTTCTTTGACGCACAGTGTTTGTTTAGGGCATTCATTTGTTTACTTTTTACAAACCCTTTGTGTGCATGCACGTCTGTGTGTCTCTGTGTGTGTGGTATGTGTATGTGTAAAAACCCCCAGGTTTGTGTTTTTATATGATTTCTGTATATATGAGTATATGTGTCTCTGCATCTATATGTGTGTCTTTTTCTTTGGGTATTTTTCTTGTGTTTACCTGTTTTTAGTATTCTGATTTGTTTTGTTTTATATTATTATTAATATTATTTTTAGATGGCTATTTGTTTTCTAAGGAGAGATAGAGAGAGTGTGAATTGGGATGGGAGGAGACTAGGGAGGATATCAGAGGAGCTGTGGCATGAGAACAGTCTGTTTTCAATAAGAGAAAAATAGCAAAAAGAAAAATAATCATTCTGTTATTTAATAGCCAGTGATTTTATCATGCCAAGGGAATTAGCCTTTATAGTCAATGATGCCAGATATTCAATAATTTTTAGAAAGATATTTTTGTTTTGTTTTTCATGTCTTTTTTTCATGATGTGGGGTAGGAATGAGGGCTTAAACTGGATAATCATGCTGCTGTAGTGGGAAGGCTCTACTCCGGCTTTTTTCTTTCTTTCTTCTTTGTTTGTTTGTGTGTTTCTTTCTTTCTTTCTTTTTCAAGACAGGGTTTCTCTGTGTAGCTCTGACTGTCCTGGACTCCCTCTGTAGACCAGGCTGGCCTCAAACTCACAGCAATGTGCCTGCTTATGCCTCCCGAGTGTTGAGACTAAAGGCATGTGCCACAACACTGGGCTTTTAAAACAAAAATTACAGACGTAGAAGAAAGAGGAAAGACATGATGCTCCCAAAGACTTCATACAGACAATGCTTGTGTGGCTTCTTTTACATTGATGAGTGGGACTAAAGATTGAAACTCTGTGCTCGTGCATATTGTCTGGGAAGATTGTGTAATAGGCAAAAGTGTGTACATCTATATAAGGAAATATATGCTATGGTGGTTCTTATTAATTTGGGAATGAATAAAACATTAATTTAAAAATTTGTTTTCATTTCTCTTTTCAGTTAATTCAAATGTCATTGAAGCATGGATTATTGAACATATAGAAAAATTCAACGAGAACTACCATTCTACAACCTGAGTGAGTTTATCAGAGTGTTAGTGTCTCAGCAAATTCTCTACCTACAAGTAGGTGTGGGGTTTTTTGGTTTGATTTTGTTTGGCTTGGTTTTGGTGATGATATGAATAACTGCTGGTGAAGTTTAAAGTTTTTATAAAATGTAAAACAAATGGGAAAGAAGTAGATTTTAGATGTATTTGATTTGGAGAAACAGGCTTGTTCAAAATATATTTAATAATCTTTTATTTTTACATGGATTGGCAGGAGAGGTCAGAAACAATGACCTGTTTATCTTCTGCACTAAAATAAAGTGATACTCAATTATAACACATCTATAAATGAATAATATGCATTGCAGTCAGAAGGCACTCGTAAGCCTGCATGACAGGAGCTATTTCCTTAAAGACAGCACATAACACTGTTAAATGTTCATCCTGTTCATCATGTCAATTTAAAATACATGGCAGACTAAGGAATGAGAAAGGGGCCTGCAAAGGACTAGTTGAAGGGCTAGATTTTGTTCTGCACAACCATGTATAAGCCAACAGGGCTTGGCAGCCTGCCTGGAATTTGAGCGTTGGAAGGGAAAGTAAAAGCAGGTACTCCTCCCATCTGTGTGTACACATACATGCAAACATGAATGCACACACATAGCATACACACATACAACACACACATGAGAAAACGTATTAAAATTCTATAAAATATGTTTCATTTATAAAAATATTTACCTGAAACCCAAATATCTAACTAAAAAGGGTGACAGGTAATAGCTCTTACAAAATGTGGCAAATAAATATGATCTTGTGGTTTGTATAACAGAAGATCATTAGAGACAAACAACATTTAAATTGATCTGTACAGTAATTGCAGACTTACTAAGGTGATCATTCCTTTTTAGTTGTTTTTGTTTTTATCTGTACAACCTAGGAAACTGATTGAGCAAATAAATCACTCAGGAGATCAGTTAAAGAACTAATTATGAAATAGGCTTTGCTTTTTATATTTGTTGGGAATTTAACAATGATAGAACAATTGCCTGATATTGTGACAGTCCAAGTTCTTTCCTTAGAACTATATATTCTCTCTCTCTCTCTCTCTCTCTCTCTCTCTCTCTCTCTCTCTCTCTCTCTCTTAAACACACACACACATACACACATTCACTCATAAACATAAAGATAGGTGATGGATGATAGATAAGAATGAAAAAGAGAAAGGATACTTGTGAAAGTTTTAAATTATCACTCAAACATAATCAAAATTCAAACATATCCATTTCATTCTGAATTATAAAATTTGGTGTATTATAAAGAATAATTGTGTTATATAAATTTCTGTAAAATTATCTGCTGAAGCAATGTCTAAGAAATGTTAAGTCAGAGTCTAACATATAAGACATCGAGGATATTTATAATGAAGACACTTGGTAGTCACTTTTAACATTTCACTGGAGATTCTTGGGTGTTTATTAGTGCCATCAGCAGCAGTTTCACACCTTACCTGCCTGTGTAAAAACAAAAGTAAGGTTGACCATTAGCCCTGAATTTTGCTCCTTCATGGCTCAAATGTTCACTCCTTCTAATAGGCTCTCTCCTTTGAACATCAGTATAACTGGATTGTATCATGTGCCCAAACCTCAGAATCAGGGCTTAGGCCAGCTCCAGTAGGCCTTTCAGGACATTGCTTATCCCATCCAAGCAATCTTTTACTTCCCTTATGGAAACTACTCAGAATACCATTCAGACATGCTTTATACTTCATTCTTTATCTTCATGGCACTGACATTTCATATACACTTCTTTTTTTTAAAAATTAATTATTTTTTTGGTTTTTCGAGACAGACTCTCTCTGTGTTAGCCTTGGCTGTCCTAGATTAGCTTTGTAGACCAGGCTGGCCTTGAACTCACCGCGATCTGCCTGCCTCTGCCTCCCGAGTGCTGGGATTAAAGGCATGCGCCACCACGCCCGGCTCATGTACATTTCTAAATTCCTGAGTGTGTTAGTTAAAACTGCCAGCCAACTTGACAGTGCCAAGAATCAGGCAGGGCACAAGCTTTTGGATGTGACTTTGGGGAACTCTCTAGCTTTTTTAATGCCCTGGTAATGTCTACAGGGGATTACGCTGATGAGCTACCTGAGGTGAGAAGAACAGCTGCTAGTCCATTCCCTGGGCTGGGACTATCATGAAGTACATGAAAGAAACAATAAATGGATTGAACTAGAAATGATCATAATGAGTGAGTTAACCCAGAAGCAGAAAGACTCAAATGGTATATACTCACTTTTATCTGCATATTAGCCCAAGGGGCAGGTCCCACGAAAGCCTTCACTTACCAGGAAACTGAGACAGAGGGGAGGACATTCTAGTGGAACTCTAGATGAGAGAAGCATGGGAGAATGGCAAAGTAGAAGGATCCAGAGGGTCCTAGAAGCCTACAAGTAGAACATTATGAAAGGCAGATTTGGGCACAGGGGTCCCGGTCAAACTAAGGCACCAGCCAAGGACAATACAGGTGGTAAACCTTAAACCCCTACCCAGATCTAGCCAATGGACAGAACACTCTCCACAGTAGAGTGGAGAGTGGGATATTACTTTCTCACATACTCTGGTGCCTCACCTTTGACCATGTCCCCTGGAGGGGGAGACCTGGTGGCACTCAGAGGAAGGACAGCAGGTTACCAAGAAGAGACTTGATACCCTATGAGCATATACAGGGGGAGGTAATCCCCCTCAGGAACAGTCATAGGGGAGGGGAATAAGGGGAAAATGGGAGGGAGGGAGGAATGGGAGGATACAAGGGATGGGATAACCATTGAGATGTAACAAGAATAAATTAATAAAGGAGAAGGAAAAAAAAAAAAGAAACAAAGCTGACTGAACAGCAGCTTCCTTCAGGTGGTGCCATGATGATTCCCCACCGTGATAGGCTGTATCCCGAAAATGAGCCATTCTAACCACTTCTCCCTTTCCTTGCTTTTGTCAGAGTGTTCTAGTCACAACGCCAGAAAAGGCAGCTAACTCATCAGCGCGCTGTTTGCTTCTCCATTCACCCCAAGTGACTAGAAACATCTTTGCACTGCAGAAGCCATTTAAGGAAAAGTTTGTTGGATAAAACAAGTATATCTCCCTTCAAAGGCTGCCATAACAAATATATTGAATGGCTTAAACAATACAAATTTATTTTCCCTTGGATTTCATGGCTGATGGTGCCACATCACATCTCAGCAGGTGTGGTACCTTTGAGGCCTCCTTCCTTGATTCTCTCATGGCTTACCTAATCTCTTTCTTCGTTCCCATGTGGCGAACACTAGCAAGCCCATTGTCTTTAAGTATATTATAACTATTCTTCTTTAATAAATATTTCTCAGATTAAATTAAATCCATCCTGAGAACCTCATTTAAAATGAACAATCTCTTTCCAGGTCTTGTTTTGCTATAGAGCCACGTTCTGAAATTCAGTGTATGGATCATCAGCTGTGAACTATGAGTGTTTATTTCATTTGCTGAAGCTTAAATACTAAAACAAGATAGAAAACAATGGCTTAACTATGAATACATTCATTATCATCAGGTTAGTCCATAAAAAATAACCTAAAATGACTTAATGACAGAAGGAATTCAAAAGTAATAGACTACAATAGAAAAATTAGTTTCCTTTCAAACAATTGTTCAAGAACTCTTATAATTTCCTTTGTAGTCATAAAAATTTTTTCATAAGTGTGATAGATAAATAATCTTCACAACTGAGCATAAGAGAAAACGGAGAAAAATGAAAGATGGATTCTCAAGTGCCTGAAATCAAGGACATCATAGTTCTGAATTTAATTACATAAGAGAGATATGTGCCTGACTACCAGTCCAGTTACTCAATGATGCTAGTATTTCAAACTTACTATTCCTTTAAAAAGAAAAGTGGTTTCTAATTTGGGGGCTGAAATTACAGGCAGTTGAGCACATTTGCTACCTGACATGGGTTCTAGCACCTGAACTCAGGTCCTCTGGGAGAGCTTCCGAGCCACCTTTCCAGCCCCTGACATTTCTTTCTCTTGTGGAGAGTTGAAAGCTTGCCTTACTGGTCCAAATGTACTCCACTAGATAAAAGTCTTAATTTTAGTATTTGAATTAACTGTAGAACTCCTTGAACTGATTCACTTTCCTCTAGGTCACTTGTAAGCTTATTATAATTTTTCCTAAGGAAAAATAGGTTATAATTTTAGAACAGAAAATAGGAAAAATATTCTTACACAAAAACTGTTTATATCTATGACTAAATTAACAAAAAGGCCCTTGGCAAAGAAGAAAAGTCCTAGCATAGGAAATTTCACTGATAATAATGTAAATTTTTCTATGCAGTTATTTTAATGAGTACATTGCCCATAAAGCGATTGTTCTTTTCCATACTCAGACTGAGGACAAACTTAAAGGAAAATAAAGAATGCCTGCTGTCATCATCTGAAATGATTGCTTTGCTGTAAAAATGCATTTACTTTCTGTGTGTACTCTTTCATCATCATTGATATAAGAACTCACTCTATCTTTCTGCAAAAACTGTCACACAATATATTTGCGCTCAAGACTATTTATTCAAAATCTGGAGCCTTGACTAGCTGTGAACCATGTGTAATGCTGCTGCTCTCCATGGTACTTATTATCCCTGGAACACTTTCTCAAGTTTTTGAACTATCATCAGAGAATCACACAGTGCTCTGGCCTCAAGTCATCTGTACCATCATTGGAATTTCTTTTAAGGGCAATAAAAAGAACAAGAGAAAACATTCCAAGGCCAAAAAAGATGTTTCATTTCCTCTAAGAAGATTATATCACAAGACTATCAAGCAGAACTGGGCATTTATTCAGGAACGTGAACTGGGAAAATCATTAGTGGCTAGAAGTACCTGATCTACAAGTTATATGAAATTGGTTTTTAAAATGTACATAAATAGTGATATAATATGACAGATTAAATATCCATAAGTATGTATCACTTTACTGCTGGTTGAAAATGGCGGGTTTTTCTCTTTTAAAAAATATGGCAGATCATAAAATATCTGAAGATACATGATGCACTATACTACAAAAAAAAGAAACAATATGTGCTCATCTGTCTGTAGCAGACATTTAAACTTCTAGTACATATCTTCTGATATATGTTTTATTCCACAGACGTTTATCTGTGTATGTATGTCCCTTTAATTCAAATCCATATGTTTTACCACATATTTCAAAAATAATTTATCATTTCAAATGACGTCAGACTTAAGAAATGGAAGTCTGCCAATACCACATGAGTTTGGAAGCCATTTTAGTTGAAAACAACACTGGCTTGAGGGTTGACAGAAGTATCTACACAGTAGCATTTGCAGTTTATGGCCTCTCAGTAGAATAGGGATTAAAAGGAATGATTTAATAGTAACTTTGACCATTATCTTTATTTTCATTGCTTTATTGCAACACAGTCTCAGCAAATAGCAACTCTTTCTCTGCATCTAAAGTGTTTCCTGTTTACCCACTGCTCTATCTTTTCATTTCTCTGTCTATCTAGAGGTTTGAACTAATTGAATTCAATCTGCATAATAGTAGTTAATATTATTGGGTAAAAATGGTAAAATATTCTCATTTAGCTTATGTGTAAAACTATTTCTTTTTTAATGTGGTAATCATTATAAAAACTATTTTATTAATTGATAATCTATAGCATATAATATGAAGAAAACAGTTGAAGGACAAAATAAAGACATTTATATAAAACACATAGTAAATATGATCTAATCAAACTTAACTGACACAAGAATATGTAGAATCTTTTGCTAATATAGAATATTTTATTCAGCCAAGTTATGATCTATTAAAACTTTACATGCTTATATTAATTTCACATATAATAATGTATAAAATACAGCTAACTAAATATAAAATTTAGTATGCTTATCTATAAGTTGTTGCTTTCCATTTTGAAATTTATTCCAATGTTTAACAAAGTTATAAATTATAAATAAATAACTGAATATATGAAGTGTCTATAAACTAGGATAATATTCTTACTTAATCAAATTTTTCTATTAGGACATAGACTTTCATATTTCCTTGTTATTTATCTAAGAAAGGTATATACATATGTGAACAAACCAAAAAGAGAAATAACCTGCAAATTCAGTGTATTCATAGTGATCAGTCTGTTTCCTTCTTGAGGGAAAAATCTACCTGTGATGTGCCACATTTTACAAAATTGACTTAGATGATCAATTTAATAGTTTCCAGGTGGTACTTTTTATTTAGGCTACAGGTGTTGAAAGTAAACTTGGGACATTGTTTTTATTCCTGTATTTTTTCCTGTGGTACAAGTTTGATTACCTTTCAAGTCTTCACTACAGCTGGTCAATTGTTTTGCTGGTGTAATAAGAGTCCTGTTTCAGGGCATATTAACAGTATCTGAAAAACAATGTGAAATCATATCAGAACCAGCTTAAGAGCCCCTCAGTTATGCACTTTAGATTTTTGCTAAGGCATATTGGTGCATCATTTATCATCATGAATATATACTTATAATATGCCCCAACTAAAAGGTTCCTGATCAAGAAGATCAATCAGTTCCTTTGTAGACAAGAGATTCTCTTTCTGTGTAAGACTGAGTCATCGTAAGGCACTTTTTTCTACTTCATCTGTTTTTCAATCTGAAAATAGAGTTGAATGAAAAGAATTGCTTAAATAAAACTCCAAACTTAAATGATGCTGGACATTAAAACCTTAATAATTAAAACAAAAGTATCAGGGGAAAGCATCCCCAATAGACTGGACCACATGGAAAATTTGGAGTTTGTGCTGGAAGATTTAGTAGAGGTCACTGAGAGAAATGACCAACTGAATGTGAGCCATGAACCGTGACGAGCAGAAGATAAACCAGGAATCTACTCACTGAGAAGCAGGGAAAGAGATTTAACAGAGAGATTTTTTTCCCTCTGAACACCAGCTCCACTTCTGTTAGACTCAGCACCCCCAAAAAAATGGAAGTCTTGGAATAGAGGTCAAAACTCAGAGTCTCTGGACTTGCTTTACCATTGACAGAGATTTATGTACCAATGGTACAGACAACTGATGGCCGTATCAATACCCTATTGAGTTAGTCTGAGAAACACCTACCTCTTCTCCACAGACTGGTCAGTCCCTGCTAATATGAGACACACGTTGTCCCCAGGCTAACTTCAGCCTCAGTGGTCAAGATACTGTCTTCACAAACATTTTTCCAACACTAAGTAATATAGTGTAGCAGCCCACTTCCTGGGCATAGGACAAGGTTTTAAGCACAAGAATACACCGTCAGTATTAGTCGAGCCCTAGATAAGATGTATGCCGAAAACCTCCATGCCCAGATCTACTTGCAGATGTAGCTACTAGAGCAACTTCAGTGACAGGAAAAGATACACAGGCCTTGTTTATGAGAATTATATTCCATACAATATTGTACATAGATGGTTTCAGCCAACAATAGCATTGATTGTGATCTGAATGCAGTATTATGCTGGTCTTGGGATATGTACTTAGATCTGACACAGATTAATATCTACAGTGGCCAGAGAGGTGGCACAGGAGTGTGAGACCAGGACATCCTTCCTCTGAGGAAACGCAGATACAGTTACTTTATACATCTACTCACCTGAGATGTTAAAATTTAAAATACAGATTATTCTTGTTGTTTGTGTTTACTTTTAACAGGAGTGGTAGGGCTATAGACTATACACTTCAGTTTACACTCCACCACTTCAAGGAAGTCAAAGCAAGAACTCAAAGGTACTAGTTGTATCACATTCAAAAACCAGAGATAATAAATGCATGCCAGCCTGCTGTAGTCACCTCAATCCCCCACTCCTATCTGCATGCACACAGTCTGGGACTTCAAATAAAAAAGTGGTGCCACATAATATGGAGGCTTTCCATATTAATTAACCTGTAATAAATGCAATCCTTCCATAGACCAACCTGATCCCAGCAATTTTTCATTGAGACTGTCTTCCCAGGTATAAAATAGAAATTCTTTACTGAATCAATACACTATGAAACTAAACATGACAGATGTTTTTCAGATGGTGATTTTGCCAACGGAAATAGTTACTATGATACCAAATCAGTAAAGTACTATGTTTATAACAGGGAAGTAGAGTACAAATCATCACTTAATACTGCCAACAGAATGATTATCTTGATTCACATCGATACCCTTGTAAATATAATGTACTATAATGTATTACCATGCTACTCAGAAATATATTCATAAATTATTTTTTAATTAATATTCCTTCTCCAAAATTGGAACAGGTGTATGAGAACCACATTACATAGCTATTAAGGTGCACTCATATTAAGAATGATCATGTCAAAGGGTTTGTTCACACTTTGATATTTACCTAATAATTACTCAACTTAGAGATGAACAAAATGTACTCAATATGTCTGTAAAACTTGTTGGAAATAAGTGTTTTATATGCATGTCTTTTGGGAGTTATCTTTATATCTGCATTCACTTTGTCTGCTAGAGACATTCCTAGTTTACTGAGTCTTGACTGGAAGCAAAATTTATTTCAATTACAGAAGTTACAATTAAAAAGCTTTTTTCCCACATTTTTTATTTATTCATTCATATTATATCTCAATAGTTATACCATCGCTTGTATTCTCCCAATCCTCCCTCCCTCCTGCTTTCCCCTTATTCCCCTCCCCTATGACTGTGAATGAGGGGGACCTCCTCCCCCTGTATATGCTCATAGAGTATCAAGTCTCTTCTTGGTAGCCTGCTATCCTTCCTCTGAGTGCCACCAGCCGAGCCCCCCCCCATCAAGGGGACATGGTCAAATATGGGGCACCAGTGTTCATGTGAAAATGAGTCCCCACTCTCCACTCAACTGTGGAGAATGTCCTGTCCATTGGTTAGATCTGAGTCAGGGTTCAATGTTTACTGCATGTATAGTCCTTGTCTGGTGCCAATATCCAAAGTAAAAAGCTCTTGTGTGCCCATTTCTTCTGATAGATTGGATTTAAGGTTATAATTTAGATTTAGCCAATTAAGGAAGTTCCTCAAGACATGTTTTGAACTAATAGCACAAAGAATTGGGCCTTATGCAGACTTCCTTATAGGCTTCCTAGTAGATGGAGGATATATAAGATTTTTTGGACAATATCATTCCATTTCTGGTATTTTTATTGTTGATCGATGATTTCTTTCATCAATATATATAGTTCCTTAGGAAAGAATTCATCCTATGAAAGTGTCCTCTCTGTTTTCTTGTGAATTTTAGAAGACTAGTATACCCTTTCTTATACTTCTATGCGATCATATATATAGAAATATATATATATATATAATTTTCTATATATGTAAATTTAAAAGAAGCAGATCATGATTGCTGCCCACCAATAATCTAACTGATAAATAGCTGCCTTGAGATGGAACATGAGGAATGAGAAAACTAAGACTGTCATAGTTATATTTTTTCTAATACATGTAACTATCCCACAAACACCATTGTTGTAGGCAGAGCCTTTACTTACCTTAGCTCATCTCAGCTTTCTTTCATGACAATTCCTCTGGGAATCAGCCTTTATGCTGATAAGTCACATGTTAGCTACTTGGATGAACTCCAGCACTGACTCCAACCTCCAAGCCATGTAAGAGAGCTGTCACAGCTATTCTGTACAGTAATGCCATGTAGTTATCCAAGTAAAAACCATCTCCTGATTCCTGTCAAGTCACAAAATCATGACTAAGAGTAATGGACCATGATGCTATGCTAGTATGTCTTGGTGTGTTTTGATATATTGTGATGACACTGAAAAGCAGTGAGTCTCAGGAAACAGAAGAAATGAGAAACCACAACTGTACTTTGTGCAGAAGAATGTATTAGAAAGATCCATTAACTAGTAAAATATAGTTAACTCTTGAAGTGTAAATACTGACTCAAGAGTTATAAAATCAGAATGGAAAATTGTTCTTATACTAATACTGATGGAAAGGAAACAAACTACTGTGTTTCCGCACAACAGGATGTAGATGTTTCTCATAAAAGTAAATACATTCCTCCTTTCCCTCAAAATGAGGGCAATATTGGTATTCAAATGAATCCTCAGTTCATTCACAGTCCTCTGAGATTTATTCTAAAATGTATAAGGAGTTACATGTTTTAAAAGGAACAAACACTTGTGTGTGTGTGTGTGTGTGTGTGTGTGTGTGTGTGTGTGTGTGTGTGTGAAAGAGAGAGAGAGAGAGAGAGAGAGAGAGAGAGAGAGAGAGAGAGAGAGAGAGAGTCAGAGAAACAGAGAAGGAGGTATTAGGCAAAGAGAAAAGTTGTAGTCTTGGAATAGCTTTCCTCATCCTAAAATTGTTGCAGTCTGTTGCTAGGGTGACTTTTTTCCCACATAGCAAATACATCCCTTAGAAAAAAAATAATGCTTCCAGTCTCTTTGAAGTAATTAGTTATAAGTATCTCACTTCTATTTACAAGGACTACTTTATATTTTAAATTTTCATTGCTACATTAAACAGTTGTGGTGTTCAATCTAATAAGAAAAACATTGTTAACAGTTCTTAATATATTTTGGAGATGAGGTCTCACTAAACTGTCTAGGCTAGCTTTGAACTGATTCAATGTACAGCTCATGTGGTTTGTGAACTTGTGGTCCTCCTGTACTGTTGGCCATGAGACTGTAAGATTATGCTACCAGGATTACCTCTAATATTTTATCATGTTATTTCATATTATAATATACTAACATTTATAGAAGTATCAAAAGACTGCAGAATCTTAAGTTCCAGGAATCATCTTCTTTGCCCTATCATGTAGCACTAATCCATAGTTTTCCATAATAATTAGGATAAATTATTTCACTTAGTGGAGTATCTCTTTTGTCTTGTCACTGAGATGTACAAGACTCAAATCTTAACAATCTGTTCTTAAAAGTGAATGTAAACAGCACTCCATTTCCAGAGAGAAAGGGTCCTCTGAGAACAAAAGGTCATAAGGTTCTAGGACACAAAGTAAACATCTATATTTGTTATACTATGTAAACAGTGGATGAACCTATTTTTATTTTACAGATCAATCATTCTGACATATGTAGAAGAAGCATAATGTTATTTGTGATTTTCAAATTACATACGAGATTGTATGATTCCACACAATTTTATAATAGCACCTTGCAATACACAATAAAAGACTGTCAACAGGAAAACCACCTACCCCATGCAGCTTTTTTAGGCCAACCACTTCTAGGTACACACTTTGTAATAAGCCCAGTTAAATCAGTAAGATTACTGGAACTGCAAAAGTCATTACTTGATCAGATTTGATGCTGGGTGAAATCTCATCACAATGATAAAAGGACTGATTGTCATCAGGGGTGCAAAGTGAGTTACATACCATGGTCAACGAAAGTCCATTTGCAGCAAATATTTTTATCACAGTGAGGCTAATTCTCTTTTGAGGCTCTAATGAAATAAAGTACAATGATCCAAACTGCTTCCTAGAGGTGTGCTAACCAACATAACAAGAGATGACATAAAGGCCTTTCAAAGTACAAATATTTTACCAGTCAATTATGCCTTGGGCTGTGGCATTATAGACATCAACCTTGGAAAAAGAAAGTTCTTATTGTTGAAGTACATATTTCAACTTTACCTCTCTGGATCCTTTTGAGAACAGAAGCTACTGATATGTACAAGGTTATTTGTCTACCTTATTATGTAGTCTGTCCTCTAAACTAAATGGCCTTCAACATGCATTCCACAAGGAACAAAAATGCTGTCATTTTTATGTTCATCCCCTTATCAGAGATACCTCTTTCTGAATTTCTTCTAACAAAGCTTAAATTCCTATTTTTCGAATCCCCAACCATCCAAAATATGCTAACAACTATTCATATCTCACTACCTGCCAATGTCTAAGTTGTCTCTTAGGCCATCCAAAGAAGACAACAAAACACACTGCTTGCTGACATAAATAGCAGAAGATGCCACTTCACTGCTACCATCCTAAGTGATCTTAGTGTAGGGTTACAAATCTCTAACTATCAGCTGTTAGGCTGTCAGAGCATATCGACAATAACTGTGTAGGAAAGGTTCCTTTTTCTGTTAAGTCAATTCACAAATCATGAGAAATTCTCCATGAAGCCAGATGAACAGGCTAAAAGAAATGAGGCAATGCAGAAGAACTAGCTTCAAGTAAGTGAGGTCCATTTGTTTATCCAATTTCTATGTGCCTTTGGAAACTGCCTGAGCCAAGTATCTGATATAATCTGTCCACTTGATGTATCTAGTCTTTGCTCAGATTCAGACTTCAGCTTTGGAGAACAGAAATGACTAGCTGATGATCGAAAGCTCATCTTCATAGTCACCTAGTATGTTTAAAGGGCTTCAAATCCTTACAGTTCCAGGCAGCAAGTCATAAACTGTTTCTCAAACAGAAAATGGCCATCTTCCAAAGAAGATATCAGATCCTGAAAAACTTGCTGAGGGCTGTGCTGTGGTTCTTCTACAGATTAATAGATTTTTCCTGTGAATATTCTTATTTGCTTCAGAAAAACTCAAATGTTGTTAGATCAACTGGACTATAAGTCCCAAGGGGAACAACAGACAGTTTTGAAGTTTGGACTCATTTCAGGTACTTTCTCTCTGGGAGATCAAGCAGAGAGGCAATTAGTGTACAGATTAAAGTAAGATGCAAATTCCCCAAGTGTCAACCAGATGTGCCTTTCTGAGGGTTTGGGGGGAAGCAGGTTGTCAGTGTGGTAGTGATCACACATTTCACTCTGGACTGTGGAGCTTCTGCTGCCGACCACTGGGCCCTCAGAAATTTTATAGCAATATTAATTAAGCCTGAAGCTTTACGAGGTTTATCACTGACTCTCTGACCCACATTACTAAGGCATCTAGAGTGTCTACTATTTCTAGCTCATCTAATCCACTGTGAATAATATCATCAATTTATACATCACTGTTGATTACATGAGCAGTGTATTATTTTTTACAGGTTAAAGGTGAATAAAGATTTCTGGAGACTATAATTACAACAGGACAATGAATGTAACCTGGATATACAACTGTGAAAATACTTTCTTGGGCTTGGCAGAAATGCAAAATAAAATTCTTGGTGGTCCATGCACTATTCTGGTGAATACCTACAAACCAAATTCCAATCTGATTTGTTAGCTGAAAGAGTCAAATTAGTTATTGTTTAAGGTGTGCTAAACCTTTGTAGGGGAGGAGGGAGGCTGGAGAGATGGCTCAGCAATTAAGAGTGCTCAGTGCTCTTCCAGAGCTCCTAAGTCAGTTCCCAACACCTCCGACAGGTGGCTCACAACCACTTGTAATGGAGCTCCTTGGAATCCAGTCCCTTTTGTAGTATCCAGAAAAGAATATGACTTTTTTTCTTAGTACCTCATGAAACTTTCTCAAAAACTGACTTCTGTAGAAGAATTTTATCCACAAACATGGCTACTCTGGCAAGGAATCAGATCCAAAATTCTAGGTCTGTGTGATCTGACTGGAATATATTTGCACACCTCTAATACCAAATAATGACATCTAACAAACAAAGTGATGAATTCAAGAAGATTTGCCAGAATGAGTCAGAGATAGGGTATGTCTGACTTTCTTGAGAGAGAGGGAGAGAGAGAGAGAGAGAGAGAGAGAGAGAGAGAGAGAGAGAGAGAGAGAGAAGAAGAAGGAGGAGGAGGAGGAGGAGGAGGAGGAGGAGGAGGAGGAGAAGAAGAAGAAGAAGAAGAAGAAGAAGAAGAAGAAGAAGAAGAAGAAGAAGAAGAAGGAGAAGAGGAGGAGGAGGAGAGGAGGAAGAAGAAAAGCATAGGGAGGGATGGAAGGAGGGAGGGAGGGAGGGAGGGAGGGGGTATTTAAGAGCAACACAGGGAGAGTGAGACATAGTACAATACAGCGGAGAAGAATACAGTACAGGAATACAGAGACTTCATGATGATAGTATAATAGAGTTAGGGAATACAGTACCATTCAGTTCAGTTCAAATGAGTGCACTTGAGGTCATGCAGTTCAGTGGCAGTTCTCCAAAGAGGATCAATTTGTCGAGAACCAGAGAGAATCCAATTTGAATCGATCAATTGGAGAGGAGTTTTGAGCCAGATCACCTGAGTTGACTCAGCCAGCCAGAGTTCAGAAAGAAGCAAAAAAGGTGAGTTTTTTGAAAAGAAACTCTTGGAGGCTGAAACCTGAAGCCTTTGAGGTCTAGGATTGAAGAAGATTATATTGTATGGAGGCTAGATGTTTCCAGATCTAGGCCTAGATAAAAATGCTCTCAGATCACTCCAAGTTATGTATTCGTAAAGCTTGGGTACAGCTCACATCTCATCCCCTCCTTAGAGGAAATTTAAAACAACATTAACAGACCTCATAATAACTCATAAAGCAAGTCTTAGCTCCCGTAATCCTATCATACCAATGTGGATTAAAGGTGGGTTTCAAAAAGAAAACAACAGAAAGCCTACAAACTCATGGAAACAAAACAACTCTCTACTGAATGATTGCCAGGTCAAAGTTGAAATAAAGAGAGAAATGAAAGACTTCCTAGAATTCAGTAAAAATGAATGCACAGCATACTCAGATTTATGGGACACAGTAAAAACAGTGCTAGGAAGAAAGTTCATAGTTACAAAGAAGAAAGCTATTTCTTAAACGAGTCTGCTAGCCATGGCAACAAGGGCATGGAGAGGGAGCACAATAGCTTTTAGTTTTACATTGATACGTAATTCAAGTACTTGAACTTATTTAAATAGGCTTTCTTTTTACTTTAAAATGACTATGTATATATTCAAAATGACAATTTCTTATTGTAGAATATCAAATACAAAATTATTAAATTAATCTTCATGATAACATAATGGGTTAATTCACTGAGATCTTCCTTCTGCCCTTCCATCTTTTTGGGGGGAGTTGGGATTTATAATTCCTTAAAATTTATGCTCTTAAATCTTTTTTATTGGTTTTAAATAGATAAGACGTGTTTGAGTGAATCAATTTGGTTAAAATGCATATATTTTAGATGCTTTGATAAGTCAGGAAAATAAATGACCAGTATATGTCATCTTCAGAGTAAACAGGATGTTTAAAAGCCTGAAGTCTTTAAACAACTGTAAATTTGAGGCCAATGTAACAATATGAGTAATTTTCAATAATTTGATATAATATTAATTTCTTAGATATATTTTTATCTTATATTTTTCAACAATGTGCATTGACTTAATGTTTTTATTCATTGACTGTCTCTTTTATTACATAATTAGATGACATTACTTGAATAGAAAGATATTGTATGTATTTTCTCCACACTATTGATTCAGAAAAACCACCAAGATTTTTCTACAAATGTGTTTTTCAGAATGATAACTGACCAGAACATTTTTAAGACCCTTCTGGTTTATAGTATTTTCCTGTGCAAGCATTGTTGATTTAAGGGCTTGGGAGGGTACTCAGTCAGTGAAGAATGTACCCTACAATCACAAGCATGAGGACCTGAGCTTGATTCCCATAACTTCCAGGTTTGATTCCAGGAACTCATATAAAAAGGCTAAGTGTGTACCAAAGGTTTGTCATCCCAGTGCTCTGAAGCTGGAGACAGAAATATCCTTCAGAATAGTGTTTCTGAACATGTGGGTTGCAACCCAAAGGTGTTACATACCAGATGTACTGCATATTAGATATTTCCATTATAATTCACAACAGTTATGAAGTAGCAGTGAAATAATTGTATGTGGGGGTCACCACAACATGAGGATCTGTATTGAAAGGCACAACATAGGAAAACTGAGAACCACTTCCCTAAAGGTTCACTGTGCAGACAGATCAGACTAGTTCCAGGCCAGTGAGAGACCAAGTCTCAAATAATCGGTGGATGATGCCTTTGGAATAATGTCAGTCATCATTCTTTATCTTCATGTTTATACATGTGTATCCACATCTGCCCACTCATGTTCAACTGTGTACACATGAACATTCATATAGAAAATTAGTGAATCAATATAACAAATCAACATGAAATAAGTTATTTTGATGTATAAAAAAAGTGATTTGATGAAGTTTACTATTGGTTATTTTTGTGGTGACAACAGGAGGTCAATATTTTAACAAGAAAGAAGTATGCTTAGTCAGACAATGCGATAATTGTCTCCTTTGAATATTGTCCATCAAATAAAGAAGTTTCACTAATATGGCAGTATTCTCGGGTGTTGAAGATGAAATCCTATAATACATTAAGTATGTTATCATTTTTAATATTTTTGAACATTTTCACTTTTATAGAAGGAAACTTACAACTTTGATATATCATTTTAAAGTAAAATATTTAATATGATTATGAGAACAATAAATAAAACAATTTCTTGAAAACCAGATTAAAGATAGAATGTGATGCTGTGAAGACAGTTGTATTGAACTCACAAGCATTTGTAGCAAAACCATAAACTAGTTAAAAATAGGACAGTGTCATGGTTAATCTCTCTGCTTAACCTGATGAGATCTAGAATTACCTAGGAGAGGAGCATTCAAATGCACCAACGGGAGATTATGTAGATGTGGGTAGCCTGTGACCATGCACTGGGGAATTATTTTGGTAAGGGTAATTGATGTGGGAAGATCCAACCTAAAACTGGAAATCCACACTGTTAGAGTTTAGGTCTGGAACTGCATAAAAGGGAAAAGTAGCTGACAATGAACATTAATTCCTTTTAGCTTCCAGACTTTGGTTACAATGAAATCCCTTCCAACTTCCTGACTTTGCATAGAATGTAATCCTGCCTTGTTGACTGTACCCTGGAATTGTGAGCAAACATGACTATCCTCTTGCTCAAGCTTCTTGGATCAGGGCATTGCATCACAAGAGAAAATTTCCCAAATAGACAGGGTATGAATGGTAGAAAAGCCTATCTGCACACTTTACACTCTTAATTTTCTGTGAAGCGCAAGTTCCTATAGCCAAAGTGTGATTTTTATACCTTTATTATAAATTGTTGTTAAGTTCGGTAATTCCCGCTCAGTTCTAGTTGAAAGTGGTTTTCAGCAAAGTACATTGGAAAACATGATGGGCCTGAGGTGGTATTTTTGTCTATAGACAATCCCATATAATGAAATATAATACATACACGTGGTATTTACTTAAAATGAATGTAAGGAAGAAGCTAAAATAATGCTTACTTCTGTTAATGTAAGAAAAATCTGGGGGACATTTTATGGAATTTATAATATATCCCATTTTTTATCTGTATCCTGGTAACTATCTTAAGTTTTAAAAAATTTTGCATTTATTTGTGTGTATTAAATTCCATGAAGATTTTAAAATGTGGAATGTAAAACTTAAAATCATTATAACAAAACTTCACATTTATTGAAATTGGATAACAGAAGATGTGGGGTTTTGTACTCTTAGATATTTGATATACATACTTTGTGATATAAGCTTTCCATTACATTGCCTTCATTTTATCCCATAAACTTTAATATATTGTGTTTTCATTTTCATTCAGCTCTAGTATTTTTTTTTCTTATATTTTCTTCCTGATTGTTTCCTTGGCCCTATCATTATTCAATAGTGTTGTTTAGTTCCCCTGAGTTTGTTTACTTTACGCACTTGATATTTTGTTGACACTTAGCTCTATTCCATTAGTTAGAGAATGTAGTATGCTATTTCAATTTTCTATGTTTCTTGAGACTTGCTTTGTGCCCTACTATGTGGTTGACTTTGGAGAAAGCTCCATGACATACTGAAAACAATTGTTACTCTTTAGAGTTTAGATGGAAATTTCTGTAGATATTTTTTAGGTCCATTTGGTTTATTCTCTCATTTAACTCTATGGCTCTTCTATGGATTACTTTTCTAGATGTCTTGTCTATCAGTATGAGTGGGGCACTGAAGCCACCGACTACCACAATGTTAGCATGAATCTATGGTTTTAGAGTGAGTAGTTTTTCAATTTAATAATATAAAT
The DNA here is from genome assembly GCF_964271855.1 of Acomys minous. NCBI lineage: Eukaryota > Metazoa > Chordata > Mammalia > Rodentia > Muridae > Acomys > Acomys minous. The sequence continues at coordinate 49,566,688 of NC_140489.1, forward strand.
TCCTTTGTGTGGATTTTTCTTTTAAAGAATATGAAGTGTCCTTTCTACTTCTTCTGACTCGTTTTAGGTTGAAGTTCTTTTGTCAGATATTAAAGCTATGACAGTAGGGATCCAAGCAAACCTGAGTGAATGAGTATTATTAATATGGGTCTTGCCATATCAATAACTCCCGGACCTCAACCCCAGGGAAGTAGTGAAGACTGACCAGGGTGAGGCTCAGTAGGATGACAAAGTTTACTTAGGAGGCTGAGGCTGAGTCTTCATGTAGAATTAATCAGTGTGTGCAGAGCCTAGCAACTGCTGAGTCCTCCTCCTACAAGTTTACAGCCCACCATTACTACCTGCAGAGATCTCTTACAGTAACTAGCTAAAGCTTGCCTTTGGGATGTACCCGATGAATATACTGAGGTTCTAGGTAGCCGAACCTTATCTAATTATACCTGTTCTACCTTCTTCCTGTCTCTGCCTCTAGCCCAGGTTCCAGGACACAAGTCATGTAGATAGTTTCTGTTTTTTGTTTTGTTTTGTTTTGTTTTTTCATGGTGGTGGGGAGAGGACTCCACGATTTATTAGGGATGCTGCAGAAGCAGAGCAGCCGCTTTTCAACAACAGATAAATTAACCACAGTGCAGGTCGGGCGTGGGGACTGGGACAGATGAAGACAGACAAACAGACCCCAAGATGTGGGGAAGAGGGAGCAGCACCATTCAGACAGCAGGGAGGACCGGGGCAGAGAAGGCAATTTGTCCCCCTCACCCCGTAGATAGTTTCTTAGTTCCATTTACTTGAAATCTCCCTTACCATCCTTTCACTGTAAAAGAGTGGTGTCTATTGTTGGTGATCAGATGCATTTCTTTAAGGCAGAAAAACAATCCTGTGGTTTTTTGGGGGGAAGGGCACAGGAAATTGAGACCAGTAACATTAGTAATAATTGGAATTAAAAAAAAGTTTTGTATTATTTCTGTTATTTTTGTTAAAGTGGTATTCTTTTTCTTCATCTCATCTCTTTTCATTACCTGTTCCAATATTACTTGTTTGTTTCCTGTGGCTGTTTGGGTATGTTTATCCTTCGTTCTTTAATAAAACAATGCCTTCTAGTATCATGACTGTGTGTGTGTGTGGGGGGGGTGTGGGTGTATGCTACCGTGGAACAAATCCAGGCCTTTTGTGCCAGTTAGGTGACTATTCTACACAAAAATAGTCTGTGTTTTGTTTATTTTATTTTCTTATTAAACTATCAATAACACAAATAGAAGAGTGGTCAATATATCCGAAGTACTGATTCAATATGCTTTAAGAATTCTAAATTTTCTAGACATTGAAACAAAAAGTTCCTGTGTTAAAAGCTGGTAACATCTGAAATTAATTTGAGTTTCTTCCTTGTTGTTATAGTGGGAGCCATTTTGTTTCCTTCTCTTTTTAGGTATATCATAAGAGACCTACAGAAGACAAATGGAGGGAAATTTTTTAAGGCCAACTGGTTACATCAGGAGAAATGCAGCCTCTAGCTCTGTGCTCCCTGATACCCAGGAAGCAGGAAGAATAACTTACTCTGAAAGATAATAGAAACTTAAGTGTGTTAAGTCCCATTCAAGTAGCCTTACCTGGAGATGCCACTAAGGAAGCCTTCTGCATGCAGAGCATACTTCAGAGAAGAGAACACCAAAAACCAAGTATAGAAAAGATACTGAAATTTAGTTCAGAAGCTCTAAGAGACTGGCATATTTAAAACTTATGTAGAAATTGTTTGGAAGTTGGTGTGGAGAGAAGAAAGGAAGAAAAGGATAAATGAGAAGGGAAGGATAGAAGGGAGGGAGGGAAAGAGGGAAGAAGGGAGGAAGGAAGGAAGAAAATGGGAAGACAGAAAAATTATCAAAATAGTATTTCCTAGTTTTAGCTCTGGACTAAAACCAAAACTAATTTTTAGAACAGTAAGGGCAATGCATAACACAATGCAGAAACCAAACATTAAGTGGCCACGTCACTTCACTTTTCAAGAAAAGTTTGAGGAGGAAATAAGAGGAGGATATGTACTTTCTAGAAAATGAGTTATTTGGGTGGAAAAGATGTAAAAATGCTGCATGCTATAAATTATATTTTCCTTTATATTATTTTAGAAGCAGGAAAATTCTTTTTATCCAAGTACTAGAGATGGATCCACATAACCCTGCACAACTTGCTTACATGCTGCTGCGGCAGCCATTCACCTGAGTTATGATACCTATAAGGAAATTCCCACAGTTTGCAAATAGAAGAGGACAGGACCTAAGAAATTACTTAAGTCTGTTACTGAAAATCAAGCCCTCACAGACACAAACTATCTTTTAACAGGAAAATAATTAGCACTTTTCTATTATACTTTTTTTCAGCAAAGGAGTCAGAAAGCACACTGTAGTAACTTATTGCAATTGAAAATGAAAATTACAGTTATGTACTAATCAAGGTTTAAGACCTCTTGAGTGTCAGTTGGAGACTATAAAAAGGAAACAAGATAAAGTACAGTTATGAACATGATCAATAAATTACCAAAGATTTCAAGAAAACTACAAATCAGTATCAGTAGTACATTTAAAATATTCACTTGAGTCTGGAGTGGATCAAATAAAAACACTAAGGGAAAAAAAAGAAGATGCCTATCGTAGATGAAAACTCAGGCTGGCCTCACTCCTCCTGCTTCTCAGCATTAATGGATGAATGACAAAATTGATTGCTAAGGCAGACATCACTGGTATGTACATAAAACTTAGATAACTCTTCCACTCTTATGAACTACATTATGCTGCCTCAAGCCTGAGAGGAAGTATAGATGGGCCTTTGGAAAAATGACTAGATTTCAGTGGGATCATGTGAAAGACAGGAGCTCTCATGATAGAATTAGTTCAGTATTTTTGAGACACTTGTTTCTATGGGTTTCCTCAACGAATAGGTGGCTGCCCATAAGCACCGAGGAAAGCCTAAACCGGAAACCAATATTCTCTATCTTGCTCTTCAATTTTAGGTCCCAGAACTATGAAAAAATAAATGTCTATAGTTTAAAGCTCTCAGTGAATGCTGTTCTGGCAGTGTAAGCAGATTACTACAGATACTTATTATCTTTTGCTCCAATTTTTGTGATTAAAATAACAGGCAGACAAGCAACTTTGACTCACAGTTGAAGAGCACAGCCCATCATAGTAATGAAGTTATTGCATCACGAACCTGCTACAATTGGTCACATTATCGGCACAATTAAAACTGGCAAGGAAGGGATGCAGGCATTCTAGTGCACTTTCCTAGATTTTCTCCCCTATAGGATCACTGGCCCATGGAATGGACCTACGGACAATTAAGATGAAGCATGCCACATCATTTAGTATAATCAAGATAATTACCTTAAAACCGTGTCCAGAGAATTATCTTGCAGACAACTGGAGATTTTTCAAGCTGAAACGACTCTCACAACTCTATCCCAAGTCAACTTGATTCCCAGGCTTATCACCTTTAAGTCATAAACTACCAAACTCTGTCTCCATGAGTGCATGGCCATGTTTTAATGTAAAACACAGTCAGTCTGATTGCTGTGGTCCTCAAAATCTTTGAACAATTCTCTCACTTTAAAAGTAAGAGAGAGAGAAAAAAAACCAAACAAAAAACAAAAAAACCTCTTACCTGCTATTTCTTAGAGAAAATAAAGAAAACAAAGCAGTGTATAATGACACAGAGTAAACTTTCTATTCCTAAGTGAAGTATAAGAGCCTAACTAGAATACTGTTGGTTGTCTCACCCAATCAAGATTAAAATTCAGTAATGCAAACATCATATCCTGACATGTGTGGCTCATGATAAAAACTGGCTCAAAAGGTTTAGGTATCCCCACTCCTTCAGCTCAATTAACTTACCTCACTTAGACTGGCTGCACTCCATGCCTTCCACTTTCCTTGGTGGATGTCCAATGGGCCTGGCACCTCCACAATTGTGGAGTTTCTACTACATTCAGGAAGCAGAGGGTAAATAGGAAGTGAAGCCAAGCTGTTATGTCTCAATGCACACTCCCAGCCATCCACTTCTTCCAGCAATGTTCCACCTCCTAATGGTCCCACAACTTTCCCAAACAATGCCATCAGCTGAGGAACAAGCATCCAAACACATAGGCCTAAAGGGACATTTAACAGCATGGGAAGGGGGTAGACAAAGGAGTATCACCTCTGTCTGAGGAGCTATTGCCAATAACTGTTGGAGAAGGGCGGGTGAGCTTTGTTAAGAGTGCTGTTCCTTGTGTGCCAACAATTCTCCAGTGAAAAAGCCACATATCCAAGAATATATGAGCAGCACATATTGGTCTAGTTTGGTTAGCAACAACAACAAAAGGACACAAAGTTGTGGGAGTAGGGAGTCATGGTGGATCTGGGAGGAGTTTATAGAGGTGATGAATAAGTTCAAAGTACATAGTACAAAAATTATCAATGAATTGATAATAATGTAAGTATAGTATATTTTAAATATTGTATGTGAAAATAAAATAATAACTTTCTTTTTAAAAGAAGAGTTTAAGTTATCCTTATTTGTACGCAGGATTATGATATTCATGGCACTGGTGGTGTGAATGGGAAATTTCCCCTCTAATCTGGGGCACTGAAGCCTTGGGTAATGCTATTTTGAGAGGTTTAGGTGATGCAGCCTTGCTGGAGTTAGTATACAATTAAGGTCAGGCTTTGAGATTAAAAACCTCATGGTATTTCTAGCTTCATGCTCAGAGTTGAGATAGGAGCTCGCAGCTTCCTCCAGGCCTGCTGTGTGCTGTTCTGACCCCCTGTCATGATTGAGTCTTATGCTTCTGATATCATAGGCCAAATTAAACACTTCTCTAAGTTGCGTTGGTCATGGTGTTTAATCACAGCAAGAGAAAAGCCACTATTATGCATGAAAAACCTGAAGTCTTTATTAAAACTAATAGAATGCATGAGATTTCAGTACACTTGCAGAAAATTAGACTACTTCTCAAAAAAAATGGTTTTGTATATTAATACGGAATCAGCTGATAAAACCTAGATGTAACTATATTTATAATAATTATAAATTATTTATTAACAAACTTTTAATGAGTTAAAGAACTTTAGGGTTAAAATGACAAAATATCTATGATTGAAATTGTCATACACACACAGTGAATTGGGAGAGAGAGCCACAGAAGCAGAGAGGGAGACAGAGAGGAGAGGAGTGAAATAAGAAAGATTAGGAAGGAAAGAAAGAAAGAGGTAACAGGAGGAGGAGGAGGAGGGAAGGAAGGGGAAGTCAGAAGTGGGGGCAGAGAGAAGGACAAGGAAGAAAAAGGAGGGGTAGAGAGGAAAAGAGAGGATTAATCAAAGATAAAAGAAGAGCCAGCTGCATTCATATGTGTACCACACCATACCACAGACTCATTAATGTAGGTTCCACTGATGGATGAATGACTAAATACAGTCAAGAGAGACAATGAACAATTATCCAGTTATATAAAGATAAAAAAAATCTTATGTGTGGCTCTATAAAGAGACATGGTAGAGCATTATGTGAAGTATCTAGACTGAAAAATAAATACAGGTTATTCTTACTTTTAAGTGGAAGCTAACAAAATTGATGTCATAGGTGTAAACAGTAAAATTGTGATTCGCAGAGACTGAAAGATTTTAAGGAAGAGAGATGGTGAGAAGATGGTTAATGAGTACAGGGTTATAAATGGATAAGAGGGATGATTTCTAATGTTTATAGCATAGATGGATAACTACAGTTGTAAACTGATGCTATTTCAACAAAGAGAGATGGTAAACTTTTGAGGTGTTGACTAAGCCAAATACACATAAGTTATCATATATTGTATTAATGTGTTAAAATATTATATGATACTCTACTCATGCGCTTATAAAATTATTTTGTATCAATTAAAGTAATATGATATTTGAGAAAAATTGTATCTGGAGAGAGTGTTTGCTTTATGATGAAAAAAATGTAGTATGGGTAAATCTGCTACTTTACATACAATACTTTTATTATTGTGATTGATAATAAAAATGCATCAAGAAAAATGTTTGGAAATCTCTTCCATAAGTGGTAGACAAGAGAACAGTTTCTCTTCTTGTCAGAAAGGAACAAGAAAAGAGGAGAGAGGAAATCGAAGAAGATCCACCCACCTCTGTTCTTGCAGGCCACTGGTAAGCAGTGGGCTCCTCATAGTATTCCAAACCAGACGGGTCACTACTTTCTCTGTGCTCATCCAAACATCCTGAGATTTCTTACTCTTATGTAGAGAGAGTGACCTCACTAAAGTTTTACTTTTTTGAGATTTGTTTATTTGCGTGTGTGTGTGTGTGTGTGTGTGTGTGTGTGTGTGTGTGTGTCTGTATGTTTTGTCATGTTCATGCATGACTGTTTGTACATCTCTGCATATGCATGAGTGCGCATGGAGTTCAGAAGTTCGGACTCCCTGGAGTTGGAGTTACAGACAATTATGTGCAACCTCATGGGTGCTGAAAATTGATCCAAGGTCCTCTATGAGAACAATCAGGGTTCTTAAACCCTGAACAACTTCTCTCCCACTTTACTGAAGTCTTAGCTTGGAAGGAGTCCTTGGATTTTAGTGGTTCTGATTCTTTGTGGATTAAGCAAACATTATTTTTGTGGCTTACTAAACATTATTCCTTTGGAATCTCATATTCTTCTACAGCATGTAGCATATCTTACAGATATGGACACTCCTGTTCTACAGGGACTTTTGATTTGCTCAGACTATGAAAGGGAAACTCCTTAATGATCTTGATGAAAACATCCCTGGAGAAAGAATGTTGGATGTAGGCTCCATGAGCCTCTGCCAGTGTACAAATGCCTTTTTCAACTATGAGTATGCGTAGTTTCTACCTGGGCTCACTGTGACTGTTGAAACCTTTGGCCTCACTCTTGCTGTGTCAAAGCAATGCTAGTCTGTTTTTCTTACACTCTTGGGAGCCCAACAAGGGAAATCATGATATCTGTTGAACCATTCTCTCAAAGCAGCTATAATGGAAGATGTGAACTTTGTCTTCTCTTTCTCTCTTGAGTTCCTACTATTCCTTGACTTGAAGGCTCATCACTTCCATCTTTACTTTTGCTGTGGGATGATTTTCTTCTTTATGCTTATACCTATTTTGTCTTTTAGTTCTTTGGTGTTTTCTTTGCTGATCATTAAACCTAGGCCTAGTGCATGCTAGGCAAATATGCTTTCACCAACCTATATACCTGCTCCCCTATGTTCTATTCATATAAGACATCTGTTATTCTAGAATAAATCCACGCTATCCCAGTATGACCTCATCATAGCTAATCATTATCTGTTACAGCTTTATTTCCAAATATGATAAAACACTGAGATTCTATGAAGGACCTGAGTTTTGGGGAACACAGGCCAGCCCAGTTTACCCACTGCATATCTCTCTCTCTCTCTCTCTCTCTCTCTCTCTCTCTCTCTCTCTCTCTCTCTCTCTCTCTCTCTCCTTGCTAGTTAAACCAGACTGGGTAACATCCTTTTTGTTGTTATTATCTTTGTCTAATTTCTTTCTTGGATATTCTCCCTTCAAGGCCACCCTACATAGTTGGTTTCTGGTATTAATACATTTATAGAGGATTGGGATACTAGTCATAGATAATATTTAGAGAAATATTTCTCTATTGTATCTATGCTTGAGTTACTTCTGATTCCCTTTAATTCCTTCTACTTTATTGAAGTTGAACATCCCTTCAAAGAAATGGCCTAGATGAAGGGAAAAGCTATGTGTCACATAAAAGAGATGGGAGGTGGGGCGGGGGGTAATGTCCAGACTCAAGCTTTATACCAGAAGATTTAAACTATAGCAGAGTTTTAGAGAACAGAGGAAACAGAAGATTGAATTAGGATCCATTTTAATATCTTTACAAGGAAGTAAAAAAATCCTTTTAAACTGGTGGGAGGATTATAGAGAGAGGGGCCAAGTAGAGGAGACAAGCATGTGGGAGGGAGAAGATAGAGGGAAAGCAGAGTGTTCTTTTTACTTCAAGAATTGCCTCAAAGGCTGCAAAGCAGATGTGCTCTAGTGGCTGGAGGGCTGAGGAATCCTGAGGCTGACAGAGGGGTATGTTGCATTAGTCTAATTACATGGCTGTAGGTGAGGACGTGAGCTTCAGATGTAGTAGGGTACCCTAGTACCATCCAACAAACAACACTTTGTTAAGAACAAAAAGAGAAATCTAGAAAACCTCCCTAGTGCTTCCTACTTGCTCTTTTCAACCATTGACTAAGACAATATTTTGGTAGCAGGATGAGTAAACTGATGGAGAATATGAAAAACCACATTTCTCTAATTACTATGCCATAATAGCAAAGCAAACGCATCACCTGTTTGGGATCTAGGTTTCCTTCTCTTTATTTTTTATCTCCTAGACATCTGTACCTGCTTTCAAATCTCATGGAAAATTTTTGTTAATCTCTAAGTCCTTCATGCCCAATCTGGGGGTTAAGCAAAACACTTATTCATCAGAAATAATGGACTTACTTAGGTTTTCAACAAAATATCTGATGTAACTTGGATGCTGGTCTTTAATCTGCCTTTAATCTGGTTTATTGTAGGACCCAAAGTCTTAGCTTCTTGTCATTCTAATGTGTGTGTTTTTTTTAAACTAGTAAGCCATGTACGTTGATACACAGGAACTTCTCTCTATTAATATTTAAGCTGTGGAGCTCTCCAAGGATACAGCAGGAAATGGAACACTTGAAAAAATAATCTTGGAGCAGAATTGTACTCTCAATTTTTCAAGTTTTTGGGAGATATTAAGCTATTCCTAAGTACTGAACTACCAAAACCTTTCAGATAAAGTGCAAGAAAATCTGCTGGATTTGATGTGAACGGACAGAAATAGGGCAGGTGAACTTTGAGAGAAACAAGTAATGTACTATTTCACCATATTTATAAAACTGGATGTAAGATGACAGTTACTGCAATATGGACATCACTTGTCATTAACCGAAAACATGAAAGCTCTGATAAAATGAAAACTATCAGAGAAATAGTTAAATTAATTCCTTGAATGCCCCTTGCCAGATTCTGAGTATGGACTCTCATTTTCCTCCTTCTCTTTTACGTAATATGGATGTTAAGGTTACACTGTAGGGGTCAGGCTCAGGGCACACTGACGTCAGTGCTCAGATTTTCCCTTAACATACTTCATTCTCTTGCCCCACACTGAACACTGGCTTTGCAGTCCATGAAATAGTATCAAAATAATAAGAGTTCAAAGGAGCCAGAATTAATCTAGGGCATTCTAACAAAATCACCAAAGCTATAACATGTAAAGGTAGGCTTTTAATCATGGATTCAGATTAAAGTTGGTCCAGAAATCTGGACTCGGTCACACAGTCCTGGAAGTCTGGACCTGAGGAATAGAATGCTTGGCTTTCAAAATGTACAGATTATAAGACAATAATACTCTCTGCCAAATGAATGAAAGCTCTCCAAATTATGCTACTGCTTTTAAGCTAAAAATAGACTGTGAAGAGTTTCAACATTCCTGATTTTGTTCAGCTGTCCAGATGCCTCTCAGTGATAGCCACAGTGAATGTGAAGCCTTAGTCCCACCACCTGCATCCCCACAGACCAGCATCTGCATTTATAGTCTGTGCCAGGTACCTTTCTTACTGGACTCTGGATTTTGTCTGGAGCTTTTGTTTGGGTGTTTTGTTCCTTACTTGGGCTGAGTGCCTCCCTTTAGGCTCTTCAGTCCATGTAAGGAACATCCAGCTTAATTTCCTTCTTTCTAGTACTAGCAGTTACCATTTTCGTTCTTTTTCTTCACACTAAGGCCATGTTGAGAGTCCACCATATTTCCACAAACCAACCATCTCACATCTAACACTGCTGGGTAGATTACTCTGCTCAAGACTCATTACTTGACAGCTGACTTTTGGAGCAGCTAGGCCATCCCTAATTCAGTGTGTGCTTCCTATCTCTTTCCTTACCATTAGAAATCCTCAGTTGCAGGTGAAGCTGCTTAAACTTTTAATAATGGGCTTCATTGCTAAGTAAAAAAGAAAACCTGGTGAACAATGAGTTTTGCTAACTTTTTATTGGTGTAGAAGATTCTGTGTGTTGGAAGGGTGGTTCCAGTTTGGGAATTGTATCCAACTTTAATGTAATCTGAGGTATCTTTTGGCTCTTTTCGGACAGCCCAAGGCTACACAGAGTAACCCTGTCTAAGAAAACAAACAAACAAAAAGATTGGCTTTTTGTTCAAGGGATGTTTGGGTCTCAGGTGTATAACTGAGCTACAGAGCAGTAGAGCTTACCGACTTTTTAGAAATCCCAGAAGTGACTAAGCTTATGGTTCAGATATGCAGCTAATCAGGCTGGCTAATAGCCACACCAAGCTATGGTATGAGTCAGGAGTCTGTGGCCAACAACAATAAAGCAAACACAGGTAGGTATGGATTTTGTCTGTGAGTAGATTTTCCGAAAGATTTCATGTTGCTAAATAATGATTTTCCCCTCATCCCTGTTTCCTTTTATAATCTGTAGTGTCCATGGGAGTTTGTGGGATAAAACCTAGCTGCCAGAGGGATAGAAAGTAGAATAAAAATATGAAGTCTAGTATTCATGTCAAGATAAGGTGCTAGATCAGAAAATGAAGACAGATTTGCCACTGAATTTCTGAATTTTTTATTCTCAGTTCTATCTCTGGATTAGCATTTTAGTTTTTGCTTGTGTGTGTGTGTGTGCACACGCGCGCATGTGTGTGTGTGTGCATGTGTGTGCATGTGTGTGTGTGTGCATGTGTGTGTGTGCATGTGTGTGTGTGTGTGTGCGTGTGTGCATGTGTGTGTGTGTGCGCACGTGTGTGTGTGTGCATGTGTGTGTGTGTGCATGTGTGTGTGTGTGTGCGTGTGTGTGTGTATGTGTGTGTGTGTGCATGTGTGTGTGTGCATGTGTGTGTGTGTGCATGTGTGTGTGTGTGCATGTGTGTGTGTGTGCATGTGTGTGTGTGTGTGTGTGTGTGTGTGTGTGTGTGTGTGTGTGAGACAGGCCATACTGTGTAGCCCATGTTGAACTTGAACTCATCATTGCCCTTCTTCAGCTCCCTGAGTACTGGGATTATAGGCGTGTACCATCAGGGCCTCCGTATCTGTATCTTATTTCTGTCCTACTAACTTCACTGGATCCAACGAAGACTTCACTGACATTCAGTCCCTCATGCAATTCAGGTTGAAACATATTGGAGAACAGAGACGGAATTATTAAATATCAAATGATTATTTAATATTAAGTGAAACCATAGTTAATAAAAAGGGCAACAAGTGACTAGACTAATTCAGGTTGTCAGGGGATACCGTCTAAGTTTTTGTGACCTGTCATCACAAATGACAGTGTTCACAACTGTACATGTTTAAGATAGAATACCATTGAATGGATCATGTTAGCCATGTCATGGATGATTGCCTAAGGTGTTAAATCCCTGTAACACACTTATTCAGTGTATAAGTTTTATTAAAAGGTGATTTAAGATGTGAATCATACAACTTCTTCAGGAAGTTTCTCTAATTGGGCTACATACCGTGTCCTGTGGACAATTCCATAGTTCTAAAGCTATGGCTCTGTCTCAGTACCTTCTGTCTGCTTAGACAGCTCCAGCCTGTCTTTCCGGCTCGGCTCAGGCTCACCACCTGGAGGCCTGAAGTAGCCACTGCTGAGGTGTGACTACAAAACCATGCCTGCTTGATCAGTGCAGCCTGAAAAAAATAAAAAAATTGAAGTTCAAGAAGAAGTTAATATCTTGTCTAAATAAAGTAGCTAATTCATTCTGTAAGCTATCTATATAACGTTTTTATAGGATAAGAAATGCCTATATTAAGTCTAGTGTAGTTTCCCTTTTGACTGTCGTACAATGCAATATATAGCTGTATGTTAAATTACCCCTATCCTCTATTATAAGACTTTGTGGATAGCACTTTCAGTGGCAATACGTGTGTTGGCCAGCACATTCTGCCCTTTAAGAACTATGTCTGTTTGTCTTTTATTCCTTATTTAGGATGGTGTCTGTCACAATGTAGGTGTCCCCGACTGTTTCCTAAATACTTAATTCAACTATTCAAACAGACTTGGAAATGATCAGGTTCTCCACATATTCTCCAAATTCCAGCATTTCACAAACCAATTGCTGAGGGCTTTATGGTGACATTTTAAAATCTATACAAGGATATGCATTCAGTGGAAATTAAGTCCCTGTGTCCCTGGTGTTGAGTATTAAAGACCAACCACATTAGTACTATTTTTTTTCCTGTGTTCCTTTATCACAGTGATGCACAGATTGATCAAGTTGATAAAATTTCCAATCAATTTTTGCAAAGTCTCACTGGGCGTATGATTTCACAACTAATGATTAAAATGTGTAGTACAAAAATGGAGGTGAAATACAGGACAAAAACAGCTCACAGAGCCCCACACAAGATCCATTTTGAGTTTGCACAGGAGAGAAATGCACTCTCTGGGAGCCACTGTGCTTCAGTGTATGGGAACAAGACACTCCTAAAAGGACAAAATCATATGCCCCCCACCCCCCAGCCCCATGACTAGAAAGTGAACCTCAGTTCTTTTCTTTCAGAAGTACCACACACTGAATATGGCTTCTCAAGTGATACTTCATGCCATCTACTGAAAGTGGCATCTCTCACATGCAGGGGCTTCAACCTTCTGAGCCAGCCTTTGTGATCCTCTGAAATTCTTGGTTCTTCATACCATGTGCACCTGGAGAGCAAGCACTAGCTAACACCCTACAAAAATCCTATTTACAATTCACTAAAGTGAGGAAATGCCAAGGGCTATTCATTTCTAGAGCTTGGGAGCCCTTTCTCTCCCAGTCCTCAGTAGAAGCACACGCATGTGAGCCCCGTGCCCCCAGCAGTGGCACTATGTTACACCAGTTTATTATGAAGACAGATAAATGACTACCATACTCCAGATTTTGCTGAAAATAACTTTTCACGTGTATAAAGGCACGCACTTAACCATTTCTCTCTCTTCCTTACCATATTTTAACTTAGTGGGTTGTAGGCAGTAAACACTAATTTGAATAAAAAGCATCAACACAACTCCGATGGTCTCAGATATTCCCCATTATATTTTGGTTTATTAATTCTACACTTATTCTATTGTAAATAAAAAATGCTTTCTCTTTCTGATCATTTCGTAATAGGGAAAATTTTAAGCTCCTCAGAGCTGACCCTATCTCAAAGACAGAACCCTGTTTCATGTAAGAGGGGCTTTTCCAAGTATTTAACTTTATGAGGCGGCATTGCATACAAAACCGACCCTCTTTGAACTCCTGGTGTTCTTCCATCCCCCACAGCCCTCCTCTGTTATGATGACCATATTTCCACTAAATTATGACAGAGATGGAGAAGTATGATGCGCCTTCCAATGCCTTGGCCTGTTCTGCCCTCTAGCCAAGCAGAACGGATCCTGGAAGACCTTGGACGGCAGGAAGGGGATAAGGTGTCCTATAATTACCGCGTGTCTAAGGACGTAGCCGGCCCTTCCCTTCCGCGTGCAAACGCCAGCGGCGGGCGGCATCGGAAATGAATTTCGGGCCCTCGCCCCCAAGGAGCTAGGGAGAACCAGGGAGGGCCTTGGCAGAGTGAAAAGGATGTTGGGGCCACTACCGCACTGAGCCCCTAGTCTCTGTCAAAGCTGATGAGCACCAATGCTGACCCTGGTGAGCAGAGCCTAGGGCGAACCATGGAGGCAGAGAAGGCTCAGAGGAAGGCAGCCTAGCCGCGCACTCGGCTTTGACGTCGCCGGGCTGCGGCTAGCAGCCTCGCGCTCTCAGCACGTAGCGCACAACGTGACCACACACAGCCTTCCTCCCCGGCACCCTAGCAGCCTGCGCTCCGCGTCCACCGCTTCTCCATCCTCCTCCTCCTCCCTCCTATCGCCTCCGCGGCGCGCAACCCCCAGCATCAATCCAGGGATCCCGGGCAACTGTAGGGCCCCGGGCACTCCTCCGCCCAGCTTGGGCATTTCTGCCGCAACTGCGGCCCGCAGGGCGGCCACGCAGCTCGGGTTCCCTCAGCAGGCGGCCGCTCCTCCGTTCCGCTCCGGATGCCAGCACTCCGTTAGCCCGGGTAGGGAAAGCCCTTCTGCGGCTCCCGGGTCTAAACTCCCGCCAGTCCTGACCGCCCCCACCCCCTCCACCTGGCGGGGGCGGCGCGGAAGCGAAGAGGACTCTCGATACGGGTGGGCACGCGTGGACAGTGTGCGGATCTGCTCTGCGCTCGGCATCCTTCCTCTCCTGCAAGTGGCGGTGCTCAGACTCTGCTTTCAGCACCCAGGATCAGTACTGCCGCCAGGAGCACCCTCTTCGCTGGCGGGCCGCTCAAGGCTGTTTGGGAGAGCCGTGGAGGTGGCGACAGCGGCTGAGGCTAGTGCCTGGCGAGCTCCAGACGGGCACTCCGCTCCCGCCTGGACCCTTTCGTCCTCCTCTCTCCTCCTCCGCTCTCTCCTCCCCACCCCCCGTTTCCCACTCCTCCTCTTCCTCCTCCTCCTCCTCTTCCTCTCCCCGCTCGGCGATGCGAGTCTGTGCCGTGTAACTGGATTGGCGTTGCAATGGCAACTGATGGAATGGGGGAAGGCAAGACAGCAGGGCTGGGGGCTCCGGACTGCGGGCGGACGAGCCGCTGCCGCCGCTTGACGCTCCTCTGGGGACCTTCGGGAGTTACTTTGTAAAGGCGAACCCAGTCGAGGGAGCCTCGCTTCGTGCCCCGGTCAGAGGCCACTTCCTGCTCCCTGGCTGTCCAGCGAGGTTCGCATCGCCTGGCGCCCCCGGGGCTCCTGCCCTCTCCCGCAGCTTGCTCGGAGCCCAGAGCTGCTTCCCCGAAGAACACTTGTCCTCGCAGCTCTGCTTCCCATCACCGCCCCCTGCTCCTCCCCGGCGTCTGCGATTTTCCCAGGCACCCGGTGTGAGTGCGGCTTGCGTGTGAGTGCGTGTATCAGGGTATTGTGTAGTGGGAGTGTGTTCGCGCGTGTGCTTGTGCGTGTGTGTGTGCGCGTGTGTGCGCGTGTGTGTGTCTGTGTGTGTGCCTGTGTGTGTATGTGCATGAGTGTGGGGTGTGTGGGGCTCCAGCGCTCCACTCGCGGCTGCAGCCAGGGAAGGACAGACGGACGGCGCTTCCTTCCATTGCTAACAGTTCCCGGGCCCCTCGACTCGGCCCGGGCACAAGTGGAGCGCGCCTGGCTGGCCGCTGGCCTCCGGAAGGTCCCACTGCGTCCCCCTTGGGCTGGATATGTTCATGTTCACGTGAAGATGGATTTAGTGTACGGTCTCGTGTGGCTGCTGACAGTCCTCCTGGAGGGGATCTCTGGTCAAGGAGTGTACGGTGAGTGGAAACGCGACGCTATCGTGACCTTGTGATTCCTAGGCAAGATAGGCTGCTGAGCTAAGATGCACGACTCGCGCCTTTCCGGGGCCCCTCCTGGCGTGGCATTTGATTTACACTTCATCACATTATTGGGAGCTGGAAGGAGGCAGCGAGCGCGCTGCGGATTGGGCTGCGAGCGGTTCCCCTGGCTCCTCGACTGGGGCTCTGAGTTGGGTCGGGCTAACAGTATTGAACTCAGAGGAATGAGTGGCTTTGCACTTGATTTATCCCCGCGGGGGCTTTTGCAGTCTTAGCTTTATTAAGGGTTTGGCGCGGTGTCACTGCCGTGGTTTCTCCTAAAGGAAAGCCTGGAATGTGACTCCCACAGCCCAGACCCTTTCACCTCCCCCTGCAGGTGCTCTCTTCAGTTCACCTTTTTATCATTAAAAAAAAAAAATCTTTTTCCCGTTTCTGTGAATGTCTACAGGACTTGATTTTCTGGCTCAGGAAGTGTGGTGACAGTTGAGTTGTATTCTGCACCAGCCGTTGCCATGAGCACTGACTTGGGGAGGGGAAATAGCAGGCAAGATTCTCAGTGCCAGACACAATTAAGGGACATGTTTGTGTGAATGGATGAGCAAATGCATGAATGAACTAAGGATGAAGTCCGCGTGTCTCTGCTCCGGGGCAGGACACCAGTTTTTGCAACCAGAACAAAATCTCAGTTCTTCAGAAAAGCCCAGATCCAAGAGGCTTGGGACCTAGGAAGGGTGAGCTTATTAATTGGAAGGCTTTTGAAGTACTCCCAAACAAATCCAGGTTCCTTTGCCTGTCAGCAGTTGGCACTCTTGTGTTTAGTCACTGAACTCTCTCTCCCTCTCTCTCTCTCTCTCTCTCTCTCTCTCTCTCTCTCTCTCTCTCTCTCTCTCTCTCTCTCTCTCTCTCTCTCCTTAGCTGAATATAGTGACTCGAAATATCCTTATCTTTTGGCACAAGTTGACAATGCCCTAAAAGAAAACGAACTTTTGTGTTCATAGGATATATTGCAAGGATAATGCGAAAAGGGAAGGTTTGCAAGATAGAGCATGCCAAGACTCTCCCATAACACACATCCTCATGCGCTTGTAAAATGTGTGGAAAACTCAGGCTGTTGCATTGCCTTAGACTCGGAGTGGGCTAGCCAGTTCAATAGCTGCCTGGATATCTGTGGAGGCGATTTCCCTTCAGTCTCTAGAACTGCCTGCAGAGTGGTTACTGGTAACAGGGGAACTGGAGTCCTGAAACTCTCTGGGAACCATGTAGTGTGCAGCTAGTGAATGAGTCCAGCAGATCTCACTGTGCCTTTTCTTTCTACTCGTGTCTTACATCCTGGGCAAAGAACGACATAGGTTCTTTGGGGGTGGGAGTAGGGTGGGGGGCGGGGCTGGCAGAAAGAGGCAATCCCCAGCTGAGAGCTTTGACTGCTTCTGCTGCCACTCCCTTTCCTGTCTTCTTCATTTCTGTTCTAGGCTTGAGGTAAAGCCCCTTTACTTTCTCTTACCTCTGAACATCTTCATATCCTTTTTTCTCCTCCGCTCCGTCTTTCCCAAATCAAAGCACCTGGCCTGGCTGCAGTAGAGCCCTCATAAAACATGGTAGGGAGTCTTGGTCTTGGTGAGCTTAAATACAGGAAAGAGATTCTCAATCTGATTACCTCAGAGCTCTTGGGGAGAGAGAGAGAGAGAGAGAGAGAGAGAGAGAGAGAGAGAGAGAGAGAGAGAGAGAGAGAGAGAGAGAGAGAGAGAGAGGAGCTGGGATTCTTCTTAGGGTCCAGCACTGTTGGAGAGAAGAACTGCACCTGAGTCCTCGTCATCTCCTGATCAAGTTTGTCTTTGTTTTTTAATTGGCCCTGATTTTCCAGCTGAAAGAGTTTTTGTTTTGTTTTAAAAAATACATGACGTGGAGAGACTGGGAGGAGGGTGGAATGTTGGAATTGTAAGGATTAGAGAGGAAAGATCCCATTTTTCTGACACTCTCAGTCCTTTGTCATGTCCCCTGTTGGTGAAAAGGTAAGTAGGAATCCATAATTTAAACAAGCCCTGTCAGTAAGAGAATGTCTCTCCATTATTCAGTGGGTCACTGTGATGAAGACAGTGACCTTTGTTTTATTTTAATATAGATGTGTCTGTTAGTCACTTACCTAGGAATGCAGTTGGCTTTGTATGAAAAATATTAATCAGCTTCCCTTGTGATGATAAATGTCACAGCTATTAGGTGGGTAAAAGAAAAACATTTAAATATTACCTTTTAGATCTATTTTATAGATCACAGGAAGTGGTCTTTCAACATGGAAACTCTAGCCATCAACCTAAACATCATCTTGGAACTTGTTAGAATTGCAGAATCAGGAGTAAGGCCTCTCTCAAAAATTCCTTTAGAGGGTAGGCAATTCCGGCACACCTTCTGGTGACTGCCATGAAGTTCACTAAAGCCGGAGAATACTAGTACAGACTAACACCTCATTGTCCTGACACTGTAAATCAAGACCTTTCTTCACGTTAAGTAATCTCATTTTTATGTTTAAATATTAATGAAAAAGGGAACAGTTTATGTTTAGTTAGTTGGGAAATAATTTTAAAGGAGAAAAGATTCTGTGTAATGCTACGAAATGTTTCGAACCTTTTAAACCAAGCTCTTCGAAAAAAGGTTGATTTTAGAATCATGACAACTTTAAACTTTTTAAAAAGTTTTAAAAGTAGGAACTTGACTAGTATGTAAGTGTGCAATCCTCTAACCTTTCTTTCCATTCATTAACCTGTACTCACCAGAAGTAAAGTCATCTCCAGTACACACAAAATATTATTTATTGGCATTGTGCTTTTAATAAACTGCTTTTAATAACAAGACGTTTCTGGCTAAAGTGGGGAATGCCTTTCCTCCCCCACTACCTGGTCTAAGAAACCCTGATCATAAAATTCAGATTTTAAGTTCTAGTAAATTGAGATATTTGTTTTAATGTATGGACTATCATGGTGATGAATACTGTCTTCTTGCTATATTCAATCATCTTGGCAGTATAACAGTCCAATTTAAAAGTTTTTCTTCCAAAAGTAGGACCTTCCTGATATCAGTCTTGACTATGTTGTTTTGTAAATTAATAGTCCAGTGTCTAACATTTGAATGTGGTGTAACATTTGGTTAAAAGAGACTTGTAAGGACCTGTGTGACCTCCACTGATGGTTCTGATGGAGTGCTAAGTGGGAATTATCTTCCATATTTATTTCATATTTTGAGTCTTACAGTAACATAAATTATTTGTGTACACTTACGAAAATGCATAAAGTTTATAAGAGAGTAACATAAGACAAGAATGTGAACTGTTTAGGAGTTTTAATGAGATAGTATTTTAATGAGATAATACCAATTTTGTCTTATTTGTATATCTTTTAATGATTAATGTTCTTTTTTTAAAAGATGTATTTATTTATTATGTATACAATGCTCTATCTGCATGTACAGAGGGCACCAGATCTCATTACAGATGGTTGTGAGCCACCATGTGGTTGCTGGGAATTGAACTCAGGACCTTTGGAAGAACAGTCAGTGCTCTTAACCTCTGAGCCATCTCTCCAGCCCCCATGATTAATGTTCTTAAGTAGCAAATTGTACCACCTTAAATTTTACAAACTCACTTACATAAAGCATTACCCCAAATACTGTTAGGAGTTCAGTTTTGTTTAAATTTTCCTTTTGTTCATATGGAATCAAATCCAAAAGGTTGTTAAGTGACCAGTGATCTGATTCCTCTTTTTCTGGTATTATTAATTTGGTGCAGTCACTGTATATTGTGCTTGGGTTGCTTATTAGATTCGGCAAGAAGGGTCAGAACGTGAACTCCAACAGTGTTAGGTGATTTCTGAAATACACTAAGCTGGGTGTTGTGAAGCATTTCCCCGCCAAATCATGTTTTGTGGATCATTATTAATAATGATCCAATACAAAGAATTGTATTTATATTTACTTGCCAAAAAAAAAAAAAAAAAGGAAAAGAATAGGCCCATTGGCACACACTGCATTTTTACTTGGAAATACCATTTCCTTAAATTCCATGAGAGTTAGTAAGCCTTATTATATTGCATTAACATAGGGAAATTCCCACTACAGATAAAAATTCATGCTAGGCCTAGACAGTTGTAGTAGAACTAATTCAATTACTCAGTGCCCTGCAACAGTTAAAGCACTGTCTGCTCAAACTTGCCAAGATTAAAAGCAGAACGCAGAATATGTTCATCAAACATGTGGACTTGACACATTAGCTATCTATATTAACTCATTTCAAGTTATATCAGCAAATCTCGCACAGTTTAAACCTGAGGCTGTAGGCCGTAGCTGAACAGAAATGACTTGGCAGAATTGAGGAAAGGGAGATAAGTGAGACAGGTAGGTTCTGGGAGAAAGTTCCAGCTGTCAGTGGGTTGAAGCTGATAAACACATTGATCCCAAAGGATAAAGCTGGAGTTGAAGGTTGGCCATTCGTTACACCCGGTCCCATGATGGTACCTGCTCACGGCAAAGTTAGTAAGGTATGCTGATTAGGATTCTGTCCAGAGTGGATACAGATACTGCCTGCCTTTGATTGAAACATTTTAGGATGGCCGCCAGTAGAAGAGGAGATTTCACCTAATGCTGTTAGAGGACTTAACATAAGACCACACTCCGTCCAATCAGTTCTGACCTTTCTTCCTAATCTTCATCCGTTGTCTGTAGACACTCAGATAAAATTCTCCAACAAGGCCAAAGAAAAGTATCTGGGGCACTCTGCTTACCGTGTAAACGCTTGGGGAATGTTGGAGATTATTTGGTGGTTATTGTTAGGCTATCTTGCATGTTTGGCAAACAGGCAGATTGCTTTACACAGTGTCATGTAGGTATGCTATATATATATATATATATATATATATATATATATACACACACATATATGTATATGTATATATGCCCTCCCTGGATGAGTCTCACAGTTGACTAAGATGTATTTTAGACTGAGCAGGTTCTACACCAAGGCCAAGGTGCCATCTTATAGTAGATAAGTTGATAATGGTGGCAGGGTTCAGACCACCGAGTGTCAGAAGGGAAGACATGGAAGTTAGGCAATTCTGGGAATCCATGACCAAAAAAAAAAAAAAAAAAAAAAAAAAAAAGAAAGAAAGAAAGAAAGAAAGAAAAATACTACGAACTCAGTTTTCATCATCATAATTTCTTTGCTTAATTTTTTTATTATGGTAAGGATTCTTTGTATTGCACAAGTTTTGTGTTGTCCTATAAACTACCTAAAAACTTTTGTGAGAAGCAAGATGAGTAAGTTTTTGGTAAGAGTGGGATTAGTCTTCTTCCTAAATGTATTTTTTTAATGTAATTTGGGCAAAGTTTATGGAGATGTAATTATGCCTGTTCCCTGTGGGTTCAGCTAGTGTCTGATTTAGAAAGTGGTGGGAAGTCTTGGGCTGCCCTCTGCATAGCAAGGTGATTCATCACCCACAAGCACTGGCCTGGCCCTCATCCCTCTGAAAAAGTACCATTAGAATGATGCTCAAGTATTGTAATCTCCAAAGGAAGCTGCAAGCAAGGACACATACAAGCTCTGTTCTGCAATTGACCTGCAGAACTGTGCTCTTCAGCAACTTAGGGTGTACTATTGGCATGGAGTAAAGCTGAGGGTTTTTCCTTATTGTTCCCATTGATTGGTATTTTGGAAGCATATTCAACATATTCTATTGGACACATTCCAAGCAAAGTTATGTGAACATCTTCACTCATTACAATTGCCATTAACTGAATGGTCTCACAAAATGAAATGTCATGCCTTTGCTTCAGTGACTGTCAACGTAAATATATCACTTAGAGTAAACTGAATAAATTATTACATTCATAGAAATCTGTACATTTTCATTTTCAAATCTAATTTAAAAACTTTTGTCTGTGTAAATTTATAAAATTGCTAGAAGAGACTATATAGGACACATTATGTCAGGTAGCTAGATATGCTAGGCCATTGGTGAAATTAATTTTTTCCACTTTATGCCTATTCATTGGGTAGAGATTTTTGATAAAATTTACTAAAACTTTTCATGCTTCATTAGCATTTCTTTGGGATTTTTATTCTAGTTTAATTCCATTTTCTCTTGTACTGTTGTACTGACCCTTGTACTGATCGTGTGTAAACTTTTGAATATTGCTTTTTTTCTACTTTTCCAACACAGGGAGCCATGTCTTAACTTAGTTTTAAAACATTTAATTTTCTTTCTCATTGATGTCACTTATTCACGGTTACTTATATTTTACTGTACAGACCATATATTCTCCAGGAGTTATCAATCACAGAATATAATTTCAACTGCTAGAAACATACTTTTTGCTATCATATGTTTACTTTTGACATTTAAATAGATGCTATGGTAGAATGAAATGTTTTAAAATTTTTCATATAATGTATTCTTCCTATCTGTGGTTGTCCCACCTCTACAGTTTTGATCAAAGAATTAAATATTTCTTGCTGCTAATGATCAAATCTATAATAAGGAATGATGTTTGCCAAGGGGGTCACACTAATGGCATGTTAACTTTTCATCAAAGAGAAAGCTTATTAACTTTATCTTTGTAAACAGAACTAGGGATGCACAAGTATTTGAGGGATTTGGGGGAAGATGAAGTGTGTGTATGTGAAGAAAGATGTGATTGTTTCTCCCTAGGTTCTGCAGAGATTTGACAGCTTATAGGCAGCTGATATCTGAAATAAATAAGTAGGAAACAAAGGGTGTAAGAAAAATGTATCCGGACTTTAAAACCATTTTTTTTTTAAATTCTGAAGTAACTAGAGTTTTGCTCAGGTGTATCAGAGAAGGTGAAAGAGAAAAATGCCTATTGTTTGGCTGAAAGACAGGTTCAGGGAATTAATTAATTAATTGGTTGCCTGAAAAGAAGGGTGGGCAAAGAAGTGAATTGGTGGTTTCTCAGGAGTTTCTTGTTATTCTAATGATTAATTGTGTGATTTGGGGCATCAGGGAAGGAAGGCTGATCACATGCACCAGCACCTTCCCTCTGTTACATCTGACTGTACTTGTGAATGGTGTCCATGCTGTATCCTGGGTAGATGTCAGAAGGACGGAGCTACGATGTGCATTCTAAGAAGCACAGACGTTGCTTCAAGAAGGTGCTACATAACTAAACCGGTGGACTAGAAACCCTATAGATATTTAGGATAAGTAAAAAGTAAGTGCAGTTGATAAATCAACACAAATGCTATTTATCCTTGATGTAGTAATGGGATAAAGACCATAAACCCATAGAGGTTGCAAGTTTATGGAGGGGATAAAACCATGGAAACACAAAATAAGTCTGTGAGAAATGCATTAATGTTTTGCTTAGGACATTATAGATTAATTATAGGTAGTTGCTGGTGTGGTTAGAGGAAACAGAAGGGTCGTATGTCAAGGGTTGCACCTTGACAATAAGTTGGCATGGTAGAGGTAAAGAGGGAGGGAAGAACACTGCTGCATGAAATTCAACTGGGCGGAAAGTGACACAGAAAGAAAAGTAAACCTGAAATGGATATGTGACGAATCTCAAGTAATTTCTTCAAAGTTGGCTCAGTTATAACGAGGTGTCTGTCCTCTACAGCAATGTCATCATCATCCAAATATCGGATCGTAATCTGTGAAGTAAATTTTATTGGGTGCTACTCTGAAAGTTGTTCAGATACATTGTGACAACCAGCATTTACAGTTGGACTTTGTAAAAGCAACTCAGCTGTTCTTCACACATTAGGGGAGTTATAAGCTCATTTCCTTTGGGACAGTGAGCTCTTGCCCAATCTTGTACACATTTGGGAAACTTAAAACCTACGCCAAATTCCTTCTGGATTAGAGTGAAAACAACCTTTCAAAGACCCTTTAAAATGTTGAAGAAAAGTGATGTTCAAAAGCAGCAGAGCATGAGCCCAGAAAGATCTAGAACATCATGTTCCTTCACATGGAGGCACTAAGGTGAATGCATTGGTGAGGTGCGGTGTGCTTCCACTACAGCGCGTTTCTATTCAGGTCAATCTGCTGTGGGAAACAGCCAGGCCAAGGCTTCACTGTTTACTCTAAGTATCACATCATTTTTCATAGGAAACTCGAGTAGGGGTCAGTGTGCAGATGACATGTAATTACAGCCAAAGATTGGAATTGTGGATTCATTTTCTTATTCGTGGAATAAAAAGGAGCAAATGTGAAGAGTTTTTCTCCTTGGAAATAGACTTGCCAATTCTCTAGCACTAGAAACACATCTGCCAAGTGGTTTTTTAGGAAATAAGAGACAGGAAGTAACGAAGACCAAATAACAGTTGCTTTTTTTTTTTCATAAAATAATATAATGTGTCAATCCATCTTAAAATGTCTCTTTTTGTGATTATGGGTAAATTTATTCTTATATAAATAAATATGTGTTGAAATACATACAGAAATCATTTTTTGTATCATTGGAAAATAAATTTTTTCTTATCTTTTTTGCTGATTAATTAAAAAATGCAGTATAAACACGATCAAGTTGAATGAGATGAATAATTTCAATGTGATGTAAAAATATTTAATTCTTATTTTAAAGATTAAAAGTGGTAATAAGAAAAAAAATTCAAGAAACATCTGATTTTGATTTTAAAATGACCAATATTTTATAGCCAGGCGTGGTGGCACCTTTAGTTTCAGCACTCTGGAGACAGAGGCAGGCAGATCACTGTGAGTTTGCGGACAGCCTCGTCTATAAAGTGAGTCCAGGATGGCCAAGATAACATAGAGAAACCCTGTCTTGACAAAGAAAAAGGAGACCAATATTGATTGCTTCTCTAGATGCTCACCCAGTCTTTTATAATTCTATATTCTGTATTTAAACAAAATTCTGATATTGTTTATATTTTATCATTATAATATCCATATATCTAGGAAGTGCTTTTAGTCACCATGCATGAAATAAATATACATATACATATATGGATATAACAGCAATTAATGATAAAAGAGAAGAGGAAATTGACAGAGAGCAAAGAGGGCTTTATGTGGGGTATTGAGGGAGGAAAAGGAGGGGGAATTTATGTAATTATATTAAAATATCAAAAGGGAAAATAATTTAAAATTACCTTTTGCAAATATGCAGCTTCTAAATTTTGCAGATGATTTTTAGAACACTTATTTATATTCTTAAAGTTAATTAGATGCATACATCTGAGGTTACCCATCTGAGCACTAGAGTACAACACATTTACTGGTTGGGACAAATTTACTTAGGACTTACTGAAAACACCACAATGTCATTACTTGTGAGGAATGCCCTCACTGTATGAAATGAACTATGTTGAATTTGCATTAGCAATTGAACATATCTATAGAGTGAGCTTGAGATATGAAAAGACACAACTGTCAGGTCATTTTGGAGTTCATTGTCTATCGTCTCTTGGATCTCAGTGTGTGAATTTATCAAGAAGTGGTGTGGTTAATTTCTTTTAATCTTACTTTGTGTTTGTGCCTTTCTGTAAATACTTATTTGCATAATCATTCTTTTTTCTTTCCCTTTGAGACTTCAATTTTTATTTAAAAATTGTTTACTTTGCATGCATGTATATATGTGTGTATGTATGTGTGTGCGTATGTATGTATGTATGTATTGTCTGTGTATGGATGTCAGATGAAAACGTGCAGAAGTTTCTTCTCTCCTTTCACCACAGAGGCTCCAGTGGCCAAACTCAGGTTATTGGGCTTGCTGGCATGGACTCTTACCCACCTAGCTACTGTACTCCCATTTGTCTATTTTGACAGAAATGATACATTCATTGTAGAGGCTTTTTTTTTCTGTTTAGCACAGTTAATTAGAGCACAGTCTTTAGTTAATATAGTTTTTCCTTTGTGTAGACTCACCTAAACACATATGTCTCAATAGAGCTGGAGTTATGGGAATAGCATCCTAGGTTGGGAACATCCAATACTCAACTGTTAAGTCAATAGTGACACAAGGACAGTAGAGACAGGAGTGTAGAAGCTGCCTGGTCCCTTCCTAAGACAAGAATCGTTCTGCTGGGCAGTAGCCTGAGTAGCCTTGTAACTCAGGATAGATAGTCTCTGATGGATTTGTGTGTCTCCCGCTCTCATTCTTCCAGCCACTGGAGATGGCGTCTAAAGACACTTTCCCCCGTTCACCGTGGCGTTGGGCTTGAACTCTTTTATCATTACATTATTTTTGATAATGTTTCAAAAAACATTATCCTGCCATCTTTGAACCTCGCTTGCTAATGTCTTAATGCTCTGAGAATACTTATCAGAAAAAGGCTTTGAAATCCTTATGTTTAACCTCTCCAGGCTCAGAGAACTGAAAAAGATGTACACAAAACCCATGTGTATTTCTGTATGTAGTACACATGGATATTTCCCAAGGTAGATTCATAAACATAATTCATAAATACATAATATAATTCGTAGACATTTGCGTTATTATCTTTCCTGTCTTTAGTTGTCACACTAGAAATAGTTCTTAGTTGCAGAGTATCATGCCCTTACAGCCTGTTTTATCTTTAGAAATAAATGTGCACTTGAGGCCCAGCTTCACTTAGATGCTCAGAAGACACTCTTTGTTCTTCTATTAGTCAGGGCTTTATAATTCTTTTTTTGTGTTTTTGTGAGTTTACAGTTTACCAAAGTTTTCTGCAATCAAATGTAGACCCACAAAAAATACATTTACAAAACAAACTTTAGCAATTTAAGTTATTTCCCATGTGTTATTGAAGCTAATTTAACATAGAATATGCAGTTTAAAAAAATAAAGGCATTGCTATATAAAAAACGTTGTTAATTGCCACATTCTAAATTAGAATCTTTACAAAAATTTTATACCATACCCTGATTTTTGAATGAGAAATGTTTGGAAGCTTAAGTTCAAACTGTTTTAATTACTACTGAATAGTTTTAGTGACAAAATTTAGAGTGCAATATGACCTGTGTATAAACTATGAATTATGAAAATTGTTGTCTGGTACATTAATGCTTATGCTTCTTGTGATAAAATATGAAAATCTCAAATAATATATAAAATACAACTCGAGTGCTAATTTTCAGACTGATCAACACACATACATAAACACACACACATGCCACTAATTCTTCTTAGCATAAAAGTTTTATTCTTGGATTTGAAAGATGTGATGTTTTTGAAAAAATATTTTTGAGTATTGGCATACATATACTGAGGAATATTTCTTGTATGGTTTATTTTTTGACATATAGGGTATTTAAACATATTCATAATTAGTAAATACGGTATAGTAATGTATAAAAATGAAGATATGCCTCTACTATGCATTTTGCAGAAGTTTTCTTCCTCTATGTAAAGCAGTAGTATGTGGTTATAAAACATCTCCACTGTCAGGTGTACAGCTTTGTTTTCCTTGAGGCTGATGAACAATCACTGGCCTTGGAAAGATTGATAGTTAAATGTCATATTTGGTCTGATTTTGTCTTGCGTTCCCTCTGGGTATGGCTGCAATGTTTTTCTACACAGACTTAATTGAAGAGACTATATCAGCAGATTTCTTTTCTTGAAAATCTTGTTGTGCCGAGGAAAAAGACTGAGCACAAGCTCTGTCCTCCCCTTAGCTAAATGAATTCCTCAACTCTCAAAGCTTACAAATTAGGGCAGCTTAGTGATTTGTTTTAGGTGTTAAGCCACAGCATTGCCACTATAAATGTCATTTTTCCTACACTTATGAATGCAGTTATTGTGTCATGTAGTATAACCCTGTGCCATTTTGACTATTGTGTGATTGATACAGAAACTGCCTCGATGGGAAACCGTTCCTAGTGAGAACAGGAAAGGTATTATGTTCAGCTGTCCTGCCATGCATTTCTAAGCAGCTGATGTTTTCTTTAACTCATAATTACCCGTAACTTTTCACAGGCAATTAAGTCACTCAGAACTTTAACTCTTATTTCTCTCTACAAGAGAAGTGCCCTGAAATTAATTGCACAGCCATAGTTTACACTTGAAGATTAATCTGCTGTCTAGTATAACATGCTGTCCAGTCTGGCAAGTTCATAGTGTACTTCAAAGCCAGATCTCTTTATTAAAAAAAAAAAACAGACATGGAGTTGCCTTTGAGAATTCCTTTTCAACAGTGACTGTTTAGCACTTTATCCAACGCTTGAAAGGAGTAGCATAGGATGTTTTATGTACACTGATTACTGTGATTATATTGTCAAGTCCTGTGGACCACCATTATTTTGTAAACACATACTTCACATTAAAATGTATGCCTATGTGAAAGAATAGAGTTGAGAAAGATAAGCACAGTGTAAATTCTGAAGAGATTTCCTATATTTGAGAATTCTTATAGGATACTACTTAGTCTTTGTATGTCTTGATTTCCTTTAAGTTTATGAACCTCACAAGATCTTAGATTCATGCTCTATTTTGGGTGAAGTTGAACAAATGACTTTATCATTGAAGTTTAACATTGGTCAAGTGCATCTAAGACATGATTTTCCTGTATCTTAATATTAAGCTATTATTAATTACCAAATAAACAAAGTGAATGTCTATAAAAGACAAAATAGACAGTTGTAGGCAAATAAAAGACGAACTATCTTATGTATCTGGATAATGGGACTTCTGTGTACAAAACTAAAGCCTAGGTTTTCTTAAAGATTGTTCTTAAATTTATCCAAAATGATTCAGTGGCTTAAATATTGAGTTCTTGTTATTCATGTTGCATATGGTCATCTTCCCAGAAAATATTATAGCATTATAGAGCTTTCACAGTGTACAGTAAGGCAGAGGGCAGAGTTTATGTATCATGTGGTTGCTTCCTCAGGGAATATTTATATATAGGTAGTTATCAGAAAATTATGTAGGAAAGAATCTTTTAAAAGAAAGAGAGCCTGGACTGAGAAAATGGAGAAAGATGATCCAGGGCCAGATTCAAAGTGTTTTATGTGTGGCATGGCTAGGATTCCCTGAAGTTAACAGTGACTTTCAGATATGTATCCAATAAATGAAGGACCCCTGTACCGTTTCATGCCAATCACAGCTACAGGCTACTTTGAGAAAAGGGCAGTGTTACAATGTTGAAAGCAATTCCAGGGAAAATGCCAGCTGTGACTACTCAGCAGGTAAGGCTCTTCCCATCACACAACAGGGGTTCCGCATGATGTACCACCATGCATGCACTGGGCATACTGCATGTTACTTATATGCCCAGTCTCCTTTTACTTGTTCCCAGACTCAAACATACCATTTTCATGCAATAATGACAGATCCGTGTAGAACCTGCTTGATCTCTCTTACGGATCATCGGCTGACCACTCTTAGCTTATAATAACTACTTTTGACGTCACATTCTCTTAGCAGCTTCTTTTCAAGCACTTTGTGTAAACAAAGCCTCAGTTGCAAGCCGTCAACTGCTTTGAAATAATTTGTAGTTCTAGAAAATGGCTTGGACTTACTTAGAACCGTTCAGTGGTTTTAGTTTGGGACTTTTTGTACAAGGGCTTGCCATGAACTCTATGAGGTGTATTTGCCTTCAGATCATTTACCGAAGATATTTTTCATGTCACAGGCTTTGTGTATGTGATGAAAGTAGTAAATTCCTTCAAGGAATCCTGTCCTTTATATAAAGTATTTGATGGACATGAGCCTCAGTGTACAATAGCATCTTTCTGTGGTGTTCAGTAAATAGGATGGGCATGTTATTTTATGAACCCACTTAAACTTGTTGGAGATTGTGCTGCCTTCTTATTGATTGACAGCGTAAGATGTAACAACTTGTTCCTTCTTTTGGAAAGTTTTTTTATATGACCTAGTCTTGCACTGTTATATCTTGTGTTTTTTCCCCCTTATCATAGCTTCCAAAATGTCTTTATCTAATCCACATTATAAATTCTCTCCATATAAGAGAGTATAATATTCTTGATAATATCTAGTGGCTATAGTACATAGTCTATCATAATACATTATTATATAAGAGATAAAAAGAATGTATTAAAGGCTGGGGTCTGGATAGGGGGTGTGTGCTGTTGGTTTTTCACCATGGGATTGAGTGACTAAGATTTTTCTCTATAGGTGTGGAAGAAAATGATTTGTTAGATAGATTTCCATTTATCATGGATTAAAGTTGTGTTAATCTACCATTTAAATGGTAACAAAGCAACCTAAATACCTATGCTTAAAACTCCTACTGTTTGACATTTTCAGAATTTATTTGGTTATTCTACTAATAAAATGGGCCACAAAGTGCTTCTTGAGGTCATTAAAGGTGAGTCTATTGGCCCCTTGAATAAAATACTGGCTTTCATTTGCTTGTTAAATATGGAAGATTATTCTGTAGGTCTGAGGTTTTTGAAGACCTTATCTAACTATTTTACCTTATCTATCTATAGAATCATATGTATCTGTTAAACTTAGGATGTACATTCTGGTGATTAAAAATAGGCTAGTAATTGACATGACCATTATTTGACCAACTAATAATTAACTTGTCTTACTTAATTATCCTAAATAACCTGCAATAGCAGTTTCAAAGTATTGGAAGTAAACCTTGTAATGTAATTGGGTTATATGGGTACAATACTTCTTATTACAGTAGAGTATATATAGTTTGTGTGTGAAGAATTATCTTAAATTTGAATTCTAAACAAATGTAGCAAAATTAAACTTATTTTTCACCAATACAAAAAATTCTATACCAATGGATTTCATAGAGTTTTGGGTGACTTTTCAGGCAGCAAACCGTTTCTATCATTTTTTCATTTTGGAAGGTGCTTCTCTACTCAGGTAATTAAATTTATTCCTTCTCAAATCTCTAATGGGGTTGAAGACCAGATAGGTTAGTTTTACAGTTAAGCTTAGTTGTTTAGGTGTTAAGATGTTTCTATATCTAGATAGATGTCTTAAGTTTATAGAGATGAGATATGATAGATATTGATTAAGAGTTTTAGACTCACCAAAATAGGAAATGTTTTTTTCAAGGTTGCCAAATACAAATAGCCAAAGTAGTACGAATGTAACATTTATATAATTCCTGATTGTTTTGTGGTTCTTATTTCTGTACGTAGTTTATTGAATAAATGTGTAATAATATAAATGTATATGTAAAAATGAAAAAAAAATAAGAAAAATAGTAAAAAAAAAAAAAGAGCTGGGTAGGGGAAAATGGAAGAATAATTAAATAATTAAGTAAATAAGATAAGTGATTCCACCAGGCTAGCACTTTTATTCTGTAGCTTCTTACAATCATTCTTCAGCATTATTTGATAGCTTAGCACCTCAGAATGGTTTTTGTCATTTAGGAAACCCAAATTTCCCATTGCTCTTACAGACTCCAGGTCTGTGCACATATCTCTTGCTGTCACAGCCAGAAGAATATAAAGGCCCTTGTCATGAATTCAGACATAGTCAATTGGCAAAGAGGAAAACCATGGGAGAACAAACAGGAATATAAATGATTGAAAACAAAATAGATGACTTTTGAAGAAAGCAGTTCAACTGATCATAAACTTTGAATCACTGAAGAAGTGAGAAAATGATTTTTAAAAAGATACATTAATGATCATGGTATTTTTGGTTTGGCAACTTTATCAAAGTAACATAACATAGGAGACAATAATTTCAATTGATTTTAATAGCACAAATATATCTTCTTTTTAAGGACAACATACAATCTGATTTCCAACACTCACATTTACTATATGTCCAGCCATCTACATCTCCCCAGGTGAGATCTTACTGTGATGCAGGAGACTTTCAGTTGAATCAACATTTATCCAAAGCTCTTGTTTTATGATTATGCTCTGCGTCTGATCCTTGGGAACTTTGCCTAATTTTTGCAGAGTTGAGACTCTTTCCATTTTATTGATGAGAAAAGTTTGTGCCCAAAGTACATCACTTTAAACTCATGGTTGTGTAGTTTTCTATTGCTACTGCATCAGATTGCCACAAACTTAGACATTTAAAGATAGACTACGTCTTCTTGATATATAAAGTAAAAGACTGAGGTGGGTCTCCCAGGCCTAAAATCAAGGACTTAGTAGAGGTTTTTATATTCCAGAGGCTGTAAGCGAGAGTTAGATTCTTACCTTCTTCATTTCTGAAGGCTTCCTATCTGCCTTGTATCATGGCTTCTCCTCTTTCCGTCTCCAATGTTAGCACATTGCTTCTCTGTGATTTTCGTTCATAGTCATATTTGGACTCTCTTCTTCTTTCTCCTTTCACTTTCAAGGACCCTAAAGAATATTTTGAAGTTGCCCTGATAACCCATGATGATATAATTTAAATAATGCTGATTAGCAACCCTAATGACATGAGCAGTCTTAATTTCTCTTTACCAAGTATTCACCCTTTCCATGGATTAAGATGTATTCAGAGGAAATACATTGAGTATGTACATGCAGTTTTTCAAATATAGGAGAGCATTCAGGAAATAGCCATCTAAGATTGTTCTCCTCCTACTTATTAGCTTGTCAAACAGCTGCTATATTGCATGCATTTGCTTCTGGTGTGTTATTCCAGTTCCCAAAGGAAAGGCAGGATAGCGTGATGTTCAAGGAGGCTCAGTCATAGACTATAGCAAAAATTTACCAGAAACCATTATGTTGTTGATGAATAAAGTCTACTTTTCGGGGTAACTCATTGGTAATTGTCTTGTTATTGTGTCTTGAGTTTATTTTTATATAAAAGAGTATTTTTGTACTTTAAAGAATTAACTATATATTTCAAATTTAACATTGTGAAGGTTTAATTCCATCGTTTTCAGATTCTCAATGTACATTGAGGCCTATTTGGACAGCACTGAGATCCACATGGCCTCCAAATAGCACTCATACCCATGTGGCTCCAGGATAACACTCATGCCCACATGGCTCCAGGATTGCACTCATATCCATGTGGCTCCAGGACTGCACTCATGCCAGTGTGGCTCCAGGATAGCACTCATACCCATGTGGTTCCAGAAGACCACTCATGCCCATGTGGCTCCAGGAGAGCACTCGTGCCCATGTGGCTCCAGGATAACACTCATGCCCATGTTGTTGCTCCAGGAGAGCACTCACGCCCATGTGGCTCCAGGAGAGCACTCACGCCCATGTGGCTCCAGGAGAGCACTCACGCCCATGTGGCTCCAGGAGAGCACTCGTGCCCATGTGGCTCCAGGAGAGCACTCACGCCCATGTGGCTCCAGGAGAGCACTCGTGCCCATGTGGCTCCAGGATAACACTCATGCCCATGTTGTTGCTCCAGGAGAGCACTCATGCCCATGTGGCTCCAGGAGAGAACTCACGCCCATATGGCTCCAGGATAGCACTCATGCTCAGGTGGCTCCAGAACAGCACGCATGCCCATATGGCTCCAGGAGAACACTCACGCCCATGTGGCTCCAGGAGAGCACTCACGCCCATATGGCTCCAGGAGAGCACTCACGCCCATGTGGCTCCAGGAGAGCACTCACCCCATATGGCTCCAGGAGAGCACTCGTGCCCATGTGGCTCCAGGAGAGCACTCACGCCCATGTGGCTCCAGGAGAGCACTCATGCTCAGGTGGCTCCAGAACAGCACGCATGCTCATTTGGCTCCATGATTGCACTCATACTCATACTCATTTGGGTGTAGGATAACGTTCAAGCCCACATGGATCCAGGATTGCATTCGTGTCAATGTGGCTCAAGGATAGAATTCATTATCACACAATTCCAGTGCTTGTTGAAAATTAAGGGAATTAAAATGGAGAGATAAGGACAATCCATAGTCTATCTGCACTTTAGCCTTAACCTAGAATCTGTCTCAGATTTCTTGTTACTTCTGTGTGATATGTGGTAATAGTCATATCCACATATGCCAGCTCTATTATATTTTGAAGTCCTTATTTTTGAGTATGAACTATGTACCATAGTAAATTTTAATTCTTATGAAAAAAAAAGAAAAGTCACATCTTATCTTCAATTACCAATTATTAGGGAATATATGCATACATATTCATGAGAGAGAGAGAGTGTGTGTGTGTGTGTGTGTCAGAGACACACAGAGAGATAGAGAGCAAAACTGGAAAAATACCTATGGATTTAGAGTGTGAAGGAATTAGAAGATTATATTTTCTTATCCAACATTTATTTATCTGGTTTATGAATATTTTACAGCTCTCATTTTCTCTCAGGATATATATATATATATATATATATATATATATATATATATATATGTGTGTGTGTGTGTGTGTGTGTGTGTGTGTGTGTGTGTGTGTGTGTGTGAGTGTATTTGCTTGGTCCTTTTAATGTTAATATTTATGGGTTTGTGGTATGTGAACAGAGGTTTAATTATATTAAATAGCATAAACATTATCTGTGTTGAATTAGGTAATTTTGAAGAAAAAAGGAGACATATACTCTGTGATTTTTTTTTTCACCATTGATGCTAGTCTCATTAAAAGAAAATTTAAGAACATTCTTGTGTTATCAGATACTTTTATTGCTTCTGTTGTATGTATATTGAAAGTTCAGGTTTCTTTGTGAATAATTTACGAGAGCTATATAAAATTTTGTTCTCAGGAATAATTGATGAGAAGGATATTGGCTACATTTAGCTTTTCTGTAAATAAGCTTTCTTATCCAATAGCATTTGAGATTTTCTCACAGTTCTTGATGGTAAAGGAAAACCATAATACTTTCTAGCAGAGAAACCTATTTATTAGATGATTCTTTATTATCTTTGCTTTTCTCCTTAATAACAAGAAAATAAAGATCCCCAGAGTTCTATCTTTCCCTTTCTTTTTTCTCTTAGATCAGTAGTAACCAGCCTTTCCTATGCTCTTACCCTTTAGTACAGTTTCTAATGTGGAGACCTCCAACTATAAAATTATTTTTTTTACACGGTAACTACAATGTTACTACTGTTTTAAGTTGTAATGTAAATATTTTTTTGAAGATAGAGGCTTGCCAAGGGGTTCAGAACCCATGGGTTGAGAACGATTGTCACAAATCCTCTAAACACCATATCTGTCTGATGCATTCTAACTTATGCAACATATAAAGTTCCTTTGCTGCTCCACCTCCCCACTGCCCTTTTCTACCACTACCCTCTCGTTAACAACCCCTCTTCTAAGACTGGTTTAATTATTTCACATGATTTTTTTCTACTTGCATCAATTATCTTCTAAAGGGCTTGATTCATTTTCTTTTATGACTGAAAAAAATCCTTACCTTCTATGGATACTACATTTTTCTTATCCATTCGTCCGCTGTTGGGCATTTAGGTTGTTTCCAGAACTTGGATGTCATGATTAATGTGATAATAAATGTTGATTAGCAAGCATCTATGTATTCTTGGTATGTATAACTCTCACATTCCTAACTATGTGCTCAACATAATCCAAATTAATATTTAAAAAAACAAACTCTTGATTTTTATACAGTATCTTTTCTTACCATCCACCTTACATATTCACTCACCTGGAACACTTGCTTGATTGACATTATACTTTCTTTTTATGCTGATAAAGCCAAACAATCATTTTTTTATTGTAGATTAGGCTTCAAAATTGTCATCAGGTGTACCGTTATCACCACCTTGATTCATTCCATATATCTCTCTATGGCTATATTAGTTTTTTAGTAGGTCTTCACACTTCCTGTTTGAATGACCTTTCAACTACTGCATATGTCAAATCAAATAATTTCAAAATAGTTTCTGTCATTTCATTGTTACTTGTAAAAAAAAAACAAAAAACGAATGAACAAAATCTATTTATCGTTCCCCTTTACTCTTGAGATAAAGGCAAAATTTTACTATCATTTCTATACATCAAAGTTAGGCCTTTTTTTTTTGCTGCTGTTTCATATTGGATTCTGTTCCTTGTGTTTAAGCATTACCGTTAGAGATGCAAAGGCTTCTGCTCCATTCCATAAAAGCTGTAGGCTCTTTCCTCTGTCAGGTGCAGCACATGGTTATCCGTTGCTCTGAACTATTTTACCACACCAGGTTTTTCTACATTCTCCAGAAGAAAAGAACCAATGAATGAAGTGTGCCACTGTGTGTGTGTGTGCATGTGTGTGTTTGCTTGTGTGTGTGCGTGTATATGTACACTCATGTTTATGTGTATACAAAAAGGAACTGTTTCACGTAAGTATGGTAGCTGACTAATTCCAAGATCTCCAGTTGTAAGTGGGAGGTGAACATGTGGCTTACGGTAGACAGATCTCCAGCGTGAGACACCCAGAAATATATGATGATTAAAGATATTTAAATTTGAATTTGTATATAAGAATAACAGCAAAGCTCTACCTCAAAGACATATAAACAAATGGTGTTCTGGCCTATTTTGGGTGGAAACCAGTCTTCTGTTCTGTTCAGCTGATTGCATGAGGCTTATTCATATCCAAAAAGTCATGGGCTAAATTTGCTGAATTTTTAAAAATAAATGTAACTCAAATGAAAACTCAAAAACATCTTAAAATGAAGCTTAACCAAACATCTAGATATCTTGTTACTTTATCAGTTTACACATTACAATTAAATATCAAATTTCCTTTTCTTTTTCTGGAATTTTCATCTTAATTTTTCTGATTTTTTTAGTAACTCATTAAAGATAAAAAGGTTTTTATAGTTACCTGATTTAAGTTTACATCCACTGTGAAGTCTCTCATATTATAACATAACTTATCCATAAGTGTTCTTCATAGTATGTGTGTGTGTGTGTGTGTGTGTGTGTGTGTGTGTGTGTGTGTGTGTGTTTTCTGCTAAATTGTATGTTATACCCTCTCTCTTGCCTTAGTCATTCTGGATGTTAACAGCACAGAGAACCTAGCCCGACACAACACACTCATTTTGCAT
The DNA here is from genome assembly GCF_964271855.1 of Acomys minous. Taxonomy (NCBI): domain Eukaryota; kingdom Metazoa; phylum Chordata; class Mammalia; order Rodentia; family Muridae; genus Acomys; species Acomys minous. The sequence continues at coordinate 49,602,920 of NC_140489.1, forward strand.
TTACTGGAACAGAAAATGACTGGGTAGATACCGAAGTAATTTTTTTAGTTTGTCTATCAATAACCCATTTTATTATTTTTGTACTAGGAATTAAACCCAAGACCATGAGGGCTAATATAACACTGAGATTTATTTCTTCACCTTTTGTTTGAAGATAGGGTCCGACTCTTCAAATTGTGATCTTTTGGCCTCAGTCTTCCAAATAGCTGGAATTACTGGCTTTTTAAATTATCTCTGAATCTTCAGTAATGTTTGAAGTCATTATTAAAGCCTCAAAATACACCAACAATAGAAATTGTAATTTAAAATTTCTTCCCTTATCCTTTTAGAAGATGAAGTTACATAATGCATCTTTTGACATAAGTCCAGTTGAGCTCATAATTTTGAAAAGTAGTGATTGGATATTCAATGTGCACAAACATTTTATATGATTGATTTTAAGCATTTGTGATATGTTAATACTCCTAAATAAGCAAATGCTCTAGTTATATGTAAATTCAGAGTCCATAAACTTGTCATTTACATATTAATATGATATGATATTAATAAACTTTGAGGTAAAACTATTAGCTTTAAGATATATTTTCTACATTCTTATGAGAACATATATTTAGAATATAGTTCAATGAAGAAGTATTGGCTGTAGAAAGAGATCATAATATTAGGTCATAGTCTAAGATTTATTTTAGCTCTCATTTCACTGTGGCCAAAATAAAGTTATGATGTTTTTCTGTTGAGTATACAATCATTATATTTGTCTCATTTGTTTAGAGAACACTTCTACCTTCCAGTTTTGGCCCCCATGGGTCTTACCCTGTCTTTTCAGACCACTCATGTGCCAGTCTTTGAAGCTGAGCTTTTCTTGTACTTTAGTGCCTCATGGTTTAAGCAGCTAATGGCTCTTCGTTTAAGAAAACATTTGAAGAATTAGAACAATGGTCTTTGTTTTCATATAACATATATTGTCATTATTTAGTGTGAATGTTCTTCTGTGTGTCAGGTATTTTGTTTAATAAATTCTCAAACTATTACTTCAATAGCATGCCAAAATTCACAGAGGAAAAGGCTGGGCCTGACCCATATTGTATAATATGTAAGTAGATAAAACTATGAAACAAGTAAAATCCAGATTAGGATCCAGAAATATCTTGTCTCTACAGTGTGTCTTCAAGGCTGTTTTGCAGTGGAATACTGCACATCTTGGAGGGAGAAACACATGCAATACAGGAGTCAGTATTTGAAAATACAATGTAAGTGATTATTCAGAGTTGATTGTTTTTATTCTTCTGCATTTATAGGCACGTTTCTGTGACAATCATTTATTATAGTATTGAAGAACAAATAAGAGGAAGACAATGATATCATGGTGTTTGTAGCTGTGTTTGATAACATTTCATACTTAGTGTTCCAAGGGATCAAAGCAACTAAGAAGCATTATGTTTGGGACACAAAAAGACCACCCTTTCCACCCCAACATAACTAGTCTACTGCATGTAGCAGGTAAATTAAATTAAGTGCAAAATTGGATGGTATGGTTGCTTTGTCCAGAAAAGAAGACCAACATTGTTTGCAGCTTTTCTTTTCTAAAGTTGTTTCTCCATAGAAACAAGTTTTAATCATTTAAGATGAAAAATTTTATTGTCTCCACTCTCTGAGCCTAATGGTAAAGTTGAGTTACATTTTAAAAGAACTATGATTTTCTTATATTATTAGCTTGTATTTAATGGTAATATGTATTACTATGGATACAGTCATTCCCAAAATTGTATTACAAAGATGCATACTATGCAAAAATGTAATAATTCTTTTGAAGTAGGCCATATATATAGCTCCTGATATGCAATGCAGTTAATAGAAGATCTTTGAATAAAATTGTATAAGGTGTGACTCCAGAATGTACGTGCACACTTAAAATATCTTGGTTAATAAAAAGTTTGGAGTAAAAATAAATAAATATGTGATGCTCTCATTTTATAGCCAAACTAATGAACAAAATATTAAAAAGAAGAAAATGGAGAAAATAAAGAAAAAGCAAAAAGAAAATATTTGTGACTTTTATATAGTTTGACAGTGAATAAAAGTTGTATGTTCATTTGATACATTAGAACAGTGGAGCTGGTAATTGGTATAAACATTATTTTCCATAGTCAATGTTCTTCTGAGAGGACAAAGTGCTTTATCAGTCAAGTAGTGCTTCAATGCTCCTGTATATCACAATGCAGTAGAATGTTCTAGAGCACTGGCCAAATGAGTACAGGAAATTTAAGTGTTATGTGTAGCTCTCTGGACACACAACATGTGGAATTAGAGAGAAAGTCAATGTTATATTTAAATTCAGGTCTCCAAACACAGTTTACTAAGATTTTCTATGATCAGAGTTTATTCCTAAATTCAAAATGTCACTATATATATATATTTTTGGGCATGTGTCAGAATCTGTGCATTTAACAATAAGAATCAGACTTGTGACTACATGAGTCCTTTGTGCATGTTGTCATTTACACTCCCCAGAAAAGAATAAATTAATTCTTATCCTCCTTGATTGGTTAAGATACTGAAAAAATAACATGTCGTACACAGTATGTGCCAGGCTAAGGATCCAGATTCCCCTAACACTAGCTTGAAGAATGTTTTATCACTTTTCTTCTACTCTTCAGGTTACAGTCTTGGAAGTATAATATGGATAGGACACAGAGATATTAGAGAATTAATGTACACAGCCTTCTCAGATGACATTGGAAAATATAGTTAGATCATTTAGATTTGTGTTTGTCCAGTGAAACAAAAAAGTACCGATGTATGTAATCAAGTCTTGCTATTTGCCATTAAACACATTTCAGTAATGGAAGTTTTCTTATTCAGTGTGATAAGCCTGAGAGAGAGAGTTGCTCCATTTTTATATTGGTTGTTATTGTTGATTTGCTTTGAGACAGTTGACAATTACATGTAATGACATGGTTACACTATGGTTAAATCTTGTTTGATAAGTTACTTCTTTAAATTAGAGCTACAATGTGTTAGATTTAGGAAAACGGAAATTATGAGGAAATAAAGACAGGCATGCCTACCTTGAGTTATAGGTAAGATGGGCCACACAATTACTGTAAACATGGTGTGTTGGCTTCTCAGTGCTGCTATAACAAGTCATAGTAAGGACCTTAAGGCAGCCAGATACAGTATCTCATGGTTCTAAAGTTGAAAGTCAATCACTTTTATTTCCCTTTTCTTTATTCATCTGTCGTACAATACGTTTCTAATGCAAATACATACAATACAAACTTGCACCCTCTACTCCCTGCCCTGCCTCCATCCTTCCCTCCCCCAGATGCACTGCTTCTCCATTTGCCTTCTGAAAAGAGCAGGACTCCAAGTGATATCAACTGAACAGGACATAACAAGATACAATAAGATTACGTAAAAACCTTCATATCACACTGAGTGATGCAATGTATTAGGAGAAAAAGGTCCCACAAGCAGTCAAAAGGGTTAGTGGTACCCACCCCACCACTCTCATGTGAGTAGGCCAACAAAGTTCCCAAGGCAAAAAACCACAGCATGTATGCAGAGGACCTCACGGAGACACATGCAACCTGTAATTGCAGTTTCAGTCTCTGTGAGTCCCTATGAGCCCTGTTTAGTTGATTCTGTGGTCCTTGTTATGGTGTCCTCCACCAGGAAGGGATCTCTTCCTTCCTCCAGCTTTAGGCACATGCTGCTTTACTGACTTTTCCAACTTTGAGAGTTTGCCTGTATGCTTTTGTTTTAGGGTCCACTCCTTTCCCCTCATATCCAGACAAAGAGTGAAGAGTAGCATTTTCAAGTCTTTTGTCCTAGTCTGAAATCCCTCCACAATTGATACAAGCCACCGTGGTTACCTTCAAGCCCTCCCAGTATCCAAAATAATCTTCACGTCTTAACATCTTTAATTACATGGGAAAAGACTTTACCTGCAGAAGGCACATATTTACAGGCTTCAGGAAGTAAATGTGGAAATCTTCAAGGGACCTGGCTGCTGCCCATCACAGGCAGATCTTGGCTGTAGAAGAACCTTTTTCCGACAGACAGATACCTACTTATTTATCTTGCTGTCCATACGCAGATGCTTTAGTGAAGTAATTTAAGATTAGGTGTGAGAAATCTCACCTGCTCAACACTCTGATCCAGCGAATGACCTTTTAATAGCTCATTTCCTTCTTTTCACTATGCAAATTATACCCAACAAGGAGAGCCCTTTCTAATGAGCTTTTAGCTATTCCTGTAGTTTTAAAAAATGATTTAATCAGTTACCCTCTTATTTTTTACATTTAAATAAAAATGAATGAGAGAATCTAAACTGCTACATTTTTATTTCAGCACTGGTTGCCCCCAAGTTTATCTTTCTGAATAAAATGAAAAGTAAAACATTTTTATTATTCAATCAAAAGAAGATTATTCTTGTATAAAGAAAATGCCAAATTATGAATTCTTGATATTTTATGTGCACAGCAGAACTCTTAAGGAGGGAGTAAATGTTCCCCTCTGATAGGCTAACAGTTGGTGCTTGCTTTCTTTCTTATATTTGAATGGGTGGTGATAAAAAGATGCAAGGTTTCATTCCAGTAACTAGGATGCTGTTTCCTGCCATATTAAACTATTTCTAAGAGGTGAAAATTAGGAACTACTGAGCAGTCATTGCCATTTTCTGTTTACTTCAGGAGTCTCGCTGCAGTAAATCTGATGGGCTTGGATAAATCATTGATTTACATGTTAAAAATGGTGAATTAATAATTTCTGCATAATTTTACAATATGATTGACAGGAAGCACCAGAGATAATAAAACATTCTGCTCATTAAATATCTTTAATATTTTTTTCCCAAGATATATATTATTTTATTAATTTGTTCTTGTTACATCTCAATGGTTATCCCATCCCTTGTCTCCTCCCATTCTTCCCTCCCTCCCATTTTCCTCTTATTCCCCTCCCCTATGACAGTTCCTGAGGGGGATTTCCTCCCCCTGTATATGCTCATAGGGTATCAAGTCTCTTCTTGGTAACCTGCTGTCCTTCCTCTGAGTGCCACCAGGTCTCCCGCTCCAGGGAAAATGGTCAAATATGAGGCACCAGATAGACATAGTGTTTAAATGGTATAACATAGTACTTTAAAACATTTCCCTGATTTTTAAATTTACATTTTATGTAGGAAGTCTAAGATAAACTTCCTTGCACTGGCTCTATATTTGGCTATTTGTTTAATAGTAGAATATAACTCCTCAATATTATAAGTGGACATCAATCAGTAAAATAATACTAGTAATAGTGATTGATAATGCTTGTTATTTATTAGGTGATATACTAAGTGCCTTATATCTATGCATATATTTGTAAATATGTACACTTATAGGCATGTATACACATGCATATATACAAACATATAGATATACGTTCATATTCACACACACACAAACACAAACACACGTGAATTTCTGTCCTTTTCACTTGGCATATGAGGAGAATAAGGCAAAGAAAAATTAAATATATGTTTCACAACTAATAAATAGTATTTCGATCAAAAGCTAAATATTTCCACAATCTGAGCTTCCAACAGAATTTGAACTGGATGGATCATTTACAGTACTATTAAAGAGCAGCCCTTATGTGTCTCTAAATCATTGATTTCACTTAGAAATCTTTCTAAGGTTAAACTTACAAAATTGTCAGAGTTTAGATGGCGCACTTGGGATGTACAACTTACAGTATACATGATATTAGGCAGCTATTTAGGTGTGATGGTATGGATGACTTCATGATGTCTCTTCAAATGATATGATTCTGCTATGCTTAGCAGTATGTGTGGGGCTGAGAACAATGTCATTTTTTTGATGCCGGTGTATCTGTAGAATAATGCGTGGAAACTAAAACTCTAGCCATCCCCTCCTTTGCAGTGGCCACTGGTTGGGTTTAAGCTGTTCCTCTTTGAGCTTCCTTGTTATCTTCAGAATCATTCATACTTAATTAACCCAAACAGTTATGTAGTGTTTACTTTCTATGAGGCTGTGTTCTATGTGTATGGCAATGCTAAATTGAAATTGTTAAGATAAGTAATAAATTCATCTCCATTTTAGTGTTGAGAGAAATGAGCAATGAGAAATTGAGCAAACTGCTCAAGGCCATGATGATAATGTACTGAAGACTTAGGATTCAAATTTAGAAAAATACGTTTCCAGAGTCTCTTCTGACCAAATAGTTCAAAAATGAAATACGTTTCCTTTGGGAAAGAAGGCTTTTCATTCTTGACTAGTACATTTCACAGAATTTTTCTATATTCTTATTTCAATTGGAAAAAGGTAACGAGCAACTATGGTTTCTGGTACAGTGTTATCCTGGTCACATAACTGTACTGACTCTCTGCTCTTGTCCTCTCTGATCCCTCCCTCTTCTGCCCCTTCAGGACTTCTAATACTCTTTTCTCTTTTTCACTTTTATCCTTTCTCCCTCCTTTCTTCTTTATACTTTCAAATATGATCAAGAGATGGGTGGGTTGGTAAATGAATTTATATACTTCACCATTGGCTGTTTGTGTGGGCTACCCAACAACACAGGAGTGAAATATGAGAGAAATGCTTTCTAATTATTTCATGTCAATGACTTTGTCATCATGTCTTCAACCTAAAATATATTCTAAAAGTTCTATGTCCTCGTGATGACAAATAAGAACTTATTAGAATACAGCCGCCACTTACCAACCTTTCTTTTGACCTGATATTGACACTAGACCTGATATTGAAATCTAGACATTTCAAACTCTTAGTCATCATTCATTGCCCTATTGTAATGTTATTTCCTTTCAGTATCCTTTCCTATACTGGAGTTTCTTTCTCTTCCTCACCATCTCTGTATTAATTTAATCTCTGATATGTTTTTCTCTACTCTTTATTACTGTATTCACACTTAAATCAAAATAGGTAAGATGCCTTAAGAAGTATTCTGTGATTCAGTAAATACTGTCCCCAGAGTTGATAAATAAGAGAGAAAACAGTTGATTCATGTTTAGTCATCATTTCTGTATATACTTTATAGAACACTCTTCAGATGGGATGTACTAATTTAAGAATCAAGGTAATGGTATTTATATATACATATGTGTTCTTACATTCATATAACCATAATGATTAATGGAGAAGTCATGAAGTTGACGGGAAGTGGGTAAGAAATGGAGGAGTTGGATGAGAGAGACTGCAGAGTGGAAAAGACATATAAAAAGAATACTCATGTAAGAAATTCTAAAAATGAAATAAAAAATCAAAATATCAAATTATAGATTTGTATTCTTAGCTTAATTATCAACATACCAGACACAAATATTTTTATAAATAAATAAATAAATATTTAAATGTATGTATATACTATGTATTCATATGTACATATGTTTCTATTAAAAGTAAAACAAAAAAGATATAGTACTCTATGTTTTATTCACTGGAAATGAGATGAATCCTTTCTTACCTTGAGAACCAAATTATAAATTTGCTTATTTTAAATAAATCTTTGGCATGTACTTTACAGGCTTAAGACATCTATCCAATCTGTGTTGTCACCTAGAGAATATATGATCTTGCTGCATCAGGCTTATGCTGGACTCTCATAAGAAATGTGTAGAGACAAGGAAAGCTTGGGGGGAAAAGGGTATTTGAGTGAATCTTCATAAGACCACCAGAAGTATGTCGGAAAGAGGATACTGTTAGCAGAGGGACAGGCGTAAAAACTAAGTCATATGCTTTGATACTGGGTTGACTGTAAGTGGGAAAACATCTAGAGTAAAGAATCAGGGATGATGTCTGAAAAAGAGGTAAGGCCCTTATGGGGCACTGTATGGGAAGCTAAGGAATTAATTTTTGAACACTCTGGAAATGTATAGGTGGGCCTCAACAGATTTTCAGAAAGTAATATGCTTAGCTCTTAAAAACAAGCAACCCAAACCCAAACCAAAACAACAACAGGAACAACAGGAACAACAACAACAACAACAACAGCAACAGTGAAGTACCCAGCAATAAGAAAGTTCCTAGGACAAACTGTAAATAAGGAGGACAGTAAAGAAGACACTGAAGTAAGTCTAATAAGAAATAAGAAGGACATGGATCAACATAATTGTAGCAGCTTCAAACGGGGTACTATTTGCTGAAGACACAACTAGAAGATGCTTACAGCATAGTTATTCAGAGGCAAAGTCCAAATGCTTGTCTTGAGTTCATTTCTCAGTATGTAGAATACAGAACAACGCGATAATGTGTTGTTAAACTAAAGGAAAGGAGATGAGAAAATAGATGTAGAAATTTTGAACACGGAATCCAAATGCTCAGAGGCACTTCAGTCAAGTGAGAATGCCTTGGGCTTGGGTAGACTCCAGCTCTGGAGGCAAGGGAGGGAAACTGCTTACAATAACTCAAAGTCATCCTCATTCACGCAGCGTATTTTCATTCGTCTTCTTTCTTGTGCCAAGCACTGTGCCTAAAGGTAGTAATCCAATAATCAGCAGTCCTTTGCCCCAGTCCTCCAGGAGCTAAGATTGATGAGTCAACGAGGACATTGAAGAGGGTCCGGAAAATGCTTTTGTTGTTGTTGTGTGACAAATGTCACACAAGTACATGGACTTAAAGGGAGCAGTGACATTCAACATTTTGCCTTAGAGCACACATCCGCGGATGAGACCTCAATTGTGGCTCTTGGCAGGAATTTAATGGAAGAGACATAGAAATGAAAGCATAGCATACACTATGAAATGCCTTAAATGTCCTTGAAAGAGAGACAACAAAGTCACATGTTTATTCAATGTTGAAGAGGATATTGATGACCCTTGAGGAATCAAAACGTAGTTGTAAATAGAAATTATCTCATAGGGACTTGACAGGAAGTGCAGACCAGCCCAGAGGTCACAAGTGATTTACACAAAATCAAAACAAATACTATCTGAGTTGTATGTTAAGCAGAAGTAGGGAGAGAAGAAAGGTTGAGCTGCTTTGCTGGGTCAAATGGGCCAGGGAGTGAAGTACCTACAGGCATGATGCAGAATTTGGAAAGAGATTTCCTGGGCAACATAGGACTTCCTTTTTTTTTTTTTTTTCATTTTTCTAACTAAACAGCATTAAAAAGATACAAATAGCTTTGCTCTTAAAGGAAAAAAAGTGGAGGTGATGAAGACAACAAAAGTATGTCTATGTATGTACACACTGACATACGTATACATTATCCAGTAATAAGTGCCTTAAAGACAACAATTCAGACAAGAAGATCAGGGCTTGGGAGAGGATTCCACAGTTGAGAGCAAATGTCCCTTGCAGACAACCCTAATTTTGGTTCCAGCACCTACATCTGGCAACTCAAAGCTGACTGCAGCTCCAGCCCTGGAGTTCCCATGCTTCTGGTGTCTGAGAGCAACTGCACTCACATGAATATACACACATATGCATGTGCACACTTAGGCTTACACACATACACATGCACACACAGATTTAAAAATCAACATTTGTAAAGTGAATAAATAAGGTGTCCAGTTTTTAAAGTAAGAAACTGTTTAAATAATTATATTTATCCAAATTTGCTTTATATATATAAAGGGAAATGACAACTGGTTTCTATTTAAGTGAAGTAGGCATTTCATGAAAAAACACCAAGATGTAAGAATGGCATCTTCCATCTTGAAGAATCTCTGATTATCAGAACTCCAAGTAGAAATGCGTCTGGTATTCTGAAAGAACAAGGAGAAACTCCACGGAGTTTAATAAAACAATAGAGGTTAAGACCAGAGATGTAAGTAAAATCTAAGCATTTAATCTTTGATGGACATTCTAATTGTCCTCAGGAGCTGTTTCTGGAGCTGCAGTGTCTCGATAGAGTTCTAGGATTATCAGAAGTGTCATTCTGGATGGTGGGTCTACAAGGTCCTGAGTTTTGGTTGTGGAATCCTTTTCGCTGTTTATGAGGAAGATGATGTGATTTTACCCAAGTGTGAAAAGATGCAAAGAGTGAAGAAACCTAGACCCATAGGGCTTAAAGAGATGGAAGCACCAACCAAAACTGGGTTCCTAATGTGTCATTTTCAATAAGTTATCTGTTCTTCTCCCCTGCTGTATACATTTATTTTGAATTGGTTTGATTGAAAAATGGCCCTTATATTTATATTTAAGAAATGTGTATGTCTGAGGATATTACATACACAGGCATGTTCTGGGGTTGTGAAAAGACTTACAGGCACCAATCCCATCAATACTAGAATCATAATGTGCCATCTCATCCTGGGTGACCACACGAACACTGAATCTGTGTGTGTTGACATTCACTTTGCCAAGGCCAATGTGGGAATAGAGGTACAATATGCATGATAATTGATTCAGGAGAAACAATGAAATAAGAGCAGATATCATGTAGAAATATATATTGAAATATGAGACTTTGCTCCATCTAAAACTCTATTGCAGCCAAAATTTTTCTTTGTGGTAACTTACACTGGTTTGTATTTCAAATAGCAGGCTATTTGAAGTTATTTAGTGCAGAGTTACAGACTTTTCAGTGTGAGAAATTATCAGTTATTAGGAGTGGAGCTAACTTTCTTGGGAATTTGTCATCTTCAACAATTATTTCCTCAAATATCATCAATGCTTTTGTTCTAGAAAATAGCTTAAAATATATTTATGTTAGTTATTTCAAATGACTACATGGCTATGTTATTTCTGAAACAATACAAACATGAAAAATGTATTTACTTTATTGGTACTTATATCAGTTTATTACTTTAAATAGCTTCTTGCTCAAATTGAATGGTGTACCAGAGAAAATAGTTTCTCTCTCAGTGTGTCTGTCTCTGCCACTGCCTGCCCCCCTCTGTCTCTCTCTGTGTCTCTCTGTGTTTCTCTCTGTCTCTGTCTCTCTGTCTCTGTCTCTGTCTCTCTGTCTCTGTCTCTGTCTCTGTCTCTCTCTGTCTCTGTCTCTCTCTGCCTCTGTCTCTCTCTGTATCTCTCTGTCTGTCTCTGTCTCTCTCTGCCTCTGTCTCTCTCTGTATCTCTCTGTCTGTCTGTCTGTCTGTCTGTCTGTCTGTCTCTCTCTCTCTCTCTCTCTCTCTCTCTCTCTCTCTCTCTCTCTCTCTCTCTGTGTGTGTGTGTGTGTGTGTGTGTGTGTGTGTGTGTGTGTGTGTGTGTATAGAGTCAGAATATTTTGGGCTTATTCTTTTGAACTGATTCTTATTTGCAATTCTAGTGAGTTTGAGGTCATTGGTGAGACATTCAACCTATATGTAATCAGTGCATCTTTATCTCATAAAGTATGAAGACAATAACAGATTGAATAGAGTATGGATGGATATAAGAAAATTCCCAGGCTGTTCTAAGTACATAGACATTTTTAGTCACTTACAGTTGTTGACTTTTCATACAACCATGAATCTACTAAAGCTGATTTCTGTGAGACTAGGTTGCTTCAACTTGTGTAATGGTCTCTGACCTTACGACATTGTGGACCTAACTCTGGTGATGTGATCACGTCAAACCTAGAAGTCAACAAAAGCTCTCTGCTTTTGTCTTCAGTAAAAGCATGACTGAGTTGAACTGTGGTTTGTGTACATTCTAGCCATACTTAGTCATTGCTTCCAGTAACAATCTTTATTATCCTTTTTCTTAAATTTTGCTATACCCTTAGGACTATATGTATACTTAAGGAGGCTTTGAGTCCAGAGAATCAAAGCCCTTGAGAGGATAACATCACTTTGAAAAGGTCAGATGCATGATAAGAACCTATGTTGCAGGAAATTGCTACCCATTACTGGCAAGTCTTATTCCCTAAGATGTGTCGTTCTCAAAAAAGAATTCAGTTTATATTGCTTCCTCTTCATTGAGGATTTTCAAGCTGGAAGATTTTGAATGAATATATTGAATGAAATTTTGTGTGTGGCCATCCTCCTCTCAGATTCTGTTTTGCATAAGGTGTGTCTATTTTTATCTCTTCTAATTTAACACCTTCCCACTGTATTCTTGAATATTTCACACGCTGCCTTAGCTGAAACTCGTGCTCCCTGGAAGACAACAATAGGTGTGGATATTTTTCTTGACAGAAAATCACCTTGGTGAGGGCATGATTATATGTGAAGGCTGAGTTGCTCCTGACTTCAGAACATTGAATTTTGGAGGTTAATTGTTTTCTGTTGATGACCACTGTCCTTGCTTTCTACACTGTGGCATTTTTTACAGTGTCTTGCAAAGGCATCAGCACTCTGGTGTCAGAGATTATCAAATGTGTAACAGATGATGACAATTTGTAACATTTGGCTTGTGGAGTTTACATGTTATAAGTTAAATTCATTTTCCCTTGTGACGATTTTTTTTTTGCGCCACTTCCTTTTGAAAAGGTTTATTTGTTAACCACCTACCCTCTTCGATCCCATTCCACACTGATTTAAATTTGGGACATAATTACTTCATTTTTGTTCTGAATTTCGTTGTATTTCTCTTCCTATCCTAAGTATAAATTGTACTGTAGATACTCATTACATTTTATTTTTAAAGAGATTGATGAGGAAATAAATAGCCCCCTCAATAGTAAAAGTTCTAATTGCAGAATTATGAACGCTTCCTCCTTTAATAAATAATATTAACCTTATTCTTTTCTCATCCTTTAAAGCATGTTGTATCTAAAAATCCAGGATGTGAGAAAAATTAGAAAGGTGTGGGGTGACTATACAAGTACTAAGCCTCACATACGTGCCTGTCAAGTGTCATTTTAAATGTTTTCCATTAGGAAACACATGCAGTGCTTACCACCAACCTCCTGCATATGTGTTATACGTAAAAGTGTGTGAGCCATGTCTGTGAAGCACATGGATTGTTATTCAGATTGGTTTAGGAGGAGCTGAGAGACATATCTCCTTGAGTTCAGCTTTCTTAGACATCAATACCCTCATTTAAAGTTGGTTCAGCTAATATGGAAATAATAAAGGTTATGAGAAAAGATCTCAGTATAGGTTGTTTTTATCTAACACCTTACATTTCTTCAATTGTTATAATACCAATAAGTAAAAATATTTTTCAACCTATATAGACTATGACTTAAGTGCTCAATGGCTGAAGTCAAACATCCTGACACAGAAATCAGTGAATAATCATAACTAAAGCCTATGAGGAAGACAGATTATTATTTTATGCAATTTGTGGGATCATAGAAAACATGAAAATGGTGGCTGGTCCAGAGCCTGTTGGTAGAGTCCGTCCCTGGCATCAATCTAGTGCTGAGTTTGACCCAGTACTCTATGAACTGGGTAAAGTAGGACATGACTGTAATCCCTCTGCTCAGAAGGTGGATCCACAAAGCCTAGAAAGCCAAAGGTATTCTTAGCTACATAAGAAATCTGAGGCCTTCCTAGGACACATGACACTTTTTCATAAAATCAAAAACATAAATATGTAATTTCATGGACACCTTTTATACTAGATACAGCATGAGAATACAATATATAAAGCATTGTCTACTGAAGGCCAGATTTAGAATTAACATTTAAGAGCATCATTTAAATCTAGGATTAAGAAAAAGTTTAATATCTACATCACAGATGTCCATATTATACAGACTTCATTAGGAGTCCTTATTATTATGCAAGTCTAATAACTTATTATTTGTATTCTTGTTTACTCGTTATTTATATGCACAATTAACCGATAATATAAATAAATACAAAACAGGTGCTCATAGTTGTTGTTATAATCTGAGAGAATAAATGTCTGCATTGAAGTTAGGATTTTGTTTACATGGGTTGCACATACTCAACATAATGTATCAAGTCCTTGAAATTTCAGTAGATTTTTTTCTATGTATTTTCAGAAATATTGTAGTAGGAATCTGGCATTTTCTTCTTTCAAAATACTTCTTAAGGTGAATTTCTAGAAGAAGGATTACTGGGTCAAACTATACAAAAATTTTTCCAAATTGCCTTCTAAAAGCCATGTACCTTATTTTCTTCCTTAAAGCATCCATTTGCTAGTTAGGTACATATTTCTCTGTACTTCCTCGGAGAAAAGGACAAACAATCTGGCTTTCAGACCTTTCACCTTCACAGTATATCAACATGGAGAGTTTCTCACCTAAACCTTTCCCCACTTAATTAAGTTTTCACCAGTTCTCAGAGCCAGGATCTTGTGGTCTAACTCCAAACTCCTCACTGGAAGTTGCTTTCCAGGAGAGGCCTAACGAAAAGGATGTACCTTATGGTGAGAGTTGACTTTAAAATAAAATTCCTCTTGTTTTATCATACAAATGTAGTAACAGCTGTAGAATTTTGTAGCTTCCATATAGCTTTCATAAAATAAAGTGTTCAGTGTGGTTCATTGAGGAAATCATTCCTATATCCTCAACATTTCGAAACATAACAGTTCTTTCAGGTTGAAATCTGTGGGGTTTGTTTATATATCTCCTTCCTGTCTAATAATATGTTTGGGGGATCTGTTTAAAAACATTTTTTTTGTTTTTTTGAGACAGGGATTCTCTGTGTAACCTTGATTGCCCTGGACTCGCTTTTGTAGACCAGACTGGCCCCTAACTCACAGCTATCCGCCTACCTCTGACTCTCAATTGCTGGGATTAAAGGCGTGCACCACCATTATCCACCTAAAACATTTTAAATTTATTTTTAATGTGTTTGTGTGTTTATCCTGTATGCATATCTATGCATCTTGTGTGGGGTGATGTGTTCATGGAGACCACAAAGACAGTATCACAACCTTTGAAGCTATAGATAATTGTGAGTCACTATGTGTGTGATGGTACCTGAACTCTGGTCCTTCAGAAAAGCAGCCAGTGTTTTTAACCACCGAGTCATAACTGCAGCCCCTAATAATATTTATCTATGGATTTATTTAACTTTACATTTAATAAAAATGTGTGTGACATAAATTATCATTTGAAATTTAAGACTCATCTCAAATAGAAAAATATTACACTCAATGTCATATTTTTCTGAAATATTTATCTTACTTGCAGTTACACATGCACATGTAACCGTGTGGTGTGGTACTTTGAAACATGCTTCCCTGGCGCAGTGGGAAAGGATTCCTTTAAATCCTAAAGCCCTTTCCTTTTATTGTAGTGTTAACTGGTGCTGTTAAAGAGTCATTCCTGTGCTAGATGTCAGGCATGCAGCAGTAAATAAAATAGATATCATCTTGACCCTGAAGCACTTCATTATGTAGAAGGATCAGAACAATAAAAAATAAAATATAAAGGTGGAATACATTGAGGCCAATTATGAGGGCAGTGCTGAGGGCATGATAAGAATGGTGAGGGCAGTGACGCCATTCCAACTGCAACAATCATTAATAAATATTATATATATATTATATATAATGTGAATATTATATATCCAAACTGGGCCAACCTTTTTTTACAAGCATTTCATTTAATGTTCACAAAGTCCTATGCCACCCTACATTTCTGTAGTCTTTAAAGAGAAATGCCTGCACTCAGGAAGGTCAACAAATGCCTTGTTTTCGTCCACACAAAAAGGACAGAGCCCCTTTCAAAGCTAGACTGCATCCAGAATCTGAGCAGTCACTTTTAGCCAAAATCCTAAACAGGGCTCAGGCAGTACTGAGAAAGGGCGGGTGGATGGGAAGGAAAAAGGGAAAGCAAAGAAACAACCATACAACACTAGTGCTATACTCAAGTAGCCTTTAAAAAAAAAATCACAAATTCAAGGAAGCCTAAAAACTTCAGCTTCACATTTGAAGGCGAAACCCAGATGAAGCTAAAATGTAAAGGCACGGCTAGTCCAGGAAGGGGCGTTTTTAACGAGGAACCACTGCATCTGAATTTTCTTCTTGGGGGCCTTTGAAGGGTGCTGCCAGGGAAAATGACATTTTGCAGTTGGCCTCTTGCAGTGGTATCTCTATGCCTCTTGAGCGTAGATTGGGGTACAGAGAACAAACAAGAAGACAAAGGACCGGAACTGTGGGAATAATAATCCAGCTATTAGATAGCAGCAGCCAGACTCTGGGTCTCAGGATGATATCATAGGATGTAAAGGGGAAGAAGAGCCGGGGCTGATGTTGGACGGGAAGAGGTTGCAGGAATACATTTCCATTTCTGGGACTGAGTTGACTCATGGCAGTAGTCATTGCTTTTAGGAGCACAAGGTGGTAATAAAGTTCTACTGGGAAGATTCTGACTTCATTTTTGGACATATTAAATTCCGAAGCCTGTGGTTCATAGACTAGGCAGCGTGAGTCCGTACGTCAAGACAGATTCAGCATAGAATTAAGAGTTATTTTAAAACGCTGTTTATGTGGGCTGCCGAGCCCTGCATTACATGCTGTGAGAAAAACTTAAGTCCCTCAACTGAACTTAAGGAATACAAATATCTAAAGGTTAAGACACCTATAACATGACTAAGAAGGATTATTTTCATCTGAGAAGACATCCAAGAGTACTGTGATGTTGTAGACAGAGTTGGAAAGACGCTTGAATAGTGAGGCTTCAGATACAGTGTGGCATTTGTGACTTTGGAATATTATTGCGTACTATGGGTAGAAGTCACACTGAGACATGGGTGGTAGAAAATGTTGTCATTCGTTTTAACTGGAGGAGAACTCTGTCCGCAACGGTCATAGAATCATCTACAAAACTGTATGGGTAACATAGAGGTTTGATTTCTGCTTTAAAAAATGAGAGGAAGACTGCAGTGTAGCTCATCTGACAGAAGGCTTGCTAAGCATGCGTTAGACTGTAGGTTTCATTGACTGTGTCACATAAACTGGTCACAATGGTGTGTGCTTGTAATCCCCACGGTCAGGAGGTGAAGACATAACTGTTGGTTACATACATAACTACCAGGAGTCCGAGGTCACCCTTAGATACATCTCAAATTCAAGGCCAGATTGAGAGACTTGAGAGTGTATCAAAAACCCTAATAAAAGCAAAAACCAAAAATATAGAAAAGCATTTTATGATTTTAAAATGTGTTTACACACCCGAAGAATTGCAACTAAATGAAGACATGACAGTGTTTTCAAGAGGTGTCCAGTAGAGCAGTGGGGCTGGAGGTGACATCAGTGCTAAGTGGGAAGAAGTAGCATTGCTTGTAGTGGAGGGTGAAGACAGAGTATGACAAAACATGTGAAAAACCCCATGTGATATGAAGCAGGTGCTTGGTAGTAAGCACATGGGACAGGGCAGTGGCGATAAGCTGAGTACATGACATTTTTAGTTCCTGCTCTTCTGTGAAACCGAAAAGGAGATCACTTGCTTAAAATGGGTGAGGTGGATGTTGAGCCGTGATGTTCAGGAGTCCAGACAGTATTTTCCAACCTTGGGACATACTAAGATGATCTAAGGGACTGGATATTGGCTATAAAAATTGAGCTTTAGACATTTAAGACTTCTAAACGCTGGAATCCAGGACTCCAGATGATAATTATTATTATTTTTTTTTTTTTTTGCATTTCCACGGTTGAAAGCAATTAAGAAAGCTTCTGTTTTTTCAGAGAAAAACAGGAGCTATCTTGCTCTAGTAAATAAGGCAGAATGCTTACTAATTCAGCTTTATTTTTAAAGTGGGATAGTAGTGTTACTCACCTTAGGATCACAACCTGTGCCCTGTCTAGCCAGGTTCTACCAGCCATTCTGATAACTCCATTGAAAGAGAAAAATTAAGAGTGAGAAGCAGACAAAGGAGGGTTTATTCAATGTGAACATATTGGAGAGGGAGGGACAAAGAGATTAGTGACCCTCACCTACCACCTCCATCCTCGGGGTCCTGAAGGGAGGTTAAGTAGTGGTCCACAGGAATGAACAGCTAAGCAGTCCTGGGGAAGATTGTGCTGTCTGCCAGTTACTGACCACTGTCTTTTCTGGAAAGTGGTTTAAGAAGTTATAACCTCTTTCCACGAGAAAAATAAGTGCCCACTGGCTGCGTCAGCTTTTATATTTTTCCTTTTTTGGGGATAAGATTCCAGGAAGAGTTCAAGTTTCATGGAGTCCCTTCAGTTTAAGTAGATTTACAGCAAGAGTAAAGGGTGGACACATCTTCTTAGCAAAGCTTCGTTTCTGTCAGGCTATTACAAAAGTCCTACCCCAACCATGGCTGTGAGATACAGGTAAGGAGGCATACAAGACCATTTCCCAACAATTACTGATTACATTTTGCTTAGTATACACATGAAAATAGCTTTAAATACATTTAATTTCTAGACTAGCGCTGTTGTATATACTTAGGACTCAAGAATAGCAGCAATGGTTTGATTAGAAAGGCAAAGTAAAGGAAGATGTAATGAGAGAAATGGGCCTAGAAAATTGTCATTTTGTCACTTTAAGGATGGAGAAAACTGTCTTGAGCTAAGGAATAAAAGTCTGCTGGAATATAGAAAAAAATCAAAGAAACAAATGCTTCTCAAGTATCACAATAAATAATAATAATAATAATAATAATAATAATAATAATAATAATAATAATAATAATAATAATAAAAAACCATGCCGAGATATAGAATTTACTCATGAAACCCACAATAGCCTTTTACTTCCATGGAACACAATAAAATATTATGTTAAAAAAAAAAAGAGAGCAAACTGATACTCTGGATGTCTTGAGTGTTCACTCACACAGAGATCCATCTTCAGATTGCTGTACTGTGTTTGTGTATACAGCTTGTTCTGTGTTTGGCTCCCTTTCTCTTCTCTTTTAATGTCAATGTTTCTCTGTCTCTGCTCCCCCCACCCCCGATGTGTGTGTGTATGAGTGTGTCCAGACACCTGAAGGGATAGATTCCTTCCAGAAACAAAATTATATTCACAAGTATAGAAAAGTGTGATTTTTACTACTGAGCCAGTGATGAAATAATAATACATTTTCAATCATTTGTTTACATTATCTGTCACTAAATTGTACCATGTAATCTTTGAGACACAATATTTGAAATGGTGTGTTGTGTACACACACTCACACTGACACATAATCACAAATTAAGTGTGTGTGACATCAATATGAAGCACATTCATATTGACTCTAAATTACAATGTAAAATTTAGTTCTTATGGTAAGGCCACAATCCACCAAAAACATTTATTGCCATACCTGGTCTATATTTATAAAAATACATAATAATTTTATGGTATACATTACAGAAGCAGTTTTCATTTTCTACCACAAGTACTCTTTATGGCTGGCTAGGCTTTCTATGATGTGCTCATTTTATAAGTTCAGTAGTTAAGCAGCTAAGTGACTTCTTCAAATCTTGTGCTGCATTTTGCTAGTTATGTGATTTTTATCCTTCATAAAGATGAAATCTATGCCCCCAACACATACACACACACACACACACACACACACACACACACACACACACAAACACACACACACACACAAAGCAGCAATTCAGAGGTAATGCCTTCTTAACGAACTCATTTGCTCTAAATTGGGTCTATATGTTCTGGTTTTTCCCTAAGCCTTGCCACTCGTACCGTGAGCTGTGGACCACCACATCAGCAACACCTTAATGCTTGTTAGAAATGCGGAACCTTCACTGTCAGCTTGGAACTCTTGAATTAGAAACTGCATTTTAATGAAATCCTTCCAATGATTTATGCTCACAGTTAACTTTGAGAAGCTGAGGAGCCACAAGGGAAACTTCTGGTTCCCTGCAAGACAGTTTCTAATGAACTACAAAGCAGTGTGTCTGCTCCCTCAGAAGAAGGTCTCTGCTTCATTTTAATTGCTGAACTACAAAATATGCAAAATTAAGTTATAAAGAAAAATAATAAGGGTTAAGTTTGAGCTGGCTTGCTAAAAACAACTGCAAATGTCAGCTGGGAAAGTATTTTATTTCTAATGAGAAACATGTCTTCGTTTTTATAGGATATCACTTCTGAGCCCAAGCTAATTGCATCTCTAGTCTGCAGTTCTTTCTTTTTGACCAGGTTGTGTATAAGGATGCCCTTTTAAAAATCCAGTTTCTGGCTTTAAGAAATGGCTATAAAGTGTCAGTATACAAGCACACACACCCTCTACTATTACCTTCCTCAACATAAGATTCTGTATGAACATAACACAGTACATTCTGGACATAATGCAGTACTTAATTGTATTGTCTGGTTTTGTGTGTCAACTTGACACCATTAGGAGACATCAGAGATGAAGGAACCTCAGTTTAGAAAATGCCTCTGTGGTACTTGGCTATAAGGCATTTTCTCAATTAGTGATCAAAGGAAGTGGGCCCAGTTCATGATGGGTTGTGCTACCCCTGGGATGGTGATCGAGATTCCACAAGAAAGCAGGCTAAGCCAGCCATGGAAAGCAAGCTAGTAAGGAGCTCCCCTCTGTGGCCTTTGCATCAGATCCTGCCTCCAGTTTCCAGTCCTGATTAAGGTCTGTCTTGACTTCTTCCAATGATTGATTATGATCTAGAAGTCTAAGCTAAACAAGCCCTTTCCTCCCCAACTTCCTTTTTGGTCTTTGTGTTTTATTGCAGTAATAGAAACCCTATTAAGATGTTAGTGTTATTATTAAAACACAAAATTCATAATATCAGTACATGAACAAGTATAAATCTTTCAAAGCAGCTATTAATAAACTCCTGCAGAAACAATGAGTGGCCATCTTCTAATGACTCAAACAATTATTTAATAATAATATGGACAAAAATCACAATACTGATGTTCCACAAGGTCTTTGAGGCTGGTTCTAGTCTGTAGGCCACTTGTTAGGGAAGGATCTTGTAGTACTTCCTGTAGAAGTGACTGAGGGAATGGCAGGTGTGAACAGAAAGAGCTACTGAGTGATGACACAGGAACTGTGACAACACCAGTGATTTCCATTAAAAAACAAAAACAAACAAACAAACAAAAAACTCTGGCAAGAGGTTGGTTTCTCAGATTTTTCCCCAAGTACCAGGTCTCACACTCCAGCTTGTAGCAGCCTCTCTGCCTCATTCTCCCAAGTGCTGGATTTATGTTGCCCATCTGGGTCTTCAGATGAATATCTTGGGAAGGAAGCAAGATGTAAAAGTACTGCTGTTATTAAACTGAGGCGATCTACAAAGTGTTCACTAAGACTTCTTATCAGCTGGGGGAGAAAGTCTGGATTTCTGCAGGGAATCAGAGGGAAGTGATGCATTGCAACATGCTTATTTCTTTACAAGGTTTAAACCCAAAGCAATTTACAGCTCTTCAGTATGTCCAGATTAACTATGGATGTGAATACTGTTTACAATTAGTTAAAACTTTGTATCCATATATTTTTTGGGTGTAAATTTAGTGAAGATACCGCAAGAAGAAGTTTTAACTGAGTGCTTTTGTTTGTTTGTTTGTTTATTTGTTTGTTATTTTTATGTTAGAAGGCTGAAAACTTACTGTATAAGCTCAGGGAGGGACTAAGAGGTTGTTGAAATCAGGAGAGAAGTCTAGATTGTTTTGAATGAACATTGGGTTTGCATTAAAAAAGAAACTCAATTGCCATGCAGAAAATGAATTTCAGCCTAGATTACTGACTGATAGAATGAATATTCATAGGGTGCAGTGAGAATGCATAGGAGAACATCTCATCAGACAGGGTGAAACAGTGCTTGAGCAAGGGATTAACTGTGAGTGAGCTGAGTTGTACCCAAGAGAGGAAGGAAACGATGATAAGATGGTAAAAGAAAAAAAAAAAAAGACAGTGGAATTTATAGACAGGAGCTCTAGCTCTAGTCCTGTGCCCTGTTCACCTGTAATAAACTTTATCAGAATTGCAGTGATCCTTAAACTAAAGAAGGAAAGACTTTTCCTGAGGGGGATTACCTCCCCCTGTATATGTTCATAGGGTATCAAGTCTCTTCTTGATAACCTGCTGTCCTTCCTCTGAGTGCCACCAGGTCTCCCCCTCCAGGGGACATGGTCAAATGTGAGGCACCAGAGTACGTGAGAAAGTCATATCCCACTCTCCGCTCAACTGTGGAGAATGTTCTGACCATAGGGGAGGGGAATAAGGGGAAAATGGTAGGGAGGGAAGAATGGGAGGATACAAGGGATGGGATAACCATTGATATGTAACAAGAATTAATTAATTAAAAAATTCAATTAAAAAAAGAAAGAAGGAAGGACTTAAAATTTAGAGACCCTTTGATTGAGGCAACAGGCTTTTCATTCAAAAAAAAAAAAAAGTAAAGCATTGTGACTGCTAGAAAGCATAAAAATGGCATTAAAATATTATAGTGAAATAATTGAATCTCGGAGAATAAGTGTGCTGAGAGAGCAGCAAGCCAGGCCGTGTGAGGCACACCTATATTCCCAGAACCTGGGAAGCAAAAGCAACAATATCAGGGATTTGAGGTTCATCCTCAACTCGCCAGTTCCATGCTAGCCTGTGCTTAATGAGGCCTTTTCTCAAAACAACAACAGAAAAAAAAAAAAACAGCAAAAACCAATCAAGAATGAAGCAGGGAGGTGTCTCAATGCCTAAAGGCCTGCTTTATAAGCTGCATGAAATCCCAAATTGGGATTCTTACAATCATATAAATGCTGGGCACTGTGACTTGTACTTGTGACCTTTTCACCGGGACCAGAGACAGGTGGATTCTGGGTACTCTCCTGCCAGCCATTCAAGCTGAAATAACCAGCTCTGGGATGACTGTCCCAATAAATAAGGTAAAGAACTATAGAGGAAGACACCTGACTTGGACATTTGAAAATACACACACACAAACACACATGTGTGCATGCATGTGCACACACAGTCACATACCAGGAAAAGAAAGAAAATTAGAAATGGTAAACATTTGAAGAAACATAACAGTATTCCAGATATTTAATGTTCTACGAAGGCTCATTTTATAGGAAAGAAAATAAAGATGAGTAAACATAGTCTAAGATTAAGTAATCCATGTTTATTTCAATTGCTAGCTTTATTAAATACCCAAAATTGTTGAGCATTTTTGGTAGCTGGACACCATAGCCACTCTGTTTAAGAATTAAAAATGAAATATGAACTTTTCATAGTGGTGGCTTTGTACATAGGGGACTATTATTGTCATCATCACTGGAGTGTAATTAGGAAGCCCATTTATGTATGGAAGTTTTAAAAAGGAATGGTGAAACACTTCTCAGTGATTCAAAGGATATTGTGTTTTGAAGTTAACTAAAATTATTTTTTTTATTTACACTTCATTTCCTCATTTTGGAAAATCTGTGTGTGTGTGTGTGTGTGTGTGTGCGTGTGTGTGTGTGTGTGTGTGTGTGTGTGTGTGTGTGTGTGTTTTACCTCTAGTCCCACTGCAAATATGAGGAATTTGGCCAACTTTTAATAAATATCATTATAGTTCTCAATGAAATCATTAAAAGATGAATTAAAAGCCAATTTGAAAAACAAACTGTATTATAACCTTTTGTTGAAGGAAGAGATAAACGAATTCAGGAGTAATGAGTTATAAAGTCTTGTGGTTCTCACTTAATAATTATACCTTCTTAGAAAAATAACAACATTTATGATGAATGGAACATGAGGTTGTCTGTTGGTTTATTACTACTGCTACTACTACTACTACTACTACTACTACTACTACTACTACTACTACTACTACTATTTCACATATAAATTTGATAAAATTAGTGTTGTTATGATTTTCATAGAAACACTTTTATGAGCAAATTTAAAAGTTCTGCACAATTAAGCTATTCTGCATTTAGAAACTTATAGTGTGGCTTTACCCATGGAGTTCCTTAGTCCCATTAATTATATGGAGTACACATATTATTTAAAAAAAATTAACGAGTACAATGAAAGTATACAGAAGTATATGTTTCTCAGGTTTAGATCAAAGGAGTTAATTGGTTTTGACTTCCACCAGTTCACTGTTATCTCAATTTTAATTTAAGATCAGAAGCTCGTAAGGAAATTGTTTACCATTTATCTTATAGCCTGGGGCCTTTTTTGTTTTTGCTTCTTTCCTGCTTGCGTGTAACACTATTAATTTATTTGGGGGCACTGGAACCAACCCCTTTGCTCTGCTTATAGGATTATAATTGATAAAATGTCCAGAGCTTTTTTTTCCTCTGAGATTAAATTGAATTATTCAAGTAAAAACAAGAACCTTCCAACCTACTAGGCTGTGGAATTATCCTTTGCAATCTCCAATGACTATATTTTAAAAGCACTTATGCTATTAAGGTACACTTTAAAGAAAAGTCAATGTCTCAGAAATGGGCAGGATAACACTTGACATCACCTCTACATATAGGGCCCCTGAACATATTTTTCAGAACTAACCACAGTGAGGCAGTCTTGAGCCTGTAGTTTCTAGGTCAAATAAGAGGGCTTCTTTGAACTTACGGATAATTTAGCATGCACTGGAGTTCGCTTTGTGGGTTTGCTTTGTTTCTGAGTTTTGCTCAAGAAGCAGACATCAAAAGAATAAAAGATAGGGCTCTATTGTTAGAAACCAGCACAAACATACTTTAGGAATTAGGCAAGTTTCAAAACACACAAAAAAGTAAAAGCTTACTTTTTCTACATCCTACAAAATGAGTACATTAGTGCTGGTTTATGTAACTCAAAAACAATATAAGGCCTGCCAAATTAGGCATTTTCAATGGTTGGGGAAATATTTGAAAGGAAACCGAATTCTGTGTATGCAAACATTGCAATAATGGCCAATCAAACATTGGTAATATAGTATCATAGTGGTGTTCAATGCCATGCTTGTGTTAAGCTTCATTAAGACCACCAGTTCCCTCAAAACTTGTTTCTGTAGCATTGATCTAGAAGAAGAACACTTATCAGCAGCATTTCTTTTTCTTTCTTTCTTTCTTTCTTTCTTTCTTTCTTTCTTTCTTTTTTTCTTTCTTTTGTTCTTTCTTTCTTTCTTTCCTTCCTTCCTTCCTTCTTTCTTTCTTTCGATCTTTCTTTTTTCTGACCTAGACAGCACATTCCAGAGCAGTGGGCAGTATTCAAAGCCTAATTTCTTGTCCATAGTGCAACCATCTGGCCTTAGAAGTTCCCCTGGCACAAGCCATTTCCCCACTGTGGGCAATTGGAGTGTTCCTCTAGGAAGATCTGCTGGCTCTGGAGATCAGCAGGCTCTGTCCTCCACTAGGATGCATCTGTGCCTTGGACACGGTTCGCTCTCCACTTAGCTTCTTGGCTTGCTTTCTGCAATGCCTCTGAAAAACCTCATTTAACTCCTGGAGATTAGCTGTAGCCTCCTACCCAACCCCTTTTTCTGACAGTGGGTGATCTTACTTGCTTCTATTGGGACATATTCAGCAATGTGTGCCCATGCTGAATATCTTTCTAGACCCGCAAACTCTGGTTCATCTACCTAGGGTTCATTTATGCATGAGGTTATAGCATAAAGAGAACTTCCTGGACTCTTCTTTTGGCTGGTAATTCACTGTGTGTTTTTGCATTGTCTGCCCCTGTGTGGGGCCTAGAACTGAATTTACAGATATTCCTCATTCCATATTTCTCATTGTCTTTGATTTGCTGTTTAATACTTAGTAAATACTTATTCAATAAAATGGTGATATCATTTGTTTTACTGTCTTCTCTTATTCCCCCTACTGTGGGTCTCCTCAGGTAACCTTGCCTATTTGTATTTTCTTTATATTTATGTAATATATATTGAAAAATATGGTCATATTTTAAGGCATAGTGAAATGACACTTAAGGAAATACATAGTTCTGCTTTTTAAAGAACATGAAGAAAGGTGTTAGATACCATTAG
This sequence comes from Acomys minous, assembly GCF_964271855.1. Classification (NCBI taxonomy): domain Eukaryota; kingdom Metazoa; phylum Chordata; class Mammalia; order Rodentia; family Muridae; genus Acomys; species Acomys minous. Next base: position 49,628,623 of record NC_140489.1, read on the forward strand.
GATGATGCATACTCAACTACTAATGTATTCAATCATTTCTACATGTGGATGATGAACGCACACAACATCTCCTTTATTTGTCAGTATAAACCTATGGGATATACTAGTTTTCTCTGTAATACAGGATGTTAGATAACCTGTACTTGACGGTCTTAAAAGAGAAAGAGCTTATTTCTCACCATGTGTATAGGCCATAGCTTTCTTGTAACTCTGACCTTTTCCTCTCCTGTTGTGGAAACTAAACAGAAGGAACATGCCCTATTTGAGACATGTCTTACTGCATTTGCAGAAACATCAGCACTCAGACAATAGCAACATATGATGCTTTGTAGAATGACAAGAAACAAGTGACAGAGTTGTTTGCTGGCGATTTCTTACCACATTTCATTGGCCAAAGCAAATTACTTGGTCAAGCCTGATTTCCATGTTTTGTTTTATGTAGATATAAAAAATGTTCTTTGTCATAGATAGGCCTGTAATAAGCATAGTTACATGGAAAGAAACAAGAGTGTTTTATAAACAATGGGCAAAGATCACCTGTGCACATCTGAGTATTGTCAAAAGTGAGGAGATAAGAAATGGCAAAAATAATTCTTGAAGATGTCAAATCCATTGTATAAATGAACAGTTTATATATTTGACAAGGAATTGGAGATTGTAAACAAAAGAAAAATAAAGTTTCAATTTGTGCCAATGTGTGTCATGGGAAGGACTGTTGGGAATATATATATTTTTTTTTCAGACAGACAGAAATATTACATTTGACAACCAGTATGAGGGTGATGAATATTTCAAAATTTGGACATTGTTTAAGTTATATCACTGTATGATTCAATATATGGCTGAACATAACTTTTATTCTTGAGTTTGTTAAGAGGTCATAGTTATGACTGTGCTTCCTGTGACACATTAGTAGCCAATTTTGGAAACTTGGGGTCTACGCTGTCCTGACTGGAGTGATGATGTGCCTCAGCCACCATGGCAGTACACACAGATCACCAGTGCTGAAGTGTTGGTGGAAAGCCCCCTGTTCACCCTTTACTTGTTTGCCTCTTACTTCAAAGTTTTGTTCTGAATTGCAGATATCAGTTAGCAGCTTGCTTTGTTTCCTTCCATATTTGTGATGCTTTTAATAGCCTTGTATAGAATGATCTGATCATGTAGAAATGAGACTATACCTAAGATTTGAGCAATGGCATGACAGAGTTTGTCAGGAATTACTTAAGTCATGGTTTCACACACTTTGAAGAAGGAAATATATAAATAAGATCTTACAATGCATAAGATTAAATGAAATGTACTAACATGCAGCACCTCCTTGAGGTTTAAGAATGCAGAATTCAAATTAAAAACAATTTAAAACTGATCTATTTGTATATGCTATGTAGGTATTATTTTCTATATTGATAAAATAAGAATTTAATACATGCTTTCCTAAATTTTGAAATCTTAGCCTCATAGAGTAACTTAATTTCAATTTTCTGAAGACTTATCTAGTTTTTATTCCTTTGCACATCTTCATTCCATTCTGTCCAATGTGTGTCCTTGAACAGGCCATAATACATTGGCTGCTGCTTATTCTTCTAAGTTAGAATCTCAATTACTAATATGCTCTTGAATCATACACAATGATTAATGGGATGGCAACCATTATGTTGTTATTGGCCAGCAGATGTTTCATTTATTACTAAAACTTGGCATCTACTTGTTGCCTTGGAATTCGCAGTGAATGACTCCTAGGGCTCATGAAATCAGTGTTTAGGCAAGGGTTGCATTTATATTTGTGAGCCAACAGCATCCTGTGAAACTCTCTAATATATTTTCCTGTTCTTTTCCCTTACGCCTTGAGAAACGATGTCACAAAGTAGCTCTTTAAACATCCCTGGACTTGAACTCCAGGAAACCCCTCACCCTCTGCTTCCCAAGTATTAGGATTATATCTGTGAACCTTATTTTGCAGCCTTTTCTTTAGCAAAGCCATAAGAGATGGTTTTGGCCTTTGGAATCGAGTTAGCAGCTATGGATATCTGTATTGTACTATGGGAAAACCTACAGATCAATACATTAGTCACACATTCTCAGTGTTGAGATTGGGGCAGTGGGAGATAGCCAGGTAATCAGCTAAACTTCGAACATCAAAAGGACCAGTAATGAAAACCTGTTCAAACACTGTGCATGTGTATGTTAGACAAAACTGTCCCATCAGATGACTGAATTTGTGACTGGAAACAAAACATAAAATGCACAGTCTTTGTAAATGTCAAGGCCTAGGCTGAAAAAGGCAATATAGCCTCTTGTGGTTTTTTTATTCACTTTACACCTCAATTGCACTTTACACCTCTCTTTCTTTTCCTCCTGGTCTCACCTTTTTTTCCCTCTTCCCCATCTTCCCTTCACTGTTCCTCAGAAAAGGAGAGACTCCGTACTCACCCACCCCAGTTCATCAAGTCACATCAGGACTGAGCACATCCCTTTTCCCTGTGGCCTGGCAGTACCAGCTTAGCAGGCTCAGCCAACTCTGATGTAGAAATCTTGTGCCTGGGAAGCTAAGAAGAGAAACATCATATAGGAAGAGAATGAAAGAGGGCCAATTTCCTGCATAGGAAACCACACTGAAGACACTCAGCTTGTCCAATAGAATTGTCAATTCTAGGCCACGGGGTGCAGGATTCACAATGAATAGAAATGCATCTGCACACACCATTGACATTTTGGAAGTCCAATATCATGAGCAACTGTGTGATAAGAGCACTATATTCTCAAGGGTTCTAATCTGACTGGGGTAAAGCCCTGTGGAGCTTACACTGCAATGTAGTGGGATTGCTGCTGTTGATTGTTAAAGACCATCTCTGTGAAGGACATTTGGACCAACCTGGACTTATCACCTCAATGAGAGTTAGGTCTTAAATAAGCTATTTGTGCCTTTGCTCATGTCAAGATTGTTTAGAACATTTATTGTGATTGTTGAGCTTTTTCCTTTATGTTGAATATATATGTCCTTTTTCTAGCCACTTATTTCCTTATATTATGTGTCTAGAGTAGAACTTACTGGAAGGTATGAGTGTTCTGACTCTTGATTGCCATGCATTTTGACCTAATTTTCTGTGTCCATGTGCTTAATACTAAGGTTTACTTTTTGTAAAAAAAAAATGTTTATGTAATGATATTTCTTCCTTCAGCTTGTTGGTTTAGTATCTAATTTTAATTTTTCCTTCTTCCATTTTAATATATAAATCCTTCTCTTGTCCTCTCCCTACTCCTTTTTTATTCAGTTTTAGATGCACAAAAAAATTGAGCAGAACCTCTGGAGTTTCCATATCTTTCATCTTACTCATCATTTGTTGAAAAAAGAATCTGTAATCTTTCCATTGAATTTTTTTCTCCTTTGTGAAAGATTACTCTGCCTTATTTCTGTGGCCTTGTTTCTGGGCTAATTGTCCTCCTATTGTTCTTATGACTAGTCTACTGTTCTGATGACTAGTCTGCTGTTTTGATGACTAGACTAGGCAAATCTTGCAATTACTCTGATGACCTGTCCAGTATTGCAATGACTAATCAATTGTTGTGATTGCAGTGCACACTATGTTTTGATTATGGCACTGCTGTGATGCCTATATCTACTGTGCTTGCTGTTATGAGGACTATGCCCACTGCCATGATGCTTGTGCCCTGTTGTGATTACTATGTCCACAGTCTTGATTATGATGTCTTTATATAAGTTTGGAAGTTGCACAATGAGTGATCTCAAACATCCTTTTCATTCAATATTAACTTAGCCATCCTTGGTATTTAGATTCCAGATGAAACTCTAGATCAGTTTGTCAGTCAAAACAAACGAAAGCTTGCTTGCTCTTTAACTGACATTTCATTGAATCTACAGATCAGGTTGGAAAGAATTGATACTTGACAATATTAAATCTTCCTTCATGTGTACATGAATTAAAACTTCACATATTAGCCGGGCGTGGTGGCGCACGCCTTTAATCCCAGCACTCGGGAGGCAGAGTTGGGCGGATCGCTGTGAGTTCGAGGCCAGCCTGGTCTACAAAGTGAGTCCAGAACAGCCAAGGCTACAAAGAGACCCTGACTCGAAAAACCAAAAAAAAAAAAAAAAAAAAAAAAAAAAAAAAAAACTTCACATATTAATATAATGCTTGATTTCCTTTATAAAGTTTATTGTTTTGTTCTATAGAGATATATAGTCTGTTTGAGTTATATTAAAATATTTCTTTATGCCAATGTCAATAGCATTACTTTTACATTTTTAAATTCCAATTTTTCATTAGTAACATATAAGAAAATAATTACATTTTTAAATTAATCATTTATCCTAAAAATGCGCTTTAGTTGTTTATTAAAATTTAAGGACCACTTCTCCTTGGTGGGGAGGCCTGGTGGCACTAAGAGAAAGAATAAACAGGCTAAAAAGATGAGACTTGATAGCCTATGACCATATAGTCTGGAAGGAGGCGCCCCTTTGTCATAGACCTAGGGGAGGAGAATAGGGGGAAAGTGGAAGGGAGGGAGGAATGGGAAGGTACAAGTGATGGGCAATTGAGATGTAATCAGAATAAATTAATAAAATAAAATTTATAAAAGAAAAAAATTCAAGGAGGATATTTCTCTTGTTGAATTTTTGAGGGTTCCATGTAAGGACAATCATGCTCTCTGTGTTAAAAGACAATTTTGTTTCTTCCATTCCAATCTGCATACCTTTTATTTTCTTCTCTGATCTTACCACCTTAGTTAGTACTCCTACTATGATGTCAAATGAGACAGATAAAAGCAAATCAGTCCACCTCATTTCTGAAACAAGACACTGTCTAGGTTTTCAACATTAAAATGAGGTTATCAGTAGGTTCCTTGAGCATATTCTTGGCCAATTTGGGGTCGTTACCCTATATTTATAGCTTGCTGAACGTTTTTATTATTATAAGTAGCTGTTAGATTTGGCCAAATGCTTTTCTCTATCTTTTGATATGATAACATAATTTTCTTCTTCAGCTCGTGGTTATGATTGGTGTCATTAATTGATTTTCAAATATTTAAAACCCCATTTAATTCCTGGAATAGACTTTATAATTCGTGGTACATAATCTTACAAAGTGTTGAAATAAAAATTTAATATTTTTATATCTGAAAAAAAAAGCTGTGTCAGCTCTTCACTACTTATATTCATTCTGACTGAGGATGTAGTCCTGCCTTATGGTGATATCCACCCTTTGCTTAATGTGCAATGTAGAGATTCCTTTGAGTTGCCTTTAAATGTACCAATTATCCATTAAAAATAATTATTTTTCTGCTTCTCACCAGGTACTTCATAATGAAGATACAACTGCTTAGCCTGTCATGTGAAGGGCAGATTTTATTCATGTGACATATTTAGCATATTTTTGTCAGTTAATAAAATCATTGGTAGTACTTATTATAAGCTACTTAGTATGTAAAGTAACGATAGAATTCTTTTAAATTCATTTTCTAATAATACCTGCTGGACAGGATCCAACCTTGAATGGAGACATTTCCAGTGAAGGGCAGTTCTTGTCTATATAGATGCCCTCAATGGCCTCCTTGGGCATCTTGAAGCCTAGATAGATATTTTTGTGATACCGAGGGTGCTCTGTCTGAATGTCCACTGTATTCCCAGTGGTCTGAGAAAAGAGACTGAAAATAGGTCCTAGTCTTCCTTATTTACTTGGAGATCTGGAGCAGAAGTGACATAAGGAACATCTCTGAGGGACTTAGGAGGTGCGTCAGGTGCAGAGCACTGGAGTCTGGGACTGTACGTATGCCACCACGAGACTGGAGGAATAAAGAGTGTAATTTCTTATCGTTAGCACCAAGTGAGTGCTTTGGATTTTTAGTTAAAGAAGACTAATGAAGGTTTGATCAATATGAGACATGTTTTAGGTTCTTTTAGTTTACTTACTGGATTATATTCATCCTTGATTGTGTGAAAATACTTGGTCCTAGGAAAAGAAATCTCATTTGTCCAGAGATATCAACTACACGTTAAAACTTCAGGTTTATCAGTATGAAGGTCCAAGTGAGGCACGATGTCACACAGCTTAAACCCCAGCACTTGGGAGACAGAAAAAGGTGTATCTCACTGAGTTTAAGGGTATCCTGTTTATGTAGTAAGTTTCACTCCATCCAGGGAAGCATAGAGAGTTATGTCTCAAAAAAGAAATAAATAGTAGAGGTCACGTTCTGGTTCACTTCCACAGTTAGTTCAGAGCTCTGCTAAGGAAGATGGTGTTTAGAATCAGCTGAAATTGTGTAGTTTTAACCTGAAGTGTTAAGGAGGGATGTTTAGTTTTAGGGGATCCTTTATCTTATCTTCAGGGCACCCTGTACTTCTCTCCTCTTTTCATTGACCTCACTGTACTTCTCTATAAAATCACCACTGATCTGGACTAAATACCAGGGAGACCTAGTTATGATTTTGCTTAGTTTATGTATACATGCACACCCCATATTTTAGTTTTTTACTACATCAAGCTACCATCTCCATACTTGTCCTTGAATCATGCACTTTAGATCTTTTTCCTTCCGTGTTTAATGTCGGTATTAAGCTTAGCAATTGCAATTACCCATAGATGTTTATGAGTTTCAGATGCTGCATTAATTTGTGATAAACACGTATCGTTATAAATTGTTAACATTATCAATTTCATAACAACTGGAAGCACCATGATAACAAGCTATCTCCATATGCTAGATGATATCTATGCTGGTGAATCTGCTCTGCATTAGACCAAATACCTGACACAAAAAAGAGATGGATCATTTTGCTCATTCAAACCACATCACACCCAAGTGCTGTTGTCAGTACTGTTTGGTGTTAGACAGCAGGGACCTTGAGAGTCATTACCAGATAACTAAGCTTTGGAGTTGAACATCCTAAAGCCATTTGCTGTGGAATTGGTTCATATCTTGGGTATATTAAAACTTGCTACACATTTAATTTTTTCTTCTTATTTTATTCAACAAAACCAATGAGTCAGAAGTTTTGGCTAGACAGGGTAGAGTTTTAGAACACTGTCTATGATTTTCCACTTATTTATGCTTTAAATGGGCCTTGCTAAGGCACACTCTATGGTGAATCTTTCTAATTAGTGTGGATGTAAGAAGAACATTTTGTTAGAATTTATGGTCATTTACCTGTGAGTTTAAAAATGATTACAGAATAGTGTGTGCATGTGTACCTGTGCCTGAATAAAAGTCCATGTTCCAGAGTGGATATACATGTGTATGTGTGCACACATGTGCATGTATGCATGTGTCCCTGTGTGCATGTGTATGTTTGTTTGCACATGCACATTAGTACTGGCTCTAAGATATGTAGGCTTCATGCTACATGAATCTATGTAGAATATATATGAGGAAAAACATTGATTTATAGAGAGAATTAATGATCTTTGAGCAATTATATCCAAATACTTTTGTGAAAAAAATGACATTTAATAGGGGGAAAGTTTACTTTCAGCTCTAAATGGAATGCATTGGTTTCCTTTGGGGTGGTTAAAAAAAAAAGAGACTATTAACTCTCTAGAAGAACTACAGAAGCCATAGTTAATATAACACAAACATTGTGATGGTACTTCAAAGGTCAATATTATCTGATGAAAAAACCTGAAATTACAACCTGAAGAAAGAAGTATTTAAATAAGAATATTTATACTTTACAGGTGTGACATGGGAACTTCATGACATGAAGTCTTTGCTAGCGAGAATAATATGGTTTTAGTTTATAATGTTTTTAGTAGACAGCCTCACTCTTCATGCCCTTACAGTCTTCCTGCCTTCTCTTCTGCAATGATCCCAGAGCCCTAGGTGCAGGAATTGTATAGTAGATGCATCAAGTGGGACTGGGATCCACAGCTCTGCAACTTGATTGGTTGTGAATTTCTGCTAAGAAGTAGAGTTTAAAGAAAAAACTTTCCCAGAGAAAAGGATACCAACTGGTTAACTATGTCAAATAATAAGCCCTGAATACATACATACAAATAACATTATACAGACTGTCCAAGTTGTATTTATATATTTAAGTATATATGTATTATGTGTTTGTATTTTATTTATATATAGTATATATTGTATATCTTGGTATATAATTTATTTTATTTGTATATAATTGTCCATATTATATATTTATACACACAATTAAAGAAAAGAAAGGCATGAATTTAAAAGAGAACAAAGAGCCTATATGAAAATGTTTGGAGGAAGAAAAGGGAAGGGGAAAATCATATAATTATATAATAATCTCAAAAGTAAAATGTTTTCACACTATATAGTGAATGCTGAAAGACAGTTTTTATGAGGAAACCAAGACACACACACACACACACACACACACACACACACACACACTTCTAGCGGATAACATAGGGAAGGTACTTAAACAAAAATGTGAGTGGCTGTTCATATCCCTGTCTGATTAGAGCTTCATCCTGGTATAGGAAAGAAAAGCAAGCACAACCTCTGTAGGTCTCCAGAGCATGGAGCATATCAAAGACCCATGATAAAGGAAATCCAGTGTCCCCCTAGTCAGAGAGGCTACATGGGGAAGGAGCATGCTTTGATATTTCAGGGTTAACTAGTATATTCCTGGCGGAAACCATATTTTAACTAGATATGGATTTCATTTTGTATGTTTTTAACCTGTCAAAATAGAATATGTTCTAAGCACACTTAAATTATGTGTATATCATATTTCCTGTAGAAATGCCATTTTGACCCTTTGTAGAAAAAAATAGAGATAGTGCTTAAAAAGTAACAACAGTAGCACTTTGCGTGGAGGGGTAACACTTTTCAAATTGTGAAGTATTTGCCACACTTTTTAGCATAAAGCCTGGTCTCCAGACTTCCCATCATGCTGTTTGGCCACCTGTCTCATTCTGCTAAGCAAAGTGATGAAAAGTGCTATGAAGCAGAGAAAGGGGATTTATTTAGTGTGGTCTCACTGGGAAGAGGAGCAGTTGGTCTTCAGAGTAGTGACATGAAGTTTTGTTTAAACAGAGAGCACACACACACACACACACACACACACACACACACACACACACATATATATATATATATATATCAGATAAATTATGAGTCTCTGAGGAGTACTATTAACTTCATAGATAGATCTCCTCATGTTTGGTTCTGTCTTGTGAGGTTTAACTCTTCTAGGAATTCAAGATGCTACAAGATGAAAGAGTTGAAAACAATAACTTGTTCCTCTCTATTTAGCAGTTTCATTTATTTATTTAATTTTAATTTTATTTTATTAATTTATTCTTATTACATCTCAATGGTTATCCCATCCCTTGTATCCTCCCATCCTCCCTCCCTTCCATTTTCCCCTTACTCTGCTCCCCTATGACTGTGACTGAGGGAGACCTTCTCCCCGTGTATATGCTCATAGGGTATCAAGTCTCTTCTTGATAGCCTGCAATTCTTCCTGAGTGCCACCAGGTCTCCCCATCCAGGGGACATGGTCAAATATGAGACATCAGAGTCCGTGTGAAAGTCATACCCCAGTCTCCACTCAACTGTGGAGAATGTCCTGTCCATTGGGTGGATCTGGGCAGGGGTTTAAAGTTTACTACACATATTGTTCTTGGCCGGAGCCATAGTTTGAGTGGGACCCCTGGGCCCAAATCTGCCCATCATAATGTTCTTCTTGTAGGTCCCATGAAAATCTTCCCAGGAAACTGGGACAGAGGGGAGGACATCCTATTGGGACTCTAGGTGAGAGAAGCATGGGAGAATAGCAAAGTAGAAGGATCCAGAGGGTCCTAGAAACCTACAAGAAGAATATTTAGCAGTTTTAAAGTATTTATTTGTTTAATTTTATGTTCATGTATGTGTACTTGTATGTATCTGTATCATGTGCATGCCTTAGCCTACAGTCAGAAAAGGACACATGCTTTAAGACTGGGGTTGTGGATGGTTGTGAGCCACTCACTATTTTAAAATATCAGCAATATAAGTCAATAAGTAGTAATTTTATATGATTGTTCCTATGGGGATATATAAACTCTTAAATTGCTTACATTATTTTGCATACATTCATTCCTTATGTCGCATATATTTGATATGATGCTTCATGACAGACAACATTTGCTAATAAGGCACAGAAGACAGAAACATAATCATGTATTTAAAATATCCAATAATATGTGACAAGTACAATGGTGGAGTAGCATTGAGTCACAAATTAGGAGAACAAAAGTCTTTAGTTTCTTCTTTAGTTTCAAAGAAGAGCATTAGAGGATTACTCCCTCTACATGTTATTTCCATGATCCCACGTAAATGTTGTGCTCATTGGTCTATACTCCGTACACTTTGATGAGAACATTTTTCCACCCTTTAAACTATGTGCCTTCCTCCTCCTTGGCTTTATGATGAGCTATCCATGACTTTTTTTTATGTGCTTTGTTGTGCTGTTGGACAAAATTATGCTTGACCAGAATGCATTGCCTCTCAGGTACTCTTGTTTCACTTGGCTCTACTTTCTTTGTCTGGGCATGCATATCCAACCATCTCATATTTGCGACAACTCAGACTTACCACATAAACAGACACTTGACTAAACTCCACTGAACTTGCTTGTATAGAGGCCTTTCCCTTCTCAGTAAATGCTCAGGAAAAAAAACCTGTGACTTCTTTTGTTTCTACCTAAATTAAATAAGTTAATGTATCCTCTTTCCTGTATAGAGCTTTACCAGCTCCTAACTTATTCCTCCATAATCTCCACTTTTTAAAATTTAGATCCAATAATTGTGCATATGTATGGGGTAGAGTGTGACAGATTGATATAGACACACATTATGTAATGAACAAATCAATGTAATTAGCATATTCATCTTGTCATGAGTTCCTCATTTCTTTGTTGTAGAAACATTAAAAACCATCTAATAGCTATTGTGTAATATGAATTATTGTAATTTACTTCTTACCTCCTGGCAACATAACACTAGCACTCATCACTTTTTTTTAAAAATTCCTACCTCTTTTTAGCTTATAGAGTCAGTGATTTTTTAAAATTTGTTTTTTTTCTCTTTATAATGTCCCAATGCATCTTGTTTCATCAAGATGGGTTTGCATAGCAAATATCCACAGGCTCAGGCCCTTGGTGCTTCTCTGACATATTCTTTCCCTCCCTCCCTCCTAATGCCCCCAGTGTGTGTGTGTGTGTGTGTGTGTGTGTGTGTGTGTGTGTGCACATGTACACACAACCCTTTGTGTGTGTGAGCATGGGTATGTGAATGCTGAGGGTGTGTGTAGGTCAGAGGGCAACCTTGGGTGTTAGTCTGTGCATTCTACCTTGGTTGAGGCAGTATGTTTTCTTGTTTGCTTGATGTTTGTTCTAGGGTAGTGGTCCTTGAGTTTGGCGTTCACCTGTCTCTGGCTCCTGTCTCTCCTGTAGAAGTGCTGGAATTGTAGAATCTGACAGTACATATGCAACTTTTATGTGTATACAGGGGATTCAAACTCATGCCCTTATGTTTTTGTCAAGTTATGTGCGACTTGACAATAAACCAACTCTGCAGTCCAGGCTTCCCACTGCTAATAGCTGTTACAACTCTCAACACACAGTCTGCACCTTCTTCTTCAGTCTGTATGATGCATACTGTATGCATGCTTTTCCCTTTCTCTGAGATGTTCTTTCCTGATGACATCATTGCTCAGGTGTGCAAGTTGCCATGCTGCCATGGTGTTCCTGACCACTCCGATCTCAGTGTTTCCTCCATTTCTACAGCTATGCATTCCCTCTCATCTCATTTCATTCATTGTCATCAATATAGTATATATCAGTTGTGTCTTTGTTCCTTTTTCCTTCTGCATCTCATCTTATCTAAGCTTTATATAAAGAAACACCTTGTAGATTATATTCACTGTTTTGTGTGCTTACATTTTCTGGGTTATTATCCATACTATTAATAAGAACATATAAATTTGGTGGGTTCTATATGAAAGTTGGCCTGCAACATACCTGGTTGCTGTTTGAAGCTCATCTTATCTTGTATAATTATTACTAAATCTCATATGAATGTGATCCACTATTGTCTATTAGCTGTGATGAACCAAGATGTGTGAGCTGTTAGTGTCGAAGAGTCAGGGGCCAGTGATGATCAGGAGTGTGTGCTATTCTCCACTATGGTACCTTCCCCACAGTGGTGTCCAATAATGCTAAGTGGGCATTGAAAATGATAATTTTATTGCATCTACATTGAATCTTTTTAACCATTACTACCATCATTGTGATGATAGGATTCCAAAAGAAAATTATGGTAATTTAGATAATGGTAAGTATTTTAGATTTTGTATTTTCCCCACTGAATAAAACTCAATCGATACAGTAAGTATATTTAAAAAAATATCCATGGTACAATCTAGAGCCTGGCTTAAGACTTGATCTTGTCACATTATAATCATAGTAGTCCCTCAGGGACAGATTAAGCCATTCTTATATATGTAAGACCATTAAACTGCTTTAGTTAATGGAATGACTATTGACTACTTCTTTGAACACAATGAGTTCAGTTTGAGTATTAGCCAGTTTTCTAAAACACACATGCCATATTTCCTATGATATTCATGATTACATTATAACCATTTATTGTGGATTCAGGGCCCCTTCTGTCTTTACTGATTCCAGTGACATCAATGATACTGATGCTTGACTAAAATAGCCTACACTGATATCTGCTGTTGAACTATCTAATATCTTCAGGTACTTTTTGTTTAAACATGTAAATCTTTAACTTAAAGGTATGCAATACTATCTTTAATTTTTAAAGAAAACAAAATGTCTTTAAATATATAAGATGTATACATTTGCAAGCCCAAAGGTAAGATTACTTGAAAAAAATTCTGTATCGCAATAAAATATTAGCAAACAGTCTACAAAATTGGAGAACTCTTTTACCACTTGCACCTCAGAAAAAAAGGTTAATATCCAAAATCTGCAAAGATTTGCAGAAATTGAATACCAGTAAAATAAAATTACCAATCACAAATAGGAAAGATGAATTGGATAGAAACTTTTCCAAGAATTTAAAAAGAAAGGGGGGGGCATTAACTGTAGTGGATGTAAACATGTTTTTGTTTGTTTTGGTTTTGGTTATGGTTTTCCTGTTTTGTATTTTGCTTTCATTTTGTTTTTTATCCTAAGTGTGGTATGTGAAACAGACTTGTGTGAGGGTGTGTGGTGTTTGTTTTTTGGAAGCAGATTTAGAACTTGTAGTATTTGTCCACAATAAGAGTAACTGCCTCTTGCAAGAGGAGGTTTTTGCCAACAGATAAACATCTTAGTATGGACTTTGAGAGGAGATGTATATATATGCCCAAAACTAGAATCTTGGCTTCTTGGCCTTGGCATCGCTCCCAATCATTTGACTGTTCATCGGTCTGTTTCAAGATGCTCCTAGAAAGGAAAGCTCCAGAGAATGCTTAGAGGTTTCGGGTTCTGGCTGCTGCTCCAGATTCCTGCTGCTGTGGTTGCAGTCACCTTTGCTGCATTGTTGCTTTGCCTTTTAAGGGGTCTGCTGAAAGCCTGACTGCTAAGTGTGGTTGGAGACTATCCCGATGAGACCTGAGGGACTGTGAGCAGATGGTGAGGGAAGAGGATCCCTCCTGTCTGAGGTCTGGGTGAGGGAAATGGGGAGGAAAAGGGAAGGTGGTAGGAATACAAAGATAAGAGCGAGGGGATAGCAATGAGGATGTAATGTGAATAAATTATAATAAATTTTCAAAAAGTAGAATCATTCCAAGGAACTGAGTCCAAAAAGGTCTACTTCTCCTGTTCCCATTAACCTCTTTCTCTCTTATCTAGGTTAAGTGGGTTGGAAGGGAGGTATAACCATGAAAGAACCCCAAATACAGTTGATTTTTAAAAGTTCAAAGCCTACAATTAATTATTTTTTAAAGTGTTAAGTATCTTTGGCCGTCAAGGAAATGGAAATTAAAACAGCCTCACTCTAGGCGGAATGGCTGTGCTCAAGAAATCTGATAAAAAGGTGAGAGCTCGTGGAGGAATAGGGATCTATACGCTGTCAGTGGGATCCCAAACGTATTCAACTGTTGTGTAATACATTTCGATATTTCTAAAAAAAAAAAAAAAGTCCATTTACCATATGACCCTGTTATTTCACACCAAGAACTCAATATCCCTTTGTTTTTTCACTAAAGCAAAGAATTGGCATGAAACTTGTTGCCCATCAACAGTTAAATTGATAAGGAAAATTTAGTTTGTAGAGGAAAGTTAATGTACTTAGAATGTGTAACATTAACCTAGGTCACACAATTTCACAAAGGAAAAAGCACATGTTTTCTTATTCAGAATTTGGGTCATAAGTATATATGTTACCAAATGTACAAGATGGCGCAGCATAACATGTAGAAAATAGGAAGAGAGAGGCTAAATATTAGGTATAAATAAATATAATATATATTATATATAATAAATATAAAGTAAGGACTGAATGCGGGTATTGGAAACAAATTATGAAAGATATAAAGATAACTGTTTTTCTAGTAATAACTCATATTTTAATTTTTGGTGGTGCATAAGTGTGTAAAATAAATTCAATAGTGAAAGCATTACAACTTCCATGTTAAAGTTAGCTACTCAACTATGTAGAAGCCAAATTAAGTGTAGAAACCTTGGGACTGATTCATTTTGGTGTATGATGCTTTTCATTTGCTATTTTTAAAATAATATTCTTAAAATAAAAAATATTTTGGAGATCATAAATTAATTGCAACATTTCTCCCTTCTCTTTCGTACCTCTAAATGCTCCTGTACACTCAATCTCACTCTCCTTTTAAACTTATGCATATATGATCTAAGCATAATCTATAGATTCTGGTTGCTTGTGTGTTTTCAAGGCTGACAATTTGGCCCAGTTGGTATGCTCCTTCCCCTACACACACACACACACACACACACACACACACACACACACACAAGTAAACTCAAAAAGTCAACTTTAAGATACTTTATAAGCACAATAATTTAAAATGGAGTTACCATGTAAGGTATTAATGTTACTCTTAGGTTCACATCCAAGGCATGCAAATCAGTAGATAAAAGACATAGCTGTGTCCCCCATATTTATCACAAGCATCATTTATAATAGCCAACATATGGAATCAACAAAGTACATGCCAATGTGTAAATAAAGATACAATGGAATGTGGTAGACTACAAAAATAATATATTACAACTCAAATAGTTTATTATATTGGCTGTTAGTTATTTTTATTCGTACGGTTTCCTATTCTTTACGCTCTGTTGTCATTCACACCATAAATGCATATCTTCTTTTGCCGTTCTGCTGTCATAGGAGATAAGGAAGTTACACAAGGTTAGAAGCAACACATATGTATTGCAAATATCATGCAAATTGTTATCTACTGAAGTATGCATTGAAATAGATAAGTATAAGGTGCTTTCTTGAACGTTAATTTTTTATAACAAATTATCATTAAATACAATTTTGACATTTGAGAGCATTTTCTGAAATAAATATCAATGTAGAATAACAAATATATCTTAAAATAAAATAACTCCCACTATTTACGTTTTATTACAGTTTGATTAGTGCACTGCATTCATATTTCTTTATTCAAACAACGATTATTTTTATTCATTGAATTTCTGTTTTTAAATTCGTTGAACTTCTAATAAAATGAATGCCAAAGTTTACAAGAAGAAAAAAAAAAAGCACCAAATTAAAGAAAAAAAAAAACTCCTCTGTGGTTCATGAGCATGGCATTTCAGTTTTGTGCAAGATGCATGCTTTCTGACTCACTCCCAGCAGCACTTTCTGTCCTACAAACCATTTCTTCACAGTGGGAAGCAAATCATATCATACATCTTTATAAGTGCACTGTGCACTGTAGGGGAGAGCCATGTATTTTCAAACTGGTGTGGGTGGATCTGCTGACATAAGGAAAACAGAGCTTTTGCTGGAGGCTGAATCTTTATGATTGCTACACATAAACAGTACACAATTACTTCTACTGATGGAAAAATAGGAAATGGTTTTCTCCTGCTCCAGCATGATGTTTAATGAACAAATATATGTATAAAATTATTTGTGTGTCTATTTATATCTATCTATCTACCTACCTATCTATATAATCTATCTACCATTTGTCTTCCTTTATCTGAATATTTATTTATCTATCAACTATAAAACCTTTCATATCAACTTATGTTCTTTTAAATATATGTCATTTTAAAAGTTCATTGATTACATATAAAAATGTATATTGTGTGAAACTTTGTTTCACTAAAGAGAGAAGCTCAGGTTTTATTATGTGGTTAAAATAAAAACAACTATGTGAGATAGAGGGTTTTAGTATTATCAACTGTGCATTTCTGATTAGTTGATTTGTCCTTTGTGTAAGTAGGATATGTATTCCTGCACTCATAACACACACAATAAAGGGCCCATTAAAAATTGTCCTTGATTTCAGAGACTACAATTTAGTTGGGAGGATATAAGTAATGAACAAGCAAGGCAATCTCTGTTAGCTATCTATGCTACTTAATTTTCTCACATTATTTTGTAGAAAGCCTCACTTTGGAGAGAGACATCACTAGCTATATAACAGCATTTAGACATGACATCTGTGAAGTAGCGGACTCCCAACGGTAACAGAAGGCAGTAGTGTATGTGTGTGTGGAAGGCTTGATGAGCCTACAGAGGCCACAGTACTGCACAGGAATAGTAAGAGGATGGCAGGGTGTGTAAGGCATTAACACACAATACTGCACGGGAATAGTAAGAGGACGGCAGGGTGTGTAAGGCATTAACACACAATACTGCACGAGAATAGTAAGAGGACGGCAGGGTGTGTAAGGCATTAACTTCAGGAAGATCTTGGGGGAACTGCTGTAAGTCTTTAGTTTAGTTTAGTTTTTTGAAGTTTTTTTTCTCACTTTGTCAAACAGAATTTCACAAGCATTCCATTAAGCCTGTATAAAAGAGACTTGAAGAAATGCTGACAATTCATTTCTTCAATCATTGCATTATAAAGCTTACTCAAAGATTGGAGGGAACATTTAGTAATAATTTGGTCTTGTTAAAAAAACCGAACCAAACCAAACCAACCAACCAACCAAACAAACAAACAAAAGAAAGCAAACCCTCCACTGTATTTATTGGTTATTTTTCATGTATGTATGTATGTATGTATGTAAGTGTGTGCATGTCTTGTGGCCACTTTGGAGGATAGAAAACAATTTTGAGAAAGTTAGTTCTTTCCTTCTAGCATGTGGGTTGTGAAGATCCATGCAAACTCTCAGATTTAGTCATTATTGTTGACTACTGACCTATCCTGCTGACTCTAACTTAAATATCTAAAGGTTTAATTTGATGTGATTTTCCAATTCTAGTAAATAATATAAAAATCTCTGATATGTACCAATGACTAAAAAAATAGAACTGTGAATGATTAGGCAGTTTTAAATTTTTTCTTAGTCTGACTGATGGCTCCTTATGAGGCTATGTGCCTCTCTTCCACTTAGAATGTCATAAATTTTATTACTTAAAATCCTTGTAGCTATAGTAAAGAGTTCATTGTTTTTGTGAACATGTAAATACACATGTCTTTCCATGAAACTGTTTGTGTAAGTGAAAATTAGTAATGTGTTTCAGTGTGTTTGATTGCAATGTTAAACTCTTTGGGGAATTTATTGTTATCTTTTAGTCATTATGACAAGGTAATTTTACTAAATACAAGGAAACATGCCTAGAGTAATGTGTATATCACTAGTAACACAAGAGATTTTAATTTGTATAAAAATGAAGAAAATAGAAACTGGAAGATATATATTATTCCTTTATCATAATACACCTACAAATTTACTGGCTGACAGGTTTAACTTAGGTAGGAGTTGTGTTTTTATAGATTGCCAACACATTCTCTCATGAGGATGCTGGAACAAGTATATTAGTCAACATGGCTACACCCTTTTCTGTACTCAGGAAAATCAGAGAATTCTGAGGGTACCAAGAAGATGAAAATGCAACTTTGTTGGAAATGGGAGGATATAATTTCCACTTTTATTTTGGAAGGAGCTATGAAAATGTGTGGTTAATTTCAGTATCAAAGCTATTCTGAAGTTGAAAGTAGAGCTGAGGAAATAAACAGAAGGAAAGAGGAAGAGGTGATGAAAGGAAAAAAAAAATCCTTTGGAAAGCCTAAGTGAAGGCTGCTAATCTGACTTCTGTGTTTTATATGGGTGTTGGTCAGAGAACATCAGTCATTCACCTGGTTTCAGCAAAGTCTTTGATTCTATAGAGACCCTGAACACTGGATGAGAGAAGGAGAAAACAGAGCACAGGAAAGAGGGCAGGACGACAGGAGGAGTTCGAGGGAGTGACTGGACTGAGTTGGAGAACTGAGAATAAACCTACAGTCTGATTGGAGCCCAGTCATAGACAAGTAGACATTTGCTAATCAGCAGAGGGGCAACCTGACCTAAGAGCACATTGTATGTGATAGGAAACATTGCCACTTCTGAAGCAGCTTCAGGAAGAAGAGTGATTTTTATGTCTACTGTACATAGAGTTTGGTGGACTGTAATCGTTTTGGCTAATGCATCACTGTGGAAGTGTTGCTGACGATGCCTTGTTTAAGAAAGCATTCAAATGAACTCTGAGAGTTTCTTTACTTACTGGGAAAGGTTGCAAAAGCAGAATCAGTAGTGAGACA
Organism: Acomys minous; assembly: GCF_964271855.1. NCBI lineage: Eukaryota > Metazoa > Chordata > Mammalia > Rodentia > Muridae > Acomys > Acomys minous. The sequence continues at coordinate 49,647,352 of NC_140489.1, forward strand.
GAAGAAATTAGAACCTCTTTATGTAAATCATTGAAGACGGAAAGAGTAAAAAAATATCTCACGTCTGTGCAATTTGGCAGACAGAATATTTGACTACACAGAGATATTTGGTTGTGATCTCTGTTGGGGAGATGGATAATGTGACTCATCAAACTACACCCTTAAATTGGTCACATGATCTAACAAGGACAAGCATCTCCTTGTGGCTTTGTGTACACAACATGTGGGTGAAAGTTTTATGTAGGGCAAGTTTAACGTACAACTTACGATCCGTGTTATTTTATTTCTTACAGATAACCTTAAGCTCTCAGTGTTACTGAGTGCCTCACTCGAACTCCTATGATACATTCAATCAGAACAAAGGTCAGACGAGTTATGTGGTGCACACTGTAACCTTCTGCACTGTGTAGACCTTTTATACAGAGCAGCATATTTTATGGTCTCTGAGTACAAAACTAGAGAAGAGTCCGCTTTTGGCTTCCTAGTTTTTAGCCAAGCTTTAGCCAGGCTTGCATGCTTCAGAGTAGAAAGCAGTTCCTGCCATCGGAGACCTTATGCAAGGTACTCAACAGTTTTCAACTTCATTTTTTTAATCCTTTAAAGGAGCAACATTAAATTCCTGCACTAACTATTATTTTCTGGACATAGTTTTACATAAAGTAGAAAATTAGCATATTCAAATTTCAACCTAGTATAAGAGTACACATAGATGTCCTCTTTTCCTCCTGACTTTAGAGGAGCTGTAATTATTTGTGTTTTTGTAGAACTTCAGAGTGCTGTAAACACATTCTATAAATAAATGAAATTATTCTCCTGTTTTGATAAGTAATTCAGCAGATCAAGGCTATTACTGCTCATGTTTACCTGATGTAAAAGCCAGCAGTCGTTAATGCTGTTAATGCGTTGGCCTTATGCTGAGCTTCTTGGTCTCATATGTCACTTTTTTTTTCTTTTGTCACCAAATGATTGTCATTGTCAAGCAGCTTGGTGACCAAGTCTGTTGGTTATTTGACTAGTTGATTAACATGGTAAACTCATTAATTTTGTCTTTTCATAGACATATTTAGCCAGTGGTACATGACTGAGGGTTAGGGTTAGGGTTAGGGTTAGGGTTAGGGTTAGGGTTAGGGTTAGGGTATGTGGTACTTAGTTAAAATATTTCTTCCCCCCAGGTCACAGGAGTTAGAGGTTCCTAAGTTTCTTTCTGAAAGACCTTTCCTTGGTTGATTACACAGCTTGGATTGTAGTATTCCTTGCTTGTCTGAGTGAATGAGTTTCCTAAACTACTTATATCTAACTGTGTGCAGAAACTTCAGGATCATAGTCCCCAAGCAGAACTGCAAGGCTGTAGGAGAGATTATAATCTCTCTAAGTTGTACAGATTTCAGCGTACTCCCTTGTAGCCAATACGTCTCAGTTTGATTTAATATCTGCTAGTGCAGGCTAATCCATGCACTGAGTTGGCTTCCTTCCAAGAGCTAAAAGTCTACTGGGATAACACATTTAAGCTCTGTGTACTGATGGAGCTGACATTACCTCACATGACACTAAAATGGAAGAAAATATCTTTTACTCACATTTGGGTTTTCTATGTCAATAATGCTTGTATCTCTGATAGAAAACTGCCATTTTAGTTAAAAAATAAAATCATAACATTGTGGTTATTTGGGTATTGGAAAAGGAAATGAACAGAATTTTTTATGCTAGAATAGCGATTTGGAATAATCTTGTTGGATTTGAAGCCTATTCCTAGTATACATTTGAAATCCTCTGCGTCACCCTCTTGAATGCTGAAATTACAGGCCCATACCACAATGTCTGGGTTCAAAGTAATTTTTCCTCCATGTAAATGTACTTTATAAATTAAGGTTTATCTGTTAAACTTTTGCTCTCTATTCCTGTATAATCTTCCAGAAGAAAACTAGTAGCTCTGAATACATGATTTTAAAATTTTCTTCTAGACTAAGGGTGTAAGGCTGCTGGAGGAAGTCATAAAAGTGGTGAGGATCCAGGGAGGACAAGTGAGCAAAACAAAGTGTGTGTAAAGATGCCACAAGGAATCCTGTTACATTGCATGCTAACGAAAAACAGCAAGGGTCCTGGGACATGTGGGGAAAGGTGTTCTCCACAAACAACTAGGCCTAGGTACCTGACTTACATCCTGTAAACTCGCAGAGAGGTGGAAGTAGAGAACCCAGTACATGAATTATCTCCTGGCCTCCTCTGATCCATGCCCAAACATATATATCATGTGTTTGCACATGTGTATATACACACACACACACACACACACACACATGCATGCACGCATGCACTCATGCACATTCGCACTCTCGCATATTAAATAAAATTGTTTTGAGTTCTGAAAGCATAAAATCATTGATTTTTCTTTTTACAATAGTCTTTTCACCTTATCACTGTGATGATCCTTCTTTATCTTCCTCTGTAACATGTTTCAAACAGCCCCTCCTAGCTGATCTCTGTCAGCATCAAATAGCCTCTCCTAGCTGATCTCTGTCAGCATCTAAGATCGTTAGTATTTCTTTCACAGTTCCTTGTTGACTCCCCAACAACTGGTATTTACCCCGCAGGGTAAAAGGAATATACATATAACATAGCTGTCAATGTACAGCATGGTGGATGCTTAATAACCTATACTAAATTAAGATGCTTTGTGTTCCGGTTTGACTGGGTACCAAATATTCTGTCAGCCTGTATGCTTTGAAAAACCAGTGAAGAATAACTGGTGATGTGGCTTGACATACATAGCTTTATAGTCTCTCAGACTTTTAAAAGATATTTTGTACTGCATATCCGCGCATGCTGAAAGAAAGTGCTAGCAATAACACCATGTAATTTTGGTATCACTAAATTTAAAATTTGTGTTAAAGTTGCCCATTAAGTCAGGGAGAACTTTCTGGATGACAACTTCTTTTTCAATGTTTGAAAATGGCTTTTATAAAAAGCTTTCAGACAGACGCTTAATTGAAAGCTGCCTTTTAGCTGCAATGACAGATTTATTCAAATTTAGATATGTGCACCTATTCTTTTCTGTGATCTTAAAGGTAGACACATGTCTATGATATAGATTTTTAGATATGGTTTGACTGATGTTGTGGTTGTGGACCCAAAGCTTTCCTGCTTTTTTTTTTTTTTTTTTTTTTTTTTTTTTTTTTTGTCCTCACCAGCCTGAGACTATCATGAAGGAAAGATGCTAGAATGACAGGAAGGGGAAGGTGCAGAGACCATTTCTGGTACATCCCAAAGGAACCCTGTGATCATTATCTCACCAATAATTAAGTAAAGTATTACTTTACCATCCTGTGATACCCAGGCACAGTTGGAAGTGGGGGAAAGACAAGTGCAAGAGTGAGTTTGGTGCGACTGCATCACATTTCCTTGCGTGTTTGAATTTCCAGTCTATTTTCTTTGCATTTTTATCTGAGCACATGCTCATTTGCCCTTGTACACGGAGGAACAAGCCAGCCAGATGACTTGAAAATGTAATAAACTATGCCCTGGCATGCATTTCCAGACAAAGGAAGCGGTGCAGACAAACTTAGTTATAAAATCCAGTCCAGTTATAAATATCATTTTATAGTACACATTTGCAAAGAGTGTAGAGGGGATATTGTCCTTCTCACACAGGGAAACTTTTGAAGGCAAACAAAATGGGTAACCTTTAAAGTTCATCCCTGGGCAAGAGGTTAACAGGCTTAAATGAGCAACCCTTGCCTCCTCATTCCAAGCATGTGCTCTTTCCACTACTGGGAAGGACGAGAACACTAAATTCAGTAAACTATTCAGGTGTATATAAGTGCTTTCAGCTCCAGATATTCATGTTTTTGTGCCTAAGTATGAATCAGTAAATATCCCAATATGATTCACTGCCATTAAAGTGTAATGAATAAATAAAAGAAAAACCCACCAGAACTTGTCTCATGTTCTAACTGAATTTATTTCTCTTTGGATTTTTCTGGCTAGTTTTGATTTTGATGGAACACCTTGACAGATTCCTTTCAGTTAAAAGAGTGACTTAGTTATGGAACATTCTCTGATATTATGAGGCACACAGAAAAAGATAAGATGATGTTTTTTCAGATGGTATAATCATCGGGTATAGCAGGTGATATAAGCTTACAGGGCAGATGACTGTAGCTTTTCAATTTTTCGAGTACACTGTTCATTATTTTAACTGTTTGTAGAAATACAACCTTAATGACATTCAATGTGATCACTATTAGCTCATAAAATTAAAGTATTTCTGTGAAGCAAAAGGAACTATCAATAGACTGAAGAAGCAGACCATCAATTATATACTGAACAGAGGATTAGTATCTAGCATATACAAAGAGTGTATAAAACTAAATAGAAAGAAACAACCAATTAATAAAAAATATGGAACTGAATGAAAATTTCTCAAAATAAAAACACATTATTTTTTTTTTCAAGACAGAGTTTCTCTGCACAGCCTTGGCTGATCTGGACTCATATTGTAGACCTGGCTGGTTTTCTTTTTATTATTATTATTATTATTATTATTATTATTATTATTATTATTATTAATTCATTCTTGTTACATCTCAATGGTTATCCCATCCCTTGTATCCTCCCATACCTCCCTCCCTCCCATTTTCCCCTTACTCCCCTCCCCTATGACTGTGCCTGAGGGGGACTTCCTCCTCATAGGGTATCAAGTCTCTTCTCGGTATCCTGCTATCCTTCCTGTGAGTGCCACCAGGTCTCCCCCTCCAGGGGACATGGTCAAATATGAGGCACCAGAGTATGTGTGCATCCTATTGGGACTCTAGAGTAGAGAAGCATGGAAGAATAGCAAAATAGAAGGATCCAGAGGGTCCTAGAAACCTACAAGAAGAATATCATGATAGGCAGATTTGGGCCCAGGGGTCCCGCTCAAACTATGGCACCAACCAAGGACAATATAGGCTGTAAACTTCAAACCCCTACCCAGATCTAGCCAATGGACTGGCTGGTTTTCAAACTCACAGTGATCTGCCTGCCTCTCCCTCCCTGAGTGCTGAGATTAAAAATGTGAGTCACCATGCCTGGCTATTAGAACACATTTTTAAAATGTAAGAACAGACTATAAGATGTCATATGTTTTTAATTAATTGCTTACTTAGAAAGTTTAACCTTCTTCCATGCGGAATTATTGTGATCTGAAGTTTTGTAGTGAACATGCTATAGGAAAAGGTTGAGCAGATTTTCTCATGTCATCTTCTGAAGTCAGTAGCTTTGATGGGATTTTCAGTGCAATGAAGCAGTGAGTCAATAATGCCTTGGCATGAGCCCTTTATTTTATTGGGTACCACTTAATGCAAAGCAGGGATCTCATCGAATTGTCTGGTGTATGGGTACATATTGGCCATGGACACCAGTCATACCTGTGAATTACTAGTTTTAGAAGCTAAGAAGCTGCCTAAACTCTAATACTAATAATGTCTTTACCTATAGAAAAAGAGAGGATAAGCTACTCAGCTTACAGAAATATTTTAAAGACTCAAAAATATCAAAGAGATTTATAAATAAGGACGTAAGTCATTAAAATAGACTTTCCAAGATGACTCAGAAATACTTTCTGATGAGCTGATTAAATTTATTTAACTTTCATAGAAATCTTAAGTCTAGTCTTTTTACTTAATTTTAGATGAATTTTACTAAGAAACAATTAACATACAAATAAATGTTTGGACTGTAAGTCTGTTAGTTTGTGATTCTTGAGAAATGCAAATTCCTGCATAACCACATTCTTTATCAAAGTAGTGATCACTGTAGGCCCACACAACATTACTTGGTGTGGGCACTGCCTCTGTGACTCATTTCAGGTGTTAAGTATTTAAGATGCATGGCTGAGGGTGGCTCCTTCATCATAATAATGCTTAATTATGCTGTCACATCTTTGAGTCAGTCCTTCCTGTGAACATTCCCATGGATTGTGGTGTTTTATGAGTCTCTCTCCATTGCATTCCTTAGAATATATCAGTTTTATTTTTAATTAAAAAAATTTTTTTTGGTTTTGGTCTAATGATGGGGTTTAGCCAAAACTAAATGTTGAAATGCTAATGGCCTTTTGAACTTGCCAATTCCTGTGTTAGGCATTTACTGTGTCTGGAATCATCGTGTTTCCATGGTATGTAGATCTGTGTTAGTCATATTCAGGAATGGCAGAGAAACTAAAGTTATGGTCTTTGTTCTAGAGAACAAAGAACATGCCAGAATAGAATCTGCAAAGGAAGCAGGGACTCAGCCACACCTTTAAGGAGATTTCAGTTGTAGGGAGTGTGAAGAAAATGGGTTAGAATAAAGATAAAGAGGTTAGAGGTACACAGAGGAATTTGGAAGGCAAGAATAGCAATTGTACCATGATTATCTAATACAGTAGTAGTGAATTAAAAAAACAAAAATCTGTTTTACCTCACTCTGTTCCCAGCATCTGCTGTAGTGTTGGCTTCTCAGTAGGTACATGCTCTGTACTGATGGGAGAATTGAAATGATGGATGGAATTTCATGAACAAAACTGGTCCTAGAAAGCAATACCCTTTGATCAACTGTACCCACACAGTTAAGAACCACAAGCACGCCACTGTTGAAATGAGCATGTAAGACTCCTGAGAAATCAAAGGCCACCCAAGACTTTCTCCCATTGCTCATTCAAGCCCTGAGCATAAAAATGTATTTGTTAAGAATGAGTAAGACTCATCCTTTCCCAGCCTTAAAACTCACTTATCTATTACAGCCTTCAAATGTGAACATTACTGTGGACCTTTGGAAGACTTTGTAGAAGACTGTGTCCTTGTATGGGAGATTGAATTTGTTAACAGGGTCACAGTAGATACACTATATGCTGTAGTACTTCACAGTGGAGTCTGAGAGTAGAATCCATCATCAGCACCAGAAAATTGTTACTTAAGTGGGAGCAAGCTTTATTTTGAGAGTGAATTGTACTTTATGCAAGAGTATTGTTTATAGTACACAGTGGATCTCAATTCCTTTTGCAGAGAAGAAATATACTACTTTTTGTTACTCTGAATAACTTATAAGTTGTGTTAATTTTGTCTACTTGTTTTAATTTCACTAGTTTGAGATTAAGTTATAATTGGTTGTGTTTTTAAGTGGCAAACTCCTCTAAGGGAACTGCTTTTTAGTAGCTCAATTCTGATACAATCTAGCAGAGTCTTAACTAAACTTCTGCCTTAACTTGGCACAGGTTTTCAGATAGTTCCATTCCAGCCAAACTTTAGCAAATAAGTGCAAGAGTGTGAATGGCAGATACCCAATTCCAGCAGTAAGACTCTCATTTCTCTCCACCCCAGGGATTAGCAGCATTCCTTTGCAATAAAGATGAGTCCACAGATCCTGTTTTCTAAAACTGGCAGTAAAATTTAATACAATTTCACAAAAGAAAGCAATTTTTAGAACTTATCTGATTTCTGTTCATTGCCAGTAAAATGATGAAATAGCCTGCCTTGGCCCAAAATTAGGATATAACTGGGTTAAAGAGACATTTCTCTCCAACAGTTCATCATTATTTGTTGATTACTCATCAGACATAAAAATATTGCTTGATGAAGTCAATGAAAAATTCCCTTCTCTTGCCTTTTGGTAGCCAATAAATATATTACAAAATATCACGTAATACAGTTTTATCCTAGTTTTCATAATATAATGCTTATGAAAATATCTTGGTCTTGCTGATGTGTACCATCTTATTAGTATTTTAATAAATCATTCAAATGAAAACATACTTTCATCTTCTGTGCTTTAAAAAATAGTTATAGCAAATATCATTTTCACTTGTGCTTCATTGTGTCTCTTTGATAACACTGTTTACTCTGTGTAGAATGTACTCAATCTTGTTAAACTCCAACTAATTCGTTTAAGATCTGGTTAATGATTCTAAAATGTGTATTGACTAGAACAGAAATAAAAGTATCTTAGTTTGTCAATAATTTTGTTTCTTAGAAAATGGTAAGGAATATATCCATACATGTACAAAATATGAGAATTAATAAGATTTTAGAGTATAAAAATCAATGCATAAATGTCATCTGTGTTTCCATCCTGGACAATAAACATCTCAAAATAAAATAAAGAAAGTAATTCAATTTATAATAATTTGAAAAACACCTAACAATAATTTAATAATGTAAGAGTAGGTATATACACTGAAACCTATAAAATATTATTACATAAACTATAAAAGACATAAACACATAGAAAAAGTTATATATATATATATATATAATTTGAGAGATTTAAAGTTGATTAAAAATTTAAAATGACTTATTTTGCAGAACGTCAAACCTCATGTCATTATTTTTCTTCTATTATTATTATTATTATTATTATTATTATTATTATTATTATCATTATTGCATAGTAGCTCATCAAATCTAATTAGATATATCCTAGATGAATGACTTGGGAACATCCACAAGGGATTGAAAACCTACCCAATGTCATACTCCCAAAGGAATGTTTGTGTCTCTCTTATCAGCATTCACCTATCAATATCTTCTCAGGTAGGATGTTGGGTTTGTGAGGCTCCCATGGTTTTTTAGAGAGGCACCTCAAACACCATGCTGGTTCAATAAGAACAAAGAACAGTGTGAATATGCATGAAAATTCAAAGAATAAATTTAAAATATTAAAGAAATCATCGAACTGATTCAAAATGAAATCATGTGGGTGCAACACTTAAGAAAAAAATTGAAAAACTAATAGTATCTGATGTTAAATTTTACTACCATATTATAGTAAACAATATGATATGTTAGGCAGAACTCAGTGGATTTACTATGGCAATATGTTTTTATACTAAGAGTAAATTTATTTTTGATGATATAATTGACAAAGGTTCTGGGACAGTTAAATGGAGAAACACTAGTGTTTTGAACTAGTCGTGCCAGGAATACTTGCTACACATATGCACTAGAATGATTTTGGAACTCTTGCTTTATGGATCACTCACCTGACTCTGTCTAAAACAACAGCAGTGCACTAAAGGCAGTAAGAGGCAGTCATGAATTTGAAAGGAGAGGGAAGAATGCAGGAGGAATTCAGAGGGGGGCAAAGTAGCGAGGAAAAGACATTTATATGTAAAATCCTCAAACATATAGTAATTTGCTTTTTATTAAAAATGTAATGTTTAATACAAAATACTCTGAATGTTGTTATTTTTATAAAAGGGGAATGGGCATTCATGTTCTAAGGTAAAAGCTACTTTAAAAAAAAATCATCCTCATTACTGACTCGGGACAGAAGCTTCATCCAAACTTGAAGAAAGCCCGGGCTGCACTGTCGACCTGTAAGGCTGTAGACAGAAGAATTTCCAGCTTCTGCTGGCCTCCCTCATGTGTTTCTCTGTGCAGTAATTGCTGATGTCAGACTGTTCACAGTGGAGGGCTTGCTTTTCCTCTTTGGAGGATACGTATCCTGTTCTCTCGTTTTTCTTTTACCTGTTGTTTTACTTTTTTTGTTTTTGTTTTTTTCACTTTGAGAGAGGGGAACTCATTGTTCAAATAAGTGGGTATGGGCTCCACTAAAAAGTGGCTGTTCTGAATGTTCACTCTAGTAGTCTGATCTCTGTCAGCACCAGACATGCATGTGGTCCACATATATTCAGACAAAAACTCATGCAAATTAAATAAAGATAAGATACAGCTTTAAGTATATTTTCCTTTTCTTTTTCAAATTTTGTTTATTTTTACATATATATTTTAATTATTACACATATATACAATAAACTACTTACAGCAAAAAGAGCCACAAGACAATTAGGAATTGTATAAATATTACATTCATAGCAGATGTCTTTTTTTCTGCTTATACAAAAAGCAGAGAACCAGCCTTAAATGTTCTGTGCATCACGTGTACCTTATACATTTATAATTTTAGGACTTGTATAATGCTTGTGTGAAATTATATGTTTTCAGAACAAAAGTATATTTTCAGAAGTGATGATTCCATGAATTATAGTTAATTATGTTTGGTAGTAAGACAACAAACCTGAGAAGAAATACAATATAATGTGGACAGTGACAACTAAGCGTTCCAATATGGTGGGTCAGGAACAGATTTTTCATATGGAAAGGGTTATCGGAGAAAGCAAAGGAAACTTGTTATTCATAGAATACATAGGCAAACACTTGTAAAGGACTGCATCTGGCTTGTCTCACATCCCCTTGCCGTTCTCTAACTCCATATGCATGTCCTTATGCAAGTCTTCGCCTTCTGGCTCAAAAGGCTTCCTAAATCCTTCACAGAAAGTGTATTGGAAGGACTTAAGGATGTACATGCCCCAACTCCTGAAAAAGAGTATACTGGAAAAACTCTGACTTATTATTCCATGGACGAGACGTATGAGACATAACCCAGTCCACCTCTCGTGTGTTCTCCAGGAGTTCTTAAAGCCTACAAAAATAACTCACTCTTTAGTCAGACTACACTGGGGAGTGTCCTCTCTTTACTTGGCAGTCCAGCTACAGAATGGTGCTTCCTAAGGTCATTTTACCAAATACCCAGTTTCACAAATACACAAGCAGTTTTAGTCAATATATGGAAATAAAGGCAGCTTTAGAAACAGCATTAAGAGGCAGACAAAATAATAAATTAAACCTAATCGGTAGCAACAGTGGCCAGAAAGGAGCGTATCCAAGGTTGTGAAGTGAGTTGTGTTAGGTGAAGTTTGATGCCCATACTTAATCACAGATGACACTTCATTGAATAACCAATTAAAAGGGGAAAGGGGGCTTAATTTAACCAACATCAGTGTTATTAAGAATAATGTAGTAGCTATGGATTGCATTTGTCTAATCTTCTTACTATTTTGCTAATTAAATTCATCTTGTATATTTGAAAACTAACTGTGTGGTTCAGTTTGGATACATTTTAACCTCCTTCTCAAACTGGAATGTTCATTACAATATGGCTCATGGTTGGTCTTCTCAGCAATTGTATATAGTAACAATGAAAGGAGACATTGTCACTTGTTCTCTCACATGGGCTATTAAGATGGATATAACTGAAATATTGATTGATGAAAGACCTACACTTAAATGTTATGTTGCACATAAACATGACTATTGGTTATGATAATATACTTTATATATTTTTTCAAAAGTTAAAAATATATTGAATATCCTGACAAGTTAATGAACTGATTAATTAATTTAAGTAATGAATGATTTTTGGTTTTTATAGCTTTTAAACTTATAATTTAATCAGATTCCATCCCAATTGTTATTCCCTCACTTGTATCTTCCTGTTCTCATGCCCCATTTACCCTATTCCCTTCCCCTAAAACTCTGACATAAGGAGACCTCCTCCCCCATCTTATGACCACAGCCTATCAGGTCTCATCCAGATAGTCTGCCTCCCCTTCTTCTGTGCAGCTAGGTCTCCCCACCAAAGGGGATCTAATTGGAGGACCAGAGTTCATTTTAGAAGCAATCTGTGCTCTCTTCACAAGTATGGTGAATGAGCTGCCTATAGGCTAGATCTGGACAGAGGGTCTAGGTTTACTGCAAGCACTGTCTTTGGTTGGTAGAGACCTGCCAGCCTTGATGGTCTCCTTGTGGGGCTCCTGAACCTTCTGGGTCCTTTAATCCCCCCAATTCCCAATATATTGGAGCATCCTATGGAACCTTATATACAAATTACATTTATTAAAAGGCATAAACAACAAAGAGAACACTATACATATGAATGTCCTGTAGAGGATAAGAGGAAATATGAAAAGGCAGAGATTGAATCTCAAAGTGAAGGAAAAAAATATCTAATACCGTATTAGATATTCAATATGTGCTGGTCATATCAGCCAATCAAATTTCTCTCTTTTTAAAACTTACCACAGCTGCAATGAATTTATCCTATGTACACAAATATCTGTTTTAGTCATGTTAAAACTATTTTCAACAGCTCAGATTTTGCTAAACACTGTGCATGCATTCTTGTTCAATTCTGATATCATATATGGAGTTATGGAATGTTATCTCCAATTTATAAGTGAAAAAATGAAATAGAAATCATGTATCTGTGGTCAGTGGGCAAGCAGAACATTAGAGACAGGTTAAAAAGTCCTTGATATTATGTTGTTGTCCTAGATCCCCATTGGTAGACACCACTGAGAGTATGTTGGTGACATATATCTAGATATTTCAAACATTGTGTTTTATATTAAGAATGGCCAAGTCAGATATTTTTATTGATTACACAAATACCTGAAATAAATATTGCAGATCCTATATCTGTAATTCATTATATTCGATCACCGTTAGATATCCTTGTGTACATATGCATTTCTAAAAGTACTTCAGAGTCTGGGATGACTTTTATGCATATATTAGATGTGATAAGTTACATTAAAGAATAAATAAAATTTTACTTAAAAGGAGAAGATTCAGAAAATGCTTTTTAAAGCCTTTTATTGAAAATTGTGTACTTGATTACTAGTTCAATTCCTTTCTCTATTGCAATTTCTCCTGTATCCCCACCTCTCATATTAATGATCACTTCTTTAATTATTGTTTTATACACATGGGTGCAGTGCATGCACATATGCTTGAAGGCACATACATTCACACACAACCTGCTCAGTCCATTGAAAGTTACTCCTGTGTATATGTTTAGATTGAGCACTTACCTTTGGTTAACTAGGGGGCTCATCTTTAGGGAAGGCTGGTTTTCTTTCTCGGCAGCCTGTTACTGCCTGGAGTTCTTCATCTAGGAGTGACACCCATGAGAGTTCCTCTATCTGAGTTGTCATTGTCACCTGGTGTTATCCTCACACAGATGTTGCTTAGGCTACTGTATTTTTGAGAATCGAAAGGAACATCTTCTCTGTCATATATTGAACTTACTATCTTGCAGCAGACATTACAGTCCTCTGGCTTTCATAATCTTTCTGCTCTCTTTCCCAAGATATTTTCTCAGCATTAAGTATAGGAGCATTATATATATGCATATGTGCATTTTGACCTGCTGTGGATTTCTGTAATAGCCTCTATATAATGAAAAAACAAAAGCAAACAAAATGGTTTTATGATAACGGGTAAGAGCTACACTTATCTGTGGATATAAGGACAAGTCTTTTAAATAGTATTAGAAATTATATCAGTGTAAGAAAGTGGTATTAGTAGGTTCTTCCTTAGGTTATATACTGTAGGACCCATGGTTTGTAACTATGTTTTCAACAACAGGCATGGATATTCTCCTGTTGAGTGTGTCTTGAGTCTAACTGGAAAGCTGTTGATTAACCACCAAATCTTTTGCACAAAGTGAGGTACCATCAGTAATTTTTTCTTTCTTTTCAAAATTTTTCAAGACAACCAAGGGCAATGGAATAGCTCATTACAATGAATGCCCTGGATCCCCTGACCAACAGCTTTAAGGGAGGTTTCCTATATTTAGGTCTGGAGTTTTGTTAATACTTTATTTATTTTGGGTGGAGCATTAGGACCCCAAATGGCATTACTACACACACACGCACGCACGCACGCAGGCACGCACTCACACATGCACGCACACACGCATGCACACATGCACGCACACACGCATGCAAACACACACAGAGCATACATGTGCCTATTCACTCATATATATGTATTTAAATTAAATATAAAATGAAATTTCAGTATGTCTTTTCAAATACCCTTAGTGATATTTATTCCTTCCCTTCCTCACTCTCTGTATTTATTCTGCTCCATCTCCTCTTCCCAGCAAAGTAATTCCGTGTTTCCCTTCACAGCCCCTGTGTCTCACTACATTCCTCTCTAGAGATCCTTCCTCACAGTTCTCCCTTAAATAGAACACCATCAAAAGCTTCTTTACAGAAAAAGCAACAACGAACTGAGTAAAGAGAAAGCCTTTAGAGTAGAAAGGGAGTCTTTGCCATCTATACGTCTGTTAGAAGATTAATACCCAGAACATTTAAATAACTCAAAAAACACAATCTTGAGAAAACAACAGCCCAGCTTAAAAATGGGCTATGCATTTGAAGGGAGAGAGAGAGAGAGAGAGAGAGAGAGAGAGAGAGAGAGAGAGAGAGAGAGAGAGAGAGAGAGAGAGAGAGTCTGGTGATAATGACCAGTAGAAAACTACTGACAACAAATAATGGTAAAGATGTGTGGGAGGGGGTCTCTCAGTCACTGTTGGTGAGATTACAATTTGGCACAGGCACCATAAAAATCATTGTAGAGAACTTTCAACAAAAGCTAACATTAGGTTTATTATATGAGTGTTATTTAACATGTACATAAAAGTATTATCATTCTAATCTACAGACATGTTGTCAGCTATGTTCATTGCTCCTCTATTCCCAATCCCAGACATAACCTAGATACCCTTCAAGGGTGAATGGATAATACAAATTTGTTCATACACACAATACAATTCTATTCAAACCTAAAGAAAAGTTAAACGTAATTATTGCAAGATGGACCTATGAGATACTATGCTAAATGATATAAACCAGACCCCAAAAGACAAGTGTTACAGGCTATCTCTTAGTTGAGTGGAGTTCTGCTATGACTATATGTCTGTAATTCAGGCTGAAGAGGAAGGCATTCTGAAGAGAGGGAATAGATGGCAGAAGAATGAACCAATGAGGAAGAATAAATGTTTTAGATCTCTAAGTTCAGCCAGCCTGTTTTGTGAGACATTGATAAGATGTTCTAAGCATGAGATTCATCAGTAGGGAAGGAGGAACCACTAAATGTATTCACAAAGATAACCTATGAAAGACTTGTAAACACTAGGTCAATTTTGGGCCATGCAAGAAGGCATAGTGAGGAAATGTCTTGATGAATTAGGCAAAAGGCTCTAAACCAGTAAACAAAGATAACTATTAGGAAGGGTGGCAGTTGTTATGGAAGTTATTCAAGGATTTCAAAAACGAAAAAGTCCGATGGTTTGTGCTCAAAATAGATGAACACTTTCTCATGTGAACAACTTATAGGCCTGCACTTATTTGTGGTCTTCATATTGAGATTATATCTGTAGAGATAAATATCAGTAAGAGTTAAATAAGCATTCACCATTGGTGCACATTAAAAGTTAATTTATAAAACCATGAGTATTTAGAATGTCACCATTCTTTACACTGGACAACATAGAACATTAATTGGTGAAAAGAGACCACATTTAATTTGTATTTGCATCATCAATGCTCACCATGTTTAAAAACAGAAGATATGCAATATATGCTTGTTTGGTGAGTTTAATACATTTTTGAATTAGTGGATTAAAATATTAAATAGTTTATAAAAATGAAATGCTTAATTAATAAAGCTGGCATATATTTCTCAAGTAACCACCATCTTGGGCTCGAGGAAAAAACAGACAAGGCAGAAATGCTTTATTCAGACTTCTGTGCAACACTGAGAATGCGTGTACAGAGTAATCAAGAACAAGACACTAAATTTTTCAGAAGCCTCAATTTACTCATTAGCACAGTAGAGATAAGTTTGTCTTCCCTTTACAATGCAAGGGATTTTGAGTTTTATGTGTGTTAAAGAAATTAAAAATGAAACCTAGAGATGATTCAGGTCCTCAGAGAGGATGTTGCCTATACATCAGATAGCCATCTCCCTTTCTAACAGCAGCTAACAAAGAATTGTCTTAGAAAAAGTCATACATTATCTGGGATCTTATTTTGTCTTGAATTAAGAAATGCCTATAATTCCAGCAGTAAAGCCAGATGCAGGTGGGTCTATGTGAATTTGAGGCCAGCCTAGTCTACAATGTAAGTGCAGAACAGCCAAGACTACACAGAGAAACTCTGACTTGACAAACCAAAAAAAGAAAAAGAAAGGAAAGAAAGAAACAAGGAAAGAAGTTCAGTTTTATATTATTTATTCTAAAACCCAAAAGAACACATTTAAATGAGAACGTGTAGTTATTAATCACAGATTAATTAAAAACACACATTTTCTTCAATCATTTTGAAAGTTAAAAGAAGATGATTTTGTTGATAGGGATTAAAATATTCATCAACATTTTGAGGTAGAGAAGAATCAACAAATGTATTAATACAAGATTCTATGCAATGTCTAAAAAATGTGGTACCCTAAGTTTTTGCAGATAAATTATAAATTGGTTAAAAGCACTAAGAAAGAACTGTGAAAGTCAATGTTCCCTCTTAAGCCAAGAGTCGTATTTCCTCATTCTCACTTTCTGGAGGCTGACAGCCATTCAGAGCTCAGCTTTTCCTGAGAGATAGGCTTCCTTAGATCGTACATTCTGATGGAACTGCTCCCCTTTGCTTAACTCTTTCTGAAGTCTCCATACCAAACTCCGTTATCCGTTTTCACATCTTTTCCCACTAAAAGAAGAAGAACAGAGACCGTGTCTATCTTGATTCTGTCTTTGGTGAAAGACAAAGGACAAACAAAGCAACAAATCCAACAGTCTCAGCAGAGCGTATTGAATTGATGTGCTATGCAAATAATTGTCTTCATAACAAGATGTTAACATTCTTTCTCATGGAGAAGCATGATGCAGTTAGCAGAACAAGGTGTGGAGTTGCTCACAGGCCACAGGGAGAAATTCATGCAAATGAGAGATTGAGTTAAACCTGACATAGAGATTGGAATGATACTTTTAAAAATAAAAGATGTGGTTTTGAATAATGTTAGAGTAGCAACAGGTAATAAAAGAGTTACTTCTTGAGAACACACAACAAGTTTAGAGAAGACAGCTGCACCTCTGTCTTTTGCTCAGAACAGCTGATGTGTCACAGCCCCTTGGATGTAAGTGCTGTGTTTTAAACTATTACTGTACTCAGTAATGTAAGCTGTGATTTTAACCTAAGATCACCACTGATGCCTGTAACATACAAAAATGGACAACATTATCATTGCCAAGAATAAACAAAAAACTAAAACATAGATTAAAAAAAAGGTAAGTTTTCCTTAAAATCTACATATTGGCAAGCCACATTTGGCACACAATTTGGGAACCTATTCAGTTGGACTTAATAATTTTCTTTAAGAATTTGATGTCAGTCATGTATGAAAGCCATTCTCAACTCCACATTTCTAAAGCATGAATTTATTGTGACTTTTCGTTTGTTGTTACATTTTGAAGTGAAAACTTGTAACTGTTGAGGTCAATCTTTGATACCAACTGGTGACACTAACGTGTGAATTTATCTGTCAGTGACAGGTGGCATCTTTCCCTTCTTTCTTTTTTCATATTCCCTTTTTTTCCCAAACTATATTAAGCAGCCTGTGGCATCATAATATGCCAATAACAAAAATGTAAGTAACAAAGGACAATATTATAACAACCGATATTTAGTAAGTGCTTACTGAATACCATATACCCCTTTAAGGACGTTAGGTCCTTTTTTTCCCTCTTATGATAGCAGTGTGAGCTAAATGCTGATCTGCTAATTTTGCAATGAAAGAAATCACAGAAGTTAATGTATTGAAGGCTCATCTTATAGAGATTTTATGCTTAACCACAGTACCTGGAGTAGTGGACAGATTGAGCATAAATTAATGAAGAGTAATGGGTAGATTGCAGGCAACAATAATAGAAATGACTTCTTTTTTAATTTTAATTTTATTAATTTACTCAGATTACAACTCCACTTGTATCCTCCCATTCCTCCCTCCCTCCTGTTTCACCCTATTCCCCTCCCCTAGGTCTATGACCGAGGGGGACTTCCTCCCCCACTATATCATCATAGGAATTCTTGAAATACAGTGAAGTAAGCTTGTATATTAAAGACCCTCTCCTCTCTTTTTGTTTTGTTTTGTTTTTGTTTTTTGAGACAGGATTTCTCTGTGCTGTAGCCTTGGCTGCCCTGGACTCCCTTTTTAGACCAGGCTGGCCTCAAATTCACAAAAATCCACCTCCTCTGTCCTCCTGCGTGCTGGAATTAAAGGCGTGCACCACCACGCCCGGCTAGAGCCTCTCCCTTTTAAGTTGAGGTTGATCCATTGTTCCCTGAGCATCTTATTCTTTATGAGAGAACAGCTATGTCTAATACTAATTAAAGCATTGGCTATGTCATTATAGTCATCAGACCACTTCCTGATGCCACACGGGGAAAGAAATCATGTAACTCCTCCCTAAGTGATAAGTGAGGGTGGCACCAGGCACAGTCTGAATCACTGATGGTACAGCCTTTGGTTCCTTTCCCACTGTGCCTAGCTAAGCTTATCTTGAAGCATATTCCATTGATTTGCCTCTCTTTGAGCATACTACCATTACAAAACAACTTGGTCATTAACAGATCTCTTTTCCTCATATATTCGATGTAGCCATGTCAACATCTTCACCCAGCGATTGGGTTACCGAAAACGAGGACTTCACCAAACAAGCTACAGAGGGGGGAAAGGGAGGGGGAAGAGCTCAACATACAGTAACTACCCATCACCCATAGGAAGATAAAAAACTAGGAAACAACAACAGCATGCTGCTTTTCCCCAATCGAGAAGTGGCCAAATAAAGAGAAAAAGAAAGCATAAGACTGGTTGGAGACCAAATGCTCACTCCTATGCATCCTTGAAAACACATGCTTATGGCTTTCATGCACTTTAAGCACAAGAAAGGGATAAATGCTTTTAAAACAAACGGTCAAAGAAATGAGAGGCTTTGCAGCAACTTGGATTGCTTCCTGCCTCACAAGATTGGGCTTTGGCTGATTTAGAATTATTAGCATGCACTTTTCTGTTCTGAACAACACAAGTTACAGAAGTCCGCTCAGACAGGCAGCCACTGTCGACGTGTGCCCTCTGATGTGTGGCCCAGGGTGAAAGCTCTTGTCACTAGCTTGGCTGAAAGGTCCCAGACAGCATGGAGCAACAGAAGTATTATTCCTCATAATGGCATACCACTGGCCAAGAACACTGCAGCCTGTGGTTCTGACTTAAGATCTCAGCAAAATGCAAACACTCACTATGGCACACACACAAAACATGCCTTGCAAGGAGTATGCTGTATGCTGCCATTTCTCTTATTGTACTGTAAATACATGGAGATCTCTGGTTTTCTCATGTGCGCAGAGATTAGTGCAGGCAGAAATTGCCTTCCTGTGCTTCTGTTTTTATAACCACAGGCAGATGTGCTGTTCATACAGTTCCTAGTAGCCACGGTGAAGACTCTTCTTTTCAAATAATCATATCTTGTCATTGTGAACTTCTGTGGCCTGAGTGCTTCTGCCTTTTCAAAACTCAGATACTGAACCTCAGTGCCCAGTGTAGGAAACTAAGCGGTGGGACCTTACAGATTGATAAGAATGGGGTTTAAAAAAAAAAGACTCTGGGCAGCTTTTTAGCCCCTTTCACCTGGGAAGACACATTCAAGGCACCATCTCGGAGGTCCTGCTTTTCAGTAGTTCCTAAACTTGCGGAAGCCTTGATTTGGGACTTCTCAGCATCCAGAGCTGTGAGGGGCACATTTGTATTATTGATAAATGACTTTCTAAGGAGTTGTCCTACAGAAGCCCAAATGGATTCAGCTCCTTAAGACACATCAAAAAACTTTTTTTTTTTTTTAGCTTTGGAGAGTAGCAAATGGATTGTGTTTAAACCTTTGCTTAGTTGATCATGATGGAAATTGGCAAAGAGAAAGAACTGCTTTATGTCGACTTCTCCATCTGCCCCTGAAAATGATGATTTCTCCATTTGGGGCCTGCTGTTTAAATTAAACGTGGCCGTAGTTTTCACAAACATGTGCACACATTCACCTAATACAGTGACTTATATAGTATAGGTGCTCATATTTTCCCTTAACTTTTAACTGATTCATTGTGAATTTCACATCATGTACCGCAGTTGCACTCATCTCCTCTTTCCTTCATGTCTTTCCTCCACCCTTGCAACCTCACCAACAAAAGAAAACAAAAAAAAAAGAAAGAAAGAAAAGAAAAATAACAACAAAAATAAAATAAAACCTCTCTGTGGAAGATGCAGTGTGTTATACAGTCTACCCTTTTGCCCAAACAGCTTTCCTTGCAAATGTTCATTGTCGTGAACCTTTAGTGTGGATTGAGTCCTCTGGCTTATGCTGCAGTATCAATACTGGATCAACACTGGGGCTCCTCTCCGGTTTCATGTTGTGGCCTTGTAGGTTTGGTTCTGCAGGACCAGCCCCTGCATGTGATCCAGCAAGTTCAGAGACCGAGTAAGTGTAGGGGTGGGCCAACTCAAAGTCATGGGTCTGGGCCTGGGCGGTAGCTGAGTTATTTAGCCCACTAGTTCTTGTGCTTTGACTAGGTGAGGGATGGCGACAGCTCTTCTGCTTATGGTAGCCAACAAGAGGCGGTGCTGGCTCTTTTGAGCTCCTGCCACTAGGCTGGCTCCCTAGAACTGCTTCAGTTCCATCACTCTCAAGCTCTTAATCCTGGCTGTCCAAGGAACAGTGCTACCATGCTACTCAGGCTCAATAGTTTTTATTTATGTTTGCTCTTACTGAAAAACCTTAATAGAAAATGGTTATGTATCTGGAAATATCCATTATCTATAATCAATGTCAGTCTGATTGAGTCCAGTTTTAGTTTTTGTGTGTTTGATAGAAACATTAATATTTTTTATTCAATTAGAACTTTTCTAACTGGCAAAGTATTTCCTAAATGTTTCATTATTCATCATTTAGCTACAAGTAATATAAAAATACTAAAAAGTAAAATTAGAAGATGTTTGTAGATATCAAATGAAAGAGGAGAATAGAAGATAGGAAAAATTGATACCTTAATTATATTACTGCCATTATACAAGAGAAACTTACATATAAAGACTCAGATCAATAAGGATATATGTCTGAAAACATAGCACAGAATGATGTAATAATTTATGGTGCACCATTAGAATGGCTTTTTGTATTGCCTTCGACAGTGATAATTATGGAGACTATTATTTGGAAATATACTTATGACATTGATGGGAAGCAGCAACATATTGAAAACAGTTTACAGAGTTATCTTTTAAGAATTATGATGGACATATTAAAAAATATAAACATTAGCCATGCTATTTTTTCAAATGTCAGGAAGAAAGCAAATATCAGAATCAGTTAAGTTGCCCTAAATTAGTCATGTCTTATCATCCAGTGCATACAGACTTGGCTTATTTCTAGACTGTGAGAAACATTCACCATGTGGTTTGAACAGTGCAAGTTAGTTCCACTCACAAAGTCCAACTACACTCTCTTTAACTGAAGTAAGCATGGTGAAGGTCATCACCGTTGACATCTTCCCCAGAATGTGCTCCCTAGGCTTGCATGTGGACTTGGAAAGGTCAAAACACTTCCACTTCACAGTCAATTATATTTTTGAAACATCAGATTGCAAACACTCTGCGAGTAGAGATTATTTCCAGTATTTTTGATCTACAGTAAACTTATAAATGTATTTGAATAATTCAGTGGCTTCTATGAGAACAAGGATAAGGTGCCTTCAGACAGGAGGGCATATATGTAAACTAAATGCTTACATGGTCATTGATGAAATGCACTAATCATGGAGAGAGAGCTTTTACTTCAATGATAGTAATTTCACCAAAATGTGTAAAATGCTTGATGCTATTTGCATAAAGCATATATGATATGTCTTATTACATTATAAAGTTTATGTTCCAAAATGTTGTATGGGCAAGGTCACAATGCCTGGAATTTTCTAGACTGACATTTGAACAGTAGTGTGTAATGTCTCCCATTATATATAGGCTTTTACAAACTATAAAAATGTAGGGAGAGTGTCTGCTGCCTTACAGAAGCTTCTCAGCCTCATAAGGTCCCGTTTATTAATTGTTGACATTAAGGCCTGGGCTGTGGGTGTACTGTTCAGGAAGTTGTTTCCTGCGCCTATGTGTCCCAGGCTCTTCCCCACTTTTTCCTCTAACTGAGTTAATGTCTCTGGTTTTAAGTTGAGGTCTTTAATCCACTTGGACTTGAGTTTTGTGCATGGTGACAAATAAGGGTCTAATTGCATTTTTCTACATGTAGACATCCAGTTAGACCAGCACCATTTGTTGAAGATGCTATCATTTTTCCATTGAATAGATTTGGCTTCTTTGTCAAAAATCAAGTGAGCAAATGTGTGTGGGTTCATCTCCGGGTCTTCAATTCGATTCCATTGATCCACCAGCCTATTACTTTGCCAGTACCATGCTGTTTTAATTACTATTGCTCTGTAGTACAGCTTGAGATCAGGTATGGAGATTCCTCCGGAGGATCTTTTATTGTATAGGATTGTTTTTGCTATTCTGGGTTTTTTATTTCTCCATATGAATTTGAGAGCGACAGCCTACTGACTGGGAAAAGATCTTCACCAACCCTTCATCTGACAAAGGTTTAATATCCAAAATATATAAAGAACTCAAGAAATTAAACACCACAAAACCAAACAACCCAATTGCAAAATGGGGCTTAGAACTAAACAGAGAATTCTCAACAGAGGAATATCAAATGGCTGAGAAACACTTAAAGAAATGCTCATCCTCGTTAGGCATCAGAGAAATGCAAATCAAAACGACACTGAGATTCCATCTTACACCCATCAGAATGGCTAAGATCAAAAACTCAAATGACACCACATGTTGGCGAGGATGTGGAGAGAGAGGAACACTCCTTCACTGCTGGTGGGAATGCAAACTAGTACAACCACTTTGGAAAGCTATCTGGCGTTTTCTCAGAAAAATGGGAATAGGGCTTCCTCAAGACCCAGCTATCCCACTCCTTGGAATATACCCAGAAAATGCTCGAACACACAACAGGGACATATGCTCAACCATGTTCATAGCTGCTTTATACACAATAGCCAGAACATGGAAACAGCCTAAGTGTCCCTCAGTAGAAGAATGGACTAAGAAACTATGGTACATTTACACTATGGAGTATTACTCAGCTATTAAAAACAAGGAATTCCCGAAATTTGTGGACAAATGGATTGACCTAGAAATTATCATAATGAGTGAGTTCACCCAGAAGCAAAAAGAGACAAACGGTATATACTCACTTATATCAAAACACTAGTCCAAGGGATATGTCCCATGAAAAACCTTACTTACCAAGAAAGTGGGTCAGAGGAGAGGACATCCTATTGAGACTTTAGGCGAGAGTAGCATGGAAGAATGGGGAAATAACAGGACCCACAGGGTCCTGGAAACCTACAAGAAGAACTTTATGACAGGCAGATCTGGGTCCTGGGGTCCTCCTCAAACTAAGGCACCAGCCAAGGAGAAATAGGCAGTAAACTTCGAACCCCTACCAAGACCTAGCCGACGAACACGATATTCTCCACTGTTGAGTGGAGAGTGAGATCTGATTCTCACGTGAACTCTGGTGCCCCTTTTCTGACCATGTCCCCTGGATGGGGAGGCCTGGTGGCACTCAGAAGAAGGATAGCAAGTTACCAAGAAGAGACTCAATAATCTTAGAGCATACATAGGGGGAAGAAGTCTCCCTCAATCACAGACATAGGGGAGGGGAGAAGGGGGGAAGTGGGAGGGAGGGAGGAATGGGAGGAAACAGGGGAAGGGCTAACAATCAAGATGTAATATGAATAAATTAATTTAAAAAAAATAAATAAATAAAAAGAGAAAAAAAAATGTAGGGAGAGAAACCTATTACCTACAGCATAGGCTTTCCTCTGTGACAGATGAGATAGTTATTTGGCTGTCACATTGTATTTTTAAAAAGCATGGAAATAAATAATTATTTTGTTTAATCAAACTTTATTCAACAGGGTTTTGGATAAATGGAAAGTAGGTTTAATAATTTTGTTCTAAATGTCACCAAAAAACCCAGTGTCAGGAACTGGTTACATCTTTTTGCATCGTTAACCAGTAGGGTACTATGGACAACCAAACATTATGTGTGGTTGTGTATACTGTTGGCCACCCTCCAGAAATTGATGGTAGTGCCTTGCTGCTAAAGAGATCACATATTCGGGTAATAAATGTGGAGAAATCAAGCTGGAATTGACCTAGAAGCTTCATCTATACTGACTAGATATTACAGTGCTGGAAGATGTTATAGGAAGAAATGTGATCATCATTTTCACCCAGCCAATAACCCTGAGAGTGAGAATAACCACTTGCCTGGCAAGACGTGGCCATGGTACAATAATGGCACAAATACTGTGGTAGTAACCAACTACTTTATGATTGGATTTAAGTTTTGATCCTTTAGATGAAACCCATACCTATCATTGCTACCATGGCCAGGATCATGTGCCTCAATATGTCATGGCCCCTAGGGGACAACCTGCTATTATTAGTCTATTAAATTTATATAACATTAAAACAACTCTTAATGAGTTAGTGTAATGCTCATAGATCATTTTATCTACCAACACTCATCAGAGAAAGAATTTGTTGTTGTTGTTGTTTCTCATAGTGGATGTTGATTAGTACAGAGAATTACAACTAGCCAATGCAAGAAAATAACACAGTCTTCAGCCAAAATTGGAATGTCTGTATTACATGCCTCCCTTCTAGGCTCAGTGATCTTCATGCAAGAGTAATCAGTAAGATAATCAGAGACAGAGATGGTAAACGACTTCTAAGAAGCAGTGTGTGTGTGTGTGTGTGTGTGTGTGTGTGTGTGTGTGTGTGTGTGTGTGTGTTGTGTACACAAAATAGAAGATACACATAAGAACTCACAGGAATTGTGTCAGCATGCATATGACCTGTTCAAGTTCACACCAAGCAAAATCCCAGCTTGGTTGAGGAGGATATGCACTCCCAACCTTAGCCGAGGAGCTTCTGGCAATTGATAGGGTCTGAGAGAACCAGAGTAAGATTTCCTAGATGATGGAACCTCTGGATTATACACAATGCTTCAGGATAATTGTTCCGGAACTTGTACTGCAGCCCAGGACAGGCTCCAACTCAGAGTTCTGTCTCCCTCTAACTCCTAAATGTTACAACTAAATGTGTAAGCCACCAAAGTTAAAAATAAAAATGATTTGAAAAATGGTAGAAATGCCTGTACAATTAATGGATCTCTAGAAATCATCTCAAGTTGGTGTGCTGTCTTTGTTTGTTTGTTTGTTTTGTTTGTTTTGACTTTATGAAAATTCTTTTTCCCCTCTGTACTTTATACTGCTTCTGAGTGTTCATTAGCAAAAGGTGGATCCAGTGATGTGCACAGTCTTTGTGATGAGCATGTAGCAGAAGGAAATGAACAGAGAGTATAGAAAAAAGGAATAATAGAGCTAGTAATTATCTGGTGTTATTTCTTGTGGGTCTAACAGGCTCTTGGTCAGTTTAGTGAGTGGTTAGACCCTAGTAAGACGTAGGTAGTATTATTGTTGTCAAAATATCCAACCCACATTCCATAACACCCATATGTAAAAGATGCTCCCTCCTTTTTTTTGCTCCTATTTAATGCCTTTGATTTTCTCTTAAAATTATATTAACATGCTATTTAGAAGTATGTTCAAAAAATAGTAAAATTAGCTACTTTCTTCTAATTTTATAATTAGTTGCCATCTCAGAGAGTTGGTGACAAGGCTAAATAACTAGTATGTCTAGAAAACTGAGTTGTTTTCTCTATAATAAGCAATGATTCAATTCTATTCATTTTTTAAACTTTTATGACACAACTATTGAAGATAAGGAACCTTCCATATTTTAAAGGAAGAACTTAGTGCAGTTATTCTTTTATGAATAAATTAATTATAATCAGGGCAGATACATAAGAAAACCAAAGCAAATTATTTGATTAAGAAAATCTTCTGGATATATTATTCATGTCTTCAAACCCAAGTGAGAAATACAAATTTGGGGTGTGAGTCAAATGTGTCAAATTGAGTCAAATCGAGGGGGCACTTGTAAAGATAGTGCTGTAAGAAGGTCAGGAACCAGGCAAAAGAGAGGGTATGCAGGGTTGGTTTATCCATAGGAATCATGAACTAAAACCTCACCTGGATATATAGGAAATGAGATTATAAAAGAATAATAACACAGCAGAGTTAGGCTGGTGTGGTTGGGACCATAGTTGCCCATCTTTTGCAGGGATGGTTGTTTTTGCATGTTCTGACTATCTATTTCACTTAATGTAAAATTTCTTGGTCTTACATATGCATGCAGAACAACCCATAGGTACAGACACCCTTGCTTTCCTTATTAGATGTGGTTAGTGGCAATCTTAAGTGTCTTTTGCCTATACTTGCCACCTCAATGTGGACCCATATAGAGGAAAGATGGAGGAAACTTCAACCATGGATACATCAAGCATGAGGCCAGCAGGAGTTGGCTACCTCCCCACTCCCAACCTGGCACAGTCTCTCAGAAGCTCTCACTGGGTGTTTTCCTTGCCTGCACACTCACTGAAGACTGAGACGCTGCACTGCACTCACCTATGCCTGGCTAAGCTTTACTCCCTTCAGCCCAGCCCTTCCTAGGAACACTCCAGCTCTTCCTAGGGTTACCTTTCTGGAGATATATAAAGACAGCAGCATTCTGTAATGAAGTCACTTGTTAATTTTTAGACAAGGCTAACGAAACTCATGAGCTGTGAAACACTTCTTTCATTTGGTTCCCTCCAATGGGCTCATCACATGCTCTAAGTGGATTTTTCCCTCTTGCTTATTAAGAGCAGCTGTGTTTAAGGAGCTGGAGCAAGTTGGCCACTAAGTGCAGGCTCTGTAGATATTTAATACTACTTGATGCTTTTTCAGCTTTTGCAGCCTCTAATTAGTTAAACCACAGAACACCCGATCACATTAGGTAATTATTACTAACCCCCGCCCCCATTTCTCAGACACAAAAATGGAGTATAGCAAAGATTTTCTTTTCTACTGGTGTTGTTCTTGTTCAAATCTTATTAGCAGTCTTGTCAGACTTTGTGGGTGTGGCTCCCCGTGACATTTCTAGGACATGGACTCTGAAGAGCAGTTTTCCTGTTCCTCTACCTCTTATAATCTCTCTTGACTTCTGTGATAGTCCAAGAACTGAAGGCACAGGAATTGTGTTGTAGATATATTAGTTGGGGCTGTGTCCTGTTGGTTAAATAAATAAAAATAGAAGCTGAACCACTGTATGTGTAAAACAAAACAAAACAAATCCATTCTTCCTTGGAGTACTGCCTGTGAAATGGTACTTACATTTGAATTAACATATTACCTCAGCAAATATATCGTTATTAACATACATATATTATGCTAGGCTAGATAGTTTTAAGTAAAATGTGCTGTTAGTTTTATCCAATAACTTATGCATAACTGCTGAAAATCTCTGGAGTAGGAAATACGAAATTGGGATGTGCTGGGGGTTGGTATCTCCATTCAAGAATGACACTTATTTTCTTGGTGCTATAGTAGAAATCGAGTAGCTTATGCTTTCAGTGATAATTTGATAGAATTGATGTCATTAGTGCTTCCTGAGATACATAACGAAGCAGAGAAGCAGGCAATTTAATTTTGTTACAAAAATATGTGTTAAATTAGAGAAATAATCAGTTACAGGGAGTTGGTCATTGGAATAATTTCATAGGAACCTTCTCAAAACAAACACCCAAAGAGAAACCATGGTAAATGAATTAAATTAAATCACCATAATTTCTGCTTGTAATTATTGCTTTGTGCTGAACTATAAGGAAATGTAAAAATAACCAACCAGAAGATAAAAGAGCAGTTACTTTTCAAAAAACAAGTGGGAAAATTCGATAGTTCTGTGAGTATGGTTGTAAAATTGCTCATTTTTATTAGATGTGGCTGCTAGGTAGGCATTTCTAGCCTTGTTCACAAATATATGGACCACTATATTTTCCAATGAGCAATAAACATCTTCTCTTTATGTAGTCTATCTCAGCTTCAGATAGTTATCTCTATTATAGGCTTTGATTTAATATCTACCTAGACGATCTGCTTCTTTGTAAATCAATTCAATAAAAAGCGAAGTATTGACTTAAGAATATTAACAGTTCACCATGGACCCATTCTTATTAATGACTAAGTCTTATGTTGCAATCAAAGTGCTTAAAAACTATCCACTCAGTGTAATTCCATTTAAGCATACTATGGAGCAGTGTTACCCCAAACACTTTTATTTCAAGCAGGATGTGTTCTTAGTAGTTACGAGACTCCAAAGACATCACATGTCATGTGGCTTACATTAAGCTTTAATAGACATCTTAAAAACATATTCTATTGAAGTATTAACAGTAGCACATGTAAGCAGGATTGCTGATCATGGTTATAGTACATCAGCTTATCTTTAGTTGTACAGTGTACAAAATCACCATTGTAGGAAATCATGAATACTACAGACAGTGATATAGTCTGAAGGAAAAAGTTATGGGATTGGATACTTTAGATTTCTCTCCTTCCAAAAGAACATAGAAATATAAGATATTCTATGCAAAGAGAAAAAAGAGAATCGACAGAGTAAAAAATTATCAGATATTGTATTCCTTTTCTGTTTACTACAATAATGTGCCACATTGTGTGTGTACGTGTGTGTGTGTATCATAAGATTGTACAGTGCAGGTGTGTTATGACTGTATATGCATGTACATGTTCATGTATTCATATATTTTTAGAATAATATGGATATTTAGCTGGAAATTTGCAATGGAAAGGCATTGGAAAGGCAAATATTTTGTCATTTCTCATGTTCAATGCCATTTAATCTTCTGCCATTTATGTAGATACCATTATTGTTGCTTGTCACAGGCATAAACAGATGCGAAGAGGTGAAGAAACTTGTCTCACTAGTTAAAGATGTATCCCTAACTTCAAATTGTTTGTGATTTCTTGAATATTATGCTGGTAGTGTGGGTATGATGTTCACATTGAGATAGTTTTAAAGAGTAGAAAGTACAGTGTTAAAAGCCATTGTTTTAAGTGGCAAAGAACTCTTTTACTTTTTAGCTTTCAGGTAATGCTGTGCTATATTTGAGAAAAATAGGATTAAAAATATACAATATTGAAATTCTACATATTTACTAATATATGTGAATGAAAGATGTTTCTCTTCATTCATTAACTCAGATCAATATGTGGAAGGATGATTAATTCCATTCAAAATATTTTCTGTTTTCATCAATCATTTATTCATATTACATCTCAATTGTTATCCCATCCCTTGTATCCTTCCTCCTTTTTTCCCCTTACTCCCCTCCCCTAATACTGTGACTGAGGGGAACCTCCCCCCCACCCCCTGTATATGCTCATAGGGTATCAAGTCTCTTCTTGGTAGCCTGCTATCCTTCCTCTGAGTGCCACCAGGCCTCCCCATTCAGGGGACGTGGTCAAATATGGGGCACCAGAGTTCATGTGAAAATCAGTCCCCACTCTCCACTCAACTGTGGAGAATGTCTTGCCCATTGGCTAGATCTGGGTCGGGGTTCAATGTTTACTGCATGTATTGTCCTTGGATGGTGCCATAGTTTGTGCAGAACTTCTGGGCCCAGATCTACCCGTCATAATGTTCTACTTGTGGGTTTCTAGGACCCTCTGGATCCTTCTATTTCCCCATTCTCCCATGCTTCTCTCCCCTAGAGACCCAATAGTATGTTCCCCCCTCTGTCCCACTTTCCTGGTAAGTGAAGACTTTCATGGGACATGCTTCTTGGGCTAGTCTCCAGATATAAGTATCAAAAGCCAGAGCAGGCTGGTTTTCATGATGACTGTCCGGTAGTTGAGGAAAGACCTCAGCATGTGAGGGGCTGTGCTCATGTCGGCTGAAGGATAAAACCATATTTAAAGTTGTCTTCATGTTTTCTTATACTCATTGTTGATCCACTTCTGAAGCTGACTTTTTTGAGGTTACAATCTTAGGAATTATTTCTTCAGCAAAGCATAAAGCCAAAAAAGAGAGATCCGTATCTAAAACATTCATGTTGTCAGCCTCAACTGGATAATTACTTTGTTGCTTTGAAACAGGATGTAAGTGAAGGAAATTCTGACAAACTCATATTAACAATGAGGGTATTTGCTATTTCCAGAAGATCCCCCATTTTTTAAAATAGTTTTTTTCTGCACACAATATACACTGATTATGACTCCCCTCTACTCTGCCTAATACCTTCCCATACAGCCTCCCATTTAGATCCACTGTTATTTTGTCACTCATTAGAATGCAAACAGCTTCTAAGGGATAGTTATAAAATATAATAAAACAAAAACTATCACAGTGAAACTGGATGAGACGAACAGTATGAAAACAGATCAAGAGAAGACACAAGAATCAGATATCCACTTGTTACCACACTCAAGAATCCCATAAAAAGACTCAACTAGAAGCCATAATAAGAGGACCTGATACAAATTCATGTAGAACCTGCTCATCCTGTCACAGCCTCTGTGAGTTCATATTTTGTTGTTATCATGCTGAGTTGTAGAGCCTTGTTTGTTCAGTGTCCTCTGTTCTAGCTTTTGACTTCCTCTCCTTTGGGATTTCTTGAATCCAAGGCGAAGAATTAGATAGGGACATCTATTTAGGACTGAATAATCCAAGGACACTTATCTCTGCAAAATATTTGGTTTGTTTGGTTTTGAGCAGTAGTGTTTGGTTTTGCCCTATGTCTCTGGGCTGTAAGTTCTGGTTCTATAGTCTCAGCTTCTTGGTCATCCTAGAATTGCTGGGTGTGGGTACCATTTCCTGGATGTAAAATCAGACATTGGTTGATTACTTCCATTAGCTTTGTACTAGGACTTCCCTAGCATACCTTACAGGAAGGACATTATTGATATCAAAGGTTTGTGACTGACTTGGTGTTTATGTTTCTTTCTCCGTAGCTTAAAGAGTATGTTCTTGTCAAATATGGGGCACTCAAAGAAAGAATAGGCAGGCCACCAGGATGAGACTTGATAGCCTGTGACTAAAAACTGGGGGAAGAGATCCCCTTTGGGCACGGACTTAGGGGAGGGGAATAGGGTGAGGGTGAGAGGGAGGGAGGAAAGGTAGGATACAAGTGAGGGGATAACAATTGAGTTGTAATCTGAATAAATTAATTTTAAAAAATAAAAAAATA
The DNA here is from genome assembly GCF_964271855.1 of Acomys minous. Classification (NCBI taxonomy): domain Eukaryota; kingdom Metazoa; phylum Chordata; class Mammalia; order Rodentia; family Muridae; genus Acomys; species Acomys minous. The sequence goes on from NC_140489.1 coordinate 49,678,303, forward strand.
TTTTAAAAAAGAGTATGCTCTTGTAACATAGATGCTACCATGTAGTGGTGAAGGCTCTATGTAGGTACCAGCTTGACGTCTCCATGTTCAATGAGTCATGTAGGTTTTTGCTTCAGCAACAGGACCTTGTAAGTTTCCCAAGAACAACCTACAGTCTTGACAATGGTCTGGTTGTTTGGTTATCCCAGACTGCTTTCACTCTAACTATACTTTGAGTAAGAATATTTTAGAGTTTGTAAAATGTCATTTTGAATATCAGAAACAAGGAAAAGGAAATTCAGGTGTTTTATCTCATCCCTAGTCATCTTAACATGGACTAAAACATGGAAAGGGTAATTATGAGGGAAGAGGCTTGATTCTATAAGTATAATAAACTCTCCAGACAGAGACTTAATGAACATAATTTCTAAACAAAACATATAAAAATATGAAAGTATATCTTATAATAGCAAAGTTGCATGCCATATAAAATGTGACACACAAAGACCCAACATTTAAAGTTATTTAGACTCTAGGAACAATTTTAAATGTCAAATATACTGATCCCATTAGTAGAAAGATAGTTTTGCCAGTATGGAAAGACTTTGTTTAGAACAATTATCTGAACCTTGCCATTACAGTTCTCTCTGGATACATAAGCTTATCATCCTGGTTAGGCAGTTTCCATCTTATGGACGCTAGAACAAATGAGCACATACAGCAACCATTCAGTCATCTGAGCCATCGTGTTTCCTTCTCCTCAGATATAGTCTGAATATATCTGCATGGCAGGGAGATTTTTTCTCTTTGTGGCATATTTTCAGTGAAATTACTTAGTAGTTTATATCCAGTAGTGTCACAGTCAATATTTAGATGCAGTTGTTACCAAAGCAAAATCCAAAATGATTGCATTTTGTTGGGATGACTCATTCTTGGCTGCGTTTTATTTCAGTATTTAAAAAGACCTCCACTGAATACTTTAACTTACAGGAGTAAGGGAAGCTGAAAAGCCTTAACACTTGTACTTGTGGTACAGGAATAAAATTCCCTAGAACAGCAGTGGGTTGATGACTTTCGTCTATATAGACAGCATGAGGTCCATAAAATCCACATGTGATTTGAAAACTTTTAACTTTAATAACCTGGCTTGTGTCATAACTCAGGCGGGCTGGAAACATAATCCACACTATTAGGTCCCCAGCAGTGCTGAGTAGCACAGAAAGGAAGGGAAATGGGATTTGGGAGTGGAGACTGTAGCCTGAAACTTTATTGGGTTTCAGGATAGCCAAGAGACCCAGAAAACAGTGTCTAGATACGTGTGCCATGTGTTTAGACCAAGTAAGAGAATGTGTTAGAAAATATGACAATTTTTAAAGAAATGTCAGCCTCTAGATCACAACCAAGTCTTTTTTCTTTGCTTCTCATTACTCTGATTTTCAAATTTTAATCCTTTCGTTGTTTAGGAATATATTCCAAACAAGCAACTGCCCCACCCCAAAGTTGAAATCCGCCAACCAGTTTATTACTGAGGCCTTAACTAGATGAATCTTCTCAAATCAGACTTCTGCTTCCATAAGAACAGACATCTTAAGGAGATAAAACAGATGTAGAGGCCATCTCTGGGTTAAGCAAGTGAAAAAATAGTAGTGGCTTTCTTCCAGCAAAGTGTAACCCTGAGTTCTCTCACAAATTGTATGGTCCTAGGATCTTTTAGGGCAAACCACTGGATTATTCCTCATGCACAAAGATCTCATTGAGGCAGTCCGTAGTGTGCTTGTCATAGACCCTGAAGTTGCATGTGATTTGGCTTCAATACAAGGAGAAATGCTTTCCCCCATCTAAGTGCCAAATGATTACAACATTTATACTTCAACAATTGTCATTTTTATAAAGTGCTAAGATTTTCTCCCATTTACATTGGACCCTCTCATTGTAGATATTTATATTTTTTTGAAGATTTCAAATATAAGTACTGTATTTATAACATTTCACTCCACCCTCTGCCTCATAAAGCCCCTCCCAGGTCCCCTGAATTTCATTCAAACACATGACCATTTTTTCCTCCATTATGGTTTTAAGCTACACCTATACATACAAACATACATGCACATATTTATAAGTGAATACAGACTGCTGAGTCCACTTCTTGTGGCTCAGATCTGTGTGTGTTTAGTGCTGGCCACTGCAAATTAGAGGCTCTATCAGGGAGCTCATCCTTAAAGAAGAATGTTGATATTTCAGCAGCTATTATTATTTAGAGTTTTCATTTATGTAAGATTTCCTGTCTCATTTTACCACAGATAAATATTTGGCAAAGTTTTACATCTCTTTATAGAATATTATATAATATATATTACACAATATAACATATGATATTTATTATATATTTAAATATAATAAATATACTAATATTAACATGATGGATATCTGGGTACATGTCTTTTAAATTGTTTTACACAAAATTAAAGTTTTTCAAAACTCTTATCCATCAATCCCCTCAATACTAAATGATTAGCACTTCCTGTAAATAATCTCAATCAATTTCATTTAAAATTCTTCTTCAAAAATATGTATGTGTTTAAAGTAGATTTATTCATTTTAAAGAAAATGAAGTAGCATTTAAGAAATGTATATATCTTTTACTCTCTCTAAAAGGAAAATATAAGCAGGAATGAGAGTTTTATAGTTAGGGTTTTATGGAAAAAACTTTGTTAATATTATTATTTTGTTATAAATTCACATACATTTTACTATTGCTGCTATTGTTTTCCCATGAGAAAGAAGTTAAATTTAAACATATCTTAAATAGTACAAATATCACTTAGTTGCAGGTAACAGTTTCTATAACAAAGGCAAGAGACCTTTAAAAAGGAACAAAAGACACACACACACACACACACACACACACACACACACACAGACACACACACACCTTATTGGAAACAAAGGATAATTACAAAATTACCCTCTAAAGGGCCTGCTTCTTTTGTTTATTCAGATTATTTATCATTCCTTAAGTGCAGACAAGTTTAACCAATATTTTTGGAATTTTGACAGTTTTTCTGCATATTGTTTGGGTACAATTAATGTATTCCCCTTGAAAACTGCATGGCGAATTATTAAAATTCAAAATACTGCTTCTTCCACAAGCTGAGTTACAGTCAAACCTGGTATTGTGCCCGGTATTGTACAGTCTGGCCTTTAATGGCATTTGTCTAGGATATCAAAGTACACTTTCTATATTTCTGTTTTTTAAGTGTGGCTTCACTGTCACCACAGATCTCTTTTAATTGAACGTAACCATAAAAGTGTTTAATCACATTTCTTTTTAAATATTTTTATTATGTTTATTTTTAACATATACATTAATATTGTTATGCATGAGTAAAATAAACTACATAGAGTAGGAAGAACCATGAAGCAATCAGGAATTATATAAATTTACATCCACACTTATTTGGCTATTTGTATTTGACAAACTTGAAGTAAACATCTTTTCTATCTTGTAGGGTCTAAATTTCATAATGGAGATTAATATCTATCATATCTCATCTCTATTAACTTAAAGCATCTATGTTGGTCTAAAAACATCTTAATCCCTAACCTACTAAGCTTAATTGTAGGACTAAACTATCTGGTCTTCAACCCCATCAGAGACTTGAAAAAAAAAATAAAACTTAATTACCTGAGTGAATCGGAAGTACAGGTTAGCAGCTTCCAAAATGAAAAAATGACAGAGACAGTTTACTGCCTGAATAGTCACCCAAAACTCTATATTCTGGCCCAATATATTTCACAGACATATTTGTGAGGAAGGAACTACTGAGGACTTGGTTACTCTGTCTTGGCATAGTTAGGCTGTCGATGCTGCCTACATCCAAGCTTGCCCTTTTTTAAGCAGAATTCTGTCTGTGGTAGAAATGAGGACGTTTTGCCCAGTGGCTTGTTTGCCACATTTTAAGCCAACTCCATAAGGAGGTTCTTTGATGGTCATCTTCTTTGAGTCAGGCTAGGTTTTGCCAAGAGCTAACTTGTCTTGTTGTCAAAGAATCTTTAGAATAATAAAAACATCTTTAAATGCCATATTCTGTAAGTCTCTGAGGTTTTTGAAGACCTTATTTAACGATTTTACCTAATATATCTATAGAATCATATCTATTAGACCTAGAGTATATATTCTTGTGATAAAATTATACTGGTTTTTGACATGCTCATGATTTGCATCAATATACAAAATTCAATAACCTTGAATTAAAAAATAACCTTATTAATGAGTAAAAATTAGGGCTTTGAGATGAGGTGTAGATTCAATAATCTATCTTTTGTTCTATTCTCCCTCTAATTTCTATATCCCCCTTTCCTTCTTTTCGGCTCCTATCTCCTTACTTACAAAAGAAAGATAAAGAAAAAGAGATACATCCCTGAGTCAAACCTAGTTTCCAATAATACGTATAATCCACTCCCAATTAAAATAAGCACCTGTAGACCAAGATAATCAACAGAAACCTATCCAATCCCCTTAGAGAAAGTTCTTGGAAAGGTATTGCTGCATTAGAAGACACTGGTGTCGCCCATAAATGTTCTTTCCTAGAAATAGAAGGATGGTCTCAGATAGAATTGGTTAGGTTACCTTCTTGGGATGCTCTCTAGTAGATATACGTCACTACCCATGGTTTATAGGATTCTTTTTAAATTTGTGGCAATCCCTGACTTTTTAAAAATAGATGTTTCAATGTGTCTTTAGAAAGCAGATGATTCAGATTGGTGCTTCACTTGTGTATGTAAACTAATTTTAATGAAGGTGCACAATCTGAAAACCAAGTTAGTTTATTGATTTTGCATATACTAACTAAAAAGTGGGAATCAAATCAAACATTTATTAAAGATCACTTGTATGGTAAACATAAGCACACATACATTCATGCCTCTAGTAGATTGATGGTAAGGGTCAAGTATACTACATCCTAACAAATAGATGTTTTATTCCATGTATTACCCATGTCTAATATAAACTGTGACATTGGTGGGTATTTATGCAAGTGTACTGATGAACAAATAAATAAATTGCTTTCATTCTACATAATTTACCATTGGATGCAAGCCTGTCTCTGGAGCACAGGGGGATGGATTGGTAGGAAAAAGTACTTGGTATGCAAGTGTGAGAGCATGAGTTCAAAATTCCCAGTGCCCAATCAAAAGCTAGATATAGTTGCAGTATGCAAAACAGTAGTATTGGTGGATAGAGACAGGTAGCTATTGAGGATGAACTGATTATCATGACCTAGGTAAAGTGGCAATATGGTAAGGAGCAGTAGAGAAGGAAATTCTGTGTGCTCCTCTACCCTTGGGACTTAGAAACAGGGCCACACACATGTACCATACACACAAACTACAAAGGGGGATGGTACAGAAAGTGACATGGAGAAAGACAGTGAATATCACATACAAAAAAAGTTTGATTGAATTTTTTAATGATGTCTCAAGATCTGTAACACAATGTTGATTCCACTTTCTCCCTTCACAACCTTCCCATATGCTGTTTCTTCTTCTCCTCCTCCTCCTTCCTTCCTTCTTTCCTTTCTTTATTCCTCTATTTCTTTCTCTCTTTTTTGTTTTTGTTTTTGTGGGTTTTTTTTTTTGAGACAGAGTTTTCTGTGTAGCCTTGGCTGTCCTGGACTCATTTTGTAGACCAGGCTGGCCTCACACCCTCAGCAATCCACCTGCTTTTGCCTCCCTGAGTACTGGGATTATAGTCGTGTACCACTGTGCCCAGCCATCTTATGCTTTTTAAAGTGTGGATATAGAATGAACTTTCCTAACAGTTGGTTGATAAGCTTAGATGCCAGGAGCTTTTATAAACTCAAGAATTTATGTAAGAGATTGAAAAACCAAACACATTTAATTTTTTTTTTACAAGGTAGACTTTTGTACCATTTTTCCCCAGGCCATGAAAGCAGCTCCTTACCTGAGAGATCCTGGTCTTACTATACTACTTAGAAGCAGTTATATATTAAGAATGTTCAATGTCCTTAGTCATCAGAGAAATGGAAATCAAAACAACTCTGAGATTCCATCTTACACCCATCAGAATGGCTAAGATCAAAAACTCAAATGACATTACATGCTGGTGAGGATGTGGAGAAAGGGGGACACTCCTTCATTGCTGGTGGGAGTGCAAACTTGTACAAACACTTTGGAAATCAATCTGGCACTTTCTCAGAAAACTGGGAATAGGGCTCCCTCAAGACTTAGCTGTTCCATTCCTTGGAATATACTCAAAAGATGCTCCATGACACAACAAGGTCATATGCTCAACCATATTTATAGCAGCCTTATTTGTAATAGCCAGAACCTGGAAACAACCTAGATGTCCCTCAGTCAAAAAATGGAAAAGGAAATTGTGGTACATTTACACTATGGAATACTACTCAGCTATTAAAAACAAGGAAATCCTGAAATTTGAAGGCAAATGGATGGAACTAGAAATGATCATCCTGAGTGAGGTAACCCAGACCTCAAAAGATACACATGGTATATACTCACTTATAATTGGACATTAGCCCAACAGAGATGTCCCCTGAATGCCTTCACTTAGCCAGAGGTTGGGATAGATACTAGGACTTCCTATTGGGACTCTAGGTGAGAAAGGTAAGAAAGAATGAGGAAGTAGAAGGATTCAGAGGGTCCTAGAAACCTACAAGAAGACCATTAAGGCTGGTGGACCTTGACCCAGGGTGCTATGCACGGGCAATGCATGCAGTAAATCTAGAACCCCTATCCAGATCTAGCCAATGGACAGCACATTCTCCACAATTATGTGGAGAGCAGGAACTGACTCAGACATGAACTCTGGTGCCCCGTATTTGTCTACTTCCCTTTGGTGGGGAGACCTGGTGACACTCAGAGGAAAAGTAAGCAGCCTATCAGGAAGAGGCATGATAGGCTGTGATCTTATAGTGGTGGACAAGGTTCCCTTGTCATAGACCTAGGATGAAAGAGGGACAGAGGGGGAAAATGGGAAGATCAAGTGAGGGGATAACAATTGAGATGTAATATGAATAAATTACTTAAATAAAAATATTAAAAGGATGTGTCATCATCACAGTTTTGTAAAGTTTGCTTTCATGTGAGTATAAATCATGTATCTATGATGATGCAGATTTTTTTTCCTTCCTACAAACCATACACTGGAATTTTTTTCTGAAAAAAAAATCTGTTTTTACAATGAGTTACCAATCTTCAAGTGTAAATTAGGGTTTTTCTTTGAACTGTAGAGAATAGAAGGACTCCAAAAATGCAGTGCTTTGGTAGAAAACTCTATTGTACTAGAGAATTTGTGTATGCTGATGTCAGTTCACTTGTCACTATATAGGCTTTCTTTATTGCCAAATGAGTATAACTTCAAAATCAGAATAATTCTTTGAATTAATTTTTAAATGAAAAAGTTTTGTAAAATGTCAAATATATCAAAAATAATGAATAGCTCAGAAGATCTTTTAAAACAAGAAAAGTAATATACACCTACTATATGTTTTATTGATTTTCATGGTAAAAGTACTTTAGCACCATACTGTAAGTTGGAACATTTACTGGGCATCGATTATGTATCAAGCCTTTTCAGTTTACACTCAGATTGTTGTCCCAATAATCCTATGAAATTGGGATTTATGATTTTGACCCCACAGATGACAACAGCTAAAGAAATAAAACCTAAGAGAGATTTTCAACACGAAGAGAGGGGACTCAGAACGACTCAACCTCCCTCTAGTCACATTAAGCTTAGATGACGCTTTTTAAGGATACACATTTATCACTGTGGTAATTGGGAAAAGCGTCATTTTAATGTTCAGCTTTTAAACTGTTAGAATTTTTACTAGTTGTCAAAATTGGGAATTCTCCTGCCTCATCATCCTGGTTTCAAAAAAACTGCACGTAGATCTCGCCGTGCCTGGTTGAAAATGCATGGCATTCTCACACATAGAGATGAAACTCTGACGAGAGACTGAAGCGAATCATTCAGTGAGGTACACATGAGGAGATGTGAAGCCGCGAGGTTTGCAATACCCTGTGCTGTTGTGCAGTGAGAAGCAGAGAGGTAATGAGTTATACACTCTAATATTTGGATGGGATCATATTATCGAGTCTTAAATGTCAGTGGCTGGAGTTTATGTTTGATTTAGTGAGCATCAGAGCTTCATGGCCTGAGCCGTATGGCACTTCCTTTCACAGAACTGACTGTGAAGCTGGAGTTGGGGCATAAGCTAAGCTCTGAAGCCTAGGCTACTGAGACCCATAAGTGAGCCTACACACCTAGTTTCAGCCAGAGAGACAGCAGAGCTGCAGCTCAGGTTTGTGCGGAAATCACCCCATAGGAGGAACCGTGAGAACTTGAGGCCTTAAGTTCAAAAACACTGAGACATAGGTAAACCAATCATCCTTTCATGGGAGGTATTTTCTTAGACTGCTATGGCTTTGAAGAACTGATGCTCACTCTCGGTGGGTTATGGAGAGATTCCCTTTTGGCTTTCACGTAGGTATGGAAAGGAAGGTAAATGACAGAGAAGTGTTTGTACAAAAATCAGTAGGACCTACGTATATGTGATAGGAGAACTTGGAGGTAAGGAGAAGTTTAACGAGGAATCTGGCCTTCTTGAGCCAGCTAAATTATTGCACAGTAGTAATGATTATTGCACTGAAGGGATGGGCTCTCATTTTCACAGGCTCACTGATAACTCTTGCCATGTAGGAGCCAGTTAAAAATTCATAAAGTATTGTTCTAATGAATTGTTACCGGCCTTTCGAGGTTATTGGGTGACTATAATTTTGTACATGACAACTGTGTATCAATACTAAGTATGGTTCAGCCTGTCCTCAGCAGACTTGTTGACCAAATCTAATGCTCTGCCTTTCACATCAATCTTTCACACTTATCTATAGACTCTGCACCCTCACTCAGAGCTTCATAAACATGAGCCTCTAATGATTGAGTTTCTGCATTGATGAAGATAAAGAAAAAGGGTCAAATCTTCTGGGTTCTAATTCTAGTGCTATTGTTAGGTTGCTGACTGTACTTTAAATTAGTAGAACATCATTGAATTCAATCTGTTTGTTGAATTAAACCCCAAACGCTTGGCCATCAATTTTTATTTCAGTCAGTGAGAATGCACTCTTAGTATTAAACCAGTCTCTTGGCTTGTAGTTTGAAATTAGGGATCTGTCCAACCACACCTTTCCTGTAACATTTACATAGCAGAGCTTAATGTTCATAACTTTTTGTCTTTTGTTGCTTTGAGATGTGTTTTTCATATAACGCAGGCTGTTCATCAAATTTTCTGTGTATCAGTGCATGGATCACATGTCTGTAACTGCCAAGTGCTGGAATTATTGCCTGCATCACTGTGCTTGGCCTCAGTTTTTGTTTATAACTGAGTTGAAGACGTTTAATTGTGTAGGTTGGACTTGAATCTGTTGTCTCCCTGAGGAAAATTGGAAAAGAGAAATATGAATGTAAATAATAGAAAGGTATAAGAGATAGCGAAATGGGTGGTACCGTAGCAGTGTTTTTCAGATAACGTTTGATCTCCATCATTACAGGAATAAGAGAAAGGAACTGAAGGAACAACCTCTGTATCAATTTGAAATATAAACTTCTAAGCCTGTATTTGAAGGTAGATGTTTGTAGGGTTGGTGGGTTAAGATGGGAAGTATAAGATCTCAAGGGCTCATTTCTACATGAAAATTGAGAGGGTTCATTATTATACCACCCAGTGTTGACAGTATTCTTTTCTTATGAGTGTGCTTAAAAAACATTCTGTGACAATGTCAATAGTCAAAGTATTCTTTTTCTTGGTAACTGTCCCAGAGAATGGATAACACCCCAGTTATCTGACAGACTGTCAAGTGTGTATTTTCATCCATTTGGAAATGTTTAGATCTAATATTTACAGACTTGTTTTGGTAGGCAATCTAATTTTTAACTGTACTTCTATTTATATGAGGATAATTTTATTCTCCTCCAAAAAACAAAGTCTAAATCATACATGCATTTCAAAAAATAATCTCCAAGATTTTCCTTGCAATTCTTGTTTTTAGTTTTTATTTCCTGTACCAGCAGATTTCCATCACATTTGTTTTTCTAAAGAATGAAACACAAGTGACTAGGTGTGTGATATGCCCATCACCAGACAGTCAGATGGCAGGATGCAGACAGCAGTTCAGAGAAAGGAACACAGCCAAATCAATAGGCTCTGTAATGGAACTCACCCGACACAAACCAGCATAGAAGCATCTAAAAGTCGGGTGCTCTTCCATAATGGAGAGCAATTTTAGTGACTGAACAGTCAGCAAAGGTAAATGGATTTCTTAAATGATAACAGAAAAAAATAGGTCAAAGGGTTAAAACAACAAAGATGAAAGTAAGGTGTATAAAATAACTATTTCTATCTTTCCATCCATTTTTTTCTATGTAAACAGCAAGCAGGCTGCTGGGCTTTGGTTTTATGTATGTCTTGTTATTAATGGAGGGTATTAAAATATCCCTATTATTAATACATATTTGTTTAATGTAATACAGAACATCTAGTCTGTAGAAAACACTGACAGATTCTAGACAAGCAATAACAGTATATGGCAGCATTTAATCTTGTGCCATAGCCAAGTAAATTACAATATAAATAGGTTGTTTAAATGTAAAAAAGATTACTGTAGAGTGAGAGTAATTAGGTAGAAGAATTAGATGTGAAATGGTCCCCAGATAAGTTAAATTATAGTAAAATAGAATTCTTATATATAATATATAGTAAACTATATTCGTGCTACAAAATCTTTTGACAGATACCTATTAACTTAAAATGTAATTACAAGTCAATTTTCTCTTACATTCCAAACTGTATCTTTTATAGTTGTTTTGCACACAATGTGCGCATGCGCACCCACGCACGCTCACACAAACACACACACACACACAGACTAATACTACAGGTAAATATATTCACACATGCAGAAAAAGCAAGTGTTTCAAACATGAAATTATGGATATCAAGGTGGTATTTTATTTTTACTTTCCTGTGTTTCACAGGAAGTTTCAAATAGACCCAATATGATTTTAATTTGATCCATGGGACCTTTAAAAGAGAAGCTGGAGAGTTGGCCTAGTGGTTAACAGCAAATACTAGTTTTGCCAAGGGCCTAAGTTCCGTTCCCATCATCCATGTCAGGTAGCTCACAATCATCTGTTACTACAACTCCAGAGAATCTGACATCTGGCTTGAGCAAGCACCTGCATTCACATAAACATACCTGTAAATAGACATACACACGTAATAAAATACACATAATTAAAAACAAAATAAAACAATTTAATTGCAATAAAGATTATTGCAATAAATGCAATAAGTCATTTAAATCTTAGAGTTAATTATAGTTACTAAATAATAATATAAATTATGTATTATTGAGAAGGAGTTCCATATAACAAAAACATAATTAGACACCTTTAGATTTCCTCATCAGAATTTTAAGATGATTATCAGTTATGTACCTTTTATCCTAAACCCTCTTTACAGATACATGGGAGCAATGCACAAACCCTGAATGCTCTTCTTTACCATGGTTCAGTTCATGTTAGGTGATGATAATTAAACACTGCTGAGGAGGTGCCTATTGTCATCAGATGCAAGAGTGTTGAGGTGGCTTAGAGCATGCTGAGAGAGAGGTCAGGCTTCACACTTTATAAAATATGGCTCCTAGGGAAGAATAACTTAAGAGGGTGGCACTTGAACAAAAATCTGAGTGAAATAAGAGGGTCAGCCAGAAGCCACCTGAGAAAGTCAATTTAAAAGTGCAAAGACCTGAGGCGATAGCTTGCACAGTGTGGGTCGAAGTATAAAAAGGGGACAAATAACCTTGTTCAAAAGTCAAGCTAAGAAGTGTTAAGATTTTGTACGATGGATGTAAGCCCTATATGACTGTCACCTTAGATTACAAAGAAGGTGTGGGCATATGAGTCAGTGGGTAAAGCCCATGTAAAGTTGGGCATGGTGATATGTCTGTAATCCCAGGGTTCATATGATAACATGGGAAATACAGAGAAAATACCCAGAATTCCACATGCCAGCTAAATTAGTGTAGAGATTGGCAAACGAGAAAGAGACAGGGTTTCAAACACAGTGTAAGGAGATGCCTGACACTTGAAGGTTTTCTTTGACTTTGACTTTTATGTACTTTGTAGGCTATGAGAGGCACATAAACGCACAGTCGTCGTTGTCGTCATCATCGTCGTCATCGTCATCATCATCCTCTCTCTCTGTCTCTCTCTCTCCCCCCCCTCTCTGTCATAAACATGCACACACTCAAGGCTGACCACACACACACACACACACACACACACACACACACACACAGAGAGAGAGAGAGAGAGAGAGAGAGAGAGAGAGAGAGAGAGAGAGAGAAGATGCTGACAAACACATACATACACACTCACACACACCAGCAAGGAGAGAGAGAAGATGCTGACAAACACATACATACACACACACACACACATACTCACAAGTGGGGACAAAAGGCTGACCCTGAACACAAGTAGGGGTAAGAAGCTGAGAAGCATAAACACACACAAGCAGGGAGAACACACACAGGGGAAGATACACATATATAAACATACACACACACACACACACACACACACACACACACACACACACATATACACACACACATTCATGGGGAAGAGGCTAAGGAAAGGAATAGTAGTCACTAACTACCACTGGTAGTTTTGACTGGATGAGTTGGATGCGATCTGAAATTTATTCTCTTTCTTTTTATTTCTTTCCAATTTTTAAAATATATTTTATTAATTTATTCATATTACTTCTCAATTGTTATCCCATCCCTTGTATCCTCCAACTCCTCCTTCCCCCCATTCTCCCCTTACTCCCTTCACCTACAACTGTGACTGAGGGGGATTTCCTCCCCCTGTATATGCTCATAGGGTATCAAGTCTCTTCTTGGTAGCCTGCTATCCTTCCTCTGAGTGCCACCAGGCATCCCCATCCAGGGGACGTGGTCAAATATGGTACACTAGAGTTCGTGTGTTCTTTTCAATTTTTAAAACCAAACAGATAAAGCACATTTAGAGGGCTAATGACATAAGGGCAAGCAAGAGTGAATGAGTAGTGATGGATTGAACTAATAATAGAAAAGAAGTGTAAGTGTGATAGAATCAGAAATTGCCTGAATATATTTGGCCTGGGTATGAAAAGGATGAAATTTTAACTTTAAGAAAACACGTACTACAAGATATTTTTTTGTTGATGTTATTGAAAATTTCAGGTAGAGTCCTTGAATTGATCACTCCCTAGTCTAGCCTGAAATCCAGTCGATAATGAAGATGAAGAGATTGGTACCTGTAGGGACATAGGTAGATTTTCAGGAAGGCAATCTTTCATACAATAGATAAGATGATAAGTTGCTGATCCTGGAAATTTGAGACTGCTAGAGCCACTGCATTGGTACCAGAGGCAAAGCCGCAAAGGAAAGTTATGTGGAAGGACATCAAAAGAGGTAAGACATTTCAAGTGTTATTCTTGAATTACTATTTTAGTCTACTTTAAAAATAGACCCAAATATCTATAACTCTTTAGAAATGAAATATATTTTCTTTCTGTTGTTGTTTTGGTGGTAGTTTCTCAAGACAGGGTTTCCGTGTGTAGCTCTAGATGTCCTGGATTTCACTCTATAGACCAGGCTGGCCTCAAACTCACAAAAATCCACCTGCCTCTGCCTCCCCAGTGTTGGGATTAAAGCTGTGTGCCACCACCGCCCAGCTGAAATATATTTTCTTATTGAGAGATCAAAGTAATCTTGTTCCTTTGGTAAATACTACTTTTATGCTAGGAGCATATCTCCCTTTTTCCATGTTACATATATAAGTCTCTCTTATTTTCCAAAACAGTCAAGATAGGAGATAATGTGGAGGGACAAAGCAGAGTTGGTGTGTAACCATTCTATGGTTGTGCAGACCATCCTTTTAGAACTACTCAAACAGAAGCTGGTGAGATGTCTCAGTGGTTAAGGGCAATTGTTGCTCTTGGAGATGACAGGGATTCAATTGCCTTTTTACCTCTGTAGGTACCAGTCCCACATGTGCTCTACATTCATGTGTACAGGCAAAACAGCCACATATTAAATAAAATGAATCATTATGCTAGGATTCTTTGATTTGTTTTCTAACACTTCAAAGGATAGTTATGAATATATTAAAGATCTTTGGAGATTTGGCCCTATGTCTTTATCCATTACTTTGCTTGTGAGGGTTTTAATTCTTGGGAAGTAATAGACAGTAAACTTATGGAAATGTCTGATCTTGAAGAGATCCCTTCTTAAAGGACTAATATGATTGAAGAAAACATTAAAGCTGTACACCAGAGACACTTTTTGTTAAATTAAGAAAACTTTAGACACAGCGTGGAGACTCGGTGCAGAACATACATTGCATGAATGTGTGAAAAGAAGCAGGAACATCAAGATATTCATATCATGAATTCAGCTGCATCTAGGAGAGATGCTTCAATACAAAAGAAAAACATAGAAAGCAAATGTGTTCATCTCAAGGCAAAAAGCAGGCACAGTATTTTCTGATGTGGTAATCAGATATCACTGTAATAAGTTAAAGGCTGGCATGTGATACAGGTGAAAAGAAAACCAGCTACCTAAGCCATATAAAGGGAGCTCTTTTCCCCATTACCTTAATACCTGGGATTAAATCCTTGGACATACTGGGTGAATACTCTACCACTGTATCCTCCAATCTTAATATTATGTTTTATTTTTAGACCAAGCCTTCCCAACTTATCCAGTTTGCCCTTAACTCATTTACTAGGCAGAAAAACCTTGAACTTCTTTCTGATCCACCTGCCTCATCCTCTCTAGAGGTTAGGAATACGAGCCTGTGGTATTCCTTGCTATTCAATGTATAACTTCAGTTATATAAATCTGAAATGTGTTTAGATGAACTTTTTTTGTTGTTTTACCTGCATATGTTTATGCATGTGGGTTCCTACTGCCTACAGGAGTGAGACTAGGGTGTCAGATCACTCACAGAGGGAGTTATAGGTGGTTTTCTGCTACCTGGTGGGTGCTGGGAATTGAACTTGGGTCTTCTGTAAGAGCATCAAGCACTTTTAACATCTCTCCAGAACCTGAAGTGTTTTCTCTTTTTAAATCAGAAACAAATACTCACTTCTAGATTCTAGAAGATTTTTGAGCTGTGGTTTTGGTATAGTTTGGAAGCTATTACATTGTTCCTCATATATAAGACGTTGTGTCTTAGGGCATTAGAAACATACCTTTAAATCAATTAATGTATTCAACAGATACTTAGCTTTATGAGAATACAAATCAAATATAAAAGAGTGAGAATCAGTGTCTATGGAGAAAGCGCTCAGGTTGGTTTTCTTGGCTGGTGTTTCAGTGGCATCTGTCAGGTGCGGGGGCTGTAGCTCAGCTAAGTTCTCAAAGCATCGGAAGGAGGTCCTGTGACTCTCTTCATATGTAGTGTGAATTCAACAAGGGAGTATTTTCTCTATATGCTTTCTGATTATGAAAAAATGAGATTACCCCAGACAGAATTGGGTATAACTTGTAACAGAGACAAGCCTGTATTCCCTTTGGCAATGTTCATGTTATTCCAGGAATTCTCATTCACTGCTCATGCAGGGCAGTGTCCGCTGACTTCCCACCTAGCTACGTGCTCACTTAACTTACACGACTACAGTCTCCTGAGCAATATTGTTTCAGAATAGTGAGTCTAAGAGTGTAAAATGAAACCAAGGGAATGAATCCTATATTGACTTAGGAGCCATCTGAGAATGGCGGTGACTGTGTTTCTCCTCCAGCAACGTCTGTTCAGATGGCTTGTTTACAGCTACAGTGCATACTGGTTTGAATCATGTGCACACTCCTTGCAGTATAAGTGGCTTGGTAGTGGATTTCTATTCAGAGTATGATTTTGTACTATAGTTGCTACTGATTTGAAATCTATTAGTACATAGAGGTAGCTTCATAAACACATTGTACTCATATTTATAGTCACAGACATAGGGTGGGGAGACAAAATAATTCTAATCACAAGGAATTTCTTAGTAAAAAAGAAAAATACTGTATATCCTTGAATCCTTGGCATACAGTAGTCTCAAGAAGATTTGATAAAATTAGCATTACTACAGCAGGAATGCCTGAGAATGTGAGTCATTATCAAAGGAAGAAAGGTGTGGGGCTGGGAAAGACGCTGCTGGGCAGTTCCACTTGCAACATGTTGAGATTGTAGGGAAGACTTAGAAGACGCGGAACAGGGCAAGAAACTCAATATGTATTAGGGAATTCACCTGTTCTCTTTTAAGGTCAGAAATTGATAGAAAAGAGCAGCTGTAAGGCAATCTGAGCTTCTTCAACAAAATGCCACAGACGGAATTATTTAAACAAGAGACACATTTATTTTCCCTCAGTTCTGCAGTCAAAAGTCAGTCGTGCCCAGCCTCTGGCAGGAGCTATCTTGAAAGGTTGTAGACACCTGCTATTTGGCTGTGTGCTCACCTAGGTGTTCCTATACTTGTATGGTGTGTGGTGTGTGCCAAGGAGGTGATGTAAAGTGAGGGAAACAGATATGAAAGGAAAAAGAGAAAAGAAGAACACTAATTCTTTATAGTGTCTGCTAAAAACAAGGTATGGCCTTCCCTGTCTTAGCTTCAAATTCGACTTTTCCTTGTTCAGTCTCAGTTGGACCCTTGCCCAAGCCATACCTGTATGTATGTTACACTGGATCCCAAAAATGTGAATTTGATGGGAAGGACACAGCTTATTCCACAAAAGTAGCTAAAACCCAGGAATGGGAGAATCGTGCTTTACATGTAAGGAACGGGATTCAAGGAACTGTAATTTATAGTCCATAATGATGGAGGATGAGGAAGGCTGTCGTGTCTGTTTGAAAGAATGATCCCAAGAGAAGTCCTTCTAGATTAGCAAAAACCAAGGACCCCCCCCCCACGTAAATATATGCTTTCATTTAACAAAGCGAACAAATGCTTGTAAAAAGCCTCCACCACAAACATATGGGAATATGGTGTCTGCCACCTGAAACCATGTTGATGTCCTGGCCAACTGTAGTTGGAAACCCCGTGGAACACCATGTTCGGTGCTGCTGCTGACTGTAAAGGGCTGGGGAGCTTCTCTTGAAGAGGTATCAATGACTTCAGGCCGACTCACGGTTGAGAATGAGAGATAAAGAAGACTTCTGTGATAGCTTTTCTCCCCTTAACCCTTACCGCCCAAAAGAAAAGGCCTAGACAGGAAGCCACAGAAGAGAAATCCAAAAATTGGGGGTACATTTGCTGAATTGTACCTCTTCACAGTTGATGGCTTCCCGTGGGAGTGGGGGTGGAGAAGGACCCAGTTTTATTTAAAAGACTGACCACTATGAGTTTGGTCATGCTCCAGTGAGAATATGGGCAAAACACATTAGACTTGGTAGGTTTTCTTCTTCTTCTTTTGTTCTGGGAGAGATCACAAGGGTCACATGAACCTACGAGGACCAGAAGGTGATTGTGCATTAATTGAAATTTCCAAACAATAAATAAAATATGGGAAAATAACATAAAGCTACATCAGTCCAGTTGCTATTTAAGAAAAAATTAAATTTCAAAAGGAATAGTGAACTTTCCGACACTACTCTTTCTCTATTAACTATTATCTCTTTTGTTCCATAGTAGTACGAAAGACGTTGGATTTCTGAGCACAGTGCTTATAGTTCAGTGTCTATTTGCCACTATTGAGGAAGAAACGTATTTGAAGTCCTCTATGACGACTCACCCCACAGAACAGTCAGTGTTTAATACACTGGGGCAACTCCAGTCATATGCTTCTTGTTATTTAGTGTGACTCAGCTCATACAGTGAGGAGAGCCCTTCTCATGACTTAGTTTAGGGAAATCAAAACAGCACACACACACACACACACACACACACACACACACACACACACACACACTCGAATCAACAACCACAATATTTAAAACCCTCAAGCCCTAAGCTACAATTGTGAGCAAAGAACTGTCTGAAGTGCTGGTATTATTCCAAATAGGGTGACCAGATATCCATGAAAGAAACCCCTAGGAATGAGTAGTCCACAGGAAATATGAACAGAGCTGCTCTATTGCCATGGACCTCGAGGCCCCAGCCACAAAGAGGGCTGGGAAGCAATCTGAATAATTCTTCAAGCCTTAATTTTTTTATCTTATGCTGATCCTGAAACTTTGCAGAAACAAATATTTACTGATAGATTTTTGAAATTCTAAAAATTTGAAGGCAGACTTCTAACATAAAAAGGATCCTCTTCAAAGGCTGAGGAATTTTTTTTTTTTGGTTTAAAGTTAATAAGAAATTTCTTTCTAGTCATCTGTTGCTAATTCTGACCATGAAACTCCACAAGTTATACATAATAAAGAATATTGATGATTGGGTATTCTAAGGAACTATTACGAAAGGAAAAGTGACAACAAAGCAGAATATGTGGGTTCTTAAATTGTCCAGTTGTCTAAATTTTTAAAAAGCAATTCACAAAAGTGCAGGAAAGCATATCTTATAAGTTTGAAAAGCTGGTAAATAAATTTCCATTGAGAAAGTACAAATGGTGAGCTTACAAATCAGACTTCATGTTAGCTTTATAAAATGCATTGATCCAACTAAAGGAAATTTTGCTTTATGTATTAAATGACAGTATAAAGATACCATGTTTAAGAGTTACTTAGTTTGTTGCTGCAACTTAATCCCCAACAGGAGCAAGTTAAGGAGAGAGGTTTATTTTGCTCACAGTTCAAGGGTATAGGCCACCGTGATGGTGAGTTCCTGGCAGCAGGAACTTGAGGTATCTAGTCATATTGCATCTAAATCAGTGACACTGCTACTGATACCCCCCCCTTTTTTTTTTTTATTTAGTCTGGTACCCACGACAAAGACGGTGCTGACTACATGTAGAATGTGTGTCCTCACTTTGTTAATATACTTTAGAAAGTCCCTCACAGACAAGCCCACAGCTTTGTTTCCTTGATGACTCTAAATCCTGTCCTTAAAAATCAAAATTGACCATCACACTATATCACATGGAATGAAATATATATGTATATGTATATATATACTTTACTTTTATTTTGTGTGTATAAGTGTTTTGCCTGTATTTATGTGTGCACCCCACATATGTGCCTGCTGCCTATAAGGGTCTGAAGAGGGCATCATATACCTAAAACTGGAATTACATATGGCTGTTAGCTGCCACCTGGGTTCTGGGAATTAAATCAGGTTCCTCTGCATGAGCAACAAAGAGTTATAACTTCAGTGCTGCCTCTCCAGCCCCTTTCCAACTTTTACAAATACAATATGTAGTAATTCTGGAATTGAAAGTGTAATAGCTAAGATGAAAACATTAATAAAGTATCTCAATAGATTTGACCTGGTCCAGGAAATAACACACATATTAAAATACAGGTAAGTTGAGATTTCTGGGGAAATCAGAAAGGAAGATATGAACTAACAGAGCCTCAGAAGCTGTCAGACAGTACATCTTTAGCTATATGAAAATACATGTATTGGAAGTCTCAAAGGAAAGCAGACACACAGAGAATAGTTGAAGAAGAGATCTCCACGTCAGATTTGATTTAAAAAAAATCTTAATCTATATATCCAAAACACTAGTGGTCTCTGTCTAAGCACAGCACAACCAAGCTGTCAAAAGACAAAAAGAATGATTTTTTTCCTTCTTATTTTCATTTTATGTGTATGAGTGTCTTGCCTGCATGCATGCATGCACATGTTTGCAGTGGCCACGGAGACCAGAAGAAGGCACGGCACCCTCTTTCTGGGACTGTTATTACAGATTATTGTAAATTGTCATGTGGGTGGGGCAATCAATTCATGGTCCTCCGGGAGAATAGACAGTGCTCTTAACTACTGATCCATTTCTCCAGCCCCAGAAAAAGAACCTCCAGTGCAGCTTGGTAAAGCACTTCCTTGTCAGCATTTCCTCAGATCCAGGAACTTCTTTTTAAGATTAACAGCCTATATAGCTAGGAAGAGCATAGATAAAGTGTTGGCTTCAAAGGCATAAGAAAAAATTATTACTAACCAAGGATTTTATATATAGCCAAATTAATGCATTAAAATCTAAGGAGACTTACGAAATTCCAAGATAAACAAATTGAAGAAATTGTTGAAAACAGCTGTGTTAATAAAAATGGCATCCAATAGAGACTAACATAAAAGGGAATTGGATAGAGACTAAGTGCCCTTAAGTAAACAAAGGACATATAATAAAGCAATTCTTTGTGTAAAAGTACCATAGGGATGTTTTAATTTGTGACTCTTTCATCATTTAAAATGCAGCTATCTTGTTTTAAAATTTAAATAACTACAATACAAAGAAACATTTTCAAATCTGATCAACGTGTTTAAAAAAAGAAGGACAGAAAAACACCAAAAGGAGAAAGGCAAATAATTAATCTGAGAATAGAAATGAAATGAATGAAGAATAGGAAAAAATGTTAGAGTTTTTGGTGACTATTCAGGTAGAAAACTGTCTCTGTCATCTTCTCATTTGGAAAGCTACTAACCTGCACTTCAGGCATACTCAGGTAATAAAGTTTATTCCTTCTCAAGTCTCTGATGGAGTTGAAGACCAGGCAGCTTAGTTTTACAATGAAGCTCAGTTGTTTAGGGATTAAGATGTTTTTAAGTCTATATAGATGTTTTAAGTTGATAATGACAAGATGTGATGGAGATTGATTTACACTCAGAAGTTTAGATGTACCAAGATAGAAAAGATGTTTTCTTCAAAGCTGTCAAGTACAAATAGCAAAAACACTAAGAATGTAACATTTATATAATTCCTGATTGTGTCATGGTTCTTCTTGCTATAGGTAGCTTATTATGTGTGTGTGTGTGTGTGTAATAATATAAATGTATATGTAAAAAAAATAAAAAACAATGAAAATAACAAGAAATATAAATATTGTCTCTTTGAAAATATTAAAAAATTAAAAAGACCATTAATGAGGAAGATGAAGAAGACAGTAACATCCTAAATTATTATAAACAAAATGTGAAGACAGGGAAGCCTACAAACTTTATAGAAATAAAGCATATTATATGTATACAGTTATTCCACATATGTTTGGTTACTGTAGCAAACTATTACAAAGTTAATGGCCAAAATGAAGAAAAATTTATTTTTTCACAGTTATTTTGTTCAAAAGACTGAAATGGGATACATTGCACTCATACTTGGGTATGTCTATATTGTAAGGGTGTGGAAGCTCCCTTGCTCTCCATCTTCTAGATTGCTCCATCATTTTTGCTTTCATCTTTCACCCATCTTTATGGCCAGAAATAGCTGGTGGAGTCATCTCTGCCACCAGGCTAGCTCTGATGGCTCTTCTTCAGTTATGATCTCTTTTCTTTGTGCTGTACTCACCCAAACACTCCGTTTAACACCTATTTTAAGCTTGGATAATCAGCTTTCTCAATTAAGTTGTCCTGTCACTGACTCTGCCCTGTCTCCATTTTTGTCCTCCACTATTTAGAACCTAGTGCTTGCATTCACTCTGGCTTCATCACCCAGATGACTGTCCTTGTTTTAAGGTCAAGCAATTAGCAACTTTAAACTTGTCTGCCATCTTTATTGCTCTTTGCCAAGATACTCACAGGTTCCATAGATTGCGATTTGATATTTTAGAGGCTCATGATTCTGCCTGCCAAAAAATGCTATGAATAATGTATGGTAACAAATTAGATAACTTAAATGAAGCCGACAGATCCCTAGAAAGATGAACACTGGAAATTATATCAAAAGGAAGCAGAAAAATCTGAACAGATGTATAAGTTAAAGGGAGTTCATTTACATTAAAGAAAATATTTTAAACTTTCTACAAAAAGCTCAAGCTTTATGTATATTGAATCAATGATGGATTATACCAAAATATCAAGTACAATTACTAAGAACCCTGTGCCACTCTGACCCTACACTCCACTAAAAGAATAACAATAAAATAGGAAACACTCTGCAGTTCATTCTATTGGGGTAATATTATCTTGTTGCCTCGAAATCTAATTTTATTACCAAAACAAAAGGTCTATGTCCTTTGTAGATAAAAACGGAAAAAATAGACAAAACAACAACAAAACAAAGTGCTGGTAAACCCAACATAGTACAGCAAATGAATAGGGTACATGCAGCATGACCAGGTAGGATTTATTATTAGAACTGAAGTTTGATTCACCATCTAAAATCAATGAATATCAAATGGAAAAATAATACCACATGATCATCTCAACAGAATCAGAAAAGCAATTGAAGAAATACAAACTATACGAAATCCAGACCTAGAAATTAACTTTCTTGGGCCTGGTGAGATGGCATACTTGCAAAGGACACTTATCGGGCCACTCACAACCACTTGTAAGTCCTACACCAGATCATCCGATGTCCTCTCGAAGTCTCTGTGGGCACCTGTACTCACATGCGTACTAAGACTCATGTGAGGAACAGAAATGAATGATAAAAATAGAGACAGAAAATAGAAGTGAGCAAGAAAATTTGATAACTTTGTTTCAGATGAAATTTTTTTTCACGTTTCTTTCAACACAGCGACATTTCTTCTGATTATGACTTAAGTACTAATATTATTAATTAAGCCTATCTAGCTGTCCAGGTAAATATTTGAGTGCTCTGCTACTGCCTAAATCTGCATGATGTTAATACCTGAGTGTGCCTTAGGTATTATTAGAAAATATCAGAAATAAAAATTTCACCCTAAAACATTTCACTCATGTGAAATAACAGTGCCTGGCCAGCATTATGTATTTTCACTTCTTTATTCTTACTAATATGTAAGACTTCATTGCTATTTAGAATATATGCAGTTGGTACATTAACTCAAATAACTTAATGTTGGTTCTAATTTACATTCTAGAGATGTTACTTTAGGACAGTTGCATGCAGAAGATACATTAATAGATAAATCAGAGAATTTGATGTTTTAGATATATTTTTCACTGATTTCAAAAATCTTTAAACTCTTCAAATGCATGGCGATATTTTCTAAATGTTGTTAGCCACATTTTTCAGTATTGATGGAGCCTACATTAACTCATGGCAAAGGTACAAAGAATGACACACAAACACACACACACACACTTCTGATATTTTTCTGAAATTAACATATATCCATTATGTTTGAAACTACTGTGGTTATATTTTGTGGCATAGAGGGATACTATTTTTATGATGTTTACCCACCTTTTACAGGACTATTTTCAGAGTGAGGTTGGAGACATATCTTAAATCAGATAATTTCATAATGTTGTGCCTAACACTTCAAATTTTGGAATAATTTCTTAAAACAGTGACTAGCATTCATTCTTGTAAATATTAATCTGAGGATGTCAAATAACTATGAATAAACATTTCTCTTAGCCACAGACAGTGCCCCTTCTGTTTCCAAACTCACATGTTATCTGTTTCCTAACTTCTCACTCATCCTTATATTTTACTAGAGAAAAATTTATGGATGCCTGGGAAATGAGTGCCTCAGCTTTGTCCCCCATTCAGGTTTTCATTCCATAGGATTCTAACAGAGTGATTCTAAGTGGAAGCACAGGATAGAAAGATGAGGGACTTGTGCTCCGAGTCTTAACATCTATAGTTAATACTTCCAAAACTCGATGACTCAATTCCTCCTCATTATGGAGTGACTTCTGCTCTGTTGTATCACAAAACACCTAGGTTATATTGAAAACCATATTTATTGAGAACATAGTTGAGACCTACTAATTCTCTACTGTAAAAGAGTCCTCTACAGATTGTGCTCTACTTTAGCAAGTATATCAAAAAAGGAGAAACTCAGCAACCTCGTATTGTAGACTTCCTATTAGTGATTTGTATGAGACATTGTCATGGAAAAATTCACCACCTATATATAGGATTTTTGGAAATAAACTTTGGTAAGTGTTTGTTGGACAGTTTGCTTAGTTCCTTTTTGAGTATAGGAAAATAAATATGATTAAAATAAAAATTAGTGAAAAAATTTAACATTGGCGATTAAGATTTACCATGTGACTAAGACAACTCAGGTGCTTTGAAAAGCAATAGGTTAAGAAGTTAACAAGATTAAAATCCATTCTTTATTAAATGAATACACACACACATACATACATACATCCTAGTCATAGCCACATCCCTCCTCACCCAGTCCCACCGTACCTCCCTTTCCCCCTCCCCCTCCCCTACTTCTCAGAAAAGGGGAGTGCTTTCTTTCCCATCCACCACAGTTCATCAAGTCCTATCAGGACTGAGCATGTCCTCTTCCCCTGTAGTCTGGCAAGGCAGTCCTGCTAGAGGGAAGTAATCGTAAAGTTAGAAAGGGAGTCCCTGGAGATAGATCCCCTGCTCCAATTACTAAAGGATCCACCTGAAGCCTGAGCTTCCCATCCGCTATATCTGCGTATGGGGCCTAGGTCCAGTTCGTGCCAGGTTGTTAGTTGGTGCCTCATCTCAGCAAGCCCCTCTGGGCCCTGGCTGGTCTTCTTGTGGAGCTCCTGTCAACTTCACAAGACTCCCTACTCTTCACCCTACTCTTCACTGTGAGTCTTAGCAGCTGCTGGGTGGAGCCTTTCAGAAGACACCTCGGCTAGCTCCAGTCTGCAAGCATAACAGAATATCATTAATAGTGTCGTGTGTGTGTTCTCTCTCATGAAGAGGGACTTGCTTTGGCTCAGGTATTGGCTGGATATTCTGTCAATCTCTGCTCTGTCCTTATCCATGTATAACTTGTAGGCAGAGTGAATTTTGAATAGAAATTTCTGTGGGTGTGTTGGTATTTCCCTGTCTCTGCTAGGAGACTTGCCTAGTTACAGGGTGTCCCAAGATCTGATTTCCACCCACATATCTCTCTGTGGTTCCTCTCTGACCTTGTTCCCTCTTTTCAACCACTACCTCTGTCTATACTACTCTTGTGTATATGCTCAAAAGAAGCTTCACCATACAACAAGGAAGGTCATTTGCTCCACTATGTTCATAGCAGCTTTATTTCTAATAGCCAGACTCTGGACACAATTTGTGTCCCTCAGCTGAAGAATAGATAAAGAAACTGTGGTACATTTATACAATGGAATACTACTCAACTATTAAAATATAAATAAATCATGAAATCTGCAAGCACCTGAATAGAACTAGAAAAGATCATCCTGAGTGAAGTAACCCAGGCCCACCAGAAAGACACACATGGTGTGTATTCACTTATAAGTGGATTTTAACCATGTGGTACAGTATAAACATACTACAATGCAGGGACCCAAAGAAAATAAGTAATAATGAGGATCCAAGGAAGGACACTTAAAACTCACTCAGAAGTCTATTACTCTTTAGATTTTCACTGAAGGAAAGTAAAACCACAACTCCAGAACTGAGGAACAGGAGCTCTCCTTAAGGTAGTAAATAGATTGGAAGATATAGACACTCACCTCACAGGGAGTTCTCCCAACACTCTTCTCTGAAAGGAGCAAACTTCTATTGAGGAATTATTTTCAGCTTCTGGCCTGTCAGGATGTCTGAGGGCATTTTGATGGTTTCTTAATTGCTAATTGGTGTGAACATGCCAAGCCCAATGTTGAATATACATATCATCCCTAAGCAGGCAATCCTGGTTGAACTTGGGAGCAAGCACATAAGCAGCATTCCTCTGTATCCTCTCTTTCAGTTCCTGTCTTCAGTTCCTGTCTTGGATTTCCTTTATGATGGATTCTAATCTGTAAGCCAAACAAACTTGTTCCTCTCCAAGTTGCTTTTGGCTGTTGCTTTTATCACATCAATAGGAAGGTGAACAAAACACTGTCAGTTTGGTAAAGTTGAAGGCAAGGAAAATTTTTATATTTGTATAGCATAATTTCTTTGAACTAAGTAAGAAATTTACATTTGTTTTCCCACAGGAAAAGATGGATACATTCACAATTAACATCTAGTGAATATTATATCTTGTTTCAATAATGCTATTATTTAACTACATTGTGTAGTAGTTTTGTGAATATGAACCTGTAACATACAAATTTAATTAAAGAAAAGATATATGTTTATGTATGTGCATCTCTAAATGTCTACACACATTAATTATATTTATTGAGGCCATATATTCAGATACAAGTACTACTCAAAACCACCCCGCATTTTTGGTTTATGAATGACAGTGTCTTCTTATGAGTCACCATTATGGCTTACATTTCTTGTCCTTGCTAAGTATTTTTGTTTAATAAATACTATTTGTTTTACAAATTCATATGAAAAGTAATCTCCACAAAGTATTTTCCTTTATTGTGTGTGAGTGCTTATTTTCTGAATAGTCACATAAATATGTGTCTATTGATTGAGCATACCAATATACCATTTGAAATACTAATTTTGTTATGCTGACTACAATGTTCCACTCCACTCCACTATTGTATTAGCCCTTTATAATATTGAGATTGTGTTTTCAGTGTCTAAAAATTTTTCGGATATATGTGCACTGCATTATGTGTTTGAAACACTGCCTGTTTACAAAGTGGGTTGTTATGATCCCAGACACGCATCTCAATGAACTCCTATTCTTTTAAAACGTTTCAGTGTACTTTTCAGACATCGACATCAAGCCTACACATGGTCCCTTGCTTTACTGTTGTTTTCTACAATTCTTTGCCTAATACTTGTCCATCTTGTTGTTATCATTGTAGGCTTTGAACTTTTAAAAAACCTACTTTATTTGGGGTTCTTTAATACTTACACCTCCCTTCCAACTCGCCTACCCTAGATAGGAGAAAAAAGAGGTTAATGGGAACAGGAGTAGACCCTTTTAGACTCAGTTCCTTGGAGAGATTCCACTGGTGTAGTCAGCAGGATTCCAGCAGACCTGTTAAAAAGCAAACCGGCAATTCATCTTGTAGCTGATGGAACCCAGAGCAGCAGCTGTAACTGGGAGCAGCAGCCAGAACCCAGGACCTCACTGCAGCGGTTCTCTCTAGGAGCATCTTGAAATGGAGTGATCAATGGCCAAGACCATGCTTTTGTTATGTGTGTGTGTGTGTGTGTGTGTGTGTGTGTGTGTGTGTGTGTGTGTGTATACACACATACTCTCAGAGTCCGTACTAGAATGTTTATATTTTGGGAAAGACCATGCCCCTGCAAGAGGTGGTTCCTCTCCTAATGTACAAACATCACCTGTTCTCTCCCAAGTTTGTGTTCAGCGAAAAAACACCACACGCCCTCACACAAATCTGTTTCACATCCCACAATTGGTATCACAATGAACTATTCTTTTTAAAGTTTTCAGTGTACTTTTCAGATTTCGGTATCAAGCCTACACTTGGCCTCTTGCTTCACTGTGGTTTTCTACAATTCTTTGCCTAATACTTGTCCTTGTCGTTGTCGTCATTGTCACCATCCTCCTCCTTATCATCATCATCAACAACAGCAATATCTTCAGCAAATGCTTAATGTGAGGAATTAAGCAGATTTCTTTTTTGTTTGTTTGTTTGTTTGATCATACCACAGTTCTTAAATGTCATGACTCCATCAGAGTTGATATAAATTTCAGGGAAGAAAGCTGTGTTTACAGAGAGCCACTCTGGTTAATAACACATTATAAATATCACATTGCACTGTTTTTGTTTTTGATTTTGATATGTGAAGCCATTTAATCTGTGGCTTTCATTTTTGTTGACGATATATACCAAATCCTGAGCATATTCCTTTTTGCAAAGTTCAGTGTTTCCTATTCCTTTCCCACGATTCTTGATCATGCTCTGATCTTTACTAATCTCTGGAAACATCTTATGTGTTCAGCCTAATATTGAATGACTCTGGCTACAAATTGGAGATTTCATATTCAAGTAAAAGTTTGTGTTGATGTGTATTCAATATGCAGTTCAAACTACTTTATAGACTTTACAATTGGAGACAAATAATTTTGAGGTTATATATTTACCATCATCTTTTGGTGGCATCACCCTTTTTATTTTGTTCTTTTATTTGCACAATTACCAAGAATTATAAAACTTGGGTTTAATTCATGAATGTGAAAATCATTTGCCACAGAATTAAGGTAAATTTTTATAAAATAATACAAAGTAAATATATTTTATTTAAATATTGAATGTGATATTACACAGCTGAATAATTTAAATACTTATTTATCTAAGAAAGCTGCAATCACAAGTCATCACAGACAAAATATAGACATTTATGTCACACTCTTTCATTTATATCCATGCTTTTCTGTTTTCTTTTTTTCTTTTTTTACTTTATTAATTTATTCTTGTTACATCTCAATGGTTATCCCATCCCTTGTATCCTCCCATTCTTCCCTCCCTCCCATTTTCCCCTTATTCCCCTCTCCTATGACTGTTCCTGAGGGGGATTACCTCCCCCTGTATATGTTTATAGGGTATCAAGTATCTTCTTGGTAACCTGCTGTCCTTCCTCTGAGTGCCACCAGGTCTCCCCCTCCAGGGGACATGGTCATAGGTGAGGCACTAGAGTATGTGAGAAAGTAATATCCCATTCTCCACTCTATTGTGGAGAGTGTTCTGTCCATTGGCTAGATCTGGGTAGGGGTTTAAGGTTTACTGCCTGTATTGTCCTTGGCTGGTGCCTTAGTTTGAGCGGGACCCCTGTGCCCAAATCTGCCTATCATAATGTTCTATTTGTAGGCTTCTAGGACCCTCTGGATCCTTCTACTTTGCCATTCTCCCATGATTCTCTCATCTAGAGTCCCACTAGAATGTCCTCCCCTCTGTCTCAGTTTCCTGGTAAGTGAAGGCTTTAGTAGGACATGCCCCTTGGGCTAATATGCAGATATAAGTGAGTATATACCATTTGAGTCTTTCTGCTTCTGGGTTAACTCACTCATTATGATCATTTCTAGCTCAATCCATTTATCCACAAATTTCGGGAATTCCTTGTTTACGGAATACTATTCAGCTATTAAAAACAAGGAATTCTCGTCCATGGTATTTTTACTTCTTCTATATAGGCTACATCTATTTAAAGTATATAATTGGTATTCTTCCTTGTGGATCTTCTAGAGACACATGTGTAATGGCTTTCCACCTAAGAGTTAATCAGTAGTGGGAGAACAGTACTCACAGCACTGAACTTGAGAGTCCATTAATGTATTGATTTGAAATTCAGGGCCTGCTCCTGGATCCATCGGTGACCAATCCTTCATATAATAAGTAAGCCCAGCAAGATCAGTAACAGCAAAACAAACACAAAGAATAAACAGCAAAGCTCTGTTTGTTGTAGGGAAAATCACCTTATTTTGCAGAGGCTTTAGTCTTCAAAGAGCTATGATTGATGTGTGTAGTGCACCCATTCATTCAAGGATAAATTTAAAGTGACACTGATTACCTCACATGGCTCTCTCTAATGATTAAAAACCATCTGTAATTTAAGAAGCATATATTTTATTATAACTTACCATTGACTATACATTTGAAGTAGCCAATACATTGAAGTATTTTACATCAGGAAAGGAAGTTAATGAAGAGCAATTCAACTTGCTAATTGGTTTATAAAACTAAAAAGACCTTAAACATAATTAGATGTCTGATAACTTATTTTCTCATTGATGATAGTAACCCCAATGTATTTTTCTTAACATACTTTCTAGTCTTTGTATTTTAAATGTGTGAATTTTTACACTTGTTTCTCCTTTGGGTATATTTAGTACCATAATTTTGTGGAAGCCAATATCAGTACTTCAAGACATTTTTCAGGCATAACATGTAGTTGGCTAAATATTTCAAGGTAAATGTAACAGGCATTGTAGTCATTTAGAATGATGAAGTTAAACATGTGTGCTTACAAACATGTTTTTCTTTAAAATCATTATGTATTAATATACTTTGGGGACTGTTCACAGAGGGATAGTCAGCTGAAGCCCTGGCCCTTTCTTAGAAATCCAAGTGGGCGAAGGCTTTGCATGATTCACTTTGTTGAATGGTATTTTAGTGCTTACCTATATAGCATCTTGGATCTCTGCCTCTCTCTTGATAATTTACACATCTCTGTGGAGGCTAGTGAATAGATTAGATGATTTATGTCCTCAATTGTAGCAGAGTATGAGAAAAACGCAAGACATTTTTGAGCCATCAGAGAAAATTCATTTAAAGTGGCAAAATCAAGGGTCATTAACTTATTAACCATGAGTAAAACTGGGAAATTGATGGTGTCCCCTGCTCAGAATTTGTCTTAAATTCTCTGCTTGGGATCATGCCTCTGACATTCTCTGTCTGGAAGCAGACTCCTAACAATATAACCAGCTGCCTCCTTGTTCTAGAGTTAGTGTTGACATTCCGTTTTTACCCCTTAAGTCAATAGTGGTAAATCATAATCATCCAACATGTAATAAACCTTTCTTCTTTATTAGTTACTTATATTATTATTATTATTATTATTATTATTATTATTATTATTATTATCTGCAATAATTTTATTTATTTATTTTATGGAACTCTGTGTTTTAAAAACATGACTATATAATACTCTTTATTACCTAGAAGATTAATAAGTTTATAGGTCTACTTTTTGATATAAAACATACCACTCCCATGTCTCATCTTTGAATTACTCTCTTCTAACGCCTACAAATAAGATGAAAACATAAAAAAACAAGAACAAGGTATTTTTTAATTGCAAAAGCTTAGGTCCATCATCTCAGAAATTAATTTAAATCACAATGTATTTTATCAGAAGTAACATGGGTGTAGATAACATTTTCTAATTTTTTTATCAATATGAATTTATTGCATGTTTAACTCACATATTTGGACACCTGGTTCTCAAACTCGTGGTGATAGTTTTAGTGTTTGCTGAATCTTGAGGCAAGAAACATGGCTGGTAAGAAGCATTGCACGCTAGAGACATGGAGGTTGGAGGTCTATCATTGCGATTTGGCTTCAATGGTTGTGGCCCATCCCATCGCAGCTACAGCTTTCTGTTTCTCTGAGGCTGATCCAGTGTCCCTAACAAGAACTTCCTATAGCCACGGACTGAATTTACCCCATCTGTACTGAGACAAACCAAATCCTTCTTCCTTGTAGTTGTTTCTGTTAGCTCTTTGACACAACAATAAACACAAAACAAAGTAAAACATTCCCCCCAAAAGAAACCCCCAAAGCAATACTACACACAAAAGTATTATTTTTTCATTAAGGAATAATGTTAAATGCTACCAAGTTTACAATAGAGTGGAATCAGAATGCAGTGGTTATTTTGACTGAATTTACCACAATTGATAAGTATCACCACATAATAAAAGAAAAAAGAATATCAAATAAGCACGGTCTAAGCAACTGTGCCTCCCACTGTTTAGTAACTCACTATGTTTTCCAGGGATTTTTAAAGAACATAAAGTAATTTGAAAGTCTATCCACTTGAAATACTTTTCAGAAATGAACATGAGTTTTCAAGCATCTGTTGGCATAATAATAGAAGACACTGTGAATAGAATATCCCTTTTATGAACTTTTAAACAGAAACAACTACTCTTATACATAGTAGAACACTCTTTCCTCATCCTGTTCATTTTGATTGTACAGATGCAAAACAATAAAACCCAACTGGTGCTTTGAAACTACACAATACATTTTGTTGACCCAACATGGGATAGTTTGGGGCAAAATGCTTCTTCTTCTTCTTCTTCTTCTTCTTCTTCTTCTTCTTCCTCCTCCTCCTCCTCCTCCTCCTCTTCTTCTTTCTTTTCTTCTTCCTCTTTCTCCTTGTCCTCTTCCTCTTCTTCCTTCTTCTCCTCTTCTTCTTCCTCCTTCTCCTCCTTCTTCTTCCTCTCTCTCTTCCTCTTTCCTGCTCCTTAATTTTTTGGTCACTTTTCTTTCCCTTTCTCAGTTAAAGAAATGAAGTGATGATAATGAATGGGGCTGGTGGCTTCTAGCAAAGCTTATCTGGTAAAACAAATTTATATACACAGCTTTATCTTTTAAGAAAACAAATGAGGCTTTTGTGGTTCTCCCTATTAGGGAGAGACAGAAAGACATGAATAACAACAGCCAGTAGAGGACACCTGAAAGAAGACTTCAAGAAAGTAGCACCTCACTTTACATAGAATGCAAGGGAGTAGTCTCCAGGGAACTCAAATATCATAGAAAACTCAGAGTAGAACCTTTTCTATGTTTTCATGACAACTAAAGAGGCTTTGGAACTTTCCCTCAACTGTTAAAGCAGGTTTCCAAAAGAGATAGATGGTGCTTCTGAAACCTTACTCCATGTGGGCTGCTTTTGGAAAAGATAGAAAGAATGTAGGATATAAAGAGGGCAGGAGGCAAAGATGTGGGTATATTTGATAAGAGAGAGCTGAAAATAGTAGCAATTTAAGGATAAGTTCTAAAAGAGTGCATTGGAAATATAAAGAAGGAATATCTGCAGTGTGTCTGTTGGGAAATCACCTTAATTGCTGACACTAGCATGTTCTACAATCTGCCTCAAGATGGATTTTATCTCACACAGTGTTTTGGTTTTGTGAGTTAGTTTTTTTCTGGCTCTTAACTTGAATTACTGCCTCCATTTAGAGAGTAAGATAATGTACTCCAAAGTCCTCTTTGTTGCCTCTTTTGAAAAGTCTAAGAATGACTAAGGTTGATTCTTCTTTGTTGTGTAGCTCTAGATTTCAATAGAGCTGTTGAGTGGCTTTTCTCTCTACCCAAGAAAAACATCCACTTCACCGGCTCAGTTCACTCTGCCTGGCTTCTGCACATCTATCTATCTATCTATCTATCTATCTATCTATCTATTCATCCATCCATCATCTGTATATCAGATATAAATATAGATAATATAGATTTAGGTATAGATATCTACAGATAGATAATAGATATAAACAGATGATATATAGTTATATAAATTGCTTGACATAGCTTTGGAATTTTTCATCTAAATTAAACAACAACTAGGCATGGTGGCACACATTTTATACCAACTGTGGAAAGGGAGAGGCAGGGGTGGATGTCTGTGAATTAAACGTCAGCCTAGTCAGCATAGTAA
This sequence comes from Acomys minous, assembly GCF_964271855.1. Classification (NCBI taxonomy): domain Eukaryota; kingdom Metazoa; phylum Chordata; class Mammalia; order Rodentia; family Muridae; genus Acomys; species Acomys minous. The sequence goes on from NC_140489.1 coordinate 49,711,408, forward strand.
ATTCCAGGCCATGTGGTGATAAACAGGGAAACCCTATGTCTTAAGGAAAGAACCATAGTCTGCTCTTAGACACAAGATAAAAGGCATCCTATTCATATTCATTATTCACTCAGTGCCACTCAGGTACTGATACCAGATGTTGAAAATCAACAAAATATGAGATTATATATTTAGATAGACAACACCAAAAATAATCAAATACAGTATAAAGAATGCTATTGATAAATGTCATGAAAAATATATCAGTGAGTCGCTATTTTAGGTAATTTTATTTTTAAAATGTCACATCAAGAAGGTGACATTTAAAGAAATGAGTGGACCAAACCTGTGCCACTTGGATGAGAAATTGTTCTTGGGTGAATGAAAAATGTGGTTTAGATGTCTTAGAGTCACTACTATCCTATAGGAGCCTTAAGTCAACTACAGTGAGAGGGCATGAGTCTGTCTGCAGATTGGGGAAAAGGGTATAGATTTGTAATGTCTTACAAATGCTTATTAACACCCCAACTTTTACATTGAGAAGACTACATGATCATGGATGAGAAGCTATTGAGAAAATAAATTCATACGAAAGGTACACCGACCTACTGAGTAAAATTTACCTATGTAAATATCCTCCAAATCTCTCAGTTAATAATTAAAAATCTTTGTTCTTAAAGTTATGTATACACTTTAGATACATTGGTTGTAAGAAAGCATTCAGGTAGAATCGACATTAGGAATCGTCATGTCCTAATATGAGACATTTGTTGAGGATATATTCCTCTTTTTATTACTGAATGATACTCTAAGTATTACCTCTTCTGCTGAACTGCAGTAGGGAAAAAGGTTTTTAAGTATTTTTTTAGTTATCTTGAAATTGATCTTGTCAGTAGAAGACACCTCAGTGTGGAAGAAGGAATGTTTGTCCTTTCAGTTCTGGAATTGGTTTGGTTTTACTTGTTGTGTCTATTGCCAGAACGTCTACATGAAGCTTCTGGTGACAATCAGCTTCAGTCACACACCGAAGATAAAAACTCTGGTTCCTGGTGTTTCCTTTGGCTTTCCCATTGGCAAAGCTGTACTCAGCTGATATTCTGCTGTTCTGCTGAGGAGTGGGCTCTAAAGCGTTGTGCTCATGGCTAGCCAATTGTAAGCTGTGTGTAACTGGGCTTTGTCCAGCCTCCCAGGTAGCAGTTATAGATTAGCTCAAATGTAGGCAACACAGTGGCATTCTGCACTTTGTGTTGAGCTGTGGCCATATCTGATTCACGGAGGTCTAGGGGCTGTACTTGAGGAGGTAGCCCCACCCCAACAAGTTGTTCCTTTCCTTGAAAAGTCTCCCAGTATTAGACATTTCTATGCAGTGTCACATATGTGTAAAACATATTTTGGTATATGTAGTTATAATATATTAAACAAAATGGACTATATTATTTAAACATATTAGAAATGGCTGCTATTTAGAATATATTGTAAACAGTATACCTGTTCCTTATTAAATAATATAATTATACACATTGTATGTCACTGTGTGCGTGTGTTTGTGTGTGTTTTCAAATTACAGCATGATTTCTGAGTTCTCATTGGACTCTGAATGATATGGTGGTGAGTGTGGAAGAAAATATCCTTAAACTTTAAGAAATGATTGTCTTTTCAGTTGAATATCCCAGTCAAACTTGAGGAAATTTCTAGGTATCTCGAGTGCTACTACTATGAAAAGTAGACGAAAAGAGGCAACCAACATCAACGAAGTATGTTGTGGAATTTTGTGGAGTCAATGAATATTGCAAAGACAAAGCTTTATTCAAAGCCACAAACATTTCTTACACAACTGTTATACAGTGTGACTGTGACCTTTTCCTTAAATACACATATTTCTTTTAATGTAGTAAATATAAAACCAGAGATAACATCAATTTTTTCTATGTATTTATGTATACATATGTACACACACACACACACACACACACAAACACACACACACACATGAATATATATATATATTCACTAAAAGCTGGTAATTCTAAAAAGGGTATTTTTTCAATTAGAGTAGGTGAGGATTTAAAAAAGAGTGAAAAAAAAAAAGGAAAGGAAACACACACACATGATACCATGATGAGGTAAGACCTATGATGGGAGAAATAAGAGTAACATGTTATTGTGTGACTTTGTGTGAAAACTACAGAGAAACATATATTCAACACAGAGAACTGCTGAGAAACCAAAACTTACTCCTACCCAGGTCTACCCCAAGGGACAAATGAGATTATCGGGCTACTAACAAGAGTATAGGTGAGGGGGTGCTTACTGGAGTATGGATGATTCAGACAGCTAATGACTCAAAACGTGCAATCCTTGGAGAACTATCATGTGACACTGTTTCTGCAGGGTGTGAACAAACGTCTACTCATTTCTGTTAGGGAACTGATGACAGATCAAAGTAAAGATATCACCAATGTCTTTGGCTTATTTTCAGTAATATGTGTGAGGGGGTTACAGGAGCAGGCATGACTTGCAGACAGCTGCATGACCAAAGACCAACCAGCATGGCGATACATCATCAAAGGTGAAAACTTGAAGTGCACCTAATTGCCAGCGGGCAGGTCATTGGATGCAGTATATCCTTTCCACATGGCTCTTTTGGTCTGATATTTTTCCTTGTAGCTCTCTGCTTCTGGGCATTTCTGTAGGCTTCTTCTTCTATGCTGTTCAGCTGGTATCTTTTAGACAGTTCATCTTGCCTAAGAATGCCTCTCAGTATTCTTTATGCTTATTTTGCTTAAAGAAGGTTTTATGTGTGGTGGTGGTGGTGGTGGTGGTGGTGGTGGTGGTGGTGGTGGTGGTGGGAGGGGGTTGTCTAATGAATTTTGTCAATTTCAGGTACTTCCTGAAGCATATGAGTTCTTTACTTCCTGCCCTTCAACAGCTTTCCTGCAGGCCTAAATGTTTTACCTCTCCTTAACCAGATTTCTTGGGGGATGGATTGTTTCTCTTCTTATTATACACTGATGTTGCCACTCCATTATAAAAGCCTATGTCCTAAGAAGGCATTTTCCTTCAACATGGTAAATTTTAATCTCAGAGGAAACTACTATGAAACAATCATCCTACAAGACTGAAAGGCAAGTCTAACACATCTGAGAGTTTCTTAACCTTGGTAATAATTACTGCTTATGTAAACATGAAGAGGTGCCGTGACTTGTCTTTGGTTTCAGTAACTTCCTTGTTCTTGTGAGTTGCTTATTTCCTGAAACTTACTTATGAGTGTTTTGCATTTCCTAAGTCATAAGGAGCCTCTCTTAATGATCCAAATTTTCAATAGGAATATCATTAGTGTCTGTGAGTAAGAGTTAGAGACACGTTAACTGTGGGAAACACTGCTGTTAAGGATTTTCATGTGAAAATTTACCTTCCTGGCTCTTTGTATTAAAATCATGACTCCATAAAACAGATAATTAATGAGCATGCTTACTCAGGTTGTAAGACCAAAGCTTTTAATCCACGGTTACGTGTTAAAGAATAATGTGCTGAGTGACGTTTTTCTAGTTGAAGAATGAAGTTAATGTAGGTGTTCACATGATACTCAGGGAATAACCCATTAATTAAAGAAAAAATTATAAATGTGATGGTATATGCCTATCCAATTTTAATAAAACATTGTGATTCAAGAAAACTTCTTGGTAACTTCATTTCATCAATACCCAGTAAATGTATTTGTGTTTGACTAAGTTGTCTTATCTGAGATTCTGAAGAGTATACTATTTAACTATTGTTTCTCCTAAATGATTAGTATTTAGGAGCTATTTAATTCTAAATTATAATATAAGCTCTGATATAAATAATATAAATTCTAATATAGATTAGAATATAAATATATTATATATAATAAACTTATTACAAAAGATATAATATAAATTAAGAAATAGGATCTGAATCTCTATTGCCTTAAACATCAGTGTTGGTGACATTGTTTTTCATTTAGCAATATTTTTCTTAGAGTAAAAAAAAAAAGCTTGAGGATAAAATACTATCTACCTGTGCTGATCATGCTTTATGTTGTTCTTGGGACATTTGGGTACTAAAAAATTACTGGTATGAACTCATCCAATAGTTTTACTCCTTGAAAAAATTGTAGAAATAGTACTCTTGTTCTTTGGAAACTTAACAACCCTAAAAAAATGAATGTGGAATCTGAAATAGTGAGGGGAGTTTAGACGATCTTTTTTTTGGCAAAAGATCAATGGATCAGTTCCAGTGTAAACAAAGGTTACTTTAGTCAAATTAGCCATCTGTTTCTGAGGACATTAAACAGTAACATGACACATTTTACTACTACAACCAGTGTTTGCCCACTTTTAAATATCTCTGAAGGAGAGGAATTACAACAGATAATATCAGCCCCCAGTTCCCCTCTAAAGATTAATTCTTCAATTGCACAGAAGCATGCACTCCTGTATCAACAGCTGGTGTATTGGGTAATAGCTGCTCATTTAAACAAACATTCTTTTCTAGATTCCATAGTTATTAAATACTTCTGCAGTAGCATGATTTCTATTCCACTTCAGCTTTTTTTATTTTTATTTTTTATTTTTTGTCTTTCATGCATAGTCCAATTAAATTTTTTATTCTTTGTGGAGCGGTCTATAAGCTGGAATTACTTGCTTAGATTTAATGGCACCAAGGTGTCTACTTCTGCTATATGACTATCTTTTGGACAAGATTATATATTCCTGGGAATTTAGATCAATTTTTGATATGGCTATATAAACTCTTCAGTGTAATCTGTCACTATTGTTGATAATTAAAGAAAATCTGTTCACTCCTGATAAATAGGTTCTTAGAAGCTCTGCATTGTCTTGTTAGAATTCTTTCAAGTTATTAAAGTATCAATTATTTCTTAACAAAATATTAATATATTATGGTTCTTTTTAAAAAATATGTTTTATTAATTTATTCATATTACACCTCAATTGTTAGCCCATCCCTTGTATTCTCCCATTCCTCCCTCCCTCCCATTCTCCCTTACTCCCTTCCCCTATGACTGTGACAGAGGGGGTACTCCTCCCCTTGTATATGCTCATAGGAGAGCAGGCTACCAAGAAGAGACTTGATACTATATTATGGTTCTTATTTTTTAATATTACAAATTGTTAGAATTTTGACTAATGTAAATAAGTAGTAAATACAGTTCTTGTGGACTCTCACTCAGTGACAAAATGCTTAGAACTCCCATTTGTTCCAGCAATGTAAAGCTCACAAGGAAGTCCTCCTTTAGAACAGGGAGAAAGCAGAGTATGTTATTAGCTTTCATTGTGTTGCATAGATAGTTATATTACGTTTGTGTATGTAATGCACAGAGATGCCGATATGCTTCATAAAAACAAAACTAACTTGCAGGAGAGGCAACATACATTAATTGTGTATTTAAAAATGCATTTTCACATTTCATTTGATAATTTCCATTTGCCAAGGTCCTTGCGGCAAATTAAATTATTAGAATCAGTTTGTTTTGTCCTTTATCATCAGCCTTTGTATTTTCCTTGACATAAGAGAGAAAACTCTCTTTTAGCCTCCTGAGAGCCACATTATTATTATTATTGGTCCTTGGAATATTAAAAGATGTGCATATACACATAGCTTTCAGTGTGTGGCTGGCCATGAACGCTGTCCGGGACACTGCTGCTGCCACGTAAGCTTGCTAGTCCAAGAAGAATGTGACCTTTGAGGAACCCATACAGAAAGGAAGACTAGCCAAAAGCCCTCAGTCCAGCCAATTCCCAGATAAACTGAAGGAATACCTGGAAGCAGGTGATACAGGAAAGACATTACAATGACTACACACTCTCCTTTTTCTTGTATGAAAGCAGCTCTTCCCACTGGCTGCCAATGTAGGACATGACATTACTTCCATTCCATTTAAACTTTGTGTTTTACTTAATGTTCCAAAAATAGGAATTAACCTCAATAAACTAAGTAGATGACTTACATCTGAATGCTCAGGGGAGGAATATGAAGCAGCACCTTGAAGAACAAAGAATACTCAAACAAGAAAATCCTTTTGTGAAAAATCACAGCAAAACCAAATGACACCTAGGCATTAGTACAGCAAGAAAATTTCTGCTTCAACTTGAACGTTTTCAGGAACGTGTATGTGACAGTTCTGAGTGTTGTTTACCTGAAATAAATAATGTAAGTGGCATGAGTCAAACTTACATGACTACTTTTGTTTTATCTTTCTAGCCATGAATTCAAAACTGAATGAGTGCTGAACACTTGGTAATTCTTATGATGCTAGGTAAACTCTGCAGAAGTAAACCTAATCTAGGCCAAGTTCATAGTTTTTGGCTTTCTCTGTGTTTTCTAGCATTTGGATGTATCCTTCTAGGATTGAAAGAGCAAAAGAGGTGTGATTTTCCTTCAGCTTCCCAAACTGATCAATAAGGCATCAATTGAGCCTATTGTTTTGTCTCTAGAGAAAGCACTTCTGGGGAGTGCTTTCATGCATATTATAGTATAGCCCTCATAGGTTCCCTCTCTTACTAGCCTTTCTGCTGTGCCGGTAATTTATCAGAAGTCCTAAGGCCCGGTTTAGAGACCGAGTATTGTTACCAAGACAGACATGCTCGTGGTTGATGACACTGGAGCAGCTGAGACTAAAGCCAGAACATACCATGATTGCTTCTTCATTTTGAACGTTCCAGCTGTCCACTCACACCTCTACTGTGGAATATATGAATTCATGATGACTACACCTTAGGTCAATCAGATCGACACCTGTGGTCATCATATTAGAACACCTTTTATACAACAGAAGCTCACTCTTTCCTCACCTCTCACCTGTCCAAGAGGCCCAGTTTATTATGCTCAGAACAATTGACAGTGCTCAAACTAAGCCCTCCTGTATGCACAAAGGGCCTTAGGTAGGATGGATGAGCTGGATCCAGCTGTGTTGCCATGATGAAGGGAACAGAACTTTTACTTTTTGCCCCTCCTTTCTAAAGCACCACCCAATAATAACTAATGCTGTTTAATACTACACAGCCTGTTTTCTCCTGAATCCTAGAGCTAACATATGCTAAATCGCCAGGTCTAGCTTTGCAGGCTTATTATCTTAGCCTCCTGGGAGGCTGAGGTATAAGTACCATAAGTCCAGGAAGATTTTTCTGGGCCACAGGTCAGGCTCAATGTCAGAATAGCATCTGAGACTCTCTCAAAATAAAGGTCAAACAGTGATGAAGAGGTAGTTAAGTGGTAGAGCATTTACAATGTGTGAGGCACAGCTTCAGTACTTAAATCTACCAATTGCAGTTACAACATAGTGATGACAACAGAGCTATAGTTCTGGCTATATCCTACATGTGCTGGTTTGAGCATCTTGCCAATGTATATACAGGTGAAAGTTGTGATTAATATCATATACTTCTTAATATATTGCCATTTTTCTTAGCTTCTTTCCTGTTGCTGTGAGAATGTACCCATGGAAAAATACAACTTAAGGGGAGATAGTTTTATTTAGCTCACAGTTTAAGGTATGGTCTTATCATGGGTTGTAACCCTAAGGCTAGGGCATAAAGTAGCATCACATTTGTACTTAGGAACAGAGTCCAGTGAATTAATTTGTACCAGTGCTTAATTTGCCTTCTCCATTTTATGTTGACCAGGAAGTGGGTGCACACACAATTTAAGTGGTTCTTACCATATTGATTAATACGATGAAGAAAAATAAAACTATGATTAAGAAATGACCCAGTGGTTAAAAGTGCTTTCTTCTCTTCTAGAGGACCTAAGTTTGGGTGCCAGCACACACATCAGGAGGCTCACAACCATTTGCAAAAATAAAATAGCTCCAGGTGATCTAAGACCCTACTCAAGCCTCTAAGAGCACTTGTACACACTTATAAATTGCATAACACCTCTCTTTCTCTCTTGTCTCACTCATGCATGCACACACAATCTAGAACATTAAAAAAGATAATCCTTGATAAGAATGCCCAGAGGTGATTCTAGGTTTTTAAATTAACAATTCACGTGAACCGTAACACCCTTCAAACATCTGACCTGGTGCTAGATGAATTTGGATGACCCATGCAATCTCAAATGTGTCTTGACAAATAATTCTAATGAAAGAGTCCATGCTAGTCCATGTACTAAATGTCAGCTAATGGTTTATCTGCAGTGCTGCACACTGGAGAGAAACGACAACTATAGTAATGAAGACTTGGATATATCCACATGTTCAGGCTCAGAGTCCATTACATCATGGGATGTCCCATTCTCATTTTTTATTTTCCTATGGATACATAGGTCCTATTTTGTCTTTCTCCAACACCATGATTTTTCTTATATGGCTTCTTTCTGTGCCATTTCACAAGTCTTGTGGGAAGATTGACAATAACTTAGACTTTTGAATGAGTAGCTACATATAAGATAAGTCAGGATAAAGGTAACAGAATTCAACATTTGTATTAAATCATGTCAAAAATGATACCTACACCTCTGATGGGAAGGGTTATATAAGGGTTATAGAACTTCAGTCAGTGTTCATACCATAGTGATGAGCGAGACAAAACAGAAGAAAAAGAGAAGAGAGTCAAAGAATCAGATATTTCAGTGAAAATATATCAGAGAAGCACACAGCAGCATCATTGACAGCATAGGACTCTATTATACCTCAAATCAAAGAAGCCAGGATGAACTATCAACTGAATGAGACAATTCATAAAATAAAACCATATGGTTCCACTGTAACATATATTAACAGTTTTTTCAAGGTGCACAAAGAAAAATATTATCTTGTACATATGGGGTAAAAGTCCACTGTCGAAAGAGGCATTGGTTGTGGACGTAGATTAACTTTAAGATTGATGTAGGGAGGTGGCTGTCAAGTAATGGGAATAAATTTATAAGCTTTGCTCCATGAATACCTGAAAGTAAAGTTGTAGAGGAATGTGAAGATTGCTTGACGTGAAGGATCTTCAGATACTAACTGGGATGGGGGTTAAACTTGTTAGAGACTAACTAAGAGATTAGAAGCTTAACAAATCTAGTTGACTTCTACAGAAAGGCCAACTGCTTTTGAGTTCAATGGTGGGGAGATAAAAATGGAGGTAAGAGAGAACAAAGGTCCAAGTCGCAAACTGTCCAGGTTATAAGATCTAAGAAAAAAAATACATTTACTATGCCAATTAACATGAGTGGTTATGACACATCTTTAATATGAACAAATTAATGGTAATTAACATGTAGAATAAAAACTGGAAAACTTGCTTTTACAAAGCTGTGCAAATAGAGTTGTGTACAGAGGGAAGATGCACAGTTAGATGTGTCTGAATTTCTTCTCTGGATCTTCAGCCTTCAGATGTATGAGAGGGTCAATATCCCTTTCAGGACATTCTTAATGTATTAGAGACTCAAAATACTTTGACATTTTCAGCAATCCGTGGAGGTCAATGTTCTGAACTGTTTGTTTGGTTAATACTGACTTTTTTTTTTTTTGGTCTTTCTTCGTTAAATGTTTTTGTTGTTGTTGTTGTTGTTGTTTGCTGGCTTATTTCTATTGCCCTGGATTGGGCATATTTCTAAATATGGATAATTACTATGCTCTCTCTGAGCCACATAATGTATTTAATTTCACGAAAATTGTTCAGATGTTAGAAAGGATGCATGGCATAATTAAGATGTGGCGACTTCCTTGATTGCAAAAGGTAAGTGCATTCTGCATTGCGGACCACATTTGACAAGTCCTTAGAAGTCTCAAGTCAAAGGACGACTCTCCTCACTTAATGTGAACGAACACTGGTTGGTCTGAAGCCTTCGAGTAGCCAACACTGAGTGTGCTACACTCTTGACATGCTTGTAAAGGTTGCTATGAGTCAGCTCCTTAATCATTATAACAATTCCATGTGATAGTGGTTTTGTTTGTATTTTATTTTTTTACAAGAAAGGAACCGAAGCTTTAATGGGTTAAGAACCTTCATAACAAGTGATGTTGTATTTTTCCAGTGGTTACCTAAAGTGGTCCATTTTATTATTTGTGGTTAGCGCTGGCTTCTGAAGGACAATGCATCACTGACATTTATGAGCATACACAATCCATTCTTATTTAGAGAGTGATCCTGTTTGAAGTCTTGATGAAAGGGAGGTGCTGTATCCAGTCTTAGATCTTCCATCTGAAGTGTAATGTTAATTTCTAAGCATCTTTATCTCCTTTTGAAAAATAATTTTAGCCTGTCAAGTAAATGGAATGTACATTGTGTCAGCTTAATAATTTTTATTTCAGATAAGGTGACCCTAAAGGCAAATTAGTCCTTACCTTATTTTGCCTATCTTCTCTCTGTTGTTATTCCTTTGCATTTTTAAATAGAGAAAAATTCTATTCATGAAACTGCACAGTATATAACTTCTATGACTATCAGAAGGATGCCAAATGGTAAAATGCGCTTGGGACTGTATTAATATGGCAAAGTCATACATGCCCTACTTGATAAGATTTTGAAATTAAAAAGTAACTCATAGTAGCATGTGTAATAAGACTTAGTCACTATCAACAAGTTCTCCAAACACAGGTCTAGCAGTAAAGAAAATATTTTAAAACTTCAGAGTTATCCTATCAGAGGCTCTACCCAGCAGAGCCTTAAAACAGATCCTGAGACTCACAGCCAAACATTGGGGGATATGTAGGGAGCCTTCTGGACCAGCGGGAGGAAGCAGAAGACCTGGAGGTGCCAGGAACTTCACCAGAGCAACAGAGCCAGCTAGCCAGGGCCCAGAAGGGCCTGCTGAGACTGAAGCACTGGAGGATCTTGTGTGGACTGGACCTAGGTCCCTACACAGATGTAGCCAATTAGCTGCTCAGGCTTCCTGTGGGTCCTCTAGTAAGTGAAGGAGGGAGGTTGCAGGGAGAAGGACTCTCCCTGACATGGACTCTTTTGCCAGCTTTTCTATAGCTCCCCCTTGCCAGGGGAAGAGGACATGCTCAGTCCTAATAAGAACTGGAGTGAGTGGGAATATGGGTGGCTCCCCTTTTCTGAGGAATAGGGGAAAGTGGATGAGAGGGAAAGGGAAGGGAGAGGGGACTAGGAAGTGAAGAGGGATGGGGCTATGACCAGGATGTAAAATGAATTTTAAAAAAATATCAAAAAGAAAATATTTTAAAATGTTAAAAACAACAACAACAACACTAACCAAGCTTTCTAGAAGCAAGGATAAAGCTCTGTTAGAGGCTATCAAAGAATATGGACCAATGGGGACCTATGAGATGGCTCAGCTGTTAGAGACCCTTCCCATCAAACCTGAGGACCCAAAACCATTATGGAAGAAGTAATGGACATGTATGAGTTATCTTGTGACCTCCAGATACACAGTTAAATTAAATCAAAGTAAGTAAATCATACTTAAAAGAAATATTGATAATGAAATAAGAACATTTTACTATTCACTTTGAATATATATATTTGTGGGGGGGGAACCTAGGGAATGCTAAAGGCTTGAGAAATTGTATTTGTCACAGAAATGAACACCAAATAGTTAGCCAATAACAAATTACCAGCCATGAAACCATGTATATAAGCAACATCATTCAGACTGTCTAGTTTGTATTCAGAAATATGTGTGTATAGATGTATAATGAAGAATAATTGATGAAAATGGGGCACGAATTTGAAAGTGAGCAAGAGAAGAGTATATGGAGTGTTTAGAGGGAGAAAAGGGAAGGAAGAAGTGATGTAATATAATCTTCACAAAAGGAAATAGCTTTGAAAAGACAATCTAACCAATAATTTTTATTACACAGATTTTTTTAAAAAAGCAAACTACTTGCTCTTTTTTGTGGTAACTCCTAGACCATCTGCTGTGTGGAGATGAAGCTGAATATTTTCCTCCCAGCATATGTCTGTCAGAAACTCAGTGAAATGGACAATAAGGGACTCACTCTATGCTTTCTAAGGGAAATGCATTGCCATCGTAGTTGCTGCTGATGCTCCGGATGAAGATTTGAAGAGTTATGTAATCTGAACCAATGACTGGAACAATGAACAAGGTGTTCTCATGAAGTAGGTATCTCAACTCAAGGCAAAGTGAGCATGCTTTAGAGAAAGAGGTATTCTTGTTAGACACCATGGAGACCTGGAGAAGGGAAGTGAAATTCTGGGGGAACCAGAATTTCTTCAAATTGATTAATGTAAAAAGAGAAAGATACTTTTGGATTTTCAGATACTACTTGCATCAGTAGATAGGGCTCAACAGAGCTAATGTAATCCAATTAGTTACAATCTCTCTAAAGATGATGCTGTCTACCAATATGTTGCCAGATTCCCTTAAGGACTCCCTTAAAAGAAGTAAAAAAGAGACCAAACCAAAGTACTCGAATTTAGTGCCTTCCTACTCAGAGCATCCTGCACGCAAACTCAATATATGGTTCCGATGAAAGAACACACTAACAAAAATAATGAGATAGGCTGGAGAGATGGCTCAATAATTAAGAGCACTTGCTGCTCTTCCCGGACCTGCTTTTGACTCCCAGTACCCACACCATGGCACAGAACCACCACAAACTCCAATACCCAGGGTATCTGACACCATCTCCTTGCCTATGAGGTACCAGTTATGATGTGGTACACATTAAAACATGTAGATAAACCACTTGTATACCTAAAAGAAATAAGTTAAGTCTATATTTAAGAGAAAAATAAGGAGAAAGTTGAAGAACATGCTAAACATGCTTTTGGCCTACAGGATTAAGGAAGCCTAAGGAAAATACCATGGATAAATTCCAGAGAGACTCAGGCAGTCTTCATTGAAAGCTTCTACTTCTGCAGCAGGTCGCAAAGGAGATATAGCTCATAATTCCTTACTGAATCCTACACCTTATCCTTGTACCTACAGATAGCCACAGGCAGCGCCCTTCCACAAACATGGTTCTCTGTGCAGTAAGTGGAAGCATCACAGAAAACCACATCTGAACACAATGCTGAGATCCACAGACCATGGAAAGCCCGGCCTCAAAAATCACATGTACATCCCAGTTCTAGTATCTGTGACTCAGGGAACATGGGGGAAGAAAGATGGAAAGACTGTGAGCAGCCAAAAGACCAGGACGCCTGCTGGGAAATAGTGTCTTTTAGATACGGCTGCATAAGCAATACTGGAGCGATGCCACTGTGAATGAACACGTTAATATGGAAGGGGAAATTTCTGTGGTGTTCTATTCTTAAACTGAGAAGTGTAGGTGTATAATGGCCACGGCGTGAAGGAAAGAAGGAGGGAGCAGCTTCCCCAGAATGAGTTTCTTCATCAGTAGCCCAGTGTGGAGTGGTCATCTCTGAAACCATGTACACACAGCAACCAAAATCGACTCATTAGATTGTTCATATATAAATGCATACATATGTGTGTGTGTGTATATATATATATATATATATATATATATATATATATATATATACATATATATATGCATGTACATACATATATACATACAAATGTGTTACATTGATACTCAGTGAAAAGAAGCTATCAACTTGCCATCAGGAGTGCTGGGATAGGTTTGAGGGAGGGTACCTTGGAGGGACTGGAGAGAGAAAGACAGGGAGAACGTGATTTAAATGTATTTCATTCAAGACATATTTTCGAGAATGAAAACAAGGAGACCTTCGACAACCAGAGGTCAGATACTGAAAAATAAAATAAACAAGTAACAACTGCTCACTTATAACCTCAAAAATATGAATTTTGTTAAATTTTTTTTTTTTTGCCATTTGTGTTTGTAATTTTGGTGGAGTTTATTTTCTAGTTATATTTCCCAAAGAAGTATTGTAATTTATTCTTAAGCAGTGATAGGAAATTAAATGACCGTTTTCTTTAACTGGAAGATGGAAAGTTGCCATAGTTACTAACCCAAATGGCCGTGCTTTGATCCTGCTGTCAATATTCGGGTTGACTGATGAGCCTTCTCACTAAGTCAGCACAAGGAAGATGAAACCTAACCTGATTCCAAAGCTTGTGAAGAAATACTTGGTAGCTTTCTTAGTTTAATGTGTTCTGGCTCTGAAACAAGGGTACAGAAATGGTCAGGGATAACTATACCCTCATGGCAACAGCCAAACTAGAGGCCATGTTTCATTAGCACTCTACTTTCTTGCCAGCATTTGCATCTCAACCCTTAGTGTCTGAATATGCTCAAACTCCTTCACAGCTAATATGTAAGAAAATGATTCTACCTACCTGCTTTGTCTTCTTTTCCTTCTAATATCCTAGTTTTTAAGAAGCATAGTTAATAATCAATTTCATTAGAGTCTCTATTCTTTTTTCCCTTGTATCACCTTAGCAGTCTGGCTTTGTTGTCCCCAACATGCTCAACATTGTTTTGTTTAACACAGTACAGCGGATATAATGAGGATTCTGAGCATGACATATATGTAATAAATCTATGCTATACTTTAGATGACTTATGTCTCTGAGGCTTCAATAGGCTTTTACTACTCCAGCCTCAAAACAAAAACAACAAACAAACAAACAAACAAACAAAACAAAAAACAAAACCCAATTTTATACTTTCCTTTTTGCATACATTCTGCTTTCAGGACCACTGCCTTTCTTTGTGCTCACACTTTGTCAATACGTCTTTCACTTTCCTTTTTGCATACATTCTGCTTTCAGGACCACTGCCTTTCTTTGTGCTCATGCTTCGTCAATAAGTCTTTCTATAATATACACAGATTGTAGTTCTCACATTCCCTCTTCTGTGGTTTACATCTTCATTTCTTTTTTTCCTTCTATATATCCATGCTCAAAAGTGAGTGGGCAATAAGACAGTATATTCTGATGGAAAAAAGGATGATTTATAATTTTTCTGTAGTATTAGTTTTGGAAAATTTACAGTGAATGTCAACTGCTTTTATACGCTGCAGGTAAAAATTAAAATTGTTTTCAACTAGAAACAACAAAAAGCAATGTTTCTCAATAAATTATTTGATTTTCCCAGAAGCTTGTCACATAATTAGCCTACTCTTTATGTAAAGTAAAAGATATGGTCTGTAGTTTAGTCATCTTAATGGACTGATAAAATGCTTAGAATTTAGAAAATAGTTTGTGAAAACTTTAATAAAGTCACTGCATTTGGCACAATTGAAATCACTGATTACAATCTTGAGAGAAGCTGATAATAAGCAAGAGATGACAAGGTTTTGGCTAATATTCAGAAGACAAAAAATCTATATAGATCTTCATGATTGCCTCCCCTACCTATTATAGAACTGGATCATTTTGCAATGGTGAGAAAATGAGGAGAACGTATCAGGCAGAGTTGTGCAACACACATGCTGGTTTGGAAAGAAAGAACAGCAATCAGTCTGCAGAGTATATCAGGGCATGAAGGTGAAGAAAGAATCTTGAGACCTGAACCAGAAATGATACATGTGCATCATAAGACTCCTAGAAATCAATACAAAGCCTGTCCCCAAGAGATCAAAATGCTGAGCACAGTCATCAGCAGTGTCCGGACTCTCCAGAGAAAATTTGTAGCTTACTGCCAAGTGATAGAGCCCTGGTGTGTTCCACAAGGATGAAGTTTCCATCACAGCAAGACAATGATCATGGAATGAAGGCCAACTGTTGGGAAAAAAATACACTTATTTACACCAAAGATTGGAATCTGCATATAATGGAAGAAGTCATAACTGCTTATGTTCTGAAGTAAGGTATAATTCAGCTATGACAGTAGAAGACCAACAGACAGCTTTTCTTTATTTTTTTACCATAATTAATGTTTATTTAAAATTCTGTGCATATGAACAAGTTATTATAACCAGCAAGAATAAAGCAGAAAATAACTTAAATATTGAATTCTATCTGGAGATTCTTAGTTTTTGTGTGTGTGTGAATAATGGATTATTTTCAAGAAATAGAAAAAGATGAAGTGTTTTCCCAGAGAAATGGAATCTGAAAAATAAGACATAGTATTAAAATGTGATAGATGAATTGGTAACAGATATGCCAAATAAACAGTTGGTGAGCTGAAAGATAAAGGACCCCAATGACCACGTTAGAGCCCAGAAAGAGAAAAACCTAAAACACTGAAAAAGAGAAAAACCAGTGTTGTGTATTTTATATTCTATCTAGAATTCTAGAAAGAACATGAGAATAGGATAGAATCAGTGATAAAATTTAAAAACTGGTAATTAAGCCACAGGTCCATAATCATCAAGCCTCTCAGAGGCAAGGGCAATAAAAATATAAAATAAAGTAAATAAACTCAGTGCAACATTGTAAAATTGCAATGAGACAAATAAAACCAATGCACTTTAAACAGAAAGAGGAATGACTTAAAAGTGGCCCACAGCATTTTACTTTTCCTGTTTTGAGTTTTAGGTCTGTAGAATATAATTGAAAACTAGGAAGAAGACAGGTAAGTGTCCAGAGATCATCAAAGACCTAGACACAGAAATTGAAAAATAATCAAAGTGTGAGAAGAGTGTGATCATTAAGCCAGGAAAGTAAGCGAGACAATTATGGTGGGCTTAAAGTTTTGAAGTGTTTTTAGGGTGAAAGTCAATTTTTAAAGACGACAGCCTGAACGCAAGTTTCAAGAAAGCAATTTTTGAATGACCAAAGAAATACAACAAGTTGGTCTCAATAAAAATGAAAGGATGAATACCCGGTGACATCATTAAGCTGAAATCTTGATGACTATGCGTGTGCTTAAACTGAATGTGAGTTTAATGAGCTCCCCTGGAAGATGCCTTGTAACCCCAAGTTTAAATAATTCCATAATGTACATTCTAGAGATGGATTGCTGTTCTTTCATGACTACAACTGACTTTCAGTGCCTTTCGTTTAACCATGAACTCTGCAAATATTATTAAATAACTACTTATGGAAAGATCTAGTGCAGGCAGTGAAGGTACCAAGAGATGTAAGACATCTCCTGACATCTTCTTGATTATGAACAGGAGAAAGCTGCTTTGGAGTGGCTATTACTTACTTAATGTTACTGTACTGTCACTTGGTATAAGGGAAGACAGGTCAGCTATTATTAAAATTGTGCTGAATTGTGTAAAAGAACAACCCGCTAAAGAGTGTTTTATAAAGAGATTACATGCTGTTTGTTACATATTAAACAAAACATCATATATGCCCCCTTTTAAGGAAATTTTGTTAGTCTAGAAGTTATAGAAATTTTATTAGCGGTCTACAAGTCATGATCAGGACACCTGTGTTCTTAAACACTCGCACACTTTTCAGAGATTCCCAGTTTCTATTTTAGTTGTCATTGTAATGATTTCAATTTTCTGGCATGGAATGATCAAATAAAGTTTTTATGTAACAGCAGAAGAAAAATGGTCACGGTAATTTTAAGTGAGATTTCTACACTGTTAAGTTAAAAATCCTCTGCACTTATTTTCTACCCCGAACATTTTCCATTACTAACTATAGTGGGTTTGAAAATCCTTAATCCTGTTGTTTTAATAACTCAAGCTGCATGGTCGGTTCACAGTATCGTCTGGAGAGATAAGAATAGATATCTTTAAAAACATGCTTTTCACACCAAAGCCTATTCTTAAAACTACCATCCAGTGGAAAAGACGGTTTACATTTGAAAGCACTTTTTAACTGGAGAGGAAAAAGAAATGCCACATATTTCAGGTCTTTTTTATCTGTCCTTGATTTGCCCTCAAGCATTACTGAAAAATATTGTCAGTTCCAGCGTTTGAAGATTGTTTTGTGGGAAAAATAAATGTTTCATCTGTGATGCTGTGTTCCCATTTGATATGCCTTTCTACTTCTAAACTCCTGAGGGAAGACAGTGACATTTTGTTTCAGTGGCAAACTAAGGCTCAGCAGTTTCAAATATGATGGATCGAGGACTAAGAATGTAGATGTCTCTGCTGTAGTTGCATGTTGTAGGCTTACTGAAAATATGCACTGCCTATGCCAAGCCTGTATATAGGTAGGCACCCTGAGACTCACCCTCCAAGGGAGTACAACAGAGCTC
Source organism: Acomys minous (assembly GCF_964271855.1). Classification (NCBI taxonomy): domain Eukaryota; kingdom Metazoa; phylum Chordata; class Mammalia; order Rodentia; family Muridae; genus Acomys; species Acomys minous. The sequence goes on from NC_140489.1 coordinate 49,729,379, forward strand.
AGTCACCTATGCCCTACCTGTCTGCCTGTCTTCCTGAATGTCCCTTCTCTGTTTCTTATGCTTTGAAAATTATGAACCCTTAAGATTCTAATAACATGTGAAAAGAGCATCGGTCCGTGCCGTGCATGCTCTCTGGTTAGTGGTTCAGTCTCTGTGGGCTCCTATGGGCTCAGGTTTGTTGATTCTGTGTATTTTCTTGTGGTGACTTGACCTGTCTGGCTTCTTCAATCTTTCCTCCCTTCTCTCACAGGAATACCCAAGTTCTGCCTAATATTTGGTGGTGGGTCTCTGCATTTGTTTCCATCAGCTGCTGGGTGAAGCTTCTGTGATGACCGTGTAGCAGAATATCATTAGTATTTCCAGGCATAGACTATCTTTCATTGCATGGGTCTCAGGCTAGGCCAGCCATTTGTTGGGCATTCCCTCAATTTCTGCTCCAACTTTGCCCCTGCACATCTTGTAAGCAAGACAAATTGTAGGTTGAAGATTTTGTGGCTGGGTTGCTGTCCCAGTTGTTCAGCTTGGTCCTCATTGGGACTCCTAACAGCAGGAACATGGGCATACTCTGACTTGATGCCTTCCTGTGGATCCCTTTCCCCTAACTGGGCTGCCTTGTCTAGCCTCAGTAAGAGAAAATGCACCTGGTTCTACTGTGACTTGATGTCTCCTCTTTTCTGAGATGAAAGGGAAGAGGAGGGGATTGAGGAGCTAAGATGAGAAGGAGGGTCTGGCAGGACAGGAGGATGGGGAACCTGTTATCTGGATGTAAATAAAAAAAAATTTTAATTGGTAAAAAGGATTCATATAACAGATAAGAACTAAAAGTAGTTCAAATTTCAGTATGTGCCAGTTCTACTTTTTTTCTACTTCAAATGAATTATTTTAAAAAGAAAGGATTCAAACATTCATCTCTGAATTGATTGAAAATTTAAAAAGTAAAATACTTAATAATTTATAGCCATATCAGTAAGATTATTATCAAACTATTATTTGAATTAACCCTAGTTGTATACTCCAAACTATTTTTGAAATTCTTATAACTATATATTAGGATCACTTACCAGATAATTTCTCACTGAAAAACAAATTAGGATGAAAGGCCTATTGATTTTGTCCCCCTCCTGCTCCTCGCCCTCCCCCTCTTCCTTCTCCTCCTCTTCCTCCTCTTCCTCTTCCTCCTTCTTCTTAATGATTATTGTTTTCCTTGGCCTCTACCTAACTGACATACCCACATAGGGATGATGAGCCTCCTTCTATGTCAGGAGCCCATTGTCTGTCTTTGACAACTATATAAATATACGTAAAAATACTGATAAGTGAAAGGAATTAAGCTTTGCAAAGGGCAGTGTTAATTTGGTAATTTGGAATTCAGAAACATGGGTTACTCTGTGATTAATTAATGCTCTTGATGTTTAATGTGTGGATCCAAAGGTGATAACCAATTTTATATCAAAGCAGACAGAATTATCACTGTAATTGTGAAGACTAGCCAACAAAGAACCAATCATTTTGATAAAACCAAATCTTGGCATCTTAATAAATACAGCCAAGTTCTGGAAGTATTATTAAAGAATAATGGGCTATAGAAATAGAAGACAGGAACAAACTTCTGAAGGTAACACTGTCTTAATGTCCCAGTCCCTTTGCGCTCCACAGGAAGTGCCTGTCCATTGTAGCAGGTCCTAGTCTTCTGACCCGTGACATTTGGAGCTTAGACAAACACACCATCCAGATGGGTACTGCCATGCCTCTTCAAGACTGCTCAGACTTCACAAGTTTAGAGATTTTCTTTAGGCAAATAGCAACAAAGAAATCCATAAATTATTATTTAAATTGAATAATTCAGCCAGGTAGTACATGGCTAGATGGGTGCAGAAGGAGACTGTCAATCAATGTCAGCCGGAAAAAAAAAAAGATACAAAGAGAATAAATTTCTTTGGTGAGCATATCTAAGAGAATATGGCATTTTGACTTATGTCTGAATACACATATACACATGTATTCTTGATACGCAAATATAGGATGACATCACTGTTTTTAATTCAACTATTTTACACATCGAAATGAACATTTCTACAGAGAATAGAAATATAATTTCATTAATTTGCTTCTGGAAACTTGAATACAAGGGCATTTTCCCTAAACTAGCACATGTACTTATCTTTCAGTTTGTTATAGTATTTAAAGGAAGAATGGATACAAAAAGAAAGCACGTCCTTTTGAAAACTCATTCAGGAGATTGTGATGTTAAACAGTTGAAACACACAAGGGTTTAAACGAGCATTTTAATTTTTGTGCATAAAAAGTAAAGCAAACCATTGGCAATCATGCTACAACTAAAATATAAAGATCCTGAGAAGAGACATTGTAAGAGTTGAAGTCTATATTATTCCATTTCTTGTGTGTGTGTGTGTGTGTGTGTGTGTGTGTGTGTGTGTGTGTGTGTGTGTGTGTTCCAGTTAGGTATGTCAGATATGCCTTACTACTTGTAATCTCCTAAGGGAAGGGAGTGACATTTTCTTTATGTGTACAAGTCCTAGAAATCAATACAATGCCTGCTCCTAGGAGATCAAACAAAGAGCACAGTCATCAGCAGTCTCCAGACTCTCCAGAGAGACTTTGTAGCTTACTTGCAAGTGGTAGAGCCCTGGTATGGTCCACAAGATAGAATTTCCATCACAGTAATGCAATGATCATGGAATAAGGGCCAACTAGGGCCCTCACATTTATATGTATATCCAATAGTGTGATATTGAGGTTGTCTGGTAGATCTATTTCTAGTTTATTGAGAAAACTCTAAATTTTCTTCATAGTAGCTATCCTATTTCCACAAATCCAATTTCCACAAATTATTTTAAATAATGTAATTTTTTCATTGTTAATGGTCTTAAAGTTACACTGATTAATTTATTATCTTACCATTCTACATAATTCAAAATCCCATTCTCTCTCTCTACATCTTTACCAGAAGTAGCTGTTTTATTGTTATGTATTTTAAGTGATATCCTGTCTGATTGGAGAGAAGTAGTATTTCATTGTAGATTTATGTGATTCAGTTTGACTAAGAGCTGATTATACTAAGTTTTTGAAAATTATTATTGGCACTAGTTTTCTTCTTAGAAGTTTTTATTCGGGTCTTTCTTATGTTTTTACGTTGAATCGCAAGCTTTACGGTGATTAAATTTTCTGAGTTCTTTATATATTCTGGATTGTAACTCTCTATTAACAAACAGCTAACAAAAACTTTCTTCTCTCTTGTGTTTGTTATCCTTTTCTAGCATCAAACTGTTTTTATTTTTTATTTAATTTATTCAGATTACAACTCAATTGTTATCCCATCACTTGTATCCTCTTGTGCCCCCTTCCCTCCCACTTTCACCCTATTCCCCTCCCCTAGGTCTATGACCAAGGGGGACCTCCTCTACCAGTATATGGTCATAGGCTACATAGTCTCATCTTGGTAGCCTGCCTACTCTTTCTCTTAGTGCCACCCGGCCTCCGCATCAAGGGGAAGTAGTCAATTATGGGGCACCAGAGTTCATGTCTGAGTCAGTCCCTGCCCTCCACACAACTATGGAGAATGTCCTGTCCCTTGGCTAGATCTGAGTAGAGGTTCGATGTTTACTGCTTGTACTTTCCTTTGTTGGTGCAGTAGTTTGAGCAAACCACCCTGGGCCCAGACCCACCTATCATAATGTTCTTCTTATAGGTTTTTAGGACCCTTTGGATCCTTCTACTTCCCCATTCTCCTATATTTTTCTCACCTAAAGTCCCAATAGGATGCCTTCACATCTATCCCAATCTCCTGGTAAATGAAAATTTCCATGAGACATGCCTTTTGGCTCAAACTGTTTTTAGTGAATGTTGAGTCATGTAGTTTTGGAAGACCCTTAGGTACCCTTGAAGATTGGTACGTGAGTGCCTCTAGAGCAAAACTCCAATTTCCATAAACAAAATGCTGTTGACAGTTGACACATGCCTTTTCATGAAATAGTTAGGCTACTTGAGATAGAAGGTATGTGTGCCCGCCTAGGGAAAGTGACCAATGACAACTTTTATATTCGTGGCATATTACAATCATTAAGTTTAAATCAATGATAAAACACCAATTCTTTCCAATCCAAATTAAAGTCAACAATCCCAGCAACTTGAAACTCATTTTGATTTAATACTGTTTTACTAATATCAATAATACTTCATTCCAGAAGATACTTTTTTAGACTTTGAGGACTGCTGGGGAAGCATTAGCTGGGACAATTTCAGTTGAGTCTTTCATGCAATGAATCTGATATTTTTGATTTGTATGTCCTGGAGTGATCCTGTATTTCTTGAGTGTTTTGATGTGCACATTAATTCCTAACATGTCAAGTGTTTAATTTAAAGCACTTATTGATTTTTTATTTTTGCTTGGCTGTGAGCTCATTTATTTTAATGGAATTGTTAATAAAATGTCAAATCACTCTTGTTCTGTGTCCTGTATCTATTTTCTGACTACACTTACTTGTGATCTGTCATAAAAAAAAAATGACTGATATAATTTTTCAGACTTTGCAAGCTACTTACATTTTAATGTTCGTATTATAGATTTTTGCATTAGAAAGTTCATGTGGGTTCATAGCATGCAGCTTTACTTACCACCGACATCAGTCTATTCCAGGAAATAAAGCCCAGGCATTACTTCTAGTTGGATGACAGCCAGAACTGTGCTTTTAGATGCTCATTGTATGGGTTTTGAGATTTTTTTCACTACTCATTTTCTTCCTCATTTATTCTGAGTACACTGGGTTTCACTATCTATAAGAAGAGGCACATTTCCTTAAGTCTGGAGCATAGTTTGACTTGGATGAATCATGAAAAAATGCTTTTAAAGATAGAATAAGTAAGAATTAATTAAAATCCTCATGGAACTCATAGCATGGAGACCAAGGGGACTGTGTCTCATGATGTGAGGTTTAACAAAGAACATGACCAAGAGATCTGCTCTCTATCATATTTCATATCTAGAACGAATATACATATTCTGAGCTGAATGAATTGACATGGTCTTTGTTAAATCAAAATTCAATGCAACAACAGGAACCACTTCAAATATTTCCAATGTGGCTCTCCTTGGTTTTGAAGAAATATGCTCCTCTGATCTAGTAAATTTCTTGTCCAGGAGCATAGGGATCTTTTGAGTTCAGTGCGTTTATTTGCACCAAATATCACTGATAGAGGAAGTAGGAAATCTTCAGGATTTTCATTGACTCTTTTATGTCAATAAGAGGAAGACAAATAATGCTTAGGGACTCAGAAATTTTTGTCTGTAAAAGCACAAAAAGCTGACACATGAAGATTGGAATGTCTTCAGTATGTGCCATATGTGATGTGCTTCCAGCTGATAGGCACTAAAGAAAACAGAGACAAAAGAAACTGGAAAGTAATCAGGAAGTACAATGAATGGTAGGAGTCCACTATTATTATTCTTTAAAAATATATATGTTTTAAAACTTGAGAGAATTTAACTTTTGCTGGACTTGCTTTTAGTCTACTATTTCCAGACGAAAAACAACCAACCGTTTCAATTGAGTGTTTTATGCAAATTTAGAGACATTTCCTAGTAGGGAGTTGAAATGTAATCCCTAGATGTGGACTATTTATGTCTTTCACCGTATGCAAGGAAACATCTTCAAATAATTACACACCACACATACACACACACACACACACACACACATACACACACCACACAAAACTGGCCTAAGAAATCTTTTCTCCCATGCTAAATATAGAGAAAAATGCTAATTGTGATTTTGATACTAAAATATATTTATAAATAAAATATACACTAAGTTATGAACCAAAGTTTTAAAGAAATATTTGTTGTATGTGTATGTCTCTATGATTAGAAACACACAGGTGCCCACAGAGACCAAAAGAAGATACTAGATATCCTGGAACTGAAGTTATAGGTGAGGACCATCTGATATGGATTGTGGCTACTAAACCTAGGTCCTCTGCAAGATCAGTAAGTTCTCTTAACTGCTGAGTCATTTTCAAGTCCTATAGGCTACAAATTTTTATTTAAGCATTTTAATTGGTATGGATCTTAGAATTATTAATTATCCTGTTTTTTTAAATATATATAAAGTAAAAATTAATATTTCATGATGCTACGTGGTAAAATATAAAAGAATACTAAGAATAACATTTGGATTTAGTAATATAATGTTCAATAACAATATCATAGGAATATAAGAATAGAGAATGGAAAGTAAAGGTTGTAGTCTGGCACCCTTTTGATTGTATATCTGCCAATGTGTATTTGACAGCATTTATTGTCATAGCAACTCAAATAAATGTGAGTGGTTGTACAGATGGCTTACGGATCTTAAGTAGATCTATTTCAAGTCCCCCTAAATGGTTTTTCCAACTTCTTTTTAGAAAACTGCTTTTTAGAGATGTACAATGTTTCATAGTAGTAGACAGGATAAAAAGAATGACAGTAAAGACAGGTGTAAAATAAAAAAAAATACAAGCATAATGTTTTAATTATGTTTATTGTTCTCTTCTGCTTAAATTATATTTTCTTATCTGTTTTATTGTAGTAGACGTATATTGACATGATTAATCCTAAAGAAAAAAAAAGGAGCTTTGTCTTGACCTGCTCTATTAGTTTCACAAAACAATATGTAACAAATTTTTTATCATAATGAAATTTTGTGTATATTGAAAGAAAATATTTAGATACATAAAGCTATATTAAAATAGTATTTAGATTTCAGTTCTCACAAAAAAATTAAACAAATCACCTCGTCCTCTTTGTATATGAAACCTATTGAACTTATCCATCTGCCAATCTACCTCCACACATATAACTGGGTTAAGAGTGCAGAATGTTCTGTTTGAGGAGGCCCCTTGTCAGTTCCTAAGGAAGAGTTCTTTGTTCAGAGTGATGACATCATTGTGTCATGCTCATTTCATACACTGATGTACCCTTGTACACTTTACTGCAGTATTCCATAATAGTATTATTTTTATGTTGGTTTTCTACCCAAGTCAAGTCCACAACAAAACATAATTACATGTGTTTACTATATTTATGATAGCACCCATCATCTTAATTTCATATAATATTTAAACAATTAAAATTGCAAAAGAAATGAAATATAAAATGATGCAAAGTATAAATTTGCTTAGTAAATAAGGTTCAGTGAAATCTTATAATCAGGTGGTTGACCATGATTTTTATTTACAAGCATTCAGGCATGTTACCGTTTATGTCTGAGTGAGGCAACCTTACTTAACAACGTTATCCTCAAAAATGCAGAGAACTAAAATTAGGAATGTTTTTGTGTGACCCACGTTCACTGTGAGGCAGAATCCAAATGAGAGTTCTTTGTGTCTGTACGCTCAGCATCAATGTGAAACACAATCTGCAATGTGTTTTATATATACTAGATATTTAATGTTTTAAATTCTATACATTTTACATATTGTTTCATTAAATAAAGTATAGAAAGTTAATAGTTTGGAAAGTTGACTTACCTTCTCTTCTTGGTACCATCATGTCTGTGTTTGTCTGCACATATTGCTCTGCTAGATGATGTGTTTTGACTTCATAATCTCCATCTGAGCTCTAGGGAGTCTTAAGATTGGCTTCCCTTAAATACTAGTTGAAGGACACCCTAGCTCAGTCACACTTGCAATTCTACACTCACCTGAAGCTAGTTTTACTGGCTCTTTTATTTGATTTAATATGTGGCTTTCATTCTAATAGGAAAGTAAATGGTCATTGTAAAAATATTTGCTGATATATTGTATATGCTGTTTTAATTGCATCAGATGAGGAAATGGGATGAGAGCCGTTCTTGTCTTTCTATTCTTTACTGAACTCTTTTTTTTTTTTTGGCTTTTTTTTTTTTATTAATTCAGGTTATATCTTAATTGTTATCCCCTTGCTTGTCTCCTCCCATTACTCCCTCCCACCCTTTTTCATCCTATTCCCCTCCTGTAAATCTGTGACAGAAGGAAACCTCCTCCCCCACCATATGGTCACAGCCTATTAAGTCTCATCTTGGTAGCCTTCCTGTTCCTTCTGAGTACCACCAGGCCTCCCCACCAAGGGGAAGTGGTCAAATATGGTTCACCAGAGTTCATGTCAGAGTCAGTGCCTGCTCTCCACACAGCTGTGGAGAATACACTGTCCATTGGGTAGATCTGAGTAGGGGTTCAGTATTTACTGCGTGTATTGTCCTTGGTGGGTGCACTGAACTCTTGATGGCTGGCTCCTCTCCAAGCTGACTGATTCAACCTGGCTTCTATTGCCTTCCAAACAAATAGCTCCCACTGGTCTCAAATGAATTCTGCCACTATGTTTTATTCTTTTGGCTCCTTATCATTCTTTGGCTCATTCTCTCTTCCCCTGTGCCTACCTTGTTTTCTCTGAACTCTGTCTCTGTCATACTGTCCCCATAAGAAACCCTCCAAAAAAAAAAAAAAAAAAAGAAATCTTGGTTAAAAATTTTTTTCTGTCTTCCTCTATGCTGCTCTTAAGTAGCCTCTCTTTCCTCTCCTGCTCTTGTGAGAGTTGAGCATATCCTATCTTTGACTCATTACTTTGTCTGCCCCTCAATTAGATGTAAAGTTCAAGCATGGCTGCTTCTTTCTATATTAAATGTGTATACTAAGAGTATGTCTGTATTCAACCTAGAGCGTAGTGTAATCCAAAGTGTGTCTGTGTTCCAGCTGGATTGAAATTCCATATATATATATGTATGTATATATATATATATCACATGCACACATAATATATGTATGTATGTAATGACTGAGAATGGTGATTCTCTATCAGAGATTCCTTCCAGTGATTTGTGAGTGAAATAAGTGACTCTACGATATAATGTCTAGGGCAGAGGAAAGGCTTGATCTTGATAGGTCTCATTTTGATCTGATGAATTCACAAATTGAGGATTACTAGAGATAAAATTTTACTGTGAGACAAGTAGATCTTTATTTCAGAAAACAGCAACTTTGACAAATTACACTAGAAAATTCAATGAGTCCTGAAACTGAGGTTACTATTCAAGCTATAGCTATTTTTCATTGAATTCATTACAATGAAATTTACAATAGACAGATAGATAGCTTTCACCTTAACAAATGATTGAGATTCCAATATTTGTGGTATTTCCGAACTTGAGTAAACATGTAGAGTTTGGTGCTGTCTTGATTTCTCTATAAACATTATCTTTTATAAAAGAGTCTTGTGTGTGTGTGTGTGTGTGTGTGTGTGTGTGTGTGTGTGTGTGTGTGATTTTACCCTTGACCCCTCTGTTTTATTTATTTCCTCTGATATAAATATCTTATCTCTTCAAATCTCTTCTGAGATTTGAAAAATAAATTCACATAGCAACTCTGTTTCTAATTGAACATTCTCTCAAGTTCCTTGTTACAATTTTAATTATTATTTTATTTGTAAGGTTATAATATAATTACATTATTTTCCTCTTTTCTTTTCTTATTCCAATCCCTCCCATACATACTCTTTTGCTTTCTTTCAAATTCATGGTCCTTGTTTGGTTCCTGTTTAGGAAGTCAAGTTCCTGAGACTTTATGGGTACAACTTCTACTATTCTTAGAAGACAACAACCTCACAGCAAATGTTCCGATCCTGTGTCCTTTAGAATTTTTCTGACCATCCTCCACAATGATCCCTAAGACTTAATTATGGGAGTTGTCCTCCTGTCTCAGCCTCCCAGGTTCTTGCATTATAGACCAATATATCTTCTATTATGCCTCTGACCCAAGAACAAAATTAACTAACCCCAAACACAGAAGATTCTTCTTCAATCTCTGTCTTGAGGATTTGTTATTTGGCACCAGCTACTAAATATTCATTGTTTCCAGTTTGTGTTAGGAAAAGGATAGAAGCACCGGGATGCAATGGGGCAATGTCCTAGTGTCAGCACAGAGAGCAGGAGCACTGCTGTGTGTGGGCTTGGCCCAGGAAGGGAGATGCTTATAGCATGAGGGCTGCAACCTAGTCACTGCTACTTAGAGTGACAAAATTACGAGTCCAGGGCCACCTTTAAAAAAATTGTTGTCACCAAGCTGGGTAGAAAGAATATTAAGTATTTGTTCCCTTCTAGTTCTACCCATGCCTAGATTTCTAGTCTGCTATGAAGTCCAAGAGACCTTCTAAATCCTAAAATAAACTCTGTTTCTGTAAAAGATCATCATGATTGCTTTCTAATTCTGACTGGCAGAGCCTCCTTTTCTGCTTCCCCTCCCCCTTTTTTTTCAGCTAATCTTGTTCATTCAGTGAACTTTACAAGAAAATACAAAGTGATTATAGACACAAAGGTGGAACTTTCAGGTGTATAAAGAGATAGACTATAGTTAATAACTCATATTCCAAAGGTAATCATGGGTTGACTTAAGCTTTTCATCACAGGAGACAAACCAGATGCAACAGTCTCCTGGGGACAGAAGAGGAAATGGGGCAGTGAGAGTGTAGAAGGGACATTCCTGTGAGGATGCAATCAAGTATAGACTGATAAGGTAGGTTTCTCTGGGAGTGTAAAACACAACACTTATCAGTGAAGACTGTCAGGGCTTAGTTCTTCATTCTGTTAAGTATGTAAAAAAAAAAACTTTACTTTTTTGTGGTATTATAGCAAAAGTCTTGTGATTTTGTATGAAACATTGAAGAAAATTACAGAGATTTAATTTGTAAAACATGGTTTCCTCTTCTCCATTCCTGAAAAATGTCAGTAGTAGGATGGAATTCCAGAAGATAAATTTAGTCTGCTATGGCTTTTTTTAAAATAGAATTTTACTTGAATCTGAACTTCAGCTAGGATCTCCTTATGAAAAAATCACTTAAAGTAAGTACCATATTCTCCAGTCACTGTGGTATATGTGTCATCTCTCTTAGACTGAAAGCTAAGGTACTCAAAGCCCTCAACAAAGGCAGGACATGTATCAGTGGGTTTTTTTTTTTTCCCATACTTCAGCTAATAACCATAGCCAGTATTCCCTACATCCTTCCTAAAAATTAAAAATAAAACAAACCAGTCAACCTAGCCTCTGAGACATTCAGCAGTCACCTCAGAGAAATGATTCCTTGTTATGAAGTTGACTGCGAGTTACTTTCCTCACAGAATCTGACAAACAATCCTCACAAGTGTCTTCACAGTATATTTGGTTTTTCACTCCATGGAAAACAACAGATTTTTGTTTTGTTTTTTGCATTTACTCTATTTCAAACACTGCTTTTTCATCTTCACCATATAATAGCAAAAAATGAATAATTTTTGTAAAGCTGAAAGGTACATGAAAAATGCTCACTGACCTGATTTACAGAATGTTAATTTGGAATAGCCCTTTAATATTCATTTTATAACATTAAAAACAGGTCAATTAATCTTAAGCTTAGGATGAGTACTAGTGAACACTAATACATTCTGAATTCCTTTATTGCAAGAACTAGACAATTAGCTGGTATTTATTATTATTATTATTATTATTATTATTATTATTATTATTATTATTATTATTATTATTACTTTTCAAGTTGTTATCTATAAAATAATTCACTTGATACAAACATTCCACAAAATCATTCATAAAAATCCATAAATGCCTAGGTAGTCATCTTTCAAAGGATGAGATGAAATTAGGACCAACATGACCATACTCCTTAATATGTGATTGCTAAATCTCAATACAGTTCAGAGTTATCAGTATATCTGTGGTTGTATAATACTTTGTGCCACAGTTCTTTTTTTAAAATTTTATTAATTTATTCATATTACAACTCAATGGTTATCCCCTCCCTTGTATCCTCCCATTCCTCCCTCCCTCCATTTTCCCCTTACTCCCCTCCCCTATGACTGTGAACCGCTACCCAGATCTATCCAATGGACAGGACATTCTCCACAGTTGAGTGGAGAGTGGGGTCTGACTTTCACACGTACTCTGGTGCCTCATATTTGAACATGTCCCCTGAATGGGGAGACCTGGTGGCACTCAGAAGGATAGTCAAAGTTCTTAAATTGAAAAAAAAAACTAATTATTTAAAGTTTTGTCAATTACTTCTTATTAGTGATCTTATTAGTGATCTTATTAGTGATCTTCTTATTAGTGATAGAGAAACAGACTGCCGGTTAACTGGCAAATGAGCATTTTAATAGTAATAGAGAGCCAAATAAATTATAGTGTAAATATTTCCTGTGAGATAAATTCTAATACATGTTGTCTCTAAATGAGAAGGTCAGAGGTTCTCTCTAGGAGCATCTTGAAGTGGAATTATGAATAGCCAAGACCAAGAAAGCACACCCTCACACAAATCTGTTTCACAGCCCACACTCGGATAAAAAAAATGTTTACATCCATTGCATTTTATGGTTCTATAATTTAAGGAATCTGTATCTTTATGAATAATTTTTACTATAGTAGATGTGAGACCGTATTGAATGCTATATCCCAGTGAATTATTTTATAAGTAACAATATTTTGTTGACTTTTCTAACTAAAGAGGTACAAAGGGTAGTCCTTTTGTTTCTGAAACTTACTGAATTCCTCCTCATTGTTGAAGATTTGTATCAACTGTAAACAGCCAACAGTTTACACTTTAATATTTTTATTACTTGAGTATAATTTAAAGACTTTTGAAGAACATGGCATTATCTAAGACATTATTCTGTTTTCTGTGTCATGATAGCATGTGACAGCCCTGTGACATTTGGTGAGGGCCATACTTCACCAAGGACATTCTATATCTATGCCTATCTCTATCTCTATCTATCTTTTCATATTGCTGTATTTATATATTAAAATGGCTTGAACTTTTTATTTGGTTTTTGATAGCTGTAGATAGTCATCATTCAAACAGAAAACAGCAGCTGGTTCTTGCGGACTAGACCTGATTACGTGTGGTGATAGTTTGCCCAGCCGCTGAGCAGCACTTTCTTCTTGTCTGTTCTCTTCCATACTCTGCTTCCGTATTCAGTACACTGAAGTTTAACCTCACGCTTGAGATGCCTGCTCCATTACCCGCACTGGTATTTCCACTTTCAACAAACATGTTTTATTGTGGATCTGTGGTGTATGTTGATTTTTCTTTTCTTCCTCTCTCATGAATAGTGCACCATAGTTTTAATTAATAAGTTTATGAAAAAACTCATTTTTTACTTTTAGAAAGATATAATCCATGTTTAGGTCCACTATATCTGGAATTGTAAAAAGGGGAAAAAAAAAACATTAAAAAATTTAAAAGCATACATGCTCAATTAATTCACATAAGAAATTGAAAAAATATTGATTTAGTGTTTCATAGCTGTATTATAAATTATGAATTTGTTTTATGTTAATTATTTCCACACAAATAAGAATATGTTTAATTATTAAATAAATGTTTTGTTATTGCAAATGACTACATTTTGTAAGTGTTTCTAAGTACTGATTTCACAACACAGATTTTCTTTTTTTAAATATGTTTTATTAATTTATTCATATTACATCTCAATTGATATCCCATCCCTTGTATCCTCCCATTCCTCCCTCCCTCCCATCTTCCCATTACTCCTCTCCCCTATGTCTGTGACTGAGGGGGACTTCCTCCCCCTGTATATGCTCATAGGGTATCAAGTCTCTTCTTGGTAGCCTGCTATCCTTCCTCTGGGTGCCACCAGCCCTCCCCATCTTCCTGAGTTCATTATTTTAAATCAGTAGTAGAGTTCCCTTCAAATAAAAGTATGACCTGTTGTCATTAAATCATTAATTCCTTTTACTGAAAATTTATTTTTTGTTGAGAGCCTTAAACCCACTAGGCATTCTTCCAAAATCTGAAAAGGCACATGTAAATGATATATTTCTTGCTTTCTTTAAAGGTAGATTGGCAGTCATAAAACACCTGACTAAGAACAGTGCAGACAGCAAAGCATAGCACAATGAAGTTGAAACTGGACAATGGAATAGCGAGTAACAATTTGTAAGAATGCAGCTGGTGTGACCACGGTAGTGAGTCTGTGCCAGGGATGTAACATCAATCCCAGATCTACAATGTGGAAATGAATTGTTTACATTTTATGGTGAGTGGATATTAGTATAAAAATCACTCTGGCATGAACAAGCTCAAGCAGGGTCAGAAAGGAGGTACATTTGATGCGAGGTATGATGTGGTGAGATCAGAGAGGCAGGAGCCAGCCCCAGAGGACTTATTGACAAGTGCAAAGAGTTTGGATCTTAGCTTAATCACAATGGAAAGTCACTGGCAGGGGGCCCATTTATCCTCACATCACCTTGGAGATACCAGGCCTTCACTGCAGATGGAAAGGGAAGGGACAGTGACATCATAGATATTTGATCCTCTGCTTGTTAATTCAGGTTTTCAAATGGAGGGCTGGGCACCAAGGTAAAGTAGAGATTATAATTAAAATCATATAAAACTCTTAAGGTACTATCGAAAATGGTAAAGGCCAGTTAAGGGGAGGGTTGACCCATTTCTAATAACAGTTTTCTGGCTGTTCTTTTTAATCAGTAAATTAAGTAAAAAAGTATTTTTCACACTCCTTCCCTTGAATAATCTGATTCAGTTTTCTGGATAAATTACTTTGTCTATAGTGTCTAAACTGACAACTTTATAGCATTTTCCTTAGTTACATGGAAATATTCCAAAAAATTGACTAAGTATATCCAAAGCCAACCTTTCTTATTGGCAATCTTTTCCCCCCCATGTTAGAATTAAGCCGGTTGTGGGGTATAGACTAAATTCTTTCTCACCTGGGCAGTTTGATTTTTTCTTGGCTGGCCCCTGTAAATAACGAATATTGACTCTGTGCCAGTGTGCTGCCCTCAATAATTCAATTTTCTTCCTCAAACTGGCTTCAATCTGAAACCATCTTAACACAGCTCGTATCCCAAGTTTTATGCTTTCTTGCCAAATTGTATTATTTATATGCACATTCGTCTTATTTTTCACATATTGAACATGTGATTTATGGGTTACCTACCATATCATCAATCCACATTGAAAAAAACTCTAAAAGTTAAAAATATCAATAAAACACCATTCTTTACCACACTTACCTGAAGATAGTCTTCAAACCAATAATTAGTAGAAATAAAAATATCTCTTCTTCTGCTCTTCTTACTTCTGCTATTCCTCTTCCTCCTTCCTCTTCTTCAATTCTAGTGAAAGAATGAGAAAAAGTATGGACATATATAGGAATAAATGTAGTCAACAATTTAGAAAATGTGTGCCACTAATTAATTCTCCATTACTCAGATAATTGTAGAGAAAAATTTAAAGCACTGACAAATAACATAGGCCTTTTTTCCCCCCCAGAACAAAAGGAATAGCCCAGTGATGTGATTTCCTTCGTAGTACTGTTAATCATTGATTATTTTCCTTTTTAATTGGATGAGTAATGATACTTAAGAAGAGGCTCACCTCCTGAAACAACCCATCTTACTAGGAATGAGTCATTGGAAAGGATATAAATATCTCACTATTTTTTGTCTAGTTCTATCTATTTTTGAGTTAATTAGATGAGTAAAAATTGACAAAAATTCAGTAGTAACATATTTAGAATATTTCAGCCTAATTATAGTTTATAATATAATGGGGTGATAAAATTTTGATTTATTTGAGTGTCTGGATGAGAAAATATATTATGATAGTTGCACAAATAACAATTTGCTCTGTTTTTGTTTTTGTTGTTGTTGACATGACCTAATACAATGGATTAAGTAATTCACAGAGAATAGAATTATTTCATAATTCTGAAGGCTAGGAAATTGAAGATTATGCCACCAGCATCTACTTGGACACAGTGAGAACTTTCTTGCAAGGTCATAAGTGGCCTCCATTGTGGTAATGAAGTGACACAAGTAAGCCCACTCTAAAGAGGTCTCTGCTCTGGTTTCTTTTGAGGTTTCAGTTCTCCCATTTTGAAAATACTTGTTTGTATTGAAGGCACATAAATAAGGCAGTGATGAACCAGTTACCCAATATAGAACAAAGATGTACCTCTCTTCACAATACACTGGAATGATAGAACCAATCACTTTTTAAAGAAATTTTAATTGAAAGTTAATAGAAAGCTTTCACACTTTGTCTCCCATATATACACCACAGTGCTTTTGAAGTGTTTTCAATTTTTTTAAAAAAACATGTTATTTTTTATGGGCCTCCTACTTTTAAGTAATTTCTGAACATTTTTATTTGCTGTTGTTCAGAAGTACTTTGAGACTCACAGCTTCCCCCCGCCCCCCGCCTCCCGCCAGTTTTATTAAAATGGTTTGGTGGTGAGAGTTCCTGATACTTCTCTACATACATTGTTTAACACAGCAATACATTCTAGAGAGCAACAGAATTCGGAATATGACATTTGCTCCATAAAAAATGCCTGAGAGTAGTGAAAGAAGTTACATGGTTTCAGTAGCTGAAAAGTTCAAACTGTGAAGACTTATGGGAGAAAACAGTCTTTGCAAATATTTAGGAATGAAATCAATGAAATCACGTTAAGAAGGAAGTTTTCTTATAGAGTGGGTCTGCCACACGTTATTTTCGGATACAGGAGCAAAGCATCAGGAAGGCTTCTTTGTAGGCTCTGTTTCATAACAATTAAACTGTACTATACAACCCAATTAGCTTACACAAGAGAGAAAAAAGGTTAAAGGGAAAAAAGAGTGAACCTTCTGGTATCCATTCCACGGGACAGGTCCCTAGGTGTCTCTGGCCTGCGTGTTGGTCCGGCGTGTTCGCTGATCCATGTGCACTCAAGCCCGGTCTGAACCTGCTGCTGCTCTCTGCTCTCCACCTGCGTGTGTCATGTGCGAAGGGCGTCTCTGTCTCCTTCTCCCATTGAGGGTCGATTAGAAAAACAATAGTCCAGGTGGAGTCCCCAGGTCCACTTCCTGAATTCCAGGCCCAGGATGGCTCCACCCAGTCTATCTCAAGGTCAATCTAAGGGAGTATCCGTGGTGTGTCCAAGGGCAAAGCCTGCCAAGACTGCTTTCACCTTTGACAAAGTTTACAGTCTTTCCGCATTTCTTAATGCACAAGGCCATTCTCAACAGCATTCACTTTCAGATGGCAGTAATTCCTGGTGATCTGAAGATGCAGGAAATGCTTGCAACTCAGGTGTGGATGGATTCCTGCCTGAGAATATGTTGAACTCCATTAGAACAACAGTCACTGTTAGAGTAAAAGCTTCTGTTTTCAGAATCTGTTTGAACAGAGTAAAGAGCAACCTGGATATCAGCGTGGATATCTTAAGCCACAATTTAATTTTCTTCAACTCCTGACGTAATTTTGGCAGAAACATAATTTTTTTTCTCCTTTATTAATTTATTCTTGTTACATCTCAATGGTTATCCCATCCCTTGTATCTTCCCATTCTTTCCTCCCTCCCATTTTCCCCTTATTCCCCTCCCCTATGACTGTTCCTGAGGGGGATTACCTCCCCCTGTATATGCTCATAGGGTATCAAGTCTCTTCTTGGTAACCTGCTGTCCTTCCTCTGAGTGCCACCAGGTCTCCCCCTCCAGGGGACATGGTCATAGGTGAGGCACCAGAGTATGTGAAAAAGTAATATCCCACTCTCCACTCTATTGTGGAGAGTGTTCTGTCCATTGGCTAGATCTGGTTAGGGGTTTAAGGTTTACCACCTGTATTGTCCTTGGCTGGTGCCTTAGTTTGAGCGGGCATGTCCCACGAAAGCCTTCACTTACCAGGAAACTGAGACAGAGGGGAGGACATTCTAGTGGGACTCTAGATGAGAGAAGCATGGGAGAATGGCAAAGTAGAAGGATCTAGAGGGTCCTAGAAGCCTACAAGTAGAACATTATGATAGGCAGATTTGGGCACAGGGGTCCCGCAGAAACATAATTTTTGTATGAATTATTTAGGCAACTCTGACAGTGAAGATAAGATCCATTGAAACGTTTTCTGGGAGGGAATAAAGAAATATGTTAAGAGAATAAAGCATTGCCTTTATCACAAGAGAAGCCTTGAAATCACTACCCAAGTCCTTTCTTCTACAGTCTGATTGTGTCCCGATAACTTGTCCTGACTACTTAAGAACTCTTTCTTAGTTAGGATCAAATGTGGGTATGGATAATCCTGTCCTTGCTCCACTGTTAACTGCTTAAACATTCCTCAAGTAGTGCTTTTTTAGTTTTCAGTCTATTTTTTGTAGTTATATTTTCTACTTCTTGGTATTTATCTCATTGCACAATTGGAATTTAGTACATTTCCCTTAATTTTATACAAATACATCAGATAGCTAGTCTTCTGTTATAACCACAATTTGACATGCTTCAGAGTTGACCTGTTTCTTTTACACTCTCATTTATAATATTAACTGTTTTGATAATGATATCTATTCTTAATGCAATTCATTGAACCCACAACTGAAATAAAACAGTTCTCCTTGAGTTACAATGAAATGACTTGAGAAAAACTCTGTGGTATCTCACCATAATCATGCAAAAATTCAAAAAAAAAAAAACCAGCTCTTCTCTTCTCTCTTCTTTTATCTAGTAAAGACTGTCAAGGCAGAGAAAAGTCTAAAGTGCATTCAGAGACATAAGAGACATGTTGGATGCCAGAGACCAGATTCACAGCAGGTCATGCAAAGAGCTGGCTTTCATCTTTCGTGTGGCTGTACACCATAAAGTATTGTTCGCACATGCATATTTAATGTCCTGAATAAATTGTGTCAGAAATTTTTATTCCATAATCAAGAAAGGGAGAAAAGCAAAGGCAACACAGAAACAGTGGTCTCATTCAAAGCAGCAAGGAGGGCTTGCACACAGTGCCTGTCCCATTGTGCTTGGATAAGAGGTTGCTCACATAGTTATATCTGTCCATGTTGGAGTGTGGTAAGAAAGTTTCCATATGAAAATGGAGTTTTCAAGGCACCATGAACTGCATCATACCCTTTCTATTTCATGTGAGCCTTATTCAGTGTTTTATACTTCTGTCTCTGCTCTGTGTGCTTACTTACCCCACCCAGCTTATTTTCATATCATCCTGACATCTGAATTCAAGTGGCCTAAGTATTTGTTGTTCAACATCTCCCAGGGAATATCTAGAGAGTATTGTGGTCTTTCCAGCCTGTCCATAGCATCTACTGAACTCTCACGGTTTTATTCCTCAATCAGTTATATTCCCAACATGGGAGACTAGAATACAAGTTAAAATGTGGGCTTATTGATAATAAGCGATAAATTAGTCTATATGTTTCAAATAATGCCATAATGTGCACTTTATTTTTGCCTATTGAGGATTATAATGGCCTTGAAAATTCTCTTGCCCATTAGCACTGTAATAAGCATCATACTTATAACTGAAAATACTGCTGGAGTACTTCAAATACCACCCTCTTATTTATGCCTCACAGTGTTCCCATGCAAGATTTGGTGCAGACGTAATTGCAGTTCCTCACCAATGCATGGGATCAGTGTCAGAGGTGGTGAATTGTAGCTTCTTATTCTCAATTCCGTATGTGCTCAAAAATTATTTTCACAAGCACCTAATGCTTGTGAGTCTTCCTGTTAAAATAAATTTTAGAATGAAAATACAACGAATATATCACTGATGAAATAACACAGAGAAGTCTTAAACTAATTCATTTAGATTGCATTAGTGTACATTGGTCTGTGGGTTAGTTTTTTTTAGCTTTAAACCACTTTTCTGTTAGTTTCATTATGGAAGAAGCATTTAATGATGTGGTTCTCAGATATCTGAAACGGATAGTTGATAGGCTGTGAGGAAGACCCTTTGGGCTGTAAGTTTGATGTATTCCCTCATGTTCTATAAAGTGATAGAATCTATATTTGTAGAGGTAAGAACTAAATATTTTAAGCTGGATGCAGGTTAACCACTTTTCAAGAGAATTATAGGTACGCAGTAAAAGAAGAAATGCAATTCAGTGTTGAACACCTGTGCAATTCAACCATCCTCCAGACGCTGTATGGGATACTGGCAGCCAGTTAAGGGCAAAACAAAGATCCGAGGATGGGATTCAGATAATAGAGAATAATGGGGTGAGAGAGCAGTGACTCAGTTGGATTCACAATAATGCTTATACAATTTTGACTGAACTGTGGGGTGTTTGTTTGTTTGTTTGTTTGTTTTTGAGACAGGGTTTCTCTGTGTAGCCTTGGCTGTCCTGGACTTGCTTTGTAGACCAGGCTAGTGTCGAACTCATGGCAATCCACCAGCCTCTGCCTCCCTGAGGCCTGGGATTAAATACATGCACCACTATGCCTGGTTAAACTGTGAATTTTTTAAAAGGACACAAAACATATATTGTACTATTTGACTTTTTGACTATTCAGAATACTAGTTTGACCTGAAACTCACCTTTCCTGATAATTATTAAATTTTAAAACAGCCTTACACTTCAAATGCTATTTTTAAAAAGGCAATCTGCCCCTCCCAGTATTCTGTTATCCAGTGAGAAACGTGTAGCTAAGTATTTCTCTCATGATGAAGGCCTTGATTCTTGAGTTACTAAGTTTCCTTTGTTTTGTTTTTCATCTTTCTTTGAAGTATACAGAATAATCCCAGCAAATGCACATACACACACACAAAGACACATGCACACACATATTATATATATATATATATATATATATATATATATATATATATATATATATATATCTGGGTTCTTTGGTATTAAACTTTGGTGCTTTCCACAAATGTAGAAAGCAGGACTAAAAAAGCATCTTTCAACTTAGTAGTTTTTATGTTTATATCCCAAAAGTGATCTTATGGCTTTATTAACTTATTTAAAAACCCTTTTCTGTATCTTCTAAGCCATGGCAATTCAAGTATATAGAAATTAACTATCTGCAAACTTAATCCAGCTTTGGTAATTATGAGAACTTCCCACTTTCTTTTACCCATCCTTTTTTTTTTTAACCAGATAATTCTACTGGAAATATTGTGCATATTACTCCATGCGTAAGTACTTCAGAATGTGTTTCCAACTCTTGAGCATAGTTGAATAGTGTGTAAGTTTTGTCATGCTGCTGTGTAAGAAACTTCAGTGGTTTAAAAAAGGAGAAATAAATATGTAGCATTTTAGCAGTGAGAAATCCAAAAATTAAGGCATTGGTAGCTATGCTACCCTTGAGAGTGCTGTGCAGAAACTTCTTGTGTCTCTCCTCTTAGCCTATGCATGGCTGTCTGTTCTTAGCATTTCAACGTATGTCTTCTGTTTCTGTCCATCTCTGTCCAACTCTTGGGGGATATGAGTCATAATGGATTACCTTAATTACTTCAAATTGAGTTAAATTGACCTCATTTAACTTAACTTTGTTACGCTTCTATACTAATAAGGCCACTGTATGGGGTTTAGGGGGTTAAGACTTCATGTCATTTTATGAACTTTAATAAACTCTATACTTAATACCATGCTACACTAACTAATCCCTTAATAACATCGAATACCCAGTTCACATTCAATTTTTTTAAGATTCTTTTTTCCTAAAATGTATTTGCAGACTTGATTTGTTCACATCAGGAACCAAACAATATGATTTGTTTATATTCACTGGTGATTTTTTAAAATGCATATTATGCACAGTTTCTTCATTATTTGTAATTAATTGTTTTGAGATGAGGGGTCACTATATAGCCTCACCCAGGTTATAACTCATGATCCTTCTGCCTCAGTCTTCAAAGTCTTTGGACTACAAGCATGTGCAGCCACATCAGGCTGTATTTATCTAATATGTATGATCTGAAGTTATACATAGAAATCTCAACATGTTCTAATATTTCCTTACAAGGTATAGGAGTTAACCACATCACTTTAATAATTTATCTCTTACTTATGTTGAAAACCTTCACAATAACTTGTTTGATCCTTCTGAAATGCAAATCTCTAGTCAGCATGCTGCATTTCTAGAATACCTTGCTCCTATCAAAAACCGTATCTTTAAGGATTATTCAGTAATGGAACCTACCCTGCCTTCTTTTGGTAAATGTCATCGCATTAGCAAAGAAAAAGGTTTATCCATTCTATGTGGTTTTCTAAATTTTGTATCTGACTAGCTTATTTCTCGTGATGTCTGTTACACATTCTGTTACCACTGAGTACCACTTCACTGGCAGGTAAGCCAGAGGTGGGGTCATTTTCATACTCTTCATCCTATACGGAAGCACACACCTTGTAGTGTTTGACTTTCGCTGACAACAAAATTGTTTTTAGTTGTTTTAAATTGAATTACCCTTGTTTCTATATTATGTATCTCCCTTTAATATTTAACATAATGAAATTAATTGATAGTCATTATCTCAATTTATTATTTGATTAGTATTTTTGAACAATTGATTTCTAATTTTATCCAAGAACACTTTTTCATTATTTTGAGAGAAATCATGATCATATCTCTTGATTCTTTCTCCTATATATCTATATAAAATACTGATCTTGAGATAATTAATTGATGATATTAATCCTGTTAATATCATTAGGGATATGTGTATTTAAAAAAAAACTGGCATGTTTTACGCATACTTCTTTCTAGTATCCAAATTGTTGCCAGATGAACTGGCAGGTTCCCTTCTCCTGGACTTTGAATGATGCTTGCTGGCACATGTCCTAAGCAAATGACTGCAGTATTCTCTCATAGAGCACACATGAGCACTTCTCTAGGGCCTTTGCTTTCTTTTGAAGATTGTTACTGTTTGGTTAACCTAAGTGCTAGCTGTCATATTGCTAATTTCTAATATTGTCTTAATTCAGAATTTCTTGCACATATAGTGAAATGTAGTCTCTGATAGCACTCCTCACTATCTCTTCATTTTCTCATGCTCAACAGAAATAAAATACTCTTAGTTATAATTGCAAAATAAAAAATAATCTAAATTGCAAAACATTTTTAACCACTGGCTGAGACTGATAATTGAGCCTACAACCACAGAATTAATTTAATTTTCAGGTAGAATTTTAAATCAACTGGAGGGTTCAGGTATTAAGCTTGTTCCAAGTCACTTTCATACCATTTTGCAAAGTGAAAAAAATTTAATAAAAATAGACATGTCAGGGCTGTGGTCATCCATAATCATTTTATACATGTTACATGTTGGCATATTTCCCAATCACGTCCCTACTCAATTTCACGTTATCTTTCATCTTCAAGTTAAATATAGACATAATCCCCTGTGATTACATGAGCAACAATAAATGTCAACCACAAAGTGAGAATGCACACAATTCTAATAAAGCTGATCTGGTTGACAATGAAAATCTATGTCAAAATTCTCGAGCACAGAACTGTAGTGTGCATGTTGAGGTTTTTATCTTCTCTGGAGGCAGAGCTTGGTCACCCTGGTTTGCTGAATACAAACTCATGCAATGATAAGCAAACCCAAATTTTCCTTCTGTTACACCAGTGATCCTGGTCATTACCTTTGGAAGGGTCACTCTGTGCTCAGATCGGTTGCTGGAAGCTCCAGGTGTGTAAGTTCTATATAAGCTCGCTGGAGGAGGAAACCATGGCTTATGAATTGTCTAAAGTTTCACAACACACATTAAAATAGATTAGTGGCATGCTTACACTTTGAAAGAGAAGAAGAACAAGTCTTGCTTATGTCTGATTTGATTGTTGATGTAAGGGTATTACTTTGAATTGTAACTGAACAAATTGTACTTACGTGCTTGATTATAAATATTGGGAGATGTCATAATTTCTCATAAGTAGTAAATGGTACTAAAAAAATCCAAAAATGCGAAGCTTATTTTGATATTGCCAAGACACTCAGATTTTCTATTGATCCAAGATATCACAGTCCAGCAGAGTGTAGCCACTAGGAAGGCAGCCAGATACACTGTATGCAAATCTGTTCCATTATACTATGGACTGGATCCAGCTAGGACAATTAGGAAGAAATATGCCTAAATAATGAACACACACATACGGTTTCAACTATGAAATATCTACCCCCAGAGAAGTGTGATCAGAACAGCTCATGATACAAACCCACAAGTAAGAAAAGCACCTATATTGTTACATCTAAAATTTTTGGAGTGCTGCACCCAGCCATATTATTCATAAACTATGACTTCACAAATTCAAGATGGTGATGTAATAGCAATAATGAAGGAAAGTATTTTCCTCTCTCTCAAAATTTGCAGGGCATGGTACACACTGATCTACAGTGTATTTATATGCTAAAATGCTATATTGAAGTATTCATCTTAAGTATCTTTTAATCTTTCAATTCAGCCAATATTTTAAAAATATTTTTTTATATATTTTATTATATTTTATATATTTTATATATAATATATATATATTTTATTTGTTATATATTGAGCTTCTGTTGTATGTGATACTGTAGAGGAAATACTTGTACATTTAATACATCATTAAATACTACACTCATATTTTTATGACTGTAGAAAATGTATACTGCAGTATATAAATGTGGTTTTCCTTGGGAAAATCTTGGGGGATTGTTTTCTTATGATTATTAGAAACACTCTCCCTTTTGTGCCTATCAAAATGAAGTTTGCTGCAAGTACACATATTTAATCACAAAAAAGAAAACTGCTTCATAAGAGCACAGAATTATTCAGGAATTAATTTTTCCCTGTCCAGTTTTCTAGTAATAATTTTATGATTAACATGTATTTGTCTACCTTTTGCTCATAATTTTACTATAGGAACATTAATTCAAAGACCAAGCTATAATACTGTAATACACATAATTAGACTTGACAAGAGGACAACTGGCTCAGAACACCATTGGATTAAAAAGTGTTATATATATATATATATATATCAGAATAGCTCCATTTTGAAGATGCTGATCTCTGGAATTGGTGGCCAAGTTGTCAATCTATAATCAATATAACAGATTTTCAGTCAGGGCCCCTATTCGATCTGTGATGCTTTTGCTCTTTGAGTGTAGAAAGACCTGAATAATCACCTAACTTTCCAAAGAAGTATACACAAAAGATTATGCCTGATACTTATAAGATGAGTCTTTGCCAGAAAATAATACAAAGAAGGATTACTGTGAAGGATGCCGTAATTTCCTATATATTTACCCTAAAAATTCAGACATATTGTAAGGGATGGTTAACTATAAGTGGCCTTCTGACCATGTAAATTGCCTGTCCTCCCACATTTGCTTGCACCAGAAACTACTGAATTAGTAACAGACACTTTTTAAATAAAACATGGTCACAGATTAAAGGGATGATACAATACCTGTGAAGGGAATGGCACTCTAAGAACAGGAGGCATTATATACTAGCATATTTATTTATGATTTTGTGTCTAGTGTTTTATTTTAAATATAACTTATCCTATTCATACAATTTAATATCAGTTTTTAAGTCTTCTCTTAATCTTGGAATAGGCTTAGCTTGTGAATTGTCTAAGATTCTACACCAAATCAAGAAGTAATGACTGACTTGGCCTTTACAAATGAATCTGTGTATTAAAAGATTCAAGAATGAAATCCCAATTTTACTCACATGCTGTTTTCATTGAATTTTTGTCGTTGATAAGTTTAGAATACGCAAATGACTAATGAGAAAAATAACTGATGCCAACCTCAGTATTTTGTGTTACTAAGGATATATTTATTAGTATTAAAATAGGTACGATACAATGCCAGTGTTTTAAATATCTTATTCATAAAGGTAAAATTTCGTTTAAATCCTGTGGATAAGTTTTTTATGTTAGTTTTCCCATGATAAAAATTTTGTGCCTAAATAACCACAAGCAACTAAAGAATGCCAAAAGTGAGAAAAATTGTCTTCCCCAGGGAAGAGAACACCAGTAGACTATCCTCTATCAAGTTGCTATCCCTGAAAATACATACACAAAAGCATTATATGTTCTGAGCAGGTTATAAGTATATGCAATGAAGAAGAGGAACAGACCATAGACTTGAAATAGTGCAAGGAAGTACATAAGCGAGGATTTGCAGAAAGAAGAAGAAGAAAGAACTAAATGATGTAAATATAGTGTTATCTCAAAAAGATTAGTAAGGAAAATTTTATACTATTAAAATCAGTAATACGTAACTATTCTAGTTATTAAACTTATCAGATATTAAAGAAGCCAATTATAAAAATGTGAGTGCCCAGTAAAAATGTGAAGTTCCACTAAACTTTAAAGAAATTGCGACACACCCACACATGGTGGCACCTGCCTGTAATCCCAGCACTCGGGAGGCAGAGGCAGTTGGGGATCACTCTGAGTTGGAGGCCAGCCTGGTCTACAAAGTGAGTCCAGGACAGTCAAGTCTACACAGTGAAACCCTGTTTTGAAAAAAAGAATTAAGAAAGAAAGAAAGAAAGAAAGAAAGAAAGAAAGAAAGAAAGAAAGAAAGAAATGGGGACAGAAAGATGGCTAAGGCTGCTTTTCCAGAGGACCGGGATTTGATTCCCAACACTGATGAGGCAGTTCACAGCTGTCTGGCATTCTGTTTCTCAAAGTATTAGTAACATTTTCTGGTTTTCTTCAGGCCCCAGAAACACAAGTACTGCAACTTGCCTCCAGGCAAAATGCCTATATACAATAGAATAAAGTAAACATATAAAATAAATCCAAAGCACATATTAAAACTAGGACAAAATAGAATTCATGCCTGGTACTGTTAATGTGCATACCAAGCTCTATATTTTAGGGGGGATCCTGCTTCTCTGACTTCGCCAAGTGGCCAGAAACCAACCTGCCCTCTAAATGCTCACTTTCCTACCCACAGATAATGCAGCTCTGGACTCTCAAAGAGAGGGCCTTCTTCTGTAGTGGTTAGTATGCCTGTGTTTCTACAACAGCTTTTTCAAACATTTGTCTAAAAGCTTGGTTCTAAGTTCTCTGGAGAACTGTAGCTTTGGTTATCAGATAGAATTTTAAAATATTAGTGCAGTGGTCAAACATCATTCATTACAGAAAAAAATTAATGAATGTATAGTTAAGCACTTCCTGCTCTGAGGTATCTATGATGCCTCATTAACTGTGTTGAGTAGCAATTTGCATATTTCTCTATAGTGGAAGCCCAATGACTTCTGGCACAGTATACTTTAAATCTTAACTGAATATTCTACAAGACTTAACAAATTCATTTGTAACTACAAAAGAAACTAATTACATGAATATTATCCTAAGTTATATTTGGAATAAAAATGTATTTAATTATATTTTCATTGTGTTTCTAGAGTTATCATTAAAACCCCTAGATTTCAGATGATCCTGACATAAAGATTCAGAAACATTATAATGTAAAAGTATTGTTTCTGTCTACTAAAATATTATAGAGAATGGGGAAATTGAGTAAGTCTTAAGTACTCTATATTTGGCTTCTCATCAAAGGCCTTACCTGAATATGTAGAAATTATTACATTAAGTGCCACATAGTTTTAAATGCAGAGTTACCAACTCTTAGAAGCCACCTGTACGTCATCTCTGCACATTATTTTCTTCATTGTGTTCATCAAGCTTTATTAGAAGAAGCAGAAGGATATTTATATAACTCTTGGGTGCATCTGAAAACCATTAAAAAGTAAGTGTAGTTTTGGAGACAATGATAAAGTAAAACAGTTTTTTTTTAAATATAGCTTAACAATTTGAGATATAAAGGGCTTACCTGAGTAATGCAATAGAAGACTTCGTAGTGTCATAAAATTAACATTTTACTATTGCTAAGTTTTCAGGTCTTAGGTGGAGGTTAGGACTAAGTTTGAGCACTTTACACATGGCCTTGATAGTATTATTTGTTAAAAGTATTAGGCATAATGCAATCTTTATAACCTGGTGTTGTGTGAAAGCAAGCGTCACTTCCCAAAGCTGATGTCAATTCACTTAGATGATAATCTCTGTTGAAATACATGCTATATGCATTAGCTCAAGTAGCTATGAGTACTCTTTTGGTGAAAGTATCAAACATTTTCTCTGGGTTTCTTTCACCACTTTCCCATTTCTATCCCAATTCATAAATTTGTAGGTATATCACGACTGCTCATATTGCGAGCTGACTGGGAGCATGGTTTTGTCTCCATGACACTTACACTGTCTGCAGAAAGAAGAGTGAGCTCTGTATTTATGCACACAATCCAAATCGAGGTCATTTTTTTCAGTGCCACAGT
This sequence comes from Acomys minous, assembly GCF_964271855.1. Lineage (NCBI taxonomy): Eukaryota > Metazoa > Chordata > Mammalia > Rodentia > Muridae > Acomys > Acomys minous. The sequence goes on from NC_140489.1 coordinate 49,757,494, forward strand.
GCTTCCCTATTTATGCAAGGCTTTGGACTTGGTCCCTAGCACTACAGACATTTTTTTTAAGGGGAAAAAAAAAAAACAAAAAAAAACAACCAACCAATAACAACCCAGCAACATCACAGAAATAAGAGAGTGAATGTTTACTCTGTAGATGATTTGATGCATCACTGCTCTCCAGATCAAGATGTGAGCATTACGAATTTGACTAAACTGTGAGTTTGCTTTACAAAAGATTTGCATTGTTAATATGATAATCCAGGGGAAAAAAATCAAGATGAAGGCTAGGAAATGGTGCTGGATTACACAGATTTATTAGCAAGCTTCTGTGAGAGCTCCTGCAAAGAAAGGGGAAGCAACATTCAAAGAGATAAACATTCAAAAATCCTTGTAGATTGCTAGAAACCCCTAACGAACAACTTCGCCAGTTTGACTCAGAACCCCTAAGATGAAATTACCACAATAAGAGATGCAGTTATAGTTTGCTCCAATACAAACGAACATTAATATAAGAAATGGAAATACTGTGACAGATCTGCAGCCAAATGTGGTAACGTTCATGTTAGATTCTATTTCTTACCAGATTATCACATTTTTTTTGGAAAAAATAATTTATTTTTCTTTAAATTTCACTTGTCGTAAAGCAACTATGTAGACATAGAATCATAGGAATTAAAACATTGGTATTACTGGTGATAGATATTTATAATCCTAGTGATGTACCTGTGGAGAAAAAACATCATCATTTAGGCACAACTATATGTATAAATCATCGATATTGTTTGCAAACAAAACAAAAGTCACCAGAGGCCATCTTTATCTCTGAATTCATCTGATTAAATCCAAACCTTTTTCTTCAGCAAAGATTCTGCCTTAGATTCTCTCATTTCCTTATCCTTCATGAGTGATATATTGTTGGCTTTTTTCAATTTGAGCTCCAAAAGGACGTAGTTTCCACTACCTATCTTCTTTTTCCACAAAATATGTAAACAGTTCTCACTGTGAAGATTCACTATGAAGTGCCTTGACCTTACAGGGAACTCTAGGAAGGTTTGATGCATGTGGTTTGGTATTGAAGGGTCCAGCTATGTCCTATTCACCAAGCCCTGCATATAAACTTGGCTCCATCTGACATCTTACATATTGCTGTAGGCTGTAGGGTAATTAATGAACTCCTTATTTCCTGTTCAATTTGTTAATCCCATGGTCTGAGATCTAATTCTAGGAAAACAGAAAAAAAAGTGAGTCAACTTTCTCTTTTGTTTATTTTTCCTAAGAATCACTTGTCTTTAGAAAGTAATTTATTTTTACATAATTTGATATTGCTATATTTGATACTGAGGAGATTAAATCAATAGATCAATTAATTTTCAGTATACCAAGGCCTAGTTCTGCTAGCTTTTTATAGAGTGGGTACTGGATAGTTTTGATAGGTCTGAAAGAAACAGAATTTTAATAGAAATCTTATGCCATGTCTTGTGAGGCATTCTTATCCCATATTAAATACATTCAGATTGTTTCTGGAGTAGGGCTCTGCTCAAGATTAACCATTTTATTGCCTAATAAGAGGAGATGCTTCTACCCTAGGGCGAGCCCTTCTACCCTACCATCTGACCTCAGCCTATCAAGCCTCATCGGGACTGCTCGCACCCTCTTCCTCTGTGGCTAGCAAGGCTGGCCGCCTGGGGGAAGTAAGCAAGGAGTGGATAAAAGTGTCCATGTGAGAGGTAGCCCCCACTCCACATAGTATGAGACTCACAAGGACCTGTGCTGCCTATTGACTACATTTGAACAGGGGAGTCTATGTCCTCACCTTGGTCGGTGCCTCAGTTTCTTCAGGCACCCCTGGAACCAGATTTGTTGGCTCCATTGGTCTCCTTGAGGACCTCTTACACTCTCCTGGTCCTTCTATCTCTCAGCTCTTCCATTAAGACTCCCGGTGCTCTACCCAAAAGTTTGGCGGTGAGTCTCACCATCTGCTTTGATCTCTAGCTTGGTGGAGTCTTTCAGGGGAACTCTGTTCCTCCTCTTCAACTGTTTCCGGTGTCTATTCTGTTTGTACTTCTGACTGAGAATTAAGCATCGTCCCTAGGTTCTTCCTCTTTATTTAGCTCCCTTAGGTCTGTGGATTGTAGTGTGGTTATCCTGTATTATGTGGATAATATCTACTTATACATGAATATATGTACACATACATATATAAACACACTTACACATGGTAATGCATGTCTTTCTAGATCTGGATCACTTCACTCAGGATGATCTTTTCTAGTTCCATAAGATCAACGATTGATAAATGGGACCTCATGAAACTGAAAAGCTTCAGTAAGGTGAAGGACACTGTCAACAGACCAAAACTACAACCTACAGAGTAGGAAAAGATCTTCACCAAGCCTACATCTGACAGAGGGCATATATCTAAATACATAAAGAACTCAGGAAATGAAACATCAACAAATCAAATAACCCAATTAAAATGGGGTACAGTGCTAAACAGAATTATTAACAAAGGAATGTCGATTGGTTAAGAAACACTTAAAGAAATGTTTAATGTCCCTGGTCATCAGGGAAATGCAAATTAAAATCACTCTGAGATTCCATCTTACACCTATCAGAATGGTTAAGATCAAAAACTCAAGTGACAGCACATGCTGGTGAGGATGCAAAGGGGAACACTCCTCCATTGCTTGTGGGAGTGCAAAATTGTACAACCACTTTGGAAACCAATCTGGTGCTTTCTTGGAAAATTGGAACTAGTTTTACCTCCAGACCCAGCTATACCACTTCTAGGCATATACCCAAAAATATTTGCACCACAGAACAAGGACATTTGCTCATCTATGTCCATAGCAACTTTATTCTTAATAGCCAGAATCTGGAAACCACCTAGATGTCCCTCAACTGAAGAATGGATAAGAAAACTGTGGTTCATTTCCACAATGGAATACTACTCAGCTATTAAAAACAAGGCAATCTTGAAATTTGCAGGCAAATGGATGGAACTAGAATTTGAGATTTTTATTGTCATTTTAATTATAGTTTTAGAGGTTCAAATTATTTGGAAAGTTTATCACTTACATAAGAATTCTGCAAACTAGTTTTAACACTTCTAATATTGCTTCTGTGATGGCTTTAAAAATACTAAAGTTATTTAGCCTTTCTTTGTCTCTCTGTGTCTGTGTCTGTCTCTGTCTAGCTAACTGTCTATCTCTGTGTGTGTATGTGTCAGTGTGTGTGTGTGTGTGTGTGTGTGCACGTGTGTGTGTGTGTGCATGTGCATCCCATTCACTGATGGAATGGTTCTCTTCTTGGTCTGGAGAATCATAATCAGTTCTATGGGTTTGAGGCAGGTGTATTTAAAGCTGAGACATCTTGTGAGCTTTGCAATAACTTTTAAGCATATTTTTTAATGCTACAAATGCAAACACCATTGTCACATGGGATTTGGCAATTCTTGACTGAGCATGGTATGTGTAGGAGACATAGGTACATCTTATCATGTATCTTCAAGAAAAGTTACCACTTAGTCTTCAGGGAGTATTATGTGATACATCAGTCAGTAGTTATTTAACAGCAATTTATTTCCTTGATGTGCATTAAAAAGTTTATCTTTCTAGTCGTTTTATTTTTTTAGCTTTTCTGTTATTATTTTTCTTAAATAATTAGTTTCACATTACCATATATTATTTCTGTATACATGTAGATATTTTTGTTAAAATAGACAATGATGTTGAACTTTTCCTCAAGTGGAAAAGATAACTAAATTTGATAGATATTAAAAACAGGATTCTGTAACATTTTCTATCATTTAAATCCATGCCCTATTTCATTTTCTTTGCTGTGAGGAAACACTGTGACCAAGACTATTATGGAGGTATGGAGGAAAGCGTGTAGAGTGCCTCACATTTTCTGTGGGATAGAGTCCATGATCGTTATGGCAGGGAGCTCAGCAGGCTCATAGGCAGCATTGACACCAGAGAAGTAGTTGAGAACTCACATTTCACCCACATCAAGAGAGCAAGTGGAAATGGCTGGGCTCTTTGGAACCTCAAAGCTTGCCCTCAGTTACATACCTCCTCCAACAGTGTCATGTGTACCAATCCTTTCCAAACAATTCCAGCAACTGAAGACCACGAGTTCAAACATGTGAGCCTATGGTGGCCATTCTCCTTAAAACCACCACACCCTATTCTTTGGAGCTTGTTCAAGGTGAGCAACAGGCACAATGGTCACTTTGCTGTAGCAATTCACTAAGAATGATAAAGCACATAAAACTGTGTATTTGGCTCCTGCTCTGCATGTCAAACTTGAACAATTATTTTATACTGTAGGTATCTTCAATAGTCTCATACTAGGAAGAATAAAAAAAAAAAGCAAGTAGTAGTATATTTATTGACAATTTTCAGAAACTTAGTTGTTGAACTTATTCTCAAATTAACTTACATCTTTGCACCTCACAAATCTATTTCATGCTCTTTAGGTGTTAATTTGGGATTCACCCATTTGATTAATTTATTGCCTTCAAAAATCTCTTCTGTTATCAAGTTGAGGCTTGAACTTATTTGGTGGACTTTATAAAACATGCTTCTTCATTTTCATGAAGAGGAAAACTAATGTGCATCATTTTTTCCTATCTAATTTATCCAACAAAAGTAATGTCTATGGGAATAAATAGGTATTTATTTTTTATCTCTGGCCCACATTTTTGGTATAATAATCATAATATAGAAAATAAGACTTAATGAGCAAGCAAAAATTTCATGAAATTGATAAACTTAAAATATGTAGCATCTATGAAATAAACATGAATATATGTGGATCATTATATATATATCCATGTATATATGTGTCCATGTTTTACCACCTATTCCTATACCTTTAAATTAAATTTTAAAACAACTTGGGAAATTTTGCTTTCCACAAAAAAAAAAAAAAACCACTGATAGGATTACAGGTTATAGAGCATTTCTTTAGCTGTAGTTTGCTATTATAATATGAAGAAAGCAGTTCTGCTCTTCGCCTGTAGAGCTGTTTAGCCAAAACCTACTGAACAACAGAAACTCAAATGCTTCTCAGGAGCTTGACTATGTCCTGGACATTTGTCTAAATAATATCTTGCTGTTTAGAAAATGGATACTCAAGCACTACTATGAGATGGAAATAGATGCCAGCCACTAGCTGCCTGCTGGGATTTGTCAGTGTGCGTGGAGAGTAAAGAGGAGTGTTTGTGGGAAAATGAGGCAACTATGACTATGTTAACAGATGGGAAGGCACTGTGAGTTTGACTTGCAATGTATTCACAAGCTTTCAGCATTGTCTGTCGCCATCTGTAATTCCCTGTGCACACTGTGTGGACCTTGACGCTGAGAGTGAGGAGATTCAGAAGCAGATGTGTGTTGTGACTGTCTGAAACACTGAATCTTACGTAGGTAATGAGAGTGATGCAGGAGACTGACGCTTCTTACAGTTGAAGGTCAGCTGTGGACAGAGGAGTGATGGGATGACACTACAAAGGAATAAAAAGACAGACATGTGATCCTGATAATAGGGATTATGTATCTGTGTGGTGCAGGCACTTGTTCCTGAGTCTGTGTTAGAGCACTAGCAGGGCAGGACAATTGCTGGCATGAGAAGAGAGAATTATATAGAGCATAGGAAATGCATAGGTATTGAATGTAAGCATAATGTTGAAGAGAAGTAAGGAAAAGCTGTTAAAAATTATCCCTGAGGTTGTATATGATTGTGGAAAATACAAAGCCAATAAAGGCACATGAGATTATATTTTTTGTGTATATATGGTTTCTGCCTGTGTCTCTCTCTCTCTGTCTCTGTCTCTGTCCCTGTCTCTGTCTGTCTCTCTGTCTCTGTCTCTGTCTCTGTCTCTGTCTCTGTCTCTGTCTCTCTGTCTCTGTCTCTGTCTCTCTCTCTCTCTCTCTCTCTCTCTCTCTCTCTCTCTCTCTCTCTCTCTGTCTGTGTGTGTGAGTGTGAGTGTGTGTGTCTGTTCTCTGTTTGTCTGTGTGTGGAGGACAAAGGACAACCTCAGATATTCCTCCTAGAAATGAAAAGTATTAGCTCAGGACCCCTAAGAATAAGTTCTCATCACAAAGATTAAAATTCCAGAGGGAAAGAAAGCATGGACTGAAACACCAAGACAGGGGATAGAGAGCATAGGAGAAGGGGAAGGGAACATGGGAGAAGGGCAGGCATATTTTCCAGAGAACAAAGGACTGCCTCTGGATAGAGAGGAGGGAGAGTGGTATATAGGAAAATGGCAGTTTATAAAGGTACAAGGGGAAATTCCATGTTAGGATGATATGTTTTATTTTAATTGTGCATACTAACTAGGTGAGCCAAAGGGAGCTTTTGGTTGCTGGATTTTAATACTTTGATAGCCAAATCTTTGTAGTCAGCTTCAGGTAGGGGAAGTGGCCAAAAAATGGAATAGACCTTGGTGGCTAGCTTCAGGAGTGTAGTCTAAGAGGTTTTCTCAAGGCAGAGGGAATGGGGAGAAGGGCAAGGCCTGCCAGAGCCATGCTCACCATGCTCCAGCTGGCCAGAGTCCTGTCACTCCTCAGACGCTCACCACTGTTGAGACAGGGTCCTTCATTGACTTATAACTCACCAAGTAAGTGAGACATACTTGCCAGAATGCCCCAGAGTCCACCTGCCTCAGCTCACTGTTAATTAGATTACAAATATCCACCATCATGCCTGACCTTTTTAATGTCAGGACTTATTTCCTTGCGCTTGCAGGACAAGTACTTCACAGGCTGAGCTATTTCTTTGGTCCTCAAAATGCCCTCAAAACTCTTAAAGTTTAAATTGCTATTATCTAGAATAATAGAATTTTTTTTTTTAAAAACTCCTTTTCAAAATAGTTCTCTTACCTTTTTAAAATTTAAGAGTATGTCACAAAATGTCAGGTCTATATTTAAAAATGCTTTTGAGAAAAGGAAAAATAAATGCCTTTAGACAAGAAAAAGTAAAATCACGACAATGAGATTTTACAAAGCAGTCCTCTCTTCATTTTTGTCCCTCTCTTCTTTTTCTCTTTAGCTCTCCCTTCCTCTTTTACTTCTCTAACCCTCCTCCTATCTATTTTCTCTTTGCCTTTCCAGCGCATTTAATCCTTCAGAAAATCTCAGTGCTTCCATAAAATATCTAGCCCTTGCTTCCCCTTCTGCTAATAGTGCCCAGAGTATTCCCATGATCTCCAGACAATCCTCTTTGGTCCCACCATCTTCTCTGAGTTCTATTAACACAGGATGAGGATGAGCATTTGCGGATGGCAAGTAATGTGTGATCAGTGAGTGATGAGCAAATGGCTAAGTGGCTTGAAAGAGAAACAGATCATTCCTTTTTTGCTGTTCTTGTTTTCTAAGGCAGAATTTCATGTAGCCCAGACTTGCCTGAAGTTCTCCATGTAGCTGAGTCTGTTTTTGAATTCCTGATACTTTTTCTTTCTCTACCCCATAAGTATTAGAGTTATAAGCACATGAGAAATTTCTTTCATACAGGTTTCCTTGTATTATAGTATTGAAACTTAACATTTTGGTTATGTTTCTTAAACTAAATTAACTTTATATTTCAAATTAGAGGTATGTAGATTCTTAGGTCGGAAGGAATACTACTCAATTAATCCCTCTGTCAAATGAGGAATCTGAGGCTCCATGAATAATATCATGGGTAATATGTACTATAATACTGTTTATTTAAACCTATAGCTGATTTCCAGTCTAGTGTTTATTCAGGTCATTGGCACAAAATGCCCTCAACAGAAAGCTGAGAACTGTCAGCAGAGATTGGCCTTCTGTATTATGAGCACTGCTGATTTGCAAACTGTACCTCAGCAGGAATTTGCAGTTCTTTTTCACCGTGTTCAGATCTTGGAAACTTTCTTTTTTATGTTTTGCTTTATACATTCATATTCTTACTAGAACCATAGTATTTTCTTTTATACCTTGGAGTGAAAATTCCCAGAGCTGATGCCACTGCGTTTGCTTTTCTAATAACTTTCCCACATGTAAGAGACGCTCCACTTTGTTTACAGCTATGAACTTATGATATTTTCCCACCACCTGGGTTTCCCACCCAGAGCATCCTCTAGATGCAGGTGATATAACTGATACATCATGAATAATATCTCAGATAACACTTCCATATCACATCTTCTATATATCACTAAGATGATGAAAATTTAGAGTAGCATTATCATCAACAAAATTTGTTTATTTTTGAAAGTATGCGTGCCTCAGAAGCAGTGCAGTTTAGACAATTTTTTATAAAGTAAAGATGTGATTCATTTACTCAAATTTTTGAAAATCATATTGCTTTTTTAATCTGTGGAAAGTCAATCTTGATATGATGTTTTATTATAATACTTCAAAGCCAAATCTAAATTATTTCAAGACCATAAACATATCTGTCTTTGAGGGGCTTGCTTGCTGACTGGGAAGTCATTATATGACACTGAGATGTTGATATAATTTGATTGCTTTTCTGTAGGCAAAGGTTGGGTATTCTACACCATATCAAGACACACAAAAAAATATTATACTGTGGTTAAGGATATTAGTGTCTGTCAGAACTCACTGATCTTGCCTATTAATATGTTGGACAGAAACACCTTGCATCTATAAACATTTGCATTTCAGACAGATCATGTCATTTATAACTTTCATTTCCAGTTTATGGGTGTGTTGTGTTGAAATTGTCAAAGAAAACTATCAGTGTCAACCCAGATGCTGGCTTAAACGTTTCCAAGTTAAATTACTTTCTTTCCCACATTGGAAATAGTACAATTTCTTTACCAAGTCAGATTTCTTCGAACACTTATCGCTGGATTTGTGAGAAATGAACAAAGAAGAAAAAAGTAAAGGCCAGTGTCTCTCCTCAACATCACACTATCTTAAGCATGAAACTGAGTCCAGTGGATTTGTACATGCGGTGGTGAGGATCGGGGCATCTTTTTGGGATATTAGTTCTCAATAGGAAGTTCTTCTGTAGGAATGTCTCATTTGTCCTGCCTCTCCTTCCTTCTTCATTCCCACTGTCATACAAAGTGAAGATTACCTGATAGTAGTGAGGCAGTGACTGATGTCAGAATCATTATCTATGGTGCTTTTTATCTCATAGTGTAAAAATAAATCACTTAATCATTCTATACTTTGGTACCTTTTAAAATAATGTTTTAAAAATATTATGATATTGCATTTTTAAGATTACTTTTTGAATCAAAATATTGTTTTTCCTAGTTTTTATTATTGTTGTTATTGTTATTATTATTACTCATATCTATTGTTAATTATGGGTATGGGTGTTGTATATGCATATTTGTCTGTGTACCATGTGTGTGCCTGGTGCCCATAGAGGCTACAAGATGGCGTCAGATCCCCTGTAACTCACATAATGCTGGAAGATGCCATGTTGATTTTCCAAACCTCACCCAGGTCCTCTGAAAAAACAGCTAGTATTATAGACTATTGAGATAGTTGAGCGGCCCCTTAGTTTATTTTCACCAGTAGGTTTTTAGAAGTCAAAGTATGTGTTCAAAATTCAGTTCTATCAGATGGGATTTGTCACTTCCTGCCCTGTCAACAATAGTTCAGAAATTAACTGCATCTTTATATCTTTAAAAAGTAATAAATAAATAAAAATATATAAATCTAAGTTTTCTGTTCTTCATAAAAATAAATGTTAGGTGTAATACTATAAGGCAAAAATCTGAGTTGTATTTTTGGTATGAAATATTGCATTATTTGAACTTGCTTTTTTAAATATCAATTCTATAATTTTTAGCCAAATGAAGACAAAGAAAATACATATGAATATACAGGATACATTATATATATATAATATATATATTAAATATTACTTTCCTAGTACAATTGCTGCTTAGACTTAGCACATTCTATAAATAAGTTCTTTTGTGGGGGTCAATTTCTTCAAAATATTTAAAAATTCACTCAGTACTAAAGTATCATTAAATAATTTGATTGAATTTCTACATATCTTAGCCCAATTTCTAGACGCATAACTTTAAACACTTATGTATTCTATTTCTTTCCTCAAAACATGGGTTTGCATTGTTACTGCTATAATTGTTGTGATGTTTCTGTTATTCACTTTCCCAGTACTTCTGATAATGAAGTCTTAAGAAGGCTGACTTGCTTCAAGGTTTGGAAAGTTGTAGCCCATGACTGTTGGCCACATTGATGCTGCATCTGCAGTGAAGTTATGTCTTGTAGTGGAAGGAAGAAGGGACAGAGCAAGCTTACCTTATGGTGAGGAAACAAAGGGAAATTCTCAAGGCCGAGGTATGACCATCCATTTCAAGGCATCACAGTCTTAAATATCCACCCTCCCAGCCCAGAGCAGTAGTGATGGCCTGGAAGGCTGTGTTAGGAGCTGGGTGATGTTAACTTACTGAGCAAGGATGGCTAGATTTTGTGTGTGTTTGGCTGTAGGGGTTAGGATATCATCAAGGGCGTGATGATGGACATGTTATAGATTATCATCTAACGAGTATTGGTAGAGTGTGCATCATTCTTTCTTACTTGAGAGATAGGGCATCTTTTTCTGTAGTTATTTAGAAGAGTAGATTGCAAAGATAATGTTTACCTCTTAAAAACACACTGTCCTGTTTGTGTAGCAGTTCTGACTTATGGATGTTTGTGTTGTTGGTGTGAGATGACAAATGGAGGCAGGAGACCCAATCTTGTCTTCCCTCGTTTCCGCTTTGGGTTTTTAGGTTATGGAAATGATCTGTGACTTATATGAAAATTAAATAATTATGCCTAGCAGTGTAGACAATCATATATCTTCCATCATTTCACCCCATATCACAGAAGGAAATATGTTATCAGCATCAAGCTGTTTCTGAGTTTATCTAAGGATTTGAAATTATATGCAAAGATTGTCTTGAAAATTTAGTTTTATACCTAAAGTGTATTACCATCTCCAACAAGTGTGACTGTTACTGTTGGTTTTCAAGAAAGGCATGTTTTAAAGGAAGAATTGTGTTTATTTTTCTTTGATAAAGAAGAGCATAGGAAATCTGACTTGCCTATAGAACACCACAGGGAAGACTCTAGAAATTAGCAGCAAGTTCAAAGGCTCCAGTGCATGGAAAGAATTCCAATGCTTAAAATCCATTTCTTTTTCTTAACTAGTGACTTGCCAAGTCCTGGTTAAATATTCTCTGCTGAATTTCTCATTTGCAGTAGATTATCCCCGGTGTCCTTGCCCATCAGAGGACAGTTTAAAGTCTCTCAACTCTTGATAATATATTACTCTTATATTGGAAAAAACATGTACAGTTTATACTGGCAGCTGCGTGTGAGGCTTCTGCATGTAGTTCCAACATGCAGGGTAGTGAGACAGAAGGATTGTATTGAGACAAGCCTGGCTTCATGGTGGCTTCCAGGCCTCTCTCAGGACTCATGAAAAACTCATAACAAAATGAAATGACAGTCAAGTTAAACAGATTGCTGATGAGAGTGCAAAAGACTGCACTGCCGGGTTCTACATAGCTGTCACTGTGTTGATCGGCATGGTGTTTGCTGGGGAAATGTGTAGCACTTCTGCAGTTTAAAGGGTTGCCTTCTACCAGAAAGCTTTGTACTAACCTACCACAAGGAAGACAAAACAGGCTTTTAAGGTAAACACCTTACTTCCTTCCTCCCTTCCTTCCATCTTTACTGTAGGAAAAAAGAATAAATGTAGAGTTAAGGTTTGCATTAGGCAATGAGGATGATATTCCAGAGAGTCTGTTCACTTTAGAAGAAAAATCAATATATTTTGGCTACAGTGGGTAGAGGTTTTAGCACTTTACAAACAGTAAGACCTGATGGGAAGGGCAGTGGCCTTGGGATAGGATGGAATGGGCTCCTGATCTAACTATGTTAGCAGTGGGTGTGAGCATTAGCCTGAAGGGGCAACGTTTTCTTCTCTACAAAAGAGGGAAATGGTCACCCAGTTACTGCTGCATATTCACATACCACTGGTTATACAGCCTTAGACCTTCCACTAAAGTCATAGACTGGTCTCTTGATGAGATTGCATGCTGCCATTACTGACAGAGATAGAAGATGTGTAAACACATTAGATAGATATTAAGGCTAAATGCAAAATTGTGTACGCAAATGCAAAAATGTATAAGAAATATGGATTTTCCTTTATAGCTAAAATATGCATATAATAAAAGCACAGAATGGATTAAATAATGTTAAAATAATTGTGTTTCTAAGTGGGCTTATATACTTCTTTGACCATTAGCTTCGATGTGTAATTACTAAAATTGAATGGAAAAAATAACTTAATCATGTAGTCTTCTATCAGTTCCTCATTCCCATTATGTATTATACTATATGTTGCTACCTTTTTTTTTTACCCAAAACCATTTGTTTTAGATTATGCTATAAATATAATAATAAACATTGTGTTTGTAGAGACCTGGTCTTATCCTAAATAATTAAAATTACTTTTCAGTGATCATCTTGCAATTTAATACATTTTATCCTAATACAAATTTGGTACTTCTTTAATGTACAAAAATTACTATAGTTACAGAATTTCAGGTTTTTTTTTATATAGGCATAGAGTTTACTATTAAATTATGTTATACATGGTAAAAATTACAATAAAACATTATGCCTTTTTCAAAATTTGAAATTAATTAAAAAATTTCAGTACCTAACATTTAGTAGTTTTATTTTAATTGAATAAACCAGTTGAACCAATAATAGGTTATTCTCAACTATAAAAAGTTAGTTGCCATAAAAAATTAATTATATATCAAGAAATAAAGTTACTATGTCTTAATATTTGGAATTATACATATTTAGATAAAACTGTTTTTTAAACCTGTTCTCATAATAATTTCTCTCCTGACTCCCACTTAGTTGATTTATAAACATGCTCTACTCATTTAAACTAGAGAAGGAACAGGGTGATAATTTTTAAATGTCAAGACAATTTTACAACTTTCTCACTACTAAAGGATGTAGCTTTGAGTCTGTATAAAAATGATACTGTGACAACACTCTAGCTGGCTAGCAATGGAGTGATAAAAATCCTCCTTGAATACCATTAATCACAGAAACCCAAAGAAAACTTGGGGATTTCCTTCTTCCCTTTCAAGTGTCTGTTATCTGAGGAGGCACCAGGAAATATACACATACGTTAATGACCAATGTCTTTGTTTCCTACACTGTTGACCCATGGTCCTTTTGAATAGTAGAGCAGTAGTGGCGACCTAAAGTTTCCTCCCCTAGCACAAGCCTGGAACCCTAAGAAGGGAAGCACAATAACATCCACTGATTTACTCCTTTCTTACCAACCTTGATGTGACATTTTAATACATACCTGCCCATGCTGGGAACTGATAGTATGTAGCATTATTCTATGATGTCCACTGTAGCATTTGGAGAGAAAAGCTGTTTTCTTAGCTGAGTTTATGCTTCTGTGCATGCTTTCGTTAGTTGATATGCACTTGGGTACAGAAAGCAGCTACTCTTGGGAAGGTTCATCATTCTTAGTCTTGACATAAATGGTAATCCATATGTAAAAGCTGCGTGAACCATAGATTTCAATGCTCTACAACACAGGAGAATGATCATTGCTAATGGCAATAAGTCCCTCAAGAAAAGCTATGACAAAGAAAAGGAGGGACCAGGTCCGCCTTCATTTTAAGGACATGATCAACGTTTCAGAAAACACGTCCTCTCTGATTTGAGTATTAGATGTTGAATATCTATATAGAAAATAAATCTCATACTGTTCCATAAATGCATGAAATTGTATATCAACTGAGATACAACATAACAAAAAGTTGGAACACCTCATGAAACCTGTTGTCTGTTACAGTGCTGCATCTGAGCCTCACATAGACGTTGCATATGGTGCCACTTGATTTGTCTCAAATACACTGTTTTTCTTTTTTCTTTTTTTCTTTTCTGTATAAATGAGAGCAGGGGAGTAGGATAGAGACCTGCCTCTTGTGTGCCTTCATAGATATTAGACATTTGGTTGGCTTTCTAATATATCATCAGGATGTTAATTTCTTATGAATCTAATTTACAATCATGTTAAGTAAGCCCATTAAAAGTAGCAGCATTTGAATATTTAGATCATTTCACTGGGTCATTGTATAAGATTTTTCACTTTCTCTGGAGTATATAACAATCAAATAGAATAGAACCATTTATTTCTACAGCTTTCGAAATTATTCAAAATATGAGCAAATTATTTTTCTTAAGTTCCAAGCCTAAGATATGAAGCAGATTTGACATTTCAAAGATACTTTAAGTGATTATTATCTATTTGCATAGCAAATTCTCAAGATTCCCTATATGCTAAGACACTTTGTAAGAAGCCGAAGTTATTTGAAAAGCAATGCACCTGGCATTTGTATACAAAAGGGGGGCCACGTGTACCTAGAATATACATATTTAAATAATTACCTTCATTGAAACCTGGATTAAACTCTGCTTTACTCCTAAAATAAAACTAACTATGAAAAAATCATTTTTTCTGAGGTCAAGGGAAGTTTGCTGGGGATAGATAAGCCTCCAGCTGACATTTAGTTTTTCTTGATTTATGGTCTGTCTGTTGGAATTGGTTTAACTTGACCTCAGCTGCCTGTCCTCTCACAGGGAAAACTGCTATTCCCATGTCCTTTCTTGATACTCCAGAAAGAAAAATGTGCTCCACTCTTCTCTGATCAAGAGTTTCTGCATAAAGGAAAAGAGAACTGGTGCCAGGATGTCTACCCTAGATGTAGATGAGGGTCCAACTATTTTGAAGTTGTCCTAAGTATTTTCAGCTTGTAACTCAAAGAATGAATCTGTTCATCTCTTTATCTTTGAAACTTCTCTTTTAGATCACAATTTAAGGCTTAGGACACTGATTTTCACAAACCCAGTTTGACAGGAGTCCTGGTCACATTTCCCACCTAGAAATGTTTAGATTATTGAACTTTTGTGGCCCTTTCTAGACTCACTCTTGGCTGTTCCTCTTTCCTGTGTGTACTATTATAATATGAACATCACTTCTAATATGTTGTCCCTAAAACTTCCCACCTTCCTCCTCTGCCCATGCCCATAGGACAAGCAAATTCCCTAGCTTCCTACTCAGAGTATCCCACTTTATCCTATGTTCAAATACATTTTTGAAGGGGAAGATACTATACGAACGGTTTTACTTTACTCTCAGAATTGATTATATTTTGTTATATATGATTTTATTTATATAAATCATGACACAATTTTAATACCAAATAATAATAATCTGTACTTGGCATTGAATGTGTGGCAAAGTTTATATCCACATACATACATACATACATACATACATACATACATACATACACAGAGAGAGAGAGAGAGACAGACAGACAGACAGAGATAAGGCAGAGACACAGACAGAGACAGACAGAGACAGATGGAGACACACACACACACACACACACACACACACACACACACACACGACAAATATACTTATTATGTAATTGGAATACTTTCTTCATTCTTCAGTTCACAAATAAGGAAACAGTCTCTGAGGACTAGGTACTTCAGGCCAGATCAAATGCTAGGGTGGTGTGTGAGTAAGGCCCCACACCAAGCAATGCTGTTCTAACACACTCTCATTACACCCTCAATCTCTTGTGCCCTTTTATCAACTTATGATATTGAAAGTTATGTGTTGCTATAAAAACTATTAAATAATGTCATTGTTCATGTGATTGAGAAATAATATGTAAGGTGATAGTCTCCCTCAAGAGAGCCCAATGACATGATGCTAGAGGCATGTGTCTCCACTCATTGATATCCTTTTTATTAAAACTGTCAATGTGTTACCTTTCGTTTGGGCAATGCATACTTTTCCTATACCATTGTTTTGGTCGGTGCTACCTACACCTATGGTTGATGAGTAGCAGGTATAAGCCTTTGGCGAGGGGAGAAGAAATCCTTTTCACTTAGTAAGAAGCTCTCTCCTTTCTTTAACTGCCAGACCACATTGGCTTCTGTTGGCTGTTTTGGCATTTATCATAAATCTCCCAGGATTCCTTTGAGAAAGTACTAATTTATGATCTTGATTTAACTTTAGAGAATAGAGTTACTGCCTTCACAGCACCTTCACTCTCTCCCTTAGTTACAGCCTCTTAGCTAAGGGTGTGCCCCAAAACTTGGCCTTGCTCCTTCAAGTAGAAGTGACTCATTCCCCCTTCCACATTCTCACAGCACTGTCTACAGTACTTTTCTGCACATGGCAAATTGAAAGCTGCAGATAGTGGGTGAGAACATGCTTGAAAATTGTAAGAATGTGTATGCATAATATTACATTGCAATACATTTACATCCTAGTAATATATTAAGAAATTATATAAAAAAATATCAGGGTTACTTGCATGTGTATTTCAGAGGAGAAGCTTGAAAACTTAATTTTGAAGTAATATTTCATCTGGCAGATGTTCCCATAAATAAAGAATGAGAACCCATCCATTCTCATATATACATTTTAATGTTTATCAAACTCTCCTATTCACATTCAAGTCACAGAGAGAGGAGATGCAGCTTTGTAACAGGGAGACTGGAACTGATATTGGGAGAAAACAAAAACAGATTCCTCTCCTCCTCTCCGTGCCTCCAGAGGATGACACCAGTGTCCTTTCTTTTTGTAATCTCTGCCGTATTGTCCCCAGTTGCCTCCCTTCCAACTCCCTCTCCTCCTATCTCCTGCTCATCTGAATTCTAGCCCTCCTTATATCATGATCTCCTTGCACTTGGTTCCAAATGAGTACTTGTATCTCAATGAGAATTTTCTAGTAAAGATAACTGTGTCATTATTGCTATTATTATTATTATTATTATTATTATTATTATTAGTAGTAGTAGTAGTAGTAGTAGTAGTAGTACTAGTAATAATAATAGTAATAGTAGTGGTAGTAAAACAGGCTGTAGCCTTGGTTATCCTGGAACTCACTCTAGACCAGACTAGCTTTGAACTCTTGAACTCAGAGAGATCTACCGGCTTCTGTTTCACAAGTGGTGGGATAAAAGGCAAGTGCCAGCACTGCCCAGTATAAAAAGATGTTTGAATTGATGTAAAGAAAATTATACTTTTAAGGGAAAGTGGCAGTTCAGTGTAGGTGCCTATCATGTAATAATCAGACCAGGCCTATCTATCCCAGCTCAAACAGTGTCAATTCTTAGTGTTGATAACACTCTAAGTCCTTCCTAACTTGCTTCTTTGCTATAAACTATTGAATGAATTATACATTTAATTCTCATAATTGCAAATAAGAAAACAGTTATTTTTTCAGAAATTAATGCTATTTTCTTCTGAATTTAATGCTCGCCTTTTATCCATCTCTGATCCATTGAGCTCTAAAAATCCCAATGACCAGCAAGCATCAGAGTCATGGTCCTTACACACTTGCATGCCCTGCACTTTGGTAGCCACTATAACATCCTTAGTTTAAGTCCACTGATGGCCTGGAGCCATCCTCGAAATGGGCATTTGGCCTTTAAACTAAAGTGTTACGGGAACAGCCGAGAATGAAAACACTGTTACTAAATGCAGAATAGTACATGTTTCAGGCTTTACACACTATTGTAGGGACTAGTTATGGTCAGTGCTATGAGAGTTAGATAAGAAGTGCAGAGCATGAAAGAGCCTGCTTAATGCCACACACATTTGCATCCCAGTTGTTACTTAGTATGCCAAAACTTGACTGATTCTGCAAGACTCATACAGCTCAAACCTCTTCATTTTATTTCCTCATTAGATGTTGCAGTTGGAAGACATTTGATATTTCTATATTGGATGGGTTAAGCCATTTTAGAAAAATGTCTGTTGCTGCCTTTCATTTGTGCTTTACCTATACATGCTAAATACCTCCCTTTCTCTACTCAAAATTTGCATTGTGGCAATTCTGAGAAAAAATTGCAGTGAAACAGAGTTCCCAGAATGTCTATTATAGTAAGATAAACAATTTTAAATGGCTTTCCTAGTAGAAAGAGATAAAGAGATATGAAAATAACTTCAACAGAGTTTCAGTTTAAAATTTAAATTTGCTTAAGGCTAATTTCTGACATTTCATTGCACATCAGAGGGATGAGTTAGGGATTTCTGCAGCCAAGAAGGCCCTGGAATTTGATGGATATACTTTGTGATCTTGAACATCTGACCCTCTGACTTCCATCCCAAGTGCTAGGATTAAGATATGTGCCACCATGACCAACCCAGTCATGTTTATTTCTTAAGGCCTAATATCCAAAATATATAAAGAACTCAAGAAATTAAACACCACCAAACCCAATAGCCCAGTCAAGAAATTGGGCTCAAACTAAACAGAGAATTCTCAACAGAGAAATATTGAGTAGCTGAGAAAGACTTAAAGAAATGCTCAATGTCTTTACTCATCAGAGAAATGCAAATCAAAACGAATCTGAGATTCTGTCTTATACCCATCGAAATGGCTAAGATCAAAAACTTGTGACACCACATGTTGGTGAGGATGTGGAGAAAGAAGAACACTCCTTCGTTGTTGGTGGGGATTCAAACTTGTACAACCACTTTGGAAATCTTTCTGGCACTTTCTCAGAAAACTGGGAATAGAGCTTCCTCAAGACCTAGCTATTCCATTCCTTGGAATATTCCCAGAAGATGCTCCACTACACAACAAAGATATATGCTCAACCATGTTCATAGCAGCCTTATTCACAATAGCCAGAATCTGTAAACAGCCTAAATGTCCATCAGTTGAAGAAAGGATAAAGAAACTGTGGTACATTTACACCATGGAATGCTACTCAGCTATTAAAAACAAGGAAATCCTGAACGTTATGGACAAATGGATAGAACTAAAAGTAGTCATACTGAATGAGTTAACCCAGAAGCACAAAGACTCACATGTTATATACTCATTTACAGTTGGACACTAGTCCAAAAGGCATGTCCCATGGAAGTCTTCACTTACCAGGAGATTGAGATAGATGTAAGGGCATCCTATTGGGACTCTAGGTGAGAGAAATCTAATAGGATGGGGAAATAGAAGGATCCCGAGGGTTCTAGAAACCTACAAGAAGAACATCATGATCAGTGGATTCCGGTCCAGGGGGTTTTGTTCAAACTACTGCACCAACCAAGCAGTAAACATCGAACCCCTACTCAGATCTAGCTAATGGACAGGACATTCTTCACAGTTATGTGGAGAGTGGGGACTGACTCTGACATGAACTCTGGTGCCCCATATTTGACTACTTACCCTTGATAGGGAGGCTGGGTGGCACTCAGAGAAAAAGTAGGTAGGCTACCATAGGCTACTTGATAGCCTATGACCATATAGTGAATGAGGAGGCCCCCCTCGGTCATAAGCCTAGGGGAGGGGAATAGGGTGAAAGCGGGAGGGAAGGAGGGACCGGAGGATACAAGTGATGGGATAGCAATTTAGTTGTATCCTGAATAAATTAATTAAATTATTAAAAAAGGAATTGGATACCTGCAGAATACTCTTGTTCTTTTTTGTATTGAGATTTAATTCATTAACATACATACTTATAACATTCCTATCTTAACTGATCATTTAATCACCTAGAATCTTTTTATGTGCATGTGGCAAAAAACAAGTATCAATGAATGTGTTGGATGTCCTAGTGAGATACAATGTCAAACTTAGTCCCTTTGCCTTGTACAGTAATAACTAATATGTTGCATATGCACTCAATGATTTCACATAAGAAGCTGATGACGGGGAAGTCTAGATAAGTCTTGACTATCTACTATTTTTCTAGACAAAAATGTATTTGTATTTAATAAATTACTTCAATTTGGACATGATCAAGTTTTAGTATATGTGCTTCCAAAATATCCTCATCTCTAATAAATATTTTGTTCAGTGAACACAGCCTTTTGTACCTTCTAGAGAGAGTCCAAGTGATCTGCTCAAGGGTAAACACTAATTTGGATGCAATTTGTACTTTTTAAACATGACTTCTATTCTGGCATAATTTCACATTGTTACAGAGTACCCTAGGCAACACTGCTCATCCAGGAACTCTAGAGAAACATCCGCGTAGAGCAGCCATCCTTCCCGAGGGCTTCCATCACTCAGGGCTACAGACATTTGTGTGCATCCTCAAACAGCCACTATTTTTTTTTTAAATCAAGATCATCTTTTGAAAGCTAGGTATAAAGGCAGAAAAGCAATTAGAGTTTATTAAGCTTACCTTATTGGAAAAGATCGTATTGTTAGCTGTTGAATTATCTTCATGTATTATATTTTTAATTGAATAGTTTTATGTATTTAATAAATTGTGCGAGGATCTTAGAGATTCAAATTCGGGGACTTTGTTGACAGCACGAGTCTTGTCTATCAGTTCCCTTTGTTATTGATATTTCGGTCTTTTCAAAGTATACTATAAAATAAGTTGAAATTTGGTTTCTACGGAAAAAGAACAACTTTGAGCTGCAGTAGTATGTTCATATGAAAATAAGGAAACTGGTATTATATGATGCTCAAATCTTTTTCATTATACTTCCATCTTTGAGCCTTTCTTCTAAATCTGATGCATTATTGTGCTGTTTAGTCTGAAATCCCCGGTAATTTTTAGTATTTTGGGAGCTATATACATTTGAGCTGCAGAATACAAAGTCTGTGAATGAGAGAATGCTCACAGCAGGAAGCCACTTTCCTGAGAAGTAAATGTACCACTGAAAATTTAAATTGCTTCCATTCTTTTTCAAAGGCCCATTCTGTTTATAAACATAAGACATGCTTTTGTTATATTAGGTGGGAAATCTATCAGGACTTGGGTCTTTATAATTCTCTGTCTTCTATTTTGAACAATATTTTTGCCAAATTATGTGACTGTCTGATTTCTGCAGTGTTTCTTCCCTCCTCTTATTCATATATATGAATACCCAGATACACACAGGCACACACATACATATGTGTGTGTATCATATAATACATATATATATTATATATACACAAATTTATATTTCATTTCATTGAATTTTGGAGATACTCCATTTTGATACCATTTCAGTGAAATAACTGGGGCCTCTTACAAATATTCTGATGAATTTATATATGGTTTCTACCCTCATCCTCCTAGTTGGCAGTGATGTAACATTGTCATATTGTAGGGAGAGTTTTTACAGTAGAACTGTAGTTGATAAGCAGTTTTATACCTTTACAAATTAAGGTTCTCCTCCCAAGTTAGAAAATCAAGGTTGATATTTCCTTCACTCTCTTTTAAGAAAGCTCAAATTATGTGCAGCTTCTTTGTGACAACCTATTCACTGTGTAAATTTGGAGAGTAAAAGAGCAGATTCAAATTAACAGATAGAACTGTCCATCATAGACATAGTGATCAATATTCAGGTTGTAAAGAATCAAGCCACCCATCCCCTTACCTTCTCTCTTCCTACTCATTTTAAAATAAGTCTGCTTCTGATGTCTTTGAACAGAACTTATTAGAGATAAACACCATAACATGTAAAGAATCTATTTATGCACTCATCAAATTTCATAATTTTAATATATTATTTGCTCCTTGAGACTCTCATATCTACATGCAATGTATTTTTAGTATCTTTTATTAACTTATTCATATTACATTTCAATTGTTATCCCATTCCTTGTATCCTCCCATTCCTCCCTCCCTCCCTCCCTCCCTCCCTCCCTCCCTCCCTCCCTCCCTCCCTCCCTCCCGCCTTCCAGCCCTCCCATTTTCCCGCTACTCCTCTCCCCTATGACTGTGGCTGAGGGGACCTCCTCCCCCTGTATATGCTCACAGGGTATCAAGTCATATTTTAATTATATTTACCTCCCACTATTCTCCCTGGCTAATCTGATGCCATCCACACCCCCCACACCCTTCCAACTTCATATCTCTCCTCTTTCTTTTGCTCTTTTTTGTTTTTTTATTTATTTTGTTTGTTTGTGTTTGAGAGATGTTGGTGAGGAATCTGATGAATTCCATTCAGTTTGAGAGGCCCAGGGACCAAAGACCTAAACACAAACAAACTCTGACTCTGTCGCACTGTCCACCCCCGCCCCAGCAGCCATCAGCTGTACAGAGCCCCTGTGCTTGAGCATGGCTTGTCATCCTTCCATCTTCGACTCAGGAAGCTGGAAAGCCTTGATCTGTGCAGGTCTTGTGCTGGTGACCACAGCTGCGGTGAGCTTACAAAGAAAAGAAAAACATTGAGTACGTTGTTCCTATTAGTGCTTTTTTGTGGTCCTGGCCTACTTCTGGCCTTTACAGTTTTCCCACTCTTTCTTCTGCAATATTTCCTGAGCCTTGGGAGGGAGTGTGATGCAGATATCCCAGAATGGGCTGTACACTCCACAGAAACTTTGTATTGAAAAGTAGATTTAAAAAAAAAAGTTTCTTCTTAATGTATTATTCCACCGGAAGGAATTGCAATACTACTTGTTTATTAACATATGCATACACAGGCCAATGAAAGTAAAACAAGAAAAGAAAGATAATTAAAAGAGAGAAAAAGGAAAGGATATGTTTGATAGGTTTATCAAATAGTTATTTGAGATCAATTATTTGGTTTATTTGAATTATCAAATAATTATTTGGAAAATGAAACATGGTTAAAAATGACCATAATATAAGAGAAATTGTGCATTCTTTAAAGCACCAGATCACATTCTTCTGCATGCAAAAACTTACTGAGGAGAAAGCTAGGTTTCTGTTTGTTAGCCAATCCTAGAACCGGTGCCAGCTTTCTACGCAGGATTCTTGAGGAGGTGAGAGCTGTTCTCCTTTCACCCATCACCACTCAGTCAACTACTCACGGACCTCACAGAAAGTATTGGCACTATTTTGCTTACTTCCAGTACACATGGTTCTGTAGAATAGTACAAACAGGCTGAGTCACAGGAGTTTAGAGATATTATCCTGTTCAAAGAATTATAGACCATAAATTCACTAGGACAGACATACTTCTCCTTCCTATCTAAAGAAATAATGGAGAGCAGAAAAATATACTTTCACCTCCTAGAACACAACAGACAAATTTCTATCCAGTAGTGGTGAATTGAGTTAGAAGCTCCTCTGTCAGTTTTGCAGTGTTCTCAGGTCTAATAAACAATAGCATTTCAAAAATGATTTCACCTCTCCTGTCTAATAGACTGGTTAGTGTATCTACCACAAAATAATTGACTAAACAAACATAAGACCTCAAGCTTTAAGACTTCTAGGATGAAATAGCAAAGAATTTTAACACTGGTCCTAGAAAATATTATTTTTTCCACATGACTCCCGACACACAATGAGTTTATGACACTATATCAAACCAGAAACCCTCTACTCAATGAAGGATGGAATGAAGCAAAAGAAAAGCCTCCTCAAATGGGAAAGATATTTGCGTACTATGTATCGGATGAGGCAGTCATACTCAACATGCACAAGAAAGGCAGGCAACACAGAAGCCACAAAGCAAAATTGCCACAAAATTAGTTGCATTATAAAATAGACAAGAAAGGTAAATAGACATCGTTCTGATGACAATATACAGGGAGTCAACAAGTAAACATCTCTTAGTATGCTATTAATCTAGATTATTAGATTAAGACAATAGGGTAGAGGGGAATTTTGCTGAAGGTATTTTTTAAATTATTAAAAATTAATGACATAAAAAGATCTTTACCACATGAAAAAGAAGATGTTTGTGCAAACATTTGTGGTGGTAATATGAATTATTTCAGAGACTATTTACATGTACCATTAAGAAAGGGAAATTGCACAACACGGTTAGAAGTGTACAAAGAAAAAATAATTACTTTTATGTCATTTTTCACAAGTTGTGTCTTTTATGCCCAGGAGTAAAATGCTTGAGAATTATGGTAACTTTATTTTTAAGTTCTGATATACATCTAAACTGACTTTTGCATTGTCTATATTAATCTGAATCCCCAGACAAGAGTGAATAATGGTTCCTCTTAGTCCTAATTACTTTCTAGCATTGGTTATCATTTCTTTTAATATCTAGTTTGACTGAAGAGATGCAGAGTCTCAAGTTATTTTTAATTTGCTTTTCTTTGGTGACTAGGGATAGTGAATATTTTGAAAATGATTACTAAGAATTTGTATTTCAATTTTCTTTTAATTTATTTTTAAACTGTCCATTTAATTCTTCTGCCTATTTGTAGATTGGAAGTTTTATATTTATGATACATAATTTTAACGTTTTTAGATAAAGTCTGGAGAGTATCCCCTTGTGTGAAATATAGCTGATAAAGTCTTTTTTCTTTTTCTATTATGTATGCTGGTAAATTTCCTTTGCTGTTTTGAAACATAACTCTCTTGTAGACCCATCTCATGGAAATCAGAACCAGTTTCTGTGACATCAGTGTCTGTTCACAGAGTTCTTCCCCACCCCTGTATTCTGAAGGCTATTCCCTAGGTTTTTGTTGTTTTTTAGAAGTTTCATGTGTAAATCAAGATATTTGACTTTTGTAGACCAGGCTAGCCTCAAACTCAGAGTGATCTGCCTACTCCTGCCTCCTGAGTGCTGGGATTAAAGACATGCACCACCATGCCTGGCAACCCAGCTGTATTTTTATCATAAATAAATGTTGGGGCCATTTAGAGGTGGGTGAAGCAAAAGTCTTACATGAATGTCATTTGGTGTCAGACATCAGGAGTTATAGACCACCCTGCCTCTGAGACAATCCCATCACCCTAATGATAGAGAACAGGCCAATCAATCACATGGGTCAGCAATATGAGGAATGAAATGGCTGCATTATTAGACCAGACCACCCTTCAGGTCTCCTTTTCTCAATTGTCCTAGCAGAGAGAATGCATAGCTTATAATCTGACAAATCAAAGATTTCAGAGTACTCTATGCTCTAATTTCAGCATGACATTTAGCATCTGTTACCTCGTCTTTTTTAACTGTTCATCTATGTAGCTTGATTTTCCATGAAATTAATGCCAGAAGGAGTAGCAATTGGCCTTATGTCTTTAACAGTGAACATCAGTTCATGAAAGTCTACACTGGATGTGTGCAAGTCACTCTCAAGGTCAAACCCTGTAAGGTACAGCCTGGTCTTCTCTCCTCTTTAGATCATCTATAAACTCTCAGCCAGCCAAACAGCTATGCAGACATTCCTAATAATTTAAGCTTTTACTATAATTCTGTTAGTAAATCAACTGCACTGGGAGTGATTTCCATATTGACCTCATATTCTGAAGATCTTTGTTTACTTTGGAAATGTATGTGATTTTAAACCTTGTACTTTTTTTCAACTTGATGTGTAGATAAGAGTTAGATATTTAGGGAGGCCCACTCAGCAGAGAAGATTGATCTAAACAGAAGAAGAAATCAGTAAAACAACCTTGGAGACTATTTAATATTTACTACAAATTTTATGAAACTTGCAGATCTCTGTTATCTTTGCTGACCACAAACTACCTGTATCCAGTGCTTTATAAGGATTCAAACACTGCTTTAAAATGCAAAATAAAAGTAATGAATTTATCAAAACTATTATTTTGCTTTGGAATTCTTTAGCATAATTTTCTTTAAAAATACTTTTTATTTATTTTTATCTTTTATTAATTTATTCTTATTACATCTCAATTGTTATCCCATCTCTTGTATCCTCTCACTCCTCTCTCCCTCCCACTTTCACCCTATTCCCCTCCCCTATGACTGTTCCTGAGGGGGATTTCCTCCCCGTGTATATGCTCATAGGGTATCAAGTCTCTTCTTGGTAGCCTGCTGTCCTTCCTCTGAGTGCCACCAGGCCTCCCCATCAAGAGGACATGGTCAAATATGGGGCACCAGAGTTCGTGGGAAAGTCAATCCCCACTCTCCACTCAACTGTGGAGAATGTCCTGTCCATTGACTAGATCTGGGTAGAGGTTCGTTGTTTACTGCATATATTGTCCTTGGTTGATGCCATAATTTGAGCAGAACCCTTGGGACCAGATCTGCCCATGATAATGTTCTTCTTGTAAGTTTCTAGGACCCTCTTGATCCTTCTATTTCCCCATTCTCCCATGCTTCTTATTTTTAAAACTAGAGATGGCAAAAAAAAAATAGAGAAGGCAAACAAATGAATTATAAAAAATATGAGAGCTGAAATAACTAAATTCTAAAATCATGTGAACCTTAATTTAATTTTTTAAAAAAGTAACCTTTACTTAAAGCTTTGTCTTATCTTCTATTATAGTGTGTACAGTAATAGAGTAGGTAGTAAATTGTTGCATTATTATAAGCCAAACTATGTAAAGTACTTTAAACATCATTAGAAGAGCAATTATTATAATTTTATTACCCAAATTTGGAGTGCCTGCTAAAACAAATTAACCTTAAATTGTTAGTGACATATAAGAGGATTTAATTTTCATTAATGTAACGACTGGAATGTGTATGTAAAGTTGGTAGTATTCTACGAATTGATTGATGCTTTTCGATGCCTTAAATTTTAATCTCTTTTCCACTCCCTGGCCTTAATTTTTCTTCCTTAGAGGCTGGTTTTTAAAAAGGTACCAGCTTCATAGCTATTATATGTTATAACTAATGCATACTGCCTCTGTTAGCATCCTTAAGAGAGGCAGCCACAGGGTTCTTTCTGCGTGCAGGAAGGCTGGAAGCCCAGTTCCTCACTGGACTGGAGTTTTTATTACAACAATTCCATTTTGAGAAGAACACAGAACTTTCTTATGTCTCTGGCCATCACTGTTACACTGCAGTACCACATTTGTTTGGGACAAACTCTAAAACTCATAATATGTAACTATGCTTTCACAACCAGAGTTCCGAACATAGGTGTATAAACTGAACCATCAGGAGATAAGCCTAAGGAGATACTGCAGGTGAATATTCAGTCATGAAATGAATTATTTTATTCACTACTGTCATCACTCAGATCCATCTGCATTCTTTTTATGAAGTAATACAGCAGAAATTCTACAAAATTTACATGAGAGCTAATGTTTGCATTGGTTCATTTCATCAAAATATGGGGAATTGTGTGAGCATATTGTAAATATCTACATTTAAAGTCTTATGTGGAAATAAACTGAGAAACTTATACCTACCTGGGCATAAAATCCCTTGTTAGAATGTCTCCACTCAGGACTTTTCTACTTGTCTTTAATCAGTTCTATCAGAAATATATGTGCTGTTGTTTGTTTTGTTTGATTATTTTGCTTTGATTTGGAGCACCTGAGAATATATCTTCTTGAACAATTACTTTGGACATTAAATGTCTGCTATATGGAGCCTATTAATAATTTTAAGTATTAACTTGTTTCAGATATGTATGCAAAGAAAATCTATATAACTCAAGAACTTGGAAACAATTAAATGATATAGCCCAATGATTTTTATTTTTTCTCTTGAGTAATGGTATTTCTCCCATTATCTTAGAGTACCCTCCCTGCTTTGTTTTATGTCAGTGATAAAATGACAAAAATTTAATTATATGCAATGAATTTTTATTTATATAAAGTATGTAAATAAAATACTTTGGTCAGATCCAAATCTAATTGCACCAACCAGATAGCTGTTGAATGTACCCACCAACATCTGTATATAGTTATAAAAGCACATAGAGAAATTATAGGACACACATTACTTACTCTTTTGGCAATGTTATCTATGTGTTCCTTATAGGCAGCTTAATATAACTGTTTACCTCAAAGGTCCATTTTATATATTAAGATTAGAATGTGATTTCTATGTTAATTTTCTAAAAGCAAAGTTGCCTTATCTAAATGATTTTCAACGGCACAAAACTTTCAGGAGGCAACACATTCTAACACCCAGATGAAGATGATGGCAATACTTAGCGACCAGAGGAAGGCACCAAAACTAAGAAGAAACAAAGAAAACAAAAAAACACATGACCAGATCACAGCTGTTCATCATCCTTCTATTCTTCCAACAAATCCCCTAAAATTTGTCTCCCATAATAACAGGCCATTTGGGGCATTCTTGAAGAACTCTACCAGAATCAGTCCTTCACCCTGTTCAGAAGAAGAGGGGCTTAGAGGTTGCTAAGGCTCATATCTGTGAAAAGGCACAGATTAGTGAATCTACTCCTCAACTTAATACCTTAATTGTCACCGACAAGGTTATTTTTAATTCACCAGTATAGAATTTTGTATATAGATGCAAAATAAGTTTAGTTTTAGATACATTGGTATAGAATCCAAATTTAAGATTATTCTTCACATAATATATATATATAATCCTCCATTATGAGGTATTATACCCATACAATTCAATTATAGTACAAGGTTTACATCCCATACTTTGAAATTGGCATTTCAGGCTGTTTAGGAAAATTAAGTAATATAAGTTAATTGTTAGTTGATCAAATCATAGTCATATCTATTACTGGTCTATTTTTATCACAAGAATATACATCTTAGGTGTTATAGATATATATGATTCTATAGAAAGATACGGTAAAATAGATAAGGTCGTCAAAAACCTCAGAAACGTGCAGAATATGGCATGTAAAGATGTTTTAATTATTTTAGAGATTCACTAGCAATGAGACAGATTAACTCTTGGCAACACCCAATCTGCCTCATGTGAGATGATGAGCATCAAAGAACCTCATTAAGGAAATGGCTGCGAATCTGGCAAAAAATTAAAAAAAAAACACTGAACAAAATATTCTCTTTTCCACCACAAACAGAATTCTGCCTAAAAATGGTTAAGCTTGGGTTCAGGCATAGTGGATAGCCAAACTCTGCCAAGGCAGGATAAGCAAGTCCTCAAAAGTTTCTGCCTCATAAATATGTATGCCAGACATATTGGGCCAGAAGTTGAAGATGATGCTCCAATATTATAGAGAGTTTTGGGTGACCGTTCAGGCAGCAAACTGTCTCTGTCATTTTTTTTTTTCAGTTTGGAAGTTGCTAACCTGCACTCCCTGTATACTCAAGTAATTAAGTTTTACTCCTTCTCAAATATCTGGTGGAGTTGAAGATCAGATAGTTTAGTTTCACAATTAAGCTTAGTTGTTTAGGAGTTAAGATGTTTTAGGTATAAATAGATGCTTTTAGTTGATACTTATGAAATATGATAGATATTGATTTACATTGAGAATTTTAGACTCACCAAGATAGGAAAGACGTTTTCTTCAAGGCTGCCAAATAAATACAAATAGCCTGAACACTATGAATGTAACATTTATGTAATTCCTGATTGTTTCATGGTCCTTCTTGCTGTACATATTTTACATATATGTAATTTTTTCTGTACATATTGTACATATATATAATGATAAAATATGTGTTAAAAAAAGAAGAAATGGAGACCCACTCATTCTCATATTCATAAATTCCAGGAAAATGAACTAAAAGCCATTATTTATACAAAAAAGTACATACAGTGTAAAAAAGCATGAAGAAAAAAATAAAAAATATATAAAATAATAAGATAAAGTTAAAAACAAACAAACAAAAGCCTGAGAGTAGTCTTTGATTGAGAAATCCTGTGTTTAGGGCAGAGTATTTCAGGTTTTTTTTTAACCATGTATAATATCTGACTGTGTGTCTCTGTATTTGTTCCCATCTGTAGCCTGAGGAAATTTCTTTGATGATGACTGAGTAAGGCACTATTCTATGAATACAACACAGTGGATTTAGGACTCATTTTATTGTTCATATTTTTTTCTCTGTGTGCTGCTCTGGCTGTCTTCGAACTATCTCTGTAGACCAGGCTGGCCTGGAAGTCACAGAAGTCTGACTGGCTCTATCTCACAATTGCTAGGATTAAAGGTATGCACCACTACTTCCAGGCGCGCTCTCCACTTCTCTTTCTGTCCTTCGCTCTCTCTCTCCTCTCTCTCTTACTTTTTCTTTTTCCTTTCTTCCTTCCTTTCTTCTTTTTTTAAGTTTTGTGGGTTTTTTTTTTTTGAGACAGGGTTTTCTGTGTACCCTTACCAGTCCTGGACTCACTTTGTAGACCATGCTGGCCTCAAACTCAGAGCAAACAACCTGCCTATGTCTCCCTGAATGCTTGGGTTAAAGGTGTGTGCCCTTATGTAAGGGTTCCATCTCCTGGACTGGGCTTAAGTCAAATCAGATGTAGTTTGCTTACTCCCACAAGATTAGTGCCATCATTGCACTAGCATGTTTTGAGGGAAGATACCACTGTAGATCAAAGTGTTTGAGGCTGGGTTAGTGTTTACAATTTTCCCTTGGCAGATCCTTTGTGG
The DNA here is from genome assembly GCF_964271855.1 of Acomys minous. Taxonomy (NCBI): domain Eukaryota; kingdom Metazoa; phylum Chordata; class Mammalia; order Rodentia; family Muridae; genus Acomys; species Acomys minous. The sequence continues at coordinate 49,787,708 of NC_140489.1, forward strand.
AGAGCAGCTTATAGTCTTAGCAAAACCTTGAATTGTTTGTGGGTTACCATGAGACCCCTTTGTCCAATAACTCTTATAAATATAACCCAACCCCTATACTGGAATATTCATTTGGTGGCAAGAGATGTCCAGTGGTGCTGTATCTCAAATTTGAATTTTTGAAATTATTTGAAAATAAAATTCTTTGGTTTTTCATCCTATTGACCTTTATTATGAATTCCAATCACAAACAGTTGAAAAAATACAGTATTCACAATTATGTGCAAAATCTGCTTGGTTTTAGTGATAAAATATACAACCCTTACTCATATACATAAGTACATTTATTCTGTTGCCATAAAGAACATATGAATCTTTCGTTTCTTGTGCATTACATTGCAGGGTGTTCTTGAAAATATCCTAAAGCATGATTACATGTGAAATAAGAACCATCCTTAGTAAGGGCTGATGAGAAAGAGATATTATTTTACATTCGTCTTTAAAATGTTATATGTACAACTTCTCTGAAAAAAAATTCTTCTGTACTACTGATGATGCTACGTGAATGATGTCGGTGTCCAGAGTTCACTGCTGAAAGATAGATGATCCTTAACTCTGCAGAGTTGGTGACATTTTTTCTGAGATCTGTCAGCATTCAACTCCTGGCCTCTCTGCAACAACATGCCAATTAGAAATCAGTGATTCACCTAAGAATGATTTGGCTTTCTTAACTTTGGGTAGGTTGATGAGTGTTCCTCAAAGGATTTTACTCAGGGAAAGGAGAGTGCAAAGGAGGAGCTCCATAAAGCTTTGCTTAACCCTACCCATAATATAATACTTGGTACTGCACTTTAAGAAGCTCCATGTAAACAGGATAGGAGGCATTTTCAAAATGTATAAAAGAAAACTCCTTACTTGCAGTAGATTTTTAAAAGAAAGGTACAAATTCAGACCATAGTTTGTGCGTGCATGTATATTTGCACACTGTACATATGGTATGTGTGTGCACATGGGAGTGCATGTATAGGTGCGCTGTGCATTTGTGGGTTGTGTGGGAATGCTGGGGATATGTGATACATACACTTGAGTATAAGGGTGCATTCATCCCTGGTGTCCTGTGGGGCAGAAGGTACACACCAGTGTCTGTCTGTCTTCTTTTACTCCTCTTGTCTCAAGGCCTTTCTCCCTTTGAATGGGAAGCTCTCTATTTGTGATTTGATGGCTGGGCCATGATAGTTAGAAACCTCCTGTCCCCAAAGCTGGCTTTATTTCCATGTGAAGCAATGTCTGCTATTATGTGACTGCTGAGAGTTCAGACTTGGGTGTTCTTACCCAATGAGTCATCTGTCGATCCCGAGAACTAGCTTTCACAGGTATCTATCAAAAGAGGCCTGCATAGAGACATAGACTCTTTCTAATACAGATAAAATATCTATCAGTTATCTCCAAATATTCTACCGATGATTCTAAGGAACTCTGGATTGTCCTTTGACCATAACAGATTATGGGAGGGAACTTCCTACAGAAAATTTAAAGTAACATAGACAGAATTGCTGTCTGCAGATGGCAAGAACATGGTGTAGACAACTCTGTGCCCATGTACTCAGTAAGACCCTTCCTAGACTATACGCGCCCAGTGGGAGCTAGATCATGGGAGGGACAAAGCTGTCTATTTTATTAAGTAAATGTTTTCCAAACTAGATATTTCCACTATTAAAATGATGAGCCACATCAAAATATTGTCTTTTCTATCAGGATACAAAGAGAAATTATTACATCTATGGTTAAGGGTAGGAGTATAGGAGCCAGGCTTAGAGAAAAATAAATAATTTTCTGATTATAAGCTATTGTATTCAGCTCATTCAAAGTAAGGAGTAGAGTTGTTGTGCAGACTCATCCACAGTGTGTGAACAGAATGCTGCTGGCAACGTTGAAGTCTGTACAAGGGGCAGGCTAAAATTAATGTTGCCAACTTAAATTTAACTTTAGAATGGGGTTGTCTTGCAATCTGTGTCTCCCTACATTTTTGTTTCCTTTTTTCTTTTCTTTTCTTTTCTTTTCCTTTTCCTTTTCTTTTCTTTTCTTTTTTGTTTTGTTTTGTTTTGTTGTACACTCAAGCTTCAGTTCTTTTATTCACTTTAATCCTGGGAATAAGCTATGGAGATACAAATGGGGGGGATAATCTCAGTGACAACTAATGGAAACTCTCCTGAACGTAAGTCTTCATGAAAAGAATAAATCACTTGTTTTCTTCACAATTCCCATAACATTACCCAAGATTTTTGTTTACAAATAATAGTCGTTTAAAAGAAATCACCAACCTGTTTGATTTTAATTTTTTATTTCTGCTTCTTCCACAGTTAGTTGCACCCCAAAGGTAGGGCAAAGTACTATTCACCTGCTTAACCAGCATCTTGCATCTTCTAAGCCTCATGTCTTCCTTGGGGCTGGTGTAAATCCTGGGTCATAAGCCTGTAGTCATCCTTCTAATACTCACTGACTGTAAAGCCTTCTACTGACTTCCTGTGTCAGATGCTTATACAGAATTGCCAAGGTGTGTTTCTCTTGTGGACGTTTTATTGTATTGGTAGAGACCCTCAAACACAAGGTCACATCAAACGTCTCTGTGGCAAACGTTTCTCTTAACACCATTTCTAGATGGGATGTACTCAGTGGTAGTTAAAAATGCTAAAAATTATGGGTGATGATTTTTATATGTTACTACTAACAATAATTAAAAAGTCATGATAATTTTTCCATCTGTAACCTTAGACATGGGCTCCTAGAGGAGATACATTTTTGAAGTTCTCTTGAAAAAAAGTGATTGCTAAGTGATTTTGCAGCATAAACATAGAAAGCTATACACTGGTAACATGAAGAAAGTATTAGGTCACTATGTCTTCTGTGCCTCTACAAGAATTATGGAAATAAATTATATTTTGTGTCATTGTATGGTTTTTTTCCTTCCCTGTCAGCTGTCACACTTCAGGTCTTGTGTAGCAAGAAATTCAATTCCATTTCCAGATCATTGCCTTACTTTTCTCAACTGTGCTTGCCATTGTCCTGCCCCATTTACAAAGGAAGAACCTGGCAGCTCGTGAAGGCCACAGTGCTATCTCTATCTTCCCGTACCTTCCTGTTAGCCCCTAAGATGGTCTTCATTTCATTATTTTCTTTATTTTGTAAGGCCATCTCTCACTGGATGTTTTTTCTATTCTAATTGCAGTTTGAGATCTGAAAAGATAAGAAAATGGATAAATATGTAGTCTAGCAAATTAGTTGTACTTGAGTTTTTGTTTTTTTTGTTTTGTTTTTTTTTTTCAGGATCTTGTTCCTTATCTAATTTTAAAAATGTTAGTGTAACTGTTGTCACAGATAAAAGCAAACAATGCTCTCTTGTGTTTTAAATCATAAGGAAAATTGCAGGTATGGTGTCTAATTTTAGCAGTTTCATTTGTTATTTTTACTAGATTTTAAAAAATGCAAATTATCATATATATATATATATATATATATATATATATATATATATATATATACACACACACACACACACAACACAAAGAGAAAATATTTCATCTAGGGTTAAGGGAAGGAGTATATGGGAAGTATATATATATATATACATACATATATACGTATATGTATATTGTATATTGTGTGTGTGTGTGCATGTGTAGCCAACTTTGTTCAGATGGAAGTCAAATAATCTTTTTAGCTTAGGCTGTAAGTATCATGGTTTCCAAGTAAGCACTTTCTCTGATAAGCTGTCTGAGCATTCTCCTGATACTCTTTTGAATGTCAAAAGATATATGCATATATGCAGGAGACATTGGTTTTCAGATCCCCTGGGATATTTCTTGACCTATATAAAGGCCCTTCCAATAGATGGAAGATGAGTAAAGGTTTGCCTCCCCTGACATTGTATCCTCTTCAGTGCTTGTTCTTTCCTCTTTTTTCTTCATCGTTCTATTGTATCATTGTACATCTTGCAATTAATTGGATACTCAGGCATTTTATGTCGAAAATAGTGGTCATCATAACTTAATTAACTTTTGATGTGTAATTATTTCAATATATATTTTCTATCTCCGAATAAAAGAAATGAGATGCAACCCGTGGCTTCATGATTCAGTGCATGATCCTTCTACTGATGATGCCAAGATCAAGAGGCTAAAACCCTGTTGGTACTGAGGAGTGGCCATTATAAAATAGCCTTTCCTTTTTTCTAAGTGATGACCAACCAGGGCTCTCACAGGTGTTTTATGTGCAGTATAAACTACAGAGTTTTCATCTTCAGCAGGTTTTCAGGAATCAGGACTACTTTTAGGAGACAATATATGCCATTATTCAATCACTTATGTTTACTTTCTTGTGTAAGAAAGACTATGCTACATGAAAAAAAGATAGAGAAAATGCTTCTTTTCATGAAAGTATGTGCTCAGAATTGTATACTACAACTGAGCAATATGGCAACTCCAGGTTCCATGTAGGAGACACAATAAAGACATTATTGAAGGATGTCCAGAAATCTTTCTAGTCAGGACTTGGACTGTTTGCTATGTGTCAGTCTGATTCCAAGACTTACCTGAAACTAACTACTCTGTCAACATGTAAGATAAGCAATATCCTTTGTTTCTGGAGGCAGATTAGTAGCATCTGAGTTTAAGTTCTAGGTATTGAAATAAATTGAAATGATATTGTTTTTAATTGGTAGTTTTTATAGAATTCCTTGACATTGAAGACAAATTAGGTACAATAATGTTGGGCATGTACTTGGGAAATTATTAACTATATCTAGGATTTTGTTATAAAAGTAAAATATGATGAATAAAATTAGTTCATGAAGTTAAATTTGCAATTATGGATTTTAGAACCAAACATTATATAATACATTCACATAAAACATATATATCTATACTAATAGAGATTCAGTATATAAATATTACTAATTATTCAGCTCAGAATTTATGTGTCTCACCTCCTTACACTATGAGTCCTAGTTATCATTATCTTAGAAGTAGATGTTTTTGTCCTTGTCCTGTCACTGCTGTGTACAGCTACATCACTGATTGCACTTTAATATAGCTGATGATAGAGAATTTCTTTTTTAAAAAGATTTTTGGCATATACATTTATATTATTACACATGAATTAAAAAACTACATACAGAAAGAAGAACTATGAAAAAGGTTTCTTGTATGTAGTTTGTGAAGTCCGTAAATCTAACCTGACTTGTATTATTTAACAATCAGTAGTGTCTCTGACCTTATTTCCACCTTTGGAAGGGGTAAAGGACAATAATGGGGTAAGTGAACATTTTCATATAACTGACACCCTGGCACAGAGGAAAAATTGTGTCTTTCAACCATATGAGTTCACCTTTGGGGTCAAAGGGCAATATGATGACCTTTTTGTTCCTGTTGCTTGAGCTCTCATCTTTTTGGGACTCTCTGCAAGCCTGTACACAGTGTGCAGTGCTGACTGAGATCGTAATTTTGCACTAGTTTTTTTTTTTTTGTCTGTTGATGGTTTCTTCTGCAGACACAGAAGAGAGGACTAGCATTTCATTCTTATTTGGAGAGGGAAATGAAATTTCCCTATGATTTTCAAGCTTGTTGGCATTAAGGGTCACCTCTCTCACCTAAGAAAAAAACCTCAGAATGAGATTTCATGATATAATGATTAAGAAGATATTTCTTAGAGTGAGGATGTCATGTGGAGAGAAAGGACAAGTTAGTTTGTAATCCAGAGACCTGTAGACCTAAGCCCACAGGAGGTGCTGATGCCAGTAAGAACCAGATTTCAGGGATACCACCAGCTATGGCATTTACCTGTCTTCGCAGATCTCTGACCTAATGGTGCCTCTGTGCTCAGCTGAAGCAGTGTCGCTTTGCTGAGGAGCCAGCAGAGCTTCAGAGAGACATCAGTTTGCACCCTTGGGAGAGAAAACAACTTTGCAGCCCGGGGTTGTGAGTGTAAAGGAATCCCAGGACATAGGAAGTACAAGGAATGTGCTTGTAACAGGTTTCCCATACTCCAGTGGGAAGGTTTCTACTTAAAATTCTGGCTCAAGCAAAGCACGTGACAGGAATTATGTGCATTAAATACTGGCAGAAGACTGATGTGAGGTCTATAGAACTCATAAAGCAAAGTAAAATAGTCTAAAAACAATGTTTCTTGTTATCATGCATGATAACATATTCTACAACTTGCCCTTGGCATATGTGCGCACGCGCGCGCGCACACACACACACACACACACACACACACACTTTTCTGACAGCACCCAGCACCACTATCCTGGTCACTCAAAGTGCTTAGTTTTTGTTTTAACTCCACCATGTTTAAACAGTGCTATATAAGCAGCATGTGTTCTTTATGAAAAGAAAGAAGAAAGCTATTCTTATGTCTGTAGGTATAAATTTTTGAGTGTTCTTTTTAAAATATTAAAAGAATATCCCATCTATGCTACCCAAGGACAGGTCCATTGGTCATTATTCTTGATTTCTGTCGTAACCTAAAGGGAAGCTTACACAATGTCTGGAGCCCTTGATGTCCTGCAGATGATGGAGGTGGATGCCCTTAAATTCCTTGCTGCAGGAACCCACTTCGGTGACACCAACCATGACTTTCAGATGGGTCAATACATCTACAAAAGGAAGAGTGCGGTATCTGCACTATAAATCTGAGGAGGACTTGGGAGAAGCTGCTGCCTACAGCTCTGGCTATTGTTGCCATTGAGAACCCTGCTGACGTCAGCGTCATCTCCTCCAGGAACACTGGCTAGCAAGCTGTGTTGAAAATTGCTGCTGCCACTGGAGCCACTCCCATTGCTGGTCACTTCACACCTGAGAACTTCATCAACCAGATCCACGCAACCTTCATGGGGCCATGGCTTCTAGTGGTGACTGATCCTAGGGCTGATCACCAGCCCCTCACAGAGGCCTCTTATGTCAACCTGCCTACCATTGCTCTGTGCAACATGGATTCTCCTTTGTGCTGTGTGGACATTGCCATCCCAGGGGAGATTGGGAAGGAGCAGCAAGTTTCTTCTGAGAAGGCTATGACCAAGATAGAATTCCAGGGCAAATGGAAATCAAGGGCAAATGGACTGCACCAGCTCCTGAGTTCACTGCTGTTCAGCCAGAGATGGCTGACTGGTCTGAGGGTGTGCAGGTAACCATCCCGACTTCCCTATTGAGGACTGGAGCTCCCAGCCAGCTACTGAGGACTGGTCAGCAGCTCCCACAGCACAGGCCACTGAGTGGGTTGGAGCCACCACTGAGTGGTCCTGAGCTTCTCTGCAGACACTTGAGCAAAGGGAGTAAAGGTGGAAGGAAAATAAAGTCCCTAAGAGCTGAAAAAAATGATATTAAAAGAATAATGTTATTACTATAAAAATAATATTTATTATATAAGTAATAATTATTTACCACATTAAGATGAAGCCAAAACAAAAAATTAATTTTTTAATCTATGAGGTAGTGATATGCATGTGTGTTGTTGAGACACCACAGGAATGGAGATTGTGAGGAAAGGCAATATAGAGGGAAGGCCAAGTGACAAGTCAGAATAGTAACTCAGAATTTCAATTTATTCTAAACATGTTTCAGGAACAACAACCAGGTAGATTCTAGATGTTTGTCACAATATAAACTTTCTGATAAAAGATTAGATAAATATAAATTATTCCACTAATACTTATAGGATAGCAACATAAAATATGTTTATTTATATTCAATTAATATATTTTTACATATTTTATCCACATATGAACTATGTTATTATTTGTCTATCTAGTGTTCATTTCCTTACTTTACTTAATTCATTCATTGCCCTGTCTCTCAATGTAGCCTGATGTATAAAGCCAAATTTTTGTATAGAAAGGTTCTTCCTGCATCTGGAATAACTTCTTTTATTATTATTAGTAGTAGTGAGAGCATAAATGCAGTTTCTTTCAGTATCCTGAGGACAGAAAAACCTCATTCACTAGACAACCCTAATGGATAGCTAAATTCTGCAGTTATTTGCAAGTGAGTCAGCCTATTTACCAAGATAATTCAACTTGCAAATTAGTCATGTAGAAAGATTGAGTTGGCGAAGACAGAGTAGGCACTTTTGCCCTAAAAATAGGCACACTACGCTTGTTCCTAAAGCAGTACAGTAGCAGCACACATAAAGAGACACAGTGAGGCAGCAAGAAACAATTTTTTCTTATACGCAAATGATCAATTCCTTTCCCTGATAGAGCTGAGCACACATTGCCAGGCCTTTGTGCCAGCTTCTTTCTGCTCTGGAGAATCAGCCCTGGCCCATGCTAATGAGCCAGGCACTAGCAGCACCAATTGCCCTGGTTCTCCATTTGCTTTTAGCATTACTGACATTTCCTCTTTCCAGCTTGGGAGTCACAGCTGCAGGAATAGAGCTGCAGCGTATTTCTGGCCACTGTCTTCTTAAAATGGCATCCTGGGACTAGAGGGCAAAAGTGGACATACTAGTTCACAAGCATAAAAAATATGAGCCAGTTAGAGCCTGATAAAGGATGTTTAAAATCCTTTAAAAAAAAAGTACTATGTTGGGCTGAGAAGATTGTAATTCTCCTCTTATATCCAGTGATGTTCCTTTCCAGGGTTGAGCCTGAAGCTTGTCACTCCTTTCCAGAGTGTAATAGATGTCACTTCCTTGCAGAGTGACATCTAGTGAGATAGTGTCTTCCATGACATCACTGCAGAATCGTACCTTCCTCTGGTATTGACAACGAATAAAAATTACTTGTTTACCTGCCCCCCCCCTGCCATTTTCAACTTTCCAATGTGTTAATAGTTAGCTAACTGCTAACTACTCTGAAGTCATTTAGAATCATAGCTTAAAGTAAAATGGGTTGCAACTTGTGTGTCTAAGGAAAACAGCACGAGATGCAGAACACGTCAGGACTCCATGGTTGACCAGTCCCTATGAGAATAGACAAGGAAGGTGTATACGTTATGAGGAAAGGCAGTTTTCTGTGGCATGACCTTACGTTGGACTCAGAACACTGTGGCTCTATTAGAGTGCAGCGTGATTGCTTGAAACACAGTCAGGCTGGGGCTCATTAATGAGGCAGCTTCAGGAAATGACCCTTTCTATGGATACGCTTGCATATTGCCGGACCAAAATATCACAATTTGCATGTGTTTTTCCAGCTGTGCTTGTTTTTTTTAATTTAAAAGATCAGCTGCAGAGAAAAAAGTATGATCATATTCTCCCATTAAAAGATGGCCCCAGATCCCCGATCACACTTGAAAGCCAAGTCATTTCATAGGGTAACTTCCTGTGATTTTTGGCCTCACTCCACCCATTGGGTCAGATTGAAGTTGGTGACTCATTTTCTTTACAAATCTGAGTATAAACCATGGAGAAACATACGTATTAAATAAATAGGGGTATATATATATATATATATATATATATATATATATATATATATATAGGCAATACATGTATATATGTACTACTGTTTATGCAATTTCTGTAATATGATTGAAACAATAGAATATCTATTCAATATATAAAATAGGAATCAAATGAGGGTTAATATTTCCTCTCATTTAGCATGTGCCATGAACTGGGTAAATGTTAGGTACATTATCACATTTGAACTTCTCAATCCAGTGCAGACAGAATTCTTTTTCTCCAGCAGACATGTCTCAAGGACAAGAAAGTTCAATACTAGATAGTTAGCCTGGATTCCATATCACACCCTTGTCAAACTGCTTCAATGTGGAGAATTACTCTGAGTTTATGCCTAACAACAATAAACCAATTTTTTTCCTATTCTAGGAGAAACCTAGAAGCAAACATCTGTGACTAAAGAAATCCTTCCACTCTTTGAAATCTGAATCTCTTATCAGTTTCAATTTGCCTCTCTTAGGAGATGAGTCTCTCAGGGAGATAAATGAAAATACTGGAAAACCTAAAATGTTGTTGATGTGTTAATTTTTCCTGAGATGTCCCATTTGAGAAACATTGTGACATATGCATGTAACCACTGAAGTGTTGTGTGCAAGAATGCATGTGTTGAACTTGAAGAGCCTGTAGTGATGAAGGCATGTTCTATAACTAGACATGACCAGTGAGAGAGGGGATGTGATGGGGAAAAGAAGGAAACATGGCCTTGAAAACATCTGGCGGTCTCTAGATGGGTCACTTGGGAACACTAAAATTTTTAGGAAGAAGCTGAATGTTGTAAACACCATTTGATAGGTTTCATTCTGCCAAATTCATAGAGGAATTGAATCAGGAGAGCTGAGTCTAAAAACGTACAAGAGGAGCTTTTACAGCAACCCAGTCACATGAGAATCAAACTGTCCATCATTGTGTCGCTGGCACGAACATAAAGGCATATGCTCTAGTATACAAGACTGGATTGGCAGGGCTCATGCTTTTCAATGAGCTTTGCATATTTGTGAATCCTAAAAATGTCACTTTATGGTAACTTGAGAAAGTTCCAGAAAATATCATAAGGGCTGTTATGAATGCAATGGAAACCACACTGTGTAGGTCATAAGCAATGTTTGGTCATGTGATAGAGTCTGGGCGAGGGATTTCATGAGTAAACTTACTGTTGTACAAAAGCACTGATTTTTGGGTTGCCTTCAGACATGCAGCTTCAAACGCTACTTCAAATCCCAGGCTCTGGATAGCATGTGAGTTCAAGTGAAAATGTGCACAACTTAGGATATGATGGAAATCTGGGGAAAATATATGGCAGCTAAAAATACATGCAATGCAAATTCAAGAAATATCTGGCAGAACACAAAGAAAATCTTGGTTTTGCTAAAATTAAGACACTATGATAAATTCTAGGAGCTGCAGACATTCTCCCTTGTGAATGATTTCCCCCTTAGAGTCAAGTAGAGCAGTGGTTTTACTACCTGCGTAAAGTACAGTATATTTTGCAGTGCTGCTTTTATGAAGTTCGTTATGACACTATTTACCGCTTGTTGATTTACCAGTGTGCAGAGTAACCACTTTAAACATGCAACCTACCCATTCTAATCATTTGAATTAGAAGATAGGAATGGAATCGCCATTTAAATAAAAGTGACATTTGTATTCCACACATATCTCTATCATGCATTGCATGCCTTAGATATGATGAGGATATGCTGACATTTTAATTTAATACGACTTTAAATCATAAACAAAATAATATGAAGTCTGTTGAATAAAGCTTCATTTTTCTATACCTGTTCTAGCTCCCAAATAATGACACAGAGACCTATTATATTTATTTATAATGTTTAAAGCACTACGACTGTCAGATTTCAATATATTCTAACCTGATGATATAGTATGCTGGTTACTTCACACCCACGTGTGCTACTTGCCATTTTAGTCTTGACTTGGCTGCTTCCTCTCCATCTGTCTGCCCTCATGGAGAACTCCTCCTGGCAACCACCTCAGGGTTCCTGACCTTCTCCTTCCTCTTTTTCTACTCTGGTCCCTACATGAGACTCCTCTGACTGGAGTTGGAGGTCCTGCCTCCACACTCTCCTTTGCCTGGCTGATCAGCTCTTTACTAATCATTCTGAGATGGTGGAGAACAGTTTTTACACAATCCTGAGACAGGAGATTCTTCAATGAAATGACAATACCCACTTCCGAACTGCAACCAGATCTTGGGGCACAGAAATCAGCATCTGAGTACACAGTGCACAAGAACATCCCGCAACAATATTCTCCACTCATGATGGGAACGAAATCACATCCTGCTATTTCTCTCACAAAAATATTCTAGAATTGAAAATTTAATTCAGGATTACTTGATAAGACATGAGCTCCAACGACAAATTCATTGAGGTAATGGTTGTGTTCTGGTGGTGAATGAATTAAAGGCCATCACTGTCTGCTCTAACAGCAGAAAATGTTCATCATTCATAATTAATAACTTATTGAAGTGCATATAAATAGTATTTTCAATATAACCTGTATGTTGTGTCACTTGACCTTCAGGCAAAAGTAAAAGTCTTATGGCTAAAACCTCTTGCATTTTGATACCAAGGTGACTACTATATTTTTTTCCCATTTCAGATATATCAAAAGTTTCCTTCATTTTTTTCTTTTGGAAGAGATGATTAAATCATGTTCCCTTTGTATAGCCATGGTTCAAAATTAATTTAAGATGGTTTCTCAAGGATAACTGGCCTGATTTCAAATTTGTCCTCCATGATTAAATTTTCAGACATCCAGATACTGAGCCATGACTGATACTTGATTCTTGACCATATCGTAATAAGCTCTTGGAAGCTTCCACACAGTCCTGCATGGAAACATGCATTAGTTTCCTGGACAACTAGATGATATATGTAAATGGAAGAGAAAATGCTGTTTCTGCTATTAACAACATAGAGATAATTCCATTTTTCTCACTGTGCTTACAATGCATGACTACAGCTTTATTCCATTTTCATAAAATAACAACATAAAATATAGCACCAGCCTCACAACATTTCAATCCCTAACTTCTCAAAAAGAGAGTTTCTAATTCCCATTATTAAGCAGCTTTCCACAACCCACCCCAATCTCCAAGACTTCCATTAAGACCTCACTACATCTTTCTTCATAATTGACATTAGTCATCTTTATTATTTTATAGTATATAAACATCTTTCAAGGTGACTTAAATTATTCTAGTTTTCTTATACTCTGTATTGCTCTGCATTTTGATTTGGAGAATACAAACATAGTTTCTCCAAAGAAACACAATCAGATGGAAGGTCACTTGCTCTCTGAATTCAGTGCTTTATGTTTCTACAAGACAGTCCTAATTAAAAGCCAAGGACAGCAAAGAGCTGCCTGTAGCTCCCAGTATGCCAAGTGTTGTCTGTGAGGAATCTGAGGCTAATGGTATCAAAACGCTTTTGATGAAAAGCTATTTATTGTGGCTATGATTATTTTATAATTGCACAAATTAATGTTTCCCCTGAAACACTATTTTCTAAGACTTCACATGCTCTGTTTGCATCCTGCCCTCTTTCCTTTGAAAGGAAATTGTTCCTATAATCGTTGCTTGTTGCATGCCTTTCTCATGTGCCCTTGAGGGCAACTCTGTCAGAACATGGAGACTCAAGCTCTTCCTTCTCATCTCTGTTTCTCATTGATTAGCACATTTTTTAGTATACAGTAAGTATTCTATGAGTAGGGAAAGATAATGAAATTAAATTAATACTGTGGTCCTGATCTGCAACCAACTTCTAAAATAATCATTAATCTTAAAACAACTTTTATACATTTACCTCATGCATGCAGCACATTGAAATAAAAATTCTCATTTCAAATTACACTTTCTAAATGTTTTCTTCAAAAATCTATTACTGGTGTGTTTTATATATTTAATTGTGATGTATATATATATGTGATTTCATGATGGGAAGGACAATTTTCCAAGCATTTCCACTTACACTTTTATTTTTCTGATTCTTTATATTCAATATAAGAAGTCTTATTTTTAATTTCAGTAGTGTACAGAAAATTTTAGGTAGTTCTTACTTATTCATCTAAGTAAGTACAAAATGTATGAACCAGAGATAATCACTTTCACGCATCTGTTTTTAACTTTGCCCTACATATGAATTAAGATAAGTAGGAACAGAACCTATATATGAAATAACACAAATTTATAAATTCTTGCCCCAGGGCATTGGTCTAATTTTACATATATATGTAGGACAACATCATATCAACATTTTCCAATGGACAACCAAACTTAGGCAAAGCTCAAACCTCATATGTTAATTTAAGGTTTCTGTAACTGCCAGGAAAACATGACAATTCTGAAATATATGTCTTCTCTGAATATTTAAAGACACAGTTACATCACAAGTTTAAATGTCCCGTGTGTAGCCAAAGCACTCTACAAAATCTTCAAAACCGAAGGAAGACAGGAGTCTAATCATACGAATGCCCTATCACAGAATATTTGGACATAATGAATATTATGTTGCAAGAGTAACTCACTTATGTTAATTTTCCTTGGTCAACAAAATTGATAGGTAAAAAAATGCCCTCCTCCTGTCCAGTCCTCACACATCACTCTGTAAAGCAGGAAGGCCTCAGGATGGTACTAAGTGCCTCTGAAGGAGCATGGTTACTGACTAGTGTGCTGTGGAAAGTCACTGACAGATTTAAAGAGCTGACTTTACTGCCACAGCATTCAGAGGTTAAGTCACTGAAGTGTGTCAGGTCTATCTATGATGTGTTGTTTACCATAGAAAGAAAGGACTCAAGAGCACTTATGTGTTTCCAAGTACCAGCCAATGCCTAAAGGAACATCATCACACGTAACGTGGACGATGCTCAAATGTAAGTACAATAACCATGCGCTGCCCACGGCTTCTGATTCTTAGGGTAGATCTATAACTCCGTTTCTTTTTAAATAGACTTTAAACTGAATTTAGAATGTTTTGTGTGAAGCTCCCCTACACATTGCTTGATTAAAACTTGCATATAAGTACCCATAGCTGATAGATGACTGATTAACAATGATAGTCACAGGCTCTCATTGTTTCATGTTATCACAACAGATGTTTAGCAGATATTAGAGTATATAATGCAAATTGTATAGTTGTATAGACACATCTGCACATGTAGAAGAAATAGTATTACATATTATGTATTGACATAAACCGTATACATTTTATTCATATATTGTATATTTTATGTGTAAATATATGAATTTCAAGAAACTATACATATAACAACATCATTTTATACATATCTCATGCATATATTCTAAGAATCCATATATATGTATGTGTGTGTGTGAAAAATAACAAAGTGCCTATGTAATCATATTTTAAAATGAGATAAGGAGTGATTCTGCTTACATGTGAAAAACTCTACCAGAACAAAAGAGATTATATAGAAATGCTTGAAAAAACTTGCTAAACTCTTCATGCACAGTTCTGTACTTCATACAAATGATACATACTCACTCAATCTTGATATAATAAAAAAGAGGCCAAGAATTTAAAGGAGAGCAAGGAGGGACATATGGAAGGATTTAAAGGGAAGAAAGTGAAAGGAACCATATTGTAATTATATTATAATCTCAAAAATGAAAAAAATAAGCCATAAAAAATCAAATAATTCTTTGTGATAGATACCATTACTCATTGACTCAGAGAACTAAGCAGAGAACTAAGCTTAGGTAAACTAGAATAAATAGAGGGACCAGGGTTTGAATTTCAGTAATCTTACTTGGCCAGTTTTCATTCAACATTGGATAAAAAATAGATCATTATCTGAAAGATTTTAAACCTCAATTATGAATAGCATTCAAAGCTTGCTTGGTGTCGAATTACATGGACTTCATTAAACAACTTAGATATCTATTGTTTGAAAGACAGAATTTCCTGTAGCCCAGTGTAGCCTCGGCTGTTTTGAGCATTTAATTGTATTCTGACCTCTTCATTGGACTGCATTTATCTCCCTACAACCAAAGTTACAGGAGTATGCTTCCCCACCCTGCCTAAACTGTTCATTTGTGCTATAAAGACTAAGCTGTAGTAAGGTTTTTATCATGTGCTAAACAAATAGTAAAATGGTGCTTTTGTTCTTCTCTCCCACAAGGAGAATATTTTCTTTTGAATGGCTGTAATTTCCAACCTCCAATAAAAGATTTCTCCCAATCAAGTCCATAAAGGGTGTGCTATCTTTAACTTACTGTAAAGCACAGATGGAGGCTAAAAGGTTCTCTGGAAGGTGGCAGCAGATAACACATGTGCTGGCAACAGATGGAGAATTGATAATATTAGCATTACTATCCACTCAGTTCTTCAGGGGTAAAATTTAATTTTTATTTTTCCTTAATTCAGCAACAGATCCTGATGGTTTAACTTCTACATGTTCAAATAATGTTCAATTTCCTTTCCTGAGTTAGATTACCTACTCATTGGCTCCCAGCTACTTATCACTGTACACTGGGCTTCTGTAACCATATCTCAATCATGTCACTGTCTTACTTAAAATATTCCTGATATTTTATGATAAAATTCATCTTTTTTGCTGAGGCAACAAAACACTGGAGGATCTCAGCCCTGTCCTCAACTTCAGTTTTTCCATAAACTCATTGCATTTGTGACACGTGGGTGGTTCATCTATAACCCTCTTTAAGGCCAATATGTGAAAATCTCCTTTTACACAATTATTCCAAACTTTGGGACATGTCACATTGCAGGTTTCTTACCAGTGGCAATCGCATATTATTTAATTGTGTGTGTGTGTGTGTGTGTGTGTGTGTGTGTCTTTACATCCTGATCATTGCCTCCTTCCTCCTATCTTGCTGGTCCCACCATCCCTCTTCCTGCCCCTATGCCCCTCCTCTGTTTCTCAGAAAAGGGGAGTCCCCCCCACCGCAGCTCATCAAGTGGCACCAGGAATGAGCACATCCACTTCCCGCTGTGGCCTGTCAAGGCAGCACTGCCAGGGTGATTCATCAAAAAACAGACATCCAAGTCCATGTATTTTGAGAATTCGTACTTATATGGAATTCCTTTTATTTACCCATCATTAACACTAAAAGTAAATATTGAAAATCTTGTCTAATTTTTAAACAGCATTTCAAGAATTTTGTCTGGGACAAAGAGGGGCTTAATAAAAAGGAGACTAATGAGTGAATAAATGCATCACATTAATGGTTAATAAGCAGCAATGACAAGGGTGCTGGGATGGAAAATAAAGTCTACAAAATCTTCCTTGGTATCTGGGGAGTAGAACTGTGGGTTAAGTGTTTGTTGTACAAGGCTGAGGGTCTTGACCACCAAGGTGAAAACTGGGCACAGCCAAATGTACCTGTATTGGGCAGCATTGGGCATGGAGACAGAGGAAATATGGGTGCTTTCAGGTCACCTGGCGAAGTTGAATGAGAAAAGTTGTCTCAAAAAATAAGGTATCCAGTGATTGAGGAGGACACCTGCAGTTGAACTCTGGCCCAATTATGCACCTTCACACACATACAAATGTGTGCGCATGCACGCACACACACACACACACACACACAGAGAGAGAGAGAGAGAAGAGAGAGAGAGAGAGAGAGAGAGAGAGAGAGAGAGAGAGAGAGAGAGAGAGAGAGAGAGAGAGGCCGGCTTTATGAAGATTGCACCTAAAGGAAAGTTTGAGGATTTGACATTTCTACAGAGATGCAGAAAACCGTGACTGCTTGGGGAAGAGCAAGACTATTCCTGAAGATAATGCCATGAGAGTGCGAAAGACGAGCACCATGGAAAAGACAGAAGTTTGGTAGAACATTCATGAAAGGAAGGGAAGTATGAGAGATGTTTAACACAATATCTGGGAAAATTTCATGAAGCTGACGACAACTTCCTTAGTGAGAAAAAGTTGCTCTAAATCATCTCTCTCTATTTGTTGCATATATATACACACACATATATACATACATACATTTGTGAGTTCCTTAGTTTTATTGCACAAAATATAAAGCTTTTTTCTCAGTTGGACCATTAAATTGGATTCAATATATTTTATGATTAGTCTACATGATTGTCCTATGTAACATTAAAAATTTTACAAAGTCAAGTGTTTGATGGGCTTATGGATATTATATACACATTTAATAAATTGATAATATGTTGAATTTATTTAACCTATCTTTTAAATTTTGAGCACATTTAGTTAATTTTTATAAGGTGAAATTTCTAACCTAGAAATAACAAATTTTAAATACTTGGATTCAAATATAAATTTGATTCTGAAAATTAATCATTAATCCACCATCCACAATTCCCTTATTGTGTGTTAGAGAAGAGTAATAACTCACAAAAAATATACTATTTTAGTTTACTTCGGTGGGAGAATAATAGCTAGTTAAAACTTGTAAAACAATCTAAAACAAGCAGTGAAATGGGAGCTTAGGAATGCACATAATCTTTTTTAACATATATATTTATTTTATCACACATGAATAAAACAAACTGCATACAGCAGGGAGAACCATGAGACAATCATAAGTTATATAAATGTTACATTCATAGTGATTTGGCTATTTGTATTTGTCAAAATTGAAATAAACATCTTTCTTATCTTGTTGCATCTAAATTTCTGAATGAAATTCAATATCTATCATATCTCATCTCTATTAACTTAAATCCTTTCTCTTCATCTAAAAAGATCTTATGCCCTAACCAATTAAATTTGATTATAAAACTAAACTATCTGGTTTTCAACCTCCCTCAGAGACTTGAGAAGGAATATGACTGGGTGAGCCAGTAGTATAAGTTGGCAGCTTCCAAAATGAAAAAAGAAATGACTGAGGCAGTTTACTGACTGAACAGTCACCCAACACTCTCTGTAATGTTGGAGCCTCATCTATGGCCTCCTAGGCCAATATCTCTGCCAGACTTATTCGTGAGGCAGGAACTATTGAGAACTTACTTACCCTGTCTTAGCAAAGTTTGGACATCAGCTCTGCCTGCATCCAAACTTGCCAATTTTTAGGTAGAATTCTGTCTGTGGCAGAAGCGAGGACATTTTGCCCAGTGGCTTGTTTGCCACATTTGAAGGCAACTCCATAAGGAGGTTCTTTGATGCTCATCATCTTCTTTGAGGTCAGCTTGGTGTTATCAGGAGTTAACTTGTTTTGTTGTCAAAGAATCTTTAGAATAATAAAAACATCTTTAAATGCCTTATTCGTTGGGTTCTGAGGCTTTTGAAGACCTTATTTAACTATTTTATATTATGTATCTATAGAATCATATCTATTTTATATACTCAGGATATATATTCTTGTGCTAAATCAGACTAGTATTTGTCATTTGATGCATGTAATCTTTTTTAAGTATTAAGAGAACTTAATGTTATCGGCATGGTGTTTTCCAGAAAAAAAAATACCTTTACTTAGCAAAATGTACACAAAATGTGATAAATTCTGTGTTTATTTTTCTTGTTTCCACTCAGTGATCTATGTCAAAGCCATAAATTCCTTAGAAAAGTTTCACTGTGAACTGACCAACAAATTAAAATACCTATTCTTAAAATGGAAAGAAAAAAATCTGGTAAGATCAATAAATGTACTTTAGCCAAATCAAGGAATAATTTATCTTTCTTAGAATTTTAGCACCAGCTTATTTCTTTCCTAGGTTGCAGCTAATCCATAGATCCTGACTAACTGCCTCATAAATTTTAATCTTGACACGTGCAAGGGATAGATCTCTTAATAATGAGAAACACATCTCTCATATAATTTGCACTGAATCGAATGTTTAGTAGAACCCACAGAAGCTTCCTGCTAACTCAATCTTCTTTGGCACCTTCTCAAACATAAAGAATTACTGGACAATTGAAACAAATTCACCATTAGAGAATGTGTCCAGCATCACTCTAAGTCCAAGGAAAAAGAATGATGGTTTTGATTTTCTGACCCTGTCTCTTGTCTGGGAAAGAGGAGTTACTCGGCTGCATAGGATTCTTCCTTCTTCTGAGAGTGTTGTAAAGGGAGGAGATGACTGCAGAATGAGGAGGTGTGTGCACTGGGCTGTGAACTAGTAGTAAAATATCAGGTAGACTTGTCCTTGAAACTATTTTTACATTATTACCATTATCAAGTCCGAGAGTGGAAGTATCTATAAGACAGGGGCTAGAGTGCCTAAGACTGCATGTATACTAAAATATTAAATGTACATGGGCCAGTGTTGGCTCATGGCTTTAATTCCAGCACTTGAGAGCCAGAGGCAGGCTGATCTCTGTGATTTCAAGGCCAGCCAGCCAGGTCTACTGAGCAAGTTCCAGGACAGCTAAGGCTACACAGTAAAAACCTCTCTCTCACAAACAAACAGACACACACACACACAAAATATAAGACATCAATGATAATAAAATAGAACAATTATAACTAATTACTCTAGTTAATTTTATAGAGTTCCTTCTCATTATTCTTGGCTTACCCTTCTTCCTTTTGTCATGATGTGAGGGATAAAATGAAGTCAAGTGAAAACAAGACATTGGCATTGTAGCAGACAGCATTAAGGCTACTACTTACTTCAGGGGAACCTGAAGAAAACGTATGGGTACCATAACAACATGATATATGAAATGGCTGTAAAGTGAGAAGCAGGGAGGTATCATCTGATTTGGAATCCACCTTACAGACAGGATGGTGGAAATCAGTGTAACATTTCATCGCTTCATTTAGAATGGCACACAAATTACATGTGTGCTTTGTTGGGCCCTCGAATTTTCCCATTACTATTTTCAAGGCAGAGTTCACGAAGGCAGAGTAATTGGAACTGCAGAAAGCAAACTCAAGTATCAGAGGAGATACTCCATTCTTCAATACTGAAATATAACACCTGAATGCCCTAACCTGCGTGATAACCTTCTGCTGTTGCCTTTCCATTCATCAATCGCACCTCACTCAGCCCATTGTGCTCCACAGCCCCAAATCACACTGTTCTTTAACATTTGTTCTACACACTCCTGTCAACTTGGGGCCTTTATTTGGAGGAGAATTTTATTTACAGCCTCAGACACCTGCGAAAATAATGATCTTTAAAAATATTTTATTATATTGAAAGCAATGGTACTGTGGCTATTGATATGCAACTTACCAGCTTGGTGGAACTGGATATTGAATACTGTCAATGTGGGAACAGTTTCTATCAGCAATATTCTAAAAGTGTCATGCAATTCAAACACTGCATACTATGTACCAACCAGAGCTAACTATTACTACTTGGGTGCTTCCCAATCTGATCAATTTTCCCAGTGTTTAAAAAGAGTAACACAGAATGTAAAAACTCCAAAGCTTGTCTTTCCTTCACCAACCACTGTACTGTGTATACCTCCTTTTGTAAATATGAATTTTCTGTAGCATAATTTAAAGTATATGAGTATGAAATACCATACTACAGTAAACAAAAATTGTTGAATGACTAGGCAGTTCATTGTGTTTGCATGTCTGTGTATATTTGGATTTTTAAAAAATTGTTTTCTTCAACATATTAACTACTTTTCTGGAAATGATTTTCATTTTCTTTAACAAATGTAGTAAAGCAAGATATTTTGTGTATATTATATTTCATTGCTCAAAGAGCCACTGTAATTCTGCAAAAATATAATTCATAAAAAATAATTTAAGGGAGTACTCAAAATACAAAATAGCCCTTGAGACATGCAGAAGTATGTGGACAGGGCATAAGTGCAACTGAGATTGAGATAAATTTATCAAATTATAAATAATCTATAAATAAGTAATAAGACTATTGATAATAATCCAATGACAAAAATTAATAGCATGGCTTTATGCGCACATAATTAAGTGGAACTATTAATAAATGGGATAAAATAAAAATTAGTTCCTTAGTATTTCATATATGAAATGTAGAAAAAGAGAAAAAATATCATCAGTAGAACACTGCTCTAAAAATTGTCACAGAGTAGAACCTCTGGAGAGACCTAAATTAGTGAGCGACATTTAGTGGGTAGAAACAAGATACCTCATTAAAATATATAGTGCAGGGGGATGGGGAGATGGTCAAGTGGACAAAACACTTTTTCTGTAGTCAAGAGGAACACTGTTCAGAACTTCAGAACACACTTTTTTTCCCCACACATTTTATCAGGGCGTTTCTTCTCAGTTATATACACTGACCTTCTTTCCCTGGTAATCTCAATGGTGAGAAAATCTAGTGTGACACACAGAGAAAGCTGTTCAGCTATTGCCTAGCTTGAGAGTCTCCTGTAGAGCCAGCCCCCAGTAGGAGGTAAATGCTCCTACACTCTGCTTTTCTCCCACTGGGACCAGTGTCTAATAGCACAGTGTCAGGGATTACAATGTGTATACATTTAAGTTATATCAGTGGATACAATCTGTTTATGACCATTAGAAGTTAAATAATTGATAACTACATGGAGCAACAAAAATTTAATTTAGAGAAACCTACTGCCGTAGTTAGTTGCCATTGTCAATTTGACATAGTCCTGAGTCATCTGACAATGAAGCCTCAATTGAGTGATTCTCTGGATTAGATTGTCCTGTAGGCTTCTTGTTGGATGGGTCCAGTCAATTGTGAGTGGCGCTGTTCCAAGGCAGATGCTCCCAAGTTGTAGAAGAAAACTAAGCAAGAACCATTGTTCAGCTATCAAACACCATCTACATGGCTTGTGTTTCAAGTTCCTGCTTGAATTCCTTCCTTGATTTCATTCATAGTAGAACACTGTATGTAAGCCAAAATAAACTTTTCTCTCCCCTAAATTGCTTTTGGTGGTGGTGCTTACTATAGAAACATAGTAAAATTAGAGCACCTGGCAGTACATGTTAGCAAAGTAATCTTCAGTACAGATCACCAACAAGCCCCATAGTCAAGACATAAAGAGAAAACATTTAATCTATGCAGTATTCTCAATGATGCCTGACTTCAGATCAAACCATGAGAAATATTAAACAAAAGTAGAGTGGGAGACAATCACAAACCAAGTAATTAGTGCCCCTTGAAGGTATCAGGGCTGTGAGAGCCAATGTTTCCTCACAGATGGGAGAGGCAGTGTGTGAACTAAAAACCAGCATTCACGTTGGGAGCCAGGAATATATTCTATAGCATGAGATGGCATTGGAGGGAAAAAACTATTGATTCCTGTAAAGAAATTCAGTCCAAAAAGGTAGTTGATTTGTTTAATAAGTGATCTGTGGCCGTGTTATATGCCTTCTAATACAATGCAAGGTGGAAGGCACATGAGAATTCTTGTTTTTTTATAACTCTCATTTCAAAAATATGTTAACATTTTGTCCCCACCCCCTGTCCTCTCTCTCTCTCTCTCTCTCTCTCTCTCTCTCTCTCTCTCTCTCTCTCTCTCTCTCTCTCTCTCTCTCTGTGTGTGTAGCCTGGAAGATTATACCAAAAGTAGACTAAACCAAATATTATTATTTTTTGAGTTCATGGGGAATAAAATCTTCAACCTTATACTTCAGATAAAAATGTCTTCATATTTCTCAAAATTCCTGAAAAAGAAAAATAAATTTTGTTCCTGTGTCTGGAAGATTCTAGTTTCTGTGGCCTTTCTGAATGTCTGTCTTTAGTAAGTCTTTTACTTCAAGCCATTTGGTTGACGCTCAGAGTTATTCATTTAGAAACAGTTCTTAGTGTTTCATGATGTTTAATATTTTCTTTCGCCTTTGGGTGATGTTTTCTACATCTATGTCTCACTGAAGTTGAGCAAGGCTTTGGTTATCTGAATTCTAATTTTTTGACACATTTCGTTGTATAGTGCTGATATCCTTGCATCCGAAATTAATAATGTGAATGTCATTCTTTGTGCAGCCACTCCTAAGAAGACATTAACATTGAACCATAATCTTCAAGGACAATGATTTTCACATTTACAGGAATACACAAGGGATAGTAGGGGCTTATCAGATAATCTAAATTTAAACTGCCTGGTAATTTAAATGAGAACTTCTGTTTGAAGGACCATCGTGGGAACTGCTCCAATTCCCACACTATTTGACTGCTACTCTGTGATCTTCCCGATTTTTTTCTCTTTCTGACATTCTACTTTTCTGTGCACAATCCATGATTCCCTCCACTGCCCAGAAACACAAGAAGGTCTTTTCATCATTTCCATCAACATCAGAGAATAATAAGGAGATTATTGGTTATTGCTTGGTTTGAACAATTGATAGCTCAGCAGTAAGAATACAGTTGGAGGAAAGAAGTCATTCTCTTAGTGATTAGAATCATGAGATTTTTCTCATGGACATCATAATTGTGACAAGAACATCTTTTTAGCTGACCAGTATAGGCGATGTTCTGTATAAGCACTCCCATGTCCACTCTACAGCAACCATGCCAAATCCAGAATTTTACCATTTACTTAAGTAATATAGAAATAGCTTTCATCATAATTGTACTTAAAAGAAATATTCTTCCCATGAATTTTAATGTTGATAAATTTCTGACAGACTTGTGAGGAGATGAGGTAATAGAACATGTCAAAAAAGACATATTCAGATATCTTCCTAGACAATCATTTGCTGGACACATTTTGACAAAGTAGTCACGCCGGATCTCTGTTGAATTCTTTCTTATGAACTAAATGACAGGAAATGAAACCAATTGTGTAGGAATTCTCAGACCATCACCTGCTCATATATGTCTTTTTGTCTTAATAATCTTAATAACTATAACATTTGGTAGTAAAAGTAAACTGAGTTCCACCATATATTTTTAGAAGACACAGAAGTAATAATTGTAGAAAGCATTTTAATATGGGGGAAAATCCTAGCTTTCATGCTGTGCCTAATAACAATATAGAATTTGAAGGGTATAGTGAGAAGGAGCACAAACTGGATTCACACCAAGTGTGACAATCACTATGTGATCGTGAAAATTTTAACTTAATTCTGCGCTCCTCACCGTTTCCTATGTTTAAAACCTTGCTGTGGAGAACAAATGTGATAAGAAATGACTATAGCGTATACAGCTTACTCTCTGACACAAAACTACAATTTTGACGACTATTAGTTTCCTAGACTTTTTAAAAATGTATATTGGGCAGAGTTACTTCAAAATGGAAGAGTGAGAAATTTACCTTATAGTGATTGAAGTAATTTTCCTATTGCATTTTAACATTTCCCCATAGTTTTTAATCAACACTAAGAGAAATGTTTAATTTATGAGACCACAAATGTATTATGTAGACATAATTAAATATGTTATATATTTGAAATTCATTATAATGAGAAAGCACAGGAATATATATATATATATATATATATATATATATATATATATATATATATATATATGAAATCACAGAATCACAGAAATATTCTTAGAATTAAGCATGGGTTGAATCTGTCCTTCTCCCAGTGTTTCATGTAGGATTTCTTCCTAGGGGTTATTTCTACATGTCAACTGAAGCAAAGCCAGTTCTCTTGGCTAGACTGTGACAGAGGGGAGAGATATTGTGCCTTTTAAGTAGTGAAATTTGGAATACTGAGAAAGAACAAATTTGTCATGTAAAACTTTTGACCAAATGACTGTTTTGTTCATTTTTTTCTTTCTCTTCTAGCTTCAGTTTTATGTTTTCTCTAACCCAGTGGATACTTAGGCCTAGGAGGATAGTGAAGACTGAGTAAAGACAAATTGTTGTGTGCATGTGTATATGTGTGTACAGGTACACATATTAGTATAAGAAATTAGAACTATTATGGGAGATAGAACTATGATGATGGAATACACAAGACACAAAGAAGAAAGCCGGGAGGAATTAATGGGGGAAGGAAGGAAATCAACTTGAGGGACAGGAGCTGTGAAAGACATGGGACAGGGACAAATCTCTCTACCAATATGCAAGAAGATGTGATGAAACCTAATATTTTGTATGCAAACCTAAAATCTTGAAAAATAAATGAATAAAAGAAAAAAAATCAGACCTAATTTTTGAGACCAGAAATGGACCTAGTCAATGTAAATGTTTTGTTTTGTTTTGTTTTGTTTTGTTTTGTTTTCATCAAAGACATTTTTTTCACTTTATCCTTGGGCTTATGTGGTCCTCCAAGTGAATATCCTGCTGGTTATTTTACTTTAAGGAGATGTGTCATTTTTACTTTTATTAATGCAGAAACTAGAGGAAAAAGAATGTGTAGTTGGGAAACAAGTATTGCCTTGTTAAGTCAAAAACTGAAGAAAATGCAGGATTCCTTGGCTCAAAATAGTAATTGGAAAGCCAACATCAACTCTCTTGCTTCTTTCTTAATGCATGAAGACTTTTCTCACAAACTCATGTTTCATTTATTGCTGCTATATACTATTGAGAATGCCTTTCTCCAGAAAAGAGCACAGGGTTTATGAGTTTGAAGGTAAAAATCAGAAAGTTCTGGATTGGCAGTGTAGTAAGAGGAGAGATAGGTGAATTTCCATCAAAGGGCATTTGGGGTAGATCTGTGTTTTGTGATGATATTAGCACTCTGAGCCATGGACCTGAGACTTCAGAGGCCATTTTAAAACATGTCAAGTGCTTTGTTACAAACAACCGCACCTGTATGGTTGTCAAATGCAAGCATTTTGAAAACATAGGAGCATGAATTGACATATCAATATAACAAGGACATGTTTTAACATGAATGCAAGTTAAATTTCTTTCTGAAAATTACACATCAGATATTTGGAAAATGGGATGATAATTTAGTCTAACTTTAAGACAACAATATTTGTTTATACTTATATTAATCTTATTCTCTTATATAAAGTGCTTTGTTCTTTGTATTCTCCCTATCTTCACAGACATAATTTGCCACATATTGAGTGGCTGCTGGAGGTTGAATGTTATATCTACTCATGCACTTTACCCTGACCAACTACCTGTCTGATAGTAATGATGTGGTTTTGTTTGTCATCTCGAAAAGGAATTAAAAACAACATACAACAATACTGTGCTTCTGTTTTCTTTTCAGAGTGGCCCCTTATTCAGGGTTAGTTACATTCATGAAATACATGCTACTCTCTCTTCCTGAGAATGCCTGGATAATGCTGCTTGTTGCTTGTTTTGATGGTCTGTCCATCCAGAGGAGAGGCTTCTTCCCCCATGTTTGCAGACTGGTTCATTTCAGTTTTGTTTGTCTTGGTCTTATTGGCACAAGTGATTTTACATGTCTCATAATATAAACCTATACATTTCCTAGTTCCTATAAAGATTAGATTTGAAAATATGAATATTACAATGGAGCTTAGTAGAGATGCTAGCATTAAGTTCTTCATTTTTATTATGCTAAAGTCACATAGCAAGTAGGTGCTCATTTTGCACTATTGATGATTGAAAAACCAGACAGCATAGGATCTTTGATATAACGTGTCTTTGGATGGTTGGAAAAAATACTTATTTGGTTCGGGTTTGATATCTGCTGTACACTGAATTTGCTTTACACTATTTTTAGTTAGTTTTCTTTTTGAAATTGAAAAGCTCCCCTTGCATCTAAACTAATTTAAAATAATAGTTGAAAATATCTGTTCAAATTATATGTTTATTCTCATTACTTGATATAAGAAACAGAATTCAGTGCTGCTATCCCCCTTATAAAATTGAATTTTGCATTGAACATATGAATTATATTAGAAAGACATTCTCACCTAGTAAAGTCTATATAATATATGATCTACAACATTCGGAGTCTTACACAAAATTAAGCCACCTGGACAAGTTTCTTGTTTCAACTAAGAATTACAATGTCAGTGTTTTATAGCACCGCTCAAGAACAAAATGCCAATGTATTTTTGGTGAATCTTCCTTGCTTCCCTGTTGCCATTTCTCACCTCCCTCTACCCTCCTCTTTCTTCCTACACTACATCTTTTTCTTTATTTGTATTTTACTTTTATTGTCTTCATAGTTAATTTATAGATCTTTTATACTGAGTGCCTAAATATTACTGAAGTGTTTAAATTTTGGATTCACAGTCGATTCTGACAATGCTTAAAATAGAGTACCAGGAGCTATTTTAGAGTCAGTGTGTTTCTCTCATTTTCCATTGGTAGCTTTTTATCATTCATCTTTGTCTTCTTACAGGAGCACATTACTATGGCAGACTTATTTCTGAAAAGATTCCCATGAATTGAAATGTCAATTACCATACCTACATTGCTTAAGTGGATTTCAAAGTAGTGTCGTTATTATGAACATTATATTTAAAAGTCTTTATTATGCGTGTGAAAAACCCTATCATGAAATTCATTCATTAATATGATTTTTAAAATTAATAAAGTATAATAACATACCTTAGAACATGTTTTATATTTATACATGTACAGGTATATGGGTGTATTTGAATATTTTTATTACGTCTTACTTTTTAAATAGTTTCCTTGCTATATAAACTGCCGCTTGAACATTTGACTAAGAGCATGTGTTATTACTAGAAGCTTTCATCATTTTTAAAAGAACCATTTTATAGATGGAATTACTTTTAGCACACGTCAACATATATTTATGACTTTCTGTGTTAACTTATATTAAAAATGTAGTATATATTATTATCTTTCTGTCATTAATTGGTATGGTCAGTCTTCCACGGAGATATCAACCTCTTGTAAGTACATCTGGCCCTATAGAAGGCAAATCCCTCTCACGGAGAAGAAATGATTCTTCTGACATACTCCTCCTTGTTCTGTTTTGATTACCAGGTAAATTTCATAGTTGACTTATATGACAAATAACCAGTATTCTTTCTGAGCAGCACAATAAATTTATAGTATATGAAGGCACATGGTAGACTTTATTTACATCTTTGCAACACAAATGGAGCTCATGCCAAAATTAGACTATGAATATGAAATGAGTGGGGAACCTGCGTGAAGAATGTTTAATTCAAAGCTGTAAAATGCGGCTAGAAGAATATGACTAATCATAACCCCAAGAATGAAACACTGTTCTCTTTTTCTATATTTACCTTTTTTAGAAGCTTTGAAGTTATTTGTTGGTTTTACTAAGTGTAAAAATAAGTGTTTTATTATTATGGCATTGCCCTACTACTTCCTTGTGCTTGATTGTTCCTCCTCCCCCTGACTGGGCCCTGCATCTATTTTCCTGTAGAAAGCATTTCCCTCCCCCATTCAGTTTACTCTGTGGTATCACTTATTGTCTCCATTCTTTGAAGCCTTTTCCCTCTCTCTATGGCATCCCCTATTTCAGGGATGATATCCACATTCATAACTACATGTATACACAAATATAAAAACTAAAATCTAGGATCTACATGCATAAAGGAAAACATTCAATAGCTGACTTTCAGAGAGCTGGCGACTTCATCTAACACCGCTTTTTCCAGAGCCATGCTTTTTCTTGAAAATTGTATTATTCTGCTTTTCTTTACAAGATGAAATTATAGTGTATATAATTGCCACATTTACTATTATCTATTCAATTTTTAGTGGGCATGTAGTGTGATTCATTTTTGTGCTATTATGAATAGAGAATCAATGAATATTGATGTGGAAATGTCTCTGTGGTTATGATTTAGATTCCTTTGCATAGAGCCCAAAAATGGTATGGCTGGGTCATATGGTTGATCTATTTTTAGTTTTTTTTTTAGCAACCCCTATGCTAATTTTCATAACAGCTGCATCAAATCACATGCACACAAGCAGGGAATAAAGGTTCTTATTTCTCTACACTCAGCACAGATTAGTTATATATGGTTTCTTTTTAATGATATACATGAAGATTAGGTAAGATGGAATCTTCAAACTACTTTTAGTTTCCATTGCCCTGAAGACTGAAGATTTTGAATACCTTTTAAAAAAATAACTGTTGATTATCTGTGTTTCATCTTATGAAAAACCATGGTTCCAGTGCTTACTCTCATTCACTGACTGGCAGTTTTGTCTTTTTGATGTTTACTTTTTTCATTTCTTTATATATCCTAAGTGGTGACATACTCATCTAAAATATATATGACAGATTTATTTTATTTTTATTACATTTCTTTTTTAACATATACCTTTATATTATTAGACACAAATAAAATAAAATACATACAGCAGGAAGAACTATCAAACAATCAATAATTATACAAATGCTACATTCATAGTGATTTAGCTATTTTTATTTGGCAAACCGGAAGTAAGTTTGATTTAAGTTTCTGATGAGTCCAAGATTCTGAATAAAATTAAATTAGCTATCACATCTCACCAATATTGACTTAAGACATGTATCTAGATCTAAAAACACCTTAACCTTTAACCAACTAAGCTTTAACATAAGAATAAACTATCTGGTCTTCAACCCCATCAGACACTTGAGAAGGAATAAAACTTAATTACTTGAATGAACCAGAAGTGTAGACTAGCAGCTTCCAAAAGGAAAAAAATGACAGAGATAGTTTACTGCCTGGAAAGTTACCCAAAACTCTCTGTCATGTTGTATCATCTTCAGTCTTCTGGCTCAATATATATGACAGACATTTTTGTAAGGCAGGAACTATTGAGCACTTGCTTACCCTGTCTTGGCAGAGTTTGGCCATCCACTCTCCCTGCATCCAAGCTTGGCCTCTTTTAGGCAGAATTCTGTCTGTGGTAGAAACAAGGACATTTTCCCCAGTGGCTTGTTTGCCACATTTGAAGCCATCTCCATAAGGAGGTTCTTTGATGCTCATCATCTTCTTTGAGGTAGGCTGGGTTTTGCCATCAGTTAACCTGTCTTGTTGTTAAAGAATCTTTAGCATAATGAAAACATCTATAAATGCTGTATTCTGTAGATCTCTGTGACTTTTGAAGACCTTATCTTACTTTTTACCATATATATATATATATAGAATCATATCTATCAGTTAGACATATTATATATATTCTTGTGATAAAAATAGACTAGTAATTGACATGACCATGATTTGTTCAACTAACAATTAGCTTGTATTACTTAATTATCCTAAACAGCATGCAATATCACTTGCAAGGTATTGGAAGTAAACTTTGTATTATAATTGAGTTAGATGGGTACGAAACCTCTATGATAATAGAAATATATATATAATGTGCATGAAGGATAATCTTAAATTTGAATTCTATACCAGTGTTTCAAAATTAAACTTAGTTTGCATCAATATACAAATTTCTACACCAATGAATTAAAAATAACCTTATTTGTGATTAACAATTAAGGCCTTAAATTGAGGAGTAAATTCGATAATCTATTTGTTGTTCTATCTTCACTCTATATTTCTATATAGCCATTTCTTTTTAGCTCCTATCTCCTTACCTATGAAGGAAAGATAAAGGAAAAGAGAAAAACATTCCTGAGTCCAACCTATTTTTCTCTCTGTATAAGACCAATAACAACTAACTCCTGATGAAAATAAGCATCTGTAGCCTAAGAGAGCAAGCAGAAACCTACCCAACACCTATTAGGGGAAATGGGGCATCGTTCTCTAGTTTCTTCAGGCTGATTTGGGGGGAATAATGAGCCCCTTTGAAGAGGCCCATATCAAATTGGGGAGATGACAGACATTTTAAACAATTCTCTAAACTGCATTCTCACTCTTCTGACAGCATATTTTGCCATACATACATTTTAAATTTTAGATAATCACATTCATCAGTATTTGTGCTCGTAGAATCTTATTTGAAAAAAGTTCATGCCTGTGCCTGGATCTTGAAGCATTTTCTCAGTGTTTTCCTTTAAATTGTTCACCATTTCATACACTAGTATCAGGTCCTAGATTCATTTTTAATTGATTATTCTGCCCACTGCAACATACAAATCTCATTTGATTGTTCTTGCAGTTATGTTGGCACAGTTTGTCAAATAAACATTGTCCAGTAAATTTTGAATACTTTTGTAAAAAATATATGCATCCTTAACTGGTTAGGGTCATTCTTTATGCCCCTAAGCAGGCAATTTTGTCCCTATGACATTGTAGTGTAAATATGAGGGTAGGAAATGTGATGCTGTGTGTTGCTTTCTCACTGCTTAGTACTGTTTTGGTTGTCTGTGGGTTTTGTGTCTTTGTATGGATTTAAAAAAAAAAGTGCTTGCCATAAAGAGAAAGCATTGGAATTTAATTTGAATATGTAGATTAATTTTAAAAGTGTAGCCTCTTCCATTATATGAATTCTGCCAATCTAGGAACAATGAGGTACTTTGCAATGTCTGATGTCTTCCTCAATTTGTTATTTTTAGTGTCTAAAGTTTCTATTGTAAGACTTTATCTCTGTAGGTAGGTTTATTTCTAGGAATTTTATTAGTTTGAAGCTATTGTACATGGGATATTTTTCTCTAATATCTTTCTCAGGAAGGTTGTTAGTGGTGCATTCAAAAACAATATTTTTATGCATGTAGTTTTTGTATCTTGTAACACTACTGGAAATAACATATCTAAAATGCTCCTTATTGGAGTCTTTTAAATATGGATTCATTCCATCTGTAAGTGAGGATACACTGATTTCTTCTTTTCCAATTTGTATCTTCTGCTGTTGTTGTATTGACATGTACATTTTTATGTGCTCAGTATACCATTCTGATGAAAGCTACAGTAAAGATATATTTAAAACTTTGTTCTCATAAGCATTTTAAACATGTAATATGCTTTGAAATTTCTCTTTTGTTTGGGTCATGGTCTTTTAATTATTTGCATCAATAAGACTTAAATAAACACAATCTTGCACATTTAATAAGAAGAACTAGAAAGAAACCAGTGGAACAAAATAATTTTTACTAATTTTCTATCTCACTTTAACAACATTGATAATATATGGACAGTGTAACTATGCTTTTGTATCCAATATGATGTCAGCATAAAATCATCTTTCTTTGATGATGACCTTTGCTAATCTCTTCATTAATATGATCTAAAAACATATTCATATCAACATATAATCCTTTGTTTCATGCAGATGAATAGTAACTGACATCTCTCTCAAAGGAATGACTTGCTCAAAGTTGTACTTTTTCATAAATGAAGTATAATTCTTTCAGTTATGTACCTTTGTTACTTTAATTATTTTCACCCATAAATCTTTCTTTATCCTTATCTGATCTATAACCTCCATAGAGGACATGGACTAAATGTTTTTCTACCTTTTATATCCAGAATTACTCTGCATAAAGTCTAGTAGTATTAAAATTTGGGGGAAATAATTCCTTCACAGTAAGCTGACTACTGTGATAGCATTTCTGTACTTAGGTTTTTCAGTCCTTTCATACTAGCTAGAAGTTTTTAAAAATTGGAAATAAGAAAGTATGTGGTAGTAACTTGTTAGTAAGCAATATTAAATGTGTTTTCTAAGGTGTTTCCATTTTGCATGGGCATATCATTACAAAATACATGTTGTGCTGAAATCTTCACCATTCACTGTGAAGGTGCTAAGACACTAGATTTGTGGGAAGTAATTATGTCATGAGAGATGAGACATCACAAATAAAATTAACATTGTTATAAATGATGCTTGTTTGCCTTTAACGTTCTATGAAGACACAAAACAGGCATACTCTATGACATAGAAAGTGGATCTCACATGACAATTAATTTTGGCATCTTCATCCTATATTTCCAAGTCTATGGGATTTTTAAGAATTTAGAATTTAAATATTTTTATTTATAAGATAGTAATCAATACTATTTTATATAGTAGTCCAAACAGTCTATGGCAGAAAAAAATGATATATACATTGGGGGTTGCTGTTAAAAAAAAAAACTCCCCTAAACCTAGAAGTAATTCAGAATTGGGTGACAAAAGAAATGTGAGAAATTGTTGGTTAAGCTAAAAGAAAAATTTGCATTTATGTGAAGAGATCATTAAAGGAGATTCTGAAGTGAGTCATAAACAACACAAGTGTGGTGGAGAGAATCTCAGCTGTCTCAGAGAACGTGTGTCATTGAGACTGGAATTTAGGAGAAATGTAGGCAATGTTAGCCTTTCTGATGAAAATCTAGACAGAAATGAAGAACTTGATATTAAGGAGATGAGGAAGGGCATGGGTGTTAGAAAGCCTATATTTGCTTAGCAAGAGATTTACAGGGCTTTGTAGGATGCAGAACACCTAAGAGACGAACTGGCTGTATAGACAAAGAAATAGCTAGGGAAAAAAAAAAAAGATTATAGATGTGATTTGCCTGTTCTAAAATGTTTGCTCGTAAACATGTGAAAAATAAAATTAAAGATGGAATTGTTAGCAAAAACAGTAGGATTTTACTGTTTGCAAATTTCTCAGCTTATAAATGATCTTAGGAATCAGAAATTAAGCTTGAAAATAAATAACAGTGTGAGGGAGTACTGGAAATGTATAAAGCCTAAGGTGGGTTTTGCAGAATGATTTCAAGTCTCTACCCACTGCTTTCCTCTGAAGTGTGTTTTGTCGGCCTCACTCCTTTAGGCCTCTATTCTGATGCGTGTAGTTTTTGCACTGTGAGAATATGGCAAGTGGACACTACACTTGGAGTCTGAAAAAAACACCTAGCACAATTTTTAGGAAAAAATGTGAGTAGATCTAAGTTGGAATTTTGAATCACCTTAGTCTAGTAGCAAAGAAGCTATGTACCTCCCTAGTGCCCGGATGTAACGTCCCACACAGCACTTCATTGATTGTGCTCATTTATATGATGCTGAGAAACTCCTTGGCTTAGGCTTCATCACCGTAGGACTGAGGATGCCTACATTCACATCAAACTGAAACCTTGTACTATATATAGCCTCCAGAAAAATGAGAAATGATTTTCATTTGATTGAATATCACCTGATGTATCATATACTGCTATGTGCCTTGAGTGCACTATGCTACAATGTGTGCAAGAATTCTTACCAAGTTAACAGATTAAAGACTTCTGGGATAAAAAGGAAGTTTTCCAGGATTAAAATTTACAAGAAACTTTAAAACAATTTATTTGTTCTTATTTAGTAGGTTGAGTATGTGCTTTTACTGTACCGATATATAATTGTATATGCTATGTATATAAAATACATTTTAGAGAAGATGTGATGAGGTTTGAGGAGGTGGCTCCCTGGATATAGTGCTTGTCATGTAAACATGAAGGTGACCTCAGTTTGAATATCTGCATGCCTGTGAAAATGCATTATGCAGCAGTGTGGACCGGAAAGTTTAGCACTCTGAACAAATGTTCTCACCTCTGTGTCATGACCCTCATGTGGACCCTGTATCAGATAGTCTGCATATCAGATATTTAAATTGTGGTTTATAACAGCAGCAAAATTACAATTGTGAAGCAGCAGCAAAATAACGTTATGGTTGGTGGTCACCACAGCATGATGAATTGTATTAAAGAGTCACAGCATTAGGAAGGTTGAGAACCACTGACTCGAAATGTGGTATATGAGAATAACTTGGCCTTATTTGCTAGCCAATGCAGTTGAATTTTCAGATCCAAATTCAGTGAGAGACCCTCTCTCTACAGATTGTATAGAGCACTGTGGAGAAAGACTAACATTAGTACTCTCCTCCACATGGATACTTAAACAGACAAAATGTGCAGTGGCTAGTTTGTATATATTATGGAACACATGATAGTGCTTACTGTTTATTACTGGGAAAAAAAAGGTAGGTCACTAGGTTTGTCATTTTAAAAAAGCTAAAGTGTTTAATATATGTTTCTTTTTGATAGCTTTATAACCATAAACATATATATTAAAATATTTATCCAGTTTATCTGTATTTGTCTCTAGTTTGAGTCTTAAATAGAGTTTGGCATGTCAGAATAGCAGCATTTGTTTATTAGTTTTAACTGAACTGGATAAAGAAAGCAAGTCATCTTGATGGAAAATGCCTCAACTTATAGGTAAATATATAAAACTATTAATATTCTTAACTAAAGATTCTTCCACAAATTATATCTTCCTTTATGTGTTTTATTTACAAGGGAACTAAACGTAAATCTTTCTGACATTATTAAAGAGGAAAATTACTTCATTTTTATGGTTATTCCTTTGACTTGCTTTTATATCTTTTAAATATCTATTTTGTTGTATCTAAATTTTCTTTGTGTCTTTTTCCCATGATTTTCATTCCCATCACTACAGAAATTCATAAATCTTAATGACATCCCAATGTTCAATGGGCTGTAAAATAAAACCTGAATCAACCTCGGTAAATTTTACATTCAGAATAATCATGTTTGTGAGGATATGTGTAGAGCTCTAGCAAAAAGATGGTTTTGTAATTTTTACTTGAATTAATTAATTAATTAATCAAACTCAATTTTCATATTCTTTTGTGTGTTATGTGAGTTTAGATAACGGCCTCCCACATACAAACTTATACATTAAGAAGATTGTTTTTAGACACTGTTCTATAAAATCAGCTCAACTAACAGCTAACATTGGTACATAGCCGCATTTGACACTAGTTTATTCTAGTGTATTTATAAAGTCCATGTTGAAATTCTCAGGACTAGATAACTAAGT
Source organism: Acomys minous (assembly GCF_964271855.1). NCBI lineage: Eukaryota > Metazoa > Chordata > Mammalia > Rodentia > Muridae > Acomys > Acomys minous. Next base: position 49,823,588 of record NC_140489.1, read on the forward strand.
GATAGTTCTGACATGCAATATTGGAAAGGTTCAGTTATAAGGCCAAGATCATACAATATATAAAGTGATAGGTATTTGATTGGAGCAAGGTGCTGTTTGTAACCTGTGTTAGAAGTGACATATACTGAAGACTCAGAAAGATACACTTCCACCTGTATAAGCAGTTGGCTCTACTCTGGAACTGTCATGCCACATCACGGCAGACTTGCTACTCACTACTGTTGTTCACTGCCCACCGCCTTTGGTCCAGTGATACCTTTCATTTATCTACTCTCTAACACACGTTAAGAATCATTTCTTATCATTTTATGTGCAGTCGCAGAATCTAAGAAGTCAAGTTCTAGAGAACATTGCATCTTATTTCCTTTTTTTTTTGTATTGCTTCCCTAAATCATTATTATTATTATTTATTCACATTACATCCTGATTGTAATACCCTCTCTGATTTTTTAAAATTGAGAATAAATCCTTCTTTCTTGGATTTAAGTTTATTTTTAACTTAAATATTTAATTTATATCCCAACCATAGGTTCCCTCTTCTCCTCCCAGTTCCTCCTTTCCATACTTTTCCCCCTTTGTCCTCTCCCCTTCTCCTTAGATGAGGGAAACACACACACACCACTGCAGCACATCAAGTCTTATCAAGACTAAGATCATCCTCACCCACTGAGGAGTCATTTATTTCTTTTGTTTTCTTGGCTGTAGTTAACCTCCTTCAGTTGAAGTTTTTCTTCCATTATCATATTTAGGGCTCGGTTTGTGTATAGATATTGCTTAAATTTGTTTTTCATGTAATACCTTGTTTATTCCATCTATGTTAGCTGAAGGTTTTGCTGGCTATAGTACTATGGCCTACATCAGTGGTCTCTTACGGTCTGAAAGATGTCTTTTGAGGTCCTTCTGGCTTTTAGGGTTTATTGTGAGTCAGGTGTGACTCTGATAGTTTTGCCTTTATATATTACTTGGAATCTTTCCTTATAACTTTTAATGCTTTTTATTTGCTCTGTACATTTGTGTTTTGATTATTTTGTGGCAGGAGGATTTTTTTCTTGTCTAACCTATTTGGTATTCTATAGATCTCTTTTATGTTTATAGGCATCTCTTTCTTTGGGTTGAGGAAATTTTCTTCTGTGATGTTCTGGAACTATTTTCTGGGCCTTGGAGCCAGGCATCTTCTTTTTCTGTTATTCTTATGTTTCATCTTTGCATAGTGTCCTTGATATCGTGTATGTTTTGTGTCAGGAATTTTTCAGATTGGACATTTTCTTTGACAGATGTATTGATTTCTTTGAATGTATCTTTTACACATGGAATTTTTTCCTCCATCTCTTATATTCGGTTGGTGATGTTTACCTCTGTAGTTATCATTCAACCCTCACCCCATAAGTTTTCCAACTCCAGGATGTCCAAAGTTTCTGTATCTTTTTTTAAGGCTTTCACATAAGTTTTATTTCTTTAAAAATAAAACTTGCAATGTATCAAATATAACAAAGTCTAGACAGCCATAAAATTAAACTACGAATGCTTCATTATATTTTCCTTTATCAAAGACCATTTTTAACTGAATAGTCATACATATATATTTCTGATAACTCATCCTGTTTAGAGTTCTCTACATATGCATATTCATCTTGAACCTATTTTCAGTGATTTCTATATGATGATAATAATGTACAGAGTTTCTGGTTTTTTTTTATTATTTCTATTTCCATTTTCAGTTCTTGAACCACCTTATTAATTCCCTTCACCTGTTTGTATTTTCCTGTATTTCTTTAAGTGATTTATTCATTTCATCTTTAAAGGCCTCCCTTTACTTGGTTGTATTTTCCTGTATTTCTTCAAGGAATTTATTTGTTTCTACTCTAAAGGTCCCTATCATCTTCATAAACATAAGTTTAACTTCATTTACTTTTGTTTCAGTTGTGTTAGGTATCCAGGGCTGCTGGCAGTTGGATAACTGGGTCCTGGTGGTGACATATTTCCCTGGCTATTGTTGATTGTGTTTTTAGTCTGACCTTAGCTATCTGGTTGCCTCTGGCATTGGCTGGTTGTTCCTGGTTCCCCTTGTATTTCTTTGGGTTCATGAAGAGCCTTGGGGAAGAGGATGGAAGTTCTTGGAGCAGCCCTCCTTGGGAGAGTGTGTATAGTTGTGGACAGGTTGCTGACTGTAAGGGAACAGCTTGATGTCCTCCTCAGGTGCCTATGTCTCAGTTAGACCCACAGGCAGGGCTAATATCAAAAATATATAAAGAACTTAAGAAATTAAATAATACCAAACCAAATAACGCAATTAAAAATGGGGTAAAGAGCTAAACATAGAATTCTCAACAGAAGAATATCGAATGGCTAAAAAACACTTAAAGAAATGCTCAACATCCTTAGTCATCAGGGAAATGCCAATCAAAATGACTCAGATTCCATCCTGCATCTATCAGAAAGGCTAAAATAAAAAACTGAAGTGCAGCACTTGGATAAAGGAGAATACTCCTCCATTTCTGATGGGAATGCAAATTTGTGCAATCACTTTGGAAATCAACCTGGCTCTTTCTTAGAAAATTGGGAATAGTGCTACCTCAAGACCCTGCTATACCACTCCTAGGCATGTACTTGAAAGATGCTTCACCATACAAAAAGGACATTTGCTCAACTATGTTCATAGGAGCCTTATTCGTAATAACCAGAATCAGGAAAGAATCTAGATGCCACTGAACTGAAGAATGGATAAAGAACCTGTGGTACATTTACACAATGGAATATTACTCAGCTATTAAAAACAACGAAATTTGCAGCCAAATGGATGAAACTAGAAAAGATCATCCTGAGTGAGGTAACCCAGACCCAGAAAAACACACCTGGTATATACTCACTTATAAGTGAATATTATCCCAGCATACATATCCTTTGAGAGACTCTACACTGTGGGGGATGGGGAGAGACTGGGAATTGCAACTGGACTCTTGATGGAATCCTGACAATGGTGTGGAAGAATGATGTGGCGGGGAGGGGGAATAGAAGGACCCGGAGGGTTCAGGAGCCACACAAGGAGACCGTCAAAGCTGGTAGATCTGGACCTACAGGAGTCTGTACAAACTGTTGTACCAGCCAAGGACAATGCATGCAGCAAAACTAGAATCCTATTCAGATCTAACCAATATACAGTGCATTCTCCATGGTTGCGGGGAAAACAGGGACTGCCTCTGACATAAACTCTGGGGTGTCTGACTTGATCACTTCCCCTTGGTGGGGAGACCACGCTGCACACAGAGGAACGGGAAGCAGGCTATCTGGATGGGACCTGATAGGCCATATGGTGGGGGAAGAGGTCCTCTTCTGTCAGAGGTCTAAGTTAAGGGGAATAGGACAGAAGAGGGAGGGACTTTCGGGATGGGAAGATACAAGTAAGGGGATATTATTCAGCATGTAATCTGAATAAATTATAATAAAGTTTAAAAATACATAGACAAATTTAAAATAGAAAATAATGCCCTTGATGTCTAATGTTTATCATCATTCAACTATTTTGTAGCTGACAGAAAACTTTTGTTATTTGATAAAGTTAATCTGGCTTTCATAATAGTCATGTGAAGCACTGAATTATCATGTCTCAGATCCTTAAGCAGACCTATGGAAAAATCGTTCTCATGACATTAAAATAGTTTTACCCTATACTTTCTGAACTAAAATGTTTCTGAACAAGTCAGATGAAAGTTTTATGAGATGTTGGTTATTTTTAAAGCCAAATGCCTCCATTTCCTTATTGTAATGTATTCAATGAAACATTGATGTAAGGTCATTGACTTTTGATTTGGATGAATGTAAAGGTATTTAACCAAGGAGCTTTCCCACATTAAGATTACATGAGCAACCTGTGGTTTAGGCATTACATATAAATAGCATTTGGAATGATCAGGGATGCTTTTCCTCAGAGAAATTGGAGTTGGTTTGGTGACAATGTGGCATTTTATCACTGTGGACAATTCTTTCATTCCATTTTGACTCTTCTTCTAATCTAGTACCAAGATAGCTATGAAGGGGCTGGAGAAATTGGTCAATTTTTAAGAGCAGTTTCTGCTCTTACAGAGGACATGAGTTTGGTTCCTAGCACCCATGTGAGGGAGCTTACAACCTATTGTACCTCCAGTTCCAGGTGATACACAACCGACTTCTGGACTCTGTGGGCAGTGCATTCACTTGATGCAAGTTCAGATGAGTAGGCACACATTCAAAACTGAGTGTTGGTATTTTTTCAGAAGTACCTGCATATAGCACTCAAGAAGTAATGCTGTGTGGTTTTGGCACCTTATCAAACATACCACTATGGCCAAATACCTGGCTGATGGTTAAGAACCATAATCCATCCTTGAATAGGCATTTAACAATTAAATTTGTGGGTTAGACAGATTTATAAAGCTGTTGGCTGTGTCTTTTCCCTTTCTGTACTGGTTGCTTTCTGGCATTTTCTTATCTGTATTTTCTTGAGAATATTGCTAGTTAAGAGTTTTAATTTCTGGCTGGATGCTGTGGCACATGCCTGTAATCCCAGAACTCAGGTAGGCAGAGGCAGGTAGATTGCTGTGAGCTGGAGGCCAGCCTTATCTATAAAGTGAGTGCAGGACAGTCGAGGCTGTACAGAACAATCCTGTCAGGAAAAACAACAAGAAGAACAAAGTGATTTTATTTCTGCTGATTTATATTTCTAGCTTTTGATCAAAGCAGTATTTTACTTTGTGGTTTTCTTCTTTTTTAAGAAAGTATGTTTCAAGTGTAGTGATGACAATTAAGGATTGCTGGCAAGAATTTAGATGTTTCAATTCTACCATCTTAGCTTTGCACACTTTGGCTATCATCTCTCTACTGGACATGGATATAAATGAATTTGCTTCTGTCCATGATTGTTCTCAGTTCTGTAGGTTATTCTACAGCCTCCAACTTACACACACAAGAAACTTTTGTCTGTGCCTGTGTTTTCATTCCCAGTGATACCATATTCTTGAGGATATGTGGAAATCTTAGCAAGATTTTTGATAGTAGCTTATTGAGAAATTCACTCCCATATAGAAAAATAGCTTTAATGTTAATTCTATTACAATTGTACTGGCATAAATACATACTGCCTTCCTTTCTCTTTTCACTGTACAAATAGCCTTTTCTTAGCACTCCTTCTTCTTGTATTCATCTGCCTTTCTTTCCTCATACACTGATATAACTCTGTCTATAGCAACACTTTGTTTCATAGTGAAGGATTCCTGTACTGAGTTACTGTGTTGTACAGTCCTCTACCAAGTAAGTCTAGAGAGCTTTTGAGCCTCAGATGGTATGATTCTCACATAGGTTTCACATAGTTTAAAACCTCTTTAACAGTGTTGAATTGCAAAGTATATTATGTTATCAAAAGTATAATTAGTCCTAAACATCTTGTATTTCTAATGTCTTCATGGTGTTTGTTGGCATTATATATGTCATTGCGGACTCCAAGTATAAGTAAATTAATTTAATATTAAACCAAGTTTGCCTGGCATAAACTGTCAAGTTTACCTTATAGAAAAGTTATGGTAAAGGCAATAGAATTATTTACATATATAGGAAAATAGGGAAGAAAGACATTTTACATTTATTCTTAGAATGGTGAGCTTTGAAAAATTCTTGTCCCCTTAAAAGGAAGTCTCACTTCTCACTCTCATTCTTTTGCTCAATCTTAATCAACGCTCAAATGTGCAAAGTATATGTAACAAATTCATAGATAGTAGAAGTGAATATAGTTCGGATGCCATTCTTGTTTGAAATCACATTTCTTGTCACAATATGCTTTAATAAAAAAGAGAACATGAAGAAAAGTATATTTAAAAAATGATAAGCACCCATATCATTAGAACAATGAAAATGCTAGGAATATCTATGTAGAGTTTGATTGGGGGAAAGTATAGCATTAAATGGGACACTGGGCAATAGAGAAAGATAAAGGGAAGGAGAGATAATCTGAGATAAGAGAGAAAATATAATCAGTGTGTTACGTCAATGTGTTATGTGCATGCATAAAAACATCATAGAAGAACTGTTTACTTAGTACAATTGAGCCATATTAGTAAAAACGAGAAAGAAGGATACACACGGCCCATATATTCTCTGAATGGCCTTTAAGTTTTTACTTGTAAGGGTTTAAAAGATTAGATAAATGACCACTGTTCTTCCCCATTTCATTACCTTCTTCTATGAACCTAGAAAATGAAAGTGTAGTTCATGTTCACTGTGTCTCCTTTGGTAGTTAGTGGTTTAGAGCTATTGCTATTATGGATTAATTTATAGGTATGTCTTCTTACTGGTGATTAGAATCTAAAATGGCCCTTACTTAGATCCAGACACTATCTCTGACCTAGGAGCAAATATCCCTTGGCTTTGGTTATTTTGGAATGTAGGGAAAGACAGCAAAGACTCATGAAACAAAATGACACTGAGAGCCTGTGATGTCCGCCATGCTATTTATTGAGTGAAAACCAGTTCCTGCACATAGTTCCCAGACTTACGAAATGTATCTTATTTTTCAGTAATAAGTAAACATCATATGGCTCACTGCTCAAACCATTTGAAATATTCTAGACTATTTCTTTATACTGTTGTAACCCCAGGAAGTGGGAGAGGGGCACATTAAAATATAAAAGCAACATCTAGGTGGCCTCAATCTACTGATCATATTTCCATATTCCTAAATCTTCTTCCACTGGGAACGGAACTCAGGAAATTGTGAGTCTGACTTTCTCATGTAGGTGTCATCTAGTTGTTTGATGTGGCATAGAGGAGGTCCAAAGTGCACCTACCACCTAGAAAAAAAAAAGCAGGTAAGACAGTGTGTAGCTTTTCATTTCTCATCTGAAAATATGCTGTCCATTTTCCTAGAATTCAACTTACAGTTCAGAAAAAGGAAACACTAAGTAGCTAATATCCAGACCTGTGTAATAAAGGGTTTTATGGTCATGTGGAACAGTATTATCACTAAGTAAAATAATCTTGTAGTAATACTACATTTGTGTTTCCGTGTCCTAAAAGACTAGTGTTTGAATGTCAAACAACAAAGGATTGTTCCTAAAGCAAGAGGTTATATGGGATTCTTAATCTTTTTTTTTACATTTATGCAGCTATAACTATCCTCAGTTAGGATGTACTACTATAATATTTGGGATGCAATTACTCAAAACATGATGTTAGAGTAAATCTTGTCTCCAGTGCATCCCCAAAGTTTCTGTCATTCAACACTTGCTTCTGTCTGTCTGGTAAATAGAGCTATTAGAGATACCGAGAGGAAGTGGAATAGCTATCTTGTGATGTTTCAAAAGTATCTCTATGTATTCATTTTGCTTGACATGGGACAGAAATTGAGATAAAACATATAAAGCCTGAGAAATTTCGTGATTTCTCCTCTTTCCAAATTTTGTTGGTAAATTGTGCTCCTTAGACATTTAAATGCTTTTCTTCCCATAATTACTGCTAAATGTGCCTGCCTAACAAAATACTCTAAATTTGTACCAGATAGTTATCATATTATGAAATATTTATTTTTGATATATATTTTTGGTGATATACTTAGTAGCCACTTGTCATATTACCAGAAATGGTTATTATTTTCATGATTTTGTTATTTTTAAGGCTGCTCCATTTTTCAGAGCCTGATACCTAACTTGCATAGATAAAATACATTAACTCATTCAAAATTATTCCAAGTTTCTTTCCAAAATTTGATAGAGATCTGCTGTCCTGCCAGTCTTTTGAGACTCTATTTTTGTGTCAATTCTTGGAACAAAGCATCTACTTCAGCATTGCCCCCCACTATTATCTTGTACTAAGCTACATGCATAGAATTTCTACCTAAAAAAATAAAGAGAAATCAATGTTTGTGTATCACTGTACTTGGAAATTTTTAGTTTGCAGGATAATTTTCCTCACACTGAAAGCTACTAGAAAATTTAACCCAAAGCAATCTTTGATGGTCTCACCTATTTGACTTTTTTCAATGGGAAGATTCTTTGTAGAGGTGAATGTATTGATTCAATTTAGGATAGAATTCATGTGTCATTTATACCCAATAGTTCAAGCTCTTTAAATCTTCCCTGCATTGTCTTCATTCTCCATGCACACAGAAGATTATGCATAATTATGTGACAAAAGGCACGGATTCTAAAAATAGAGCATGCAACTGTCAAAGTGATTTCACTTTTCATAAATCAAGAAAGGTATTAGGAAGACTCTGAAATTGGGCAGACTTTTGCACCTGCCAAGTGGAGCACATAACTGTTATGGGTGGTCTTGATAGTGTCATTTCTTTTACCACCTACCATCGAGAATAGTAACAGTGCTTAACATCCCTATTCCCCTTATCTTCAAGAAACACGCAGCTCATCAAAGACATGGAATAAAGGGGAAATAAATGATTAATTCACAGACATTTTAAAAAACAACATGTAACCATCTTTTTCATAGCTAAAGACTTTGTGGAATTGACAGATATGACAGACTGACACTCTGGCAGTCATACATCAGAGTTATGTTAATCACAAAAGAGCCAAGTGACAAAACATGAAGTAGGAACATACGTTACGTTTTACTTAGAGATGCAGTTAATAAATGAATGGTGGAGGGCATATCATACTTCTATGATATAAAGACATTTTAATTACTTTCTTGCCTTGATAAATCTGCATTGAAGTATACTTATTACTAATCATTTGATATAAACAAATTATATGTATGAATCAGAGAAGATGTGCAAAAGAAAATGCTTTATAAGATACTGCTTTGAGGACCATGATTAGTTAATCGGTGCTATGAACATCATCTTTATTTTTCTACACTAGTATTTAGAGATGTTGAGAAATATTTGATTTGTGTTTGTTGTTTAAGCAGGGTCTTACACCACAGGCTGGGGTCTGACTTTCTATGAATCTGAGGTTGGACTTGAACCCATGTTCTTCATGTTTATACTTCCCTGGTAGAAAGATTACAGGTATACGATACTACACAGAACAAGTGGTTATTTTTAATGTATATATAAAACGGGCTGCAGTTTTTCATAGATAAAGAGCCCATGATACAAAGGGATAATATAATATGCATTTATGGATAAGTAAAGGCATTTGCTTAAATTATTTAAAATATAAATGTCACAATAACTTAATCAACATGGTGGTAGAGGCAAACAAACTGTAAACTCTGAAACAGTTTTACAAAACAAAACATATTTTGAAAATGTCTTTTCTCATTCATCATTTTTCTTGATAAGGCCTCTAAAACAGATTAAGGAGAGAAAAACAAGATTGGTAGAAAGTTCTCATGATGTGGTAGCATTCAAAACTGAGGACTGAATGAACCAGGAACTCTTGAATTTTTCTTTTGCATGCACATATACATGCACATATGCTGTGTGTATTGTGTGTCTATGTATGGATGTCTCTGTTTATGTGGTATATGTGTGTATGTGTGTGTGTGTGTATTCACATTTGCCAGTGCGTGGAGGCTAGAAATCCATATCATTCTCTGTCTATTTTTCTCTGCCATGTTTTTTGAGACAGAATCTCCCTCTGCAGAGCTTTTGGATTTGACCAGACTAGCTAGATTGGAAGTAGCAGCGATTTGCTCTTTGCATCCACCAGTTCTATGGTTACAAACGAGGGCTACAGTGCCAGCCTTTTTGCATAGATTCTGAGAGCAAACATCAGGTTCTCAAGCTGAGGGAACAAAAACTGTAACCACAGATTCATCTCCTTAGTCCCAAACCTGTGTACTTTTTGTGCTAATTTCATAGAAGAATGAACAGTTACGCAAATGTGTGATTTGGGTGACCTAGTAATAAACGGGGGAAAATAGAAAGTCCTACATGTTCAGATTCACCTTCTCTGTGTGCTGGTGTCAACAATAAAGACATTTCCTTCTCTAGGCACTGAGTGTGCTCCTGATGAAAGTCCAGCAGTGCTTTTCTGGTCTGTTGCAATGGGATGACAGGTGTTCTGTGCTTTTGCTGTTTGCATAGATGTCAAGCTGTCATATTTTGGGTTAGCATGTCCTGAACCTAATTATTTATGAAATGCAAAGTGACTCAAATTCAAATTCAATTTAGGATGCCCAGAAAAGTTTCGATGAGGAGATGAGCACAGGCCTTTGAAGACAAATGATGTGCAGGACATTTCTTATAGAGGACAGTGCCTGCCTAAGAAAGGAGACATGAGGAAGCAGCGAAGCCTAACCCTGAGGCAGGCCTTGGTGTGGCCTGAGTACAGAATCTGGGATTGATATTACCAGTGAGTGACTCTCAAAGGAGTCAAACACAAGCCCTAAAAGTGTGCACTTTCCCCACACCTCAAAGAGCTGTCTCTTAATTGTTCAGTGTACTTGAAAACTCACTCATTATGATCATTTCTAGTTCAATCCATTTGTCCACAAATTTCAGAAATTCCTTGTTTTTAATAGCTGAGCAGTATTCCATAGCTTAAATGTACCACAGTTTCTTTATCCATTCTTCTACTGAGGGACACTTAGGCTGTTTCTAGGTTCTGGCTATTATGAATAAGGCTGCTATGAACATGGTTGAGCAAATGTTCTGGTTGTGTGGTGGAGCATCTTGTGAGTATATTCCAAGGAGTGGAATAGCTGGGTCTTGAGGAAGCCTTATTCCAAGTTTTCTGATCTAGCGCCAGATATATTTCCAAACTGGTTGTATTAGTTTGCACTCCCATCAACAATGAAGGGGTCTTCCTTTCTCTCCACATCCTCGCCAACATGTGGTGTCACTTGAGTTTTTGATCTTAGCCATTCCGATGGGTGTAAGATGGAATCTCAGAGTTGTTTTGATTTACATTTCTGTGATGATTAAAGATGTTGAGCATTTATTTAAGTGTTCCTCAGCCATTTGATATTCCTCTTGAGAATTCCCTGTTTAGTTCTGAGCCCCATTTCTCAATTGGATTATTTGATTTGGTGATGTATACTTTCTTGAGTTCTTTGTATATTTTAGGAAATTACATTTGTCAGATGTAGGGTTGGTGAAGATCTTTTCCCAGTTTGTAGGTGGTTGTTTTATTCTGTTGACAGCGTCTCCTGCTTTACAGAAGCTTCTCAGCCTCATGAGGTCCCATTTATTAATTGTTGACCTTAAGGCCAGTGCTGTTGGTGTTCTTTCAGGAAGTTGAATCTTTGGATTGTTTGCTTTGTTTCTAATTTATTAGTTTCAGCCCTGAGTTTGATTATTCCAGACATCTACTCCTCTTGGCTGTTTCTGATTCTTTGTTTTCCTAAGACTCTAGCTGTGTCGTTGAGTTGCTTATGTGGGTTGTTTCCAATTTCTTTTTAAAGTCACTTAGTGCTATGAACTTTCCTCTTAGCACTGCTTTCAATGTGTCCCACAATTTGGGTATGTTGTTCCTTCATTTTCATTGAATTTCAGGAAGTCTTCAATTTCTTTATTTCTTCCATGACCCAAGTGTCATAAGGCAGAGAGTTGTTTAATTTCCATGTATATGTAGGGTTTTTTTGTTATTTCTGTTGTTAAGTGCAACCTAAGACCATGGTGATCTAATATGTTTCAAGGTATTACGAATTTTATTTTTTCCCTCCATTATCATCCTTATTACTAAGGATTTGAGGTAATTTTCCTGTATTTCTGTTGTGTTTGAGTTATCTAGGTTCTTTTCTTTGGGATAGCTGGGATCTGGAGATGCCACATTGTTTGGGGAGGGTTACATTTTATACTGTCCTTTAGTCATCTTGCCATCTCTGCTTTTGGGAGGTAGCTTCTGGAGTAAGGTGGAGGGAGTCTGAGGATAGAAACTCATGTTTTCTCATGATTTCCCTAGGCCAGAAGCTTTGATGCTTCACTGGTATGGATGGCAGGAGGCCAGCCCTGTAGTTTAGGTCTCTCACAGCCAGTGATCCACAGTTCCTCTGTACTCTGGGTCCTGTAATTGTCCTGGTTCTCAGAATATGCACTGGGTCAGGCCAAAGTGTCCACAGGTTTTTCGGTCCCCTTATGGCACCGGAGCTCTCCAGGGACTGAAGCAGGTCAGGCAGGTAGGGTCTGATGGCCACTCTGCTCCCTATCTCCCTGTGATTTCCCTAGTCCCAGAGCTCTGATGCTCTGCTGGTCTGTGGTTCCCAGTAGCATTTTGGGACCCAGACTGCTCACAGAGTCCAGGTTAGTGTCATGGGGCCCAAACTGCACACACAAGAGTCCTGTTAGTGTCTATGGACCCAACCTGAGCATTGAATCCAGTTTGCCTCTCTGGACCCAAATGGGTCTTGAAGCCTAGTCCGTGCACTTAGTCCAGTTAGCACTGAGTCCAACCAGGGTCTTGGGCCTAAACCGCCCACTGAGCTTGCGAGTTCAGCTAAAGTCTCAGGAACTGGACTTCGCACCAAGCCTAGCTAGAGTCTCTGAGCCCAAACTACCCGCCTAGTTCAGTCAGGTACTCTGGACCCAAAGCATGTGCATAGCTCTCAGCTAGGTTCTCTGGGCCCAAACCACGCACCAAGCCCAACTAGGTTCTCTGGACCCAAACCACTCTCCGAGTCCAGGCAGAGTCTCAAAGCCGTGACCGCACTCCAAGTCCAGTTTGGGTCTCAGCGTAGGAGCTGTATGCCGAGCTGAGCTTGGGTCACAGGCCCAAATATTGCACTGAGTCCCCTCTCCTGGAGCAATTCCCACCAGTCACCACACCATTCGCCTCTGCTGGAGGATTCCCAGTTCCCAACCTCAGCTGCTGCCACTGCTGCTGTGATCTGAGAACATCCGTGCTCCTCCTGTGTTCAGGTGTACGCAGGTTTTCTGTATTTTAATTCTTTTGAATTGTGGAGTAATTCTGCTGTAGTGGGGTGGGGAGCTAAGTGTTCCTGGTTAAGATATCCATGCAATTCCCTGAATAGTTTACTGGAGCTTCTAAACATGGTTCACTCTGCTCGCTGACATCTTGGAGTGTCCCCCACATTCCCTTTTGTCTTCTCTTTTCTCCCCTTCCTCTCCTCTTCCCCACTCTTTGTTCCTTTTCTGATGTGTCATAAACCATTAATTACTTTGAGTCTCCTCAATAAAATCATGAGAACATTAACACACCAATATGACTTAATTTGAGGACTTAATGTTTTCTCATTCTCCTCATGTATTGAGAAAGCATTTTTCAGGCTTGACACTCCTTTTTTGATGTCAGGCAGAGATGTGGCAATGTTACCATGGCTGAGTTACAAATTAGAAGAGTAAGCAAAATTAATTTGCTAACTATACAAGAAAAATGGAATCGCTTTAAGTATTTCTTCTAGCTCTTATAAGATAGATATGCAAAAACCTCCGAATGGAATGTAGTATCTATTGATTTTCATATGTTTAGACTTCATATTCTTTGTGCAGATATTGTGCAGACTTTACTATTGGTCATTTACTTCTTGCAGAATCACTGTATCAACACTTCATACTGGAGATAACTTACCACTCAGTAGACTTAGTGTTTCTCACCTGATTATCACTGGAACTAGTGGCAACCCAGGAAAATCTGAGCTGGCCTCTCATCGGTTTCTAGAAAATGAGCTATCATATGACTGCAGACGCCATAAATCCAGATACCAGATCCCATATTTCTGAGGAAACTGATCTGTATGAATTTGTAGTCTGAGCCTTAGAACAGCTGTAGGTACCCCATGCCTAACCTTTGATTTCAGGTATCATGGTCTGAAATATGATCATGTTCTAAACTCATGGTTTAGTGTTATTTAATCCTTTAATGTTGATTTGTTGACATGACCAATCTATGTAAAAATTTGTTGATAGAACTCTGAGCAATTCTGTATATACTTATGTGTATGGATGATGATGATGGTTGTAATTAGGCCTTCCCAGAAGGTCTCTCCCTCCACTGAAATTCCATAGCACAGTCATGCATTGTAAGGTACCATATGCTATCAATTCCTGCCTTAATTATAATATAGTTTAATGCTAATTTTGCATTGTATCTCTTTATTTCCCCAATTGCTTGTTTAAATCAGAACTTATGGTCATGAAAAGCAAGGAATTCAATGCTGAGTGTAAAGCTCAGTGAGTTTGGAAGACAATTCTGGTAAATAATATCTCTAACAGTTTTAGACCACTATCAGAGTATATAGTAAGTTCAAGACCAGCTTAGGACACTTTTTGAAGCTTTGTTCCTAAATAAAAAGTAAAAAGAGATAGGCATGTTTGTCTTGGGTAGAATGTTTGATTAGCATGTGTAAAGCCCTAGGATCAACCCAGAGTACCTATCACAAGCAAATAAATAAATAAATTGATATGAAGTCATGAATGGATTAGAAAACATGCCATTGGGATATGTATTTCTGTATGTGTTCTTAATAATGACTGGGACTTTTTAAGTGTTCTGTATTTTGAATTATTTTTCTCTATATATGCTTCTTCTGTCAACAAGTCTATTTTTACCATGGCATTATGAATTAAAATTGGAAGAAAATTGTCAAAAAGGGAAGCAAGTCAGAGGTGCATGCTATTATTGTACCAGGGGCCAGCCTTTTAGGTGTCACAGCTTAATTATATACTCTGGGTATCACACAAAAGGGCTTTGATGATAACCAGACCCACCTCCTTGTGGAAACCTTGTCTGACCACATCAGCTGACCCATAGTGATTTTCTTTTCCTCTGAAATCTTAAAGGCTATTTTTTGAAATCACATTTTTTATCATTACTATGTATAGTCATACAGCTTCACATTTTTAAATAATCCCTGAACATTTTATAAAATCCTTATGGAGGCAATGCACCACTTAGTGAGCATACAGTATGTGCTGGGCACTTCTCTACATACTTTCACACTTTATTGAATGTAGTACCTATTAGTGGGTTATATGAGTTTTGTGAAACAGAAAGGCATTTTCCCAGAGCTAGACAAGCTAATTTGGTCTGTAATGGTATGCAAAGTGAATTTAGACTCTGGTTCAATCATAATAGGGTTTCCTGAGGTCTCATAACAGATAGAATTAAATATACCTCTAAGATAATAGACACATAGCTACTAGAGAACACTGGACCAATACAGATCTACTATTATCTTTTATCTTCCATCTGTGCAAAAAGATGTCATGTATCTCTGGTTTTTTACATAATTTTGCGATCAAGCCATTTGTGAGTCCTTTACTGTTCCACCTCCACACTATGGAGTTTAGGAAAACTTTTGGTCAAACTTATTCCTCCACCATGCCTCTTTCTGGCATCCTTTATTATAGTTTGTCTTTATATATGACTTAAGTAAGATCTGTTCTTCCTTCTTCTGACTTGTGTTGGGCATTTCACTCCTCTATAGGCCCTTATCTCTTGACTACGTAATTAAATTATTACCAATTGTTTTTCAGAAGCAAAAACTCTGCTAACATTTAACTTCTTTCTTAGAGAAAAGGAAACATCCTACAGCTATATATGGTCTGTCATATTAACACAAGAGGTCTCACACTAGTTTCTGAAGTTGTAAACTTTGATCCAGTTAGGTACACGTGCAGTATTCTGCCCCAGGTGGGTATGGCTGTGGACAGCTACCATTAATCCTTCCTGCATGTATTTTTCAGTGTTTTTCTTAAGGAATAGCATGGAAAACATATGTAAATGTTCAATATTAAATAACATCTCAGAATCTGCAGAATTCACAGAAGTTCGAATAAAGAATATTAAAATTCACTAAATATTTTTTAAAAATTGGATGAAATAACCAAGAGAATAACATACAAAGACAGATTGTGCTGCTGACTGAAGAAACATTTGAATTAAAGAAAAGGAATGGAATATGAAAGAACCACAATCATATGGCAGTAAGGACATCCTTTTGCACCATGTAATTCTCCACATTCTCATCAGCAAGTAGAAAGGCTTATTAAATAGTACTTATAAACTACTTGTCATGCTCCTGGAAATGTATATACCATGCCTACTATCCCCATAAGACCTTGTCTTAAAAATGTGCTTTTAACATTGTATGAAGTAGTGATTTAGACTGAAGAAAGAAAGCTTAAAACTTCACTTTGCAAAAGCAGACTGTAATAGCTTAGCTGTAGGACCTGCCTGGTTCTTTGTTGATTATGGGAAGATTCCTCAGAGAATTAATATAGATGAACAACATTACCCTTTTTTGAAGATTTATTTCATTCGTAATCATACATATTTGTGCATGTGTATGTGTGCAGATGCTTGTGCAAAGTACTCAGATGCCCCTGGAGCTGGAGCTACACACAGCTATCAGCCATATGACCTGGGTGCTGAGATCCTACCTAACTCAGGAACTGTGCAAGAGCAGTACATTCCTGTAATTCCTGAACCACCTCTTCAGCCCAAATATTTTATTTTTATTTTTTATTATTTTAAGTGTGTGGGTGTCTTGCTTGCATGTATGTCAGTGTGCTCTCAAAGGGTGTCAGACCTCGTGGAACTTGAGCTGTTGATGGTTTTGAGCCTCCAAAAGGATGGTGGGGATTCAAACTCTGATCCTCTGGAAAACTAGTGCTCTGAACAATTGAACCTCCTTACCAGCCCCACTCAGCAACTTGTAATCTCTGTTTGTATATTTCAGTAGTTCAACTTCTACACACACTGTACGTACTGTATTTAAATATTGAATCTCTGTCATACAAAATTAGGATTTAAGGGGTGGAAAAGCATCATAGTTTGAATATGGTGCCAAGCAATGAGAAGGTTGCATTGTCATTTACCTTTATGGCTCATCAGTCCTCCCTCTGTAAAACAAATGTGACAATAACAGCTTCTCAAAGGTTTATTGTATGTATAAACTACAATAAGACATACAAGTTTTCTGTCTTGTTAGCTCTAACTGCCAACTTGACACACCTACTGTCTCCAGAGAAAGAAATCTCAATTAAGGGACTGGCTAGAGCAGCTTGGCTTGTGCAGGCATATGTATTGTTGCTTGTCTTGATTGTTAACTAATATAAGGTGGCTCAGCACACTGTAGGCTGTACCATCCCTAGGCACATGGTCATGAGAAGTACTCCAAATCTTGCTGAGAATAAGATGGCCTACAAGGCAGATAGCAACAGCATTCTCCACGGGTCCTGCCCCATTTCTTTGGGTGTGCAGTGAGTTGCTTGGCCAAAGGTAATTTATGAGAAGTAGCAAGGAAGCATGCATTGACATCCTGAGTTGTGCTTCTGCCTTGGCTTCCCTGAGTGATGGATAGTGATTTGAAGTCATAAACTAAACTACGACTTTCTTCCCTGGTCAGCACTCTATCATAGCGATGGAAATGGCAGTAGAACAGATTCTTAGAACAATGACTCCTTCATTGAAAACGTATAGCTATTATTAGCTAGACATTGCTAATTATCAAATCATCTGAAAAACTGATATGGGTGCAGCTAATGATGCATGAAAACTACATTATGCGTCCCATATGTCTCCTAATTTGAGTCTCATCATGCGGCCCCACTGATTCTAAGACACAGTTCTGCCATTTGTTCTTAATAGTCATATATCTACATTCAGATATGCTGATATCAGTCTATATTGTACATAATTTCACAGGAAAACATAGGACATATGTATTTGTTGAACTCTGGGGAAAGAGTCCTATGATTGAGATGCTAACTTAGGGCAGTTTCTATTGCAATTCAGAACTGTGTATTAGCCTAGTTATGGAATACTAATACAAAGTAGAGATGTGCACAGATGAGTAGAGATGTGCATACTGTTCATGGAAATAGTTTCAAAATCTCTAAGCTAAAAAATATGCTTTCCATAACATTTTATCTCCTTATAGATTTAGTTTATATTTGTTATTGAAATTTGGTTGCTGTACACTGCGTTAAATATGCAGTAACTTTCTCTTATCAGTTAGACTCCCAAAAATACAATACTGATAGAGTATGTATTTCTCCATGTATGTTGTTCTCCATGCTTTTTGCATGTGACTCTAAGCACAGATAATTGTAGCATAAATTTCTAGCTACCTACCAATTAAAAGAGAAAATTTTATGTTGTTAGCCTATTGTAAGCATTAAGGGGATTATTTATACACAAACATAATTTATGAGTTATAATTTTTAAGGACTCATTCTCATACTATAATATATGTGAATTATTGAGGTATTTATGGTAGCTGATTTGGATGCACTCATTATCCTTTGATCATATATATATATATATATATATATATGTGTGTGTGTGTGTGTGTGTGTGTGTGTGTGTGTGTGTGTATAATGAGTTATTGTTTAAATGTTTTGATATAGACAACAACAATTACATTTCATATCAAAAGACCCATTGTCCAAAGTATTATTTACTTTAGGCCAATACTTTAAACATTATAGTATATCTAGTATTATGTTGATATTTTTCATAAAGTGATCAATGTAAGCATAATATATACAAACAAAATGCCATATGTACATATAAATTATGTTATGACTCATTTATATTGTTCAGTATAGACAAGTGGAGAGAAACAGATAAACATATTTGGGATTATATTTATAATTAGAAAGCATATCTTCAAACTCAATATGAGAAATTGAAACAGGCATTTGACATTGGAAACCACCTTCTTTTTCAGATTTGTTTTGCTATATGAATGTGTAAACATATTTGAAATGGTGTCTATCATTAACATACTCCTATATGTTTATCATTAAGAATGAATCATTTAAACTGAATAAACAATATGAAACTTGACCATAATTCTTTTTCTGATATTTTTTTAAAACTAGCCACTTGAAATTTGATTATGAAAATAAATCTATACATTTCACTAGTGAAATTCTCAAGTTAACCTGTCATAACCTTTCAAAGACCATTTATAGGAAGAAGGTATATGCACTAACATATGTTAAGGGAAATGGTGAATGTTCTTTGCATTTAATGGAATATGATCCCTCCCCCTTTGGAAATTGAGTAGCACCTATCAAGGGATCAAAAAAGGTATAAGTGGATATTTGCTCAGGTAAACTACACTTTCAGATGTATCATATTGATGTAATGCTGCAAGAGTCACATGAAGGTGGCTTTGACCAATACATATTTGGGGTCTATACATTTGGGGAAGGCTTCATGACATGTGATTTGCTGGTCTGCTGTGTTCTAATTCAACAAGCTTTGGTCCTGGCTAAGGCCCTAAAAACAATGAGAAATACAGCTGTTAGTTCAAACCATGGTGGCCCCTCTGCCTTTGTACTTTAAAAAACAAGGATATAGTTTCTATATTTATGGATTGTTCATTAGTTCATGTTGCTGAACAGATGAAAGCAATCTGGACAGTGTCAGACGTCAACAGATATATACCATTTTATTATAGTTTCCTTATGATATTACATGTGTTTATGAAGGAAAAACTTATGACTTTAAATTTTAATATTCAGAAAGATCAAAGAAAAAGGAGTATTCAGTAATATTGTTTTTGAAAAGATTAAATAAACACTTATTTTTCATCTTTTCACTAATCCACTGTCCAACATATCATTTTCATGATTAACTCTACCACATTTGACATCTACTGTCTCTTTTTTTGTCACGTAATTTCCTCCAATTATCTGATCCTTTGCTCTTAGGACAGTTTCTTTCCCTGAATCTGGACATCACTGATGAGGTTAATCAAGCTGACCAGAATGCTGCCAATTTGTTTATCTCCCTCTGTTCTGAATAGAAAAAAAAAGCCTAATGTACCTACGTTTTTGTGGGTTCTGGACATATAATCAGTTTCCTATTCTTGTGTGCAAACAAGTTGAATGTCTGAGCCACTCTGCCAGGCAAGAAATAAGAATTCTTTAGAAATGAGTTTTAATGCTACAACATGTATGTTGATTCTTAAACACGTATGTGAAGTGGATGACTTGTACTGCACAATTAAAGGTACTCTTACATCCATCTGACTATCAAATTTTAAGAAACAGATTTTTGTCACAGGTATCAATTTGGATTCATGAATACAATTCTTTTTAAAAATTTACTCCATTTGCTGGCAGAATGTTAAAGCTCCTGAACCAAACATTTTAACACTGAAAATTTGGAAGAGTAACTGTTAGTCATATTTGTTCTCATACATGCTTTTTGAACTAACATTTCCTTCAGAATTCCTTTGTCTGATGAAGAAACAGAAGTACAGACTCCCCCAGACTCAGATTATTCCTACACCTCAGGCCTCTCATCTTCCAATGAGGTCTTTATTTATTTCCACTCAGACTTTATGCCTTCTTCTTTAGTTTCAGAAATCACACTCATGCTGACAGTTCTTACATTTTTGTGATTCTTTAGCAATATATGTATCTCTGTGGGACTGGAGAGATGACTCAGGAGTTAGGCATGCATACTGCTTTTTCAGATGGCCCAAGTTCAGTTCCCACTCCCACGTCAAGCAAGTCTCACCGCCCGATCACCTGAAACTCTAGTTTCAAGGGTCAGATAATCTCTCCAGGCCTCTGCAGGCAGATATTCTCACAAGACCTACACACACACACATACACACACACACACTTCAAAATAAATCATGTAGACTGACAATAAGCTCAAGTGGAAATGTCAGAAAAGCCACAGGACTGTGGGTGCAGATAGCACAAGGTTAACATCATGTGAAGCCTAGATCGTCATTCTCTTGTATCATTTCAACTGGGAGCAAACTCATCACTGGTATTGATGGGCAGTGAAGCCATGGTGAAATAAGTGTAAGCCCTAATTTTTTGCTGCAGATTAATGTCAGCAAAGCTTCCCTCCTAGCCTTTTTCTCCCAAAGGTTCCAGAAATATGAGAGGGTATGTGCATCTGAGCAACGGCTGTCTGGCTTTTTATTTGATTGTTGCCCTGATAACTGAAGATAATATCTCTACTTATTTTTGGTAATTATATATATCACTTAAAGATATTTAATGAAAAACACATTTGAAGAAATTTGTCCAGGGGTCAAAGGCCCAGCTGCACTCATCTTTATTACAGTAAGCACTTAGTCTGTCTATAACTTCAAGAAAAGTTAAGGCTTACACCATGGATATAATCTCCCCTCAAGGCCACTGCTAAACTATCTGCCTTGTGAAAGTATAAAAGCTAACTATGATCTAAGCATCACATGTTGATAGGCTGGGATGTCATCAACTGGATCTTTTTCATAATCAGCCTCATCCTATACAAGGTATTTATTTAATTGTTCATTCATACATTTCTTCACAGTGTGTGTGTGTGTGTGTGTGTGTGTGTGTGTGTGTGTGTGTGTCTTCTGTAGCTTGTGCTTCCCTTGATTTCACTATGTAGCTGCAATTGTTCTTAATTCCTGCTCATCTTGATACCCCCACTGCACACAAACACCATACTGGGATTGCTGGCAAATGCTACCATGCCGAGCGTTCATTTATTCACTTATTGGTACCTACCCTCCATTTGACACCCCTTTTAGGAATTCTTAGTTTTAAAATCTTTGGTATTTTGGTATCTTTGGTATTTTGATCAGACAGCAGGAACTTGGTTTAAAAACAGGGTTTGCCTCAACCCCTGTCTCACAACATTTTCAGATGTGGCCTCCTGCAGCCCCCTAACCTTCAGAGTGATGCATATGAAGATAATGAAAAGAAGTAAACAGAAAATAAGGAAATTGCTCCTTACTACTAAAAGGAGGAATAGATCTAGAAATATGACTTGGGAAAAATAAAGGAAATGCTCTGTAATACCATTTTCTGAGTTGTAAGATGTCGTGTCGGGGTTTTCTCATCATAATGACCTCACTAAGGCCAACATTGGATCTCTGACACTAATCATTATCTACCTGGCTGTTTCCAGTAATTCGTTAACATTTCAAATTAGGAAAGTGTTTTCAGGATCATGTATCTTTCTCCCAAACTGTCTTTTGGAGATAATTAAGATCAAATCTGACATTTTATAACTGACAAACCCAAGATGAGAAAAATGAGTTGTCTGGAATAGTCACTTATATTTATTTGCCTACTTTGGAGTATAAACAACCACCACTAATATAGGTGTGACAGTGGGGAGAAGTCAGGATCAGGGAAGCTGCTGATCCACAGCTGGCATTCCCCTGAGTCTCTTTGGCTGACTTCGTAGACATGGAGCCTAGAAAGTGTTCTGCCTGCATCTTCCTTTTCTTAGGGGCAGGTTCTCACTCACCTGCTTAGAGAAACTGATTCATAAACACTTTGGAAAATTCTGCCAGATGGTTTTATAATGCATCAAGACTGTCAAATGAACAGAAACCCTGCATTAGATCCATAGCATATGAATTACAAGCAGGAGATTGAACAGCCTAAGTCACAGTAGCTTTTGTACTGTATGTAATATAGTGATTAACTGTTAAAAGTATAGCCTAGAGAAACTTCTGAGAAGGCAGAAGGCAGCTGTTTAATTTTCCAGAGGAAAGAAACAGATGAATCTAGCCAAAAGAAGATGCCTGAACAGCATAGAATTTTAAAAGCCCATGTTTCTAAAACATCATGTTACATTGAGAGGACTAGTGTCGCAGGACTAAAAAGGTTAGAGGTGAAAGGTGAGAGGACATTAGACTATTCATGCCATTCTATGGCAGGAAAGGAAATTCAGCCAAAGAATGAGAGAAGGGCTGAAATTTGGAAAACAGTTTTGGAGAAACTGTTAGTATAGAAGTCAAGGCAGGTGTGTCCTATCAGAATCTTGACCTCAGTAGCCTGAGAAGAGAGTCTAGTCACAAAGGTGATAGGCTTGATGTGATGGCCCTGGGAAGCTCTTGTAGAACAGGTGTAGGCTATGTAAGAAGTCAAATACTCAGGGAGAGGGAAGGTGTTTACAGAAGTGTACAAAGGCACCGTTGGTTATATGAGAAGGAAAAAAAAAAACAGTGACTTTTGGGTGTGCTATGCCATGAACAAGGGTTTATTTTATACAAGAATATATTATAAAAAGTCTTTGATCTGATGATATTCCAACTTGAAAACACAAATAACAAACTAAAGAGACAGTGGTAGTAAAAAACAGACCAGAAAATTTTCCTGCGTTTCCAATCTCTCCCAAAACATTTCTCCGTTGGTAGAGGAAAGACCAGTGCATGAGCTTTATGGACAATGGTCAGGGCATAGGGCTTTCCTGTACATATTAGTCTTCTGAAACCAAGTCCAGAAAACAGACAGATCAACAAGACTATAAGGATGTATGTGCCCTCTGTGAATCAGACTAATCACTGTCTGAAGTCAAGGGCATCAGCATCCTACAATCAGAACCATATATGAGGTGTTGTGCTGTAATGGAGAGAATTTACCTCAGTATTAAGCACACCCTTTAGAGAAGGAGCTGGTCTTTATTACAAGAATGGATCATAGTCACAGTTTATTTGGTTGGAGAAGCTAGCAACACAGGAATGCAAAGCAGTCTATTTCGTGAAGAGTGGGTGTTCACAGTGTATTGTCAAGGCTGAAAGGAACTTTGTATGTATGTTGCCATTTCTCTGGCATTGAAGCTGGTACTGATCCAGACCAGCTTTTCCACACCAACAGGTCTAGAAATCATCAAAGGGATCCTTCAGATATACATATTCATATTCAGAGAGGTAGTGAATATGTGTCTTTCCATTTCCATGCCTTGTACAAACAGCCTAGATCAGTCCTTTACAACCTGTGGGTAGCAACCCCTTTTGGAGTTGAATGTCAGGTATCACGCATATCAGGTATTTATATTATGATTCATAACAGTAGTAAAATTACAGTTAGGAGATGGCAATGAAAATAATTTTATGGTTTGGGTCACTACAACAAGAGGAACTGGTGTTATGACATTAGGAAGGTTAAGATCCACTGGCCTAGAACATCAGAGCTCATCAGTAATGGAGGCATTTAAGTGGTACTTTTAATTGATACTGGCTATTGTACATAGGGTAGTGTTCATGCTAGAAAATTGCTTTACCACTGAACTATATCTTCTTGATTCTCTCTCTCCCCCCTCTCTGTCTCACTCTCTGTCTCTCTCTGTCTCTGTCTCTCTCTCTCTCTCTGTGTCTCACTCTCTGTCTCTGTCTCTCTCTTGCCTCTTTTGCCTCTCCATGTTCATTATTCTGACTATGTAGCTAAGAATTGCCCAGAAGCACTCACTGATCCTCATTATTTTGCCTTCTGAGTGTTGGAGTTGCAGACTTGTTCTAGCATATTTGCTTTTGGTGTCTTGGTGTAGGTCCTCCCTAAATTTCACAGGTTATCATTGAACTCACTCTTTCATCCAAAAAGGACTTGAATTTGCCATCTAGCTGCCTCCATATCCTTCCTCACTAGGGTAACATGAACTACAAACACTAGTGTTTAGTCAAAATGATAACATTTGAACCAAGAGGTTTTAGAACAAGTAAGTGTTTCAGTTAATGTACTGAAACGGATAATTGAGACTGACTACTGGAACTGTAGGTTCACGCCTTTTAATTTGATTTAGCTGAAACTTCTTAAAACAATGGAGTATAAGGAAAAGGAGTAGAAAGAGCTGTTCAGTAGGCAAAAGAAATAGGTGGAAGACCATGAGGAGACAGAAATGCTGAGCCGGTTCCGAGTGTTGCTCAGAAAGATGAGAAGACAGCAGGACAAAACAACTTCATTCTCTGCTGTCGGTCTTCAAACTCCCTTCTAAGTAGTAGGGAGGGTTCTCAGGGTGGAGAAGCAGCAGTGGGACTAAATCAACCCACTTCTCTCTGTCTCACTCCCAAAGTAAATTAGACTTTATGCTATTTTGAGTGTCTGTTCATGGATTGAAGAAGAAAGCTGATTCCTGGATCAACTTGACCTATTTAAAAATACCTCTTAGAGAAATCTTTATTCCTTCCTTGGGTTGCTGTAACCATTTCCTTTTTTAAAATAGGCATTCTAAAAATAGCATCACAGATGACAGAACCAGGCCCCCTCTGAAGGTAAAAATTAAGGAATTAACTTTCCTTGGTCTGTTGTCTACAGATGGACTGGTCATATTCACTGTAGTTATTATTGATATTGTTGTTATTGTATATTAAGAGCTGACATTTTTAATGATTACTCCCCTTCCTGTGGATATGAATAAACAAAATACTTTCTAAGATCTGTAGTTAGTACATGGAACAGAATACGAAGCAAGACAGCCTGCCCTGTAAATTTATTATAAAAAAAACCCATCCTCTCTCCTGGTGAGACTGTGGCTTCTCTAGAATTCCCAAATGACATGCACACCACAGTTGTGGATTCTCTTTTTAACTGAAAGAGCTCTGGCAGTTAGCCTCAATAGTGTTGGTACTTATCTGTCCTTTGTTTGTTTGTTTGTTTGCTTTTGTTGTTTGTTCCTTTGCTTTTCATGTCTTGACAATAAGTCTGCAGCTAATCAGTCCCTTTGAGCCAGGCCCTCAGTTCCTGTTGTCAACTTCAGAGATCTCTTTTACCTTGTAAGTGTCACTCTTGTTGCTGTTTTCTGCTGTGATTACCACACTCACATATGGGAGGACTGGTGACTGCTTTATTGTGAAACTGATGGTGATGAGTGTGTCCCTTGTTCACTGTGTATTTCCAATCTGTAGTTCTTTATGCTTTTCTTTTATAAAACCCAACATTATCAGTTCTGATGAAATCTCAATCACCTCTAGGGAAAAAAAATAAAATTCTGACTTACATAAACTAAAAAAATAACTTTAAACTACCTAATGGATATGAGTTAGGTGACCTCATTTCTTTATTCTATTCTGAGTTACTACAGTCATTTTTTTTTTTTCTGTCTGTAGCGCATGCATTATAGTCACTAAAGTCCTGAGATTCACTATTTATATAATGATATTAAACATTTGCCTCAGTTGTTCCATGCTTTCCTTAGACCATCTCGGGCAAATGTGTTCTGTATGGATCCCCACAAACTTAGTCCTATTCCTTTTTTTCCTCTAAAGAAGGCAACTATGTAGTTCTCCTGCTTCTGGCACATGAGGAACACATGGGCAGGCCTGCTGGTGGGGAGGAGAAGCGGAGTGGCAAGGAGGAAGCAATGATGCTCACTGGCCTTTCATTGCAGCTGTGTAAAGCTTGGGAAAGGAGGGGAATGAGCTTTCATTACCAGCACTTAATCATGTTTATACATCCACTAAATGGTAATAGTGTGACTTCATTTTTAAACCAATAATTTAACTCCTATTCTGGGAAGTATATCTGCATTCTGGGGATATGCTGAAGGACTTCCTGCACAAGCCTGAGGCCCAGAGTTCAATATATATATGTATTTCATAAAGGTTTTTCTTTAGTATGGTTTTGTATTTCCAATTGCTTCTCTCAGGTTATTAGACATGCATAGTATAAATATATGGAGCAATATTATTTCTTACAGAAACAATATAAGCAGTTTGGGTTGCTTTGCCTGGAATTAAAGAAACAGCTATTAAATCACCTCGAATTTGAAGGCAAACACCAAGATCGGTGTTTGCTCCGATTTAGGACACCATGGTAAAGCATCTTTGAAATAAGCAGAGGTTTCGGACACACGCATTGTGAGGCTCTTCCACGGTTACAGGCGCAGCTCGTTTTGTGTTTTCAGGTTGTATGGCTCCCTGATTAGCTCTGCAGTGTTCTGTTCATCTCGTCTGCCCCACTGGGCTTAACACCATCATTTGTTCAGTGACTTTCAATTTGTTTTTGCAATATTTTGTTCTCCACTGGAGAGTGTCTAAGTGGGTATATCAGGTGGGATGGAACCACTGGGAGCTGTATGGAAGTACTGTGGCACCCACCCAAGCAATCAGGAGCACTGATTTCAATGGCAGCATGTGGTAAAATTGCCCTCTTGAGCCACACTGCAGAACATAAAAGTCTGAAACATGGATGTCAGAGCAGAGAAAATGCAAACAATGGGAAGTCTGATCTACCCTTCCTAGTGCATTCCATATAATCCAGGAAGAAACAAGAGGAGCACAGACAGGAAAAAGGATGTATGTAGCGCTATGTAAGAACTGATTGTGGAAAATAAATTTTGAAGAAACAAAAGTAACAAAATATATTTTTACATTACATGTTGCCTAAAATTGAAGATTATTGCAAGGTATAACATCTTTTTGAGGCTGTATAAAAGAACTTTGCAAGCCTCTGCACACGGTTGCCTATTTATGGTTCAGTGGAAACTCCCACTGTCGTTTTCCAGGACTCAGTATTTTGCTTCTATTGATGGGCTCTATGCATCATCACTCATTCGCTTTGGGGCATTTTTAAGTTGCTCTTAGATGATTTTCAGGTTCTATGTTCTAGTAGTTTGTAATCCTCTGTGTTACTTCTCATATTTACGTATTTGCAGGAACACTGTATTTACTTACTAATAAATATGAATCACAATTGTGTTCAGTTTATCTATCCATCCCTATATTTTGAGAGAGCTTGAGGTAAAGCTGCCATTAGTGTCAGGTATTCCATAGATGATAGTCACATGATCATAATCACAAATGGTCCCCTCTTAGACGACCATTTCTTTCTGAAGTAATTTCGTTTTTTTTTTTCTTCAATGTCCCTATCTTTATCCTTGAGAAGTCTCCCCTCCAGTTGAGTCAGTGAACTTTATATTTAGTTTCAGTTCCGTATGCTGTGTGTTAGACATGGTGTGTCTGAAGTCCACTCCTGAGTGCTACAGTATTTGACCACAGCAGTAGATTGTCAGTGGTGCTGTACTGTTAGGGACTTTGACTTCTAGTGGGGACTTCAGCTAGTTCTAGAAAAAGTATTCAAGCTAGATGAACTTGCATCTACTCTCTCTTGCTTTCTTGTCATGCGATCACTATTTCTCAGGTTGTCACAATAACAAGAATCAAAATGTGACTTAATCAGGGGACTTTTAATTAGAGCTGATTTTATGTTCTTTGAAATTTCTTTTTCTTTTTCTTTCTTATTTTTTTGTTGTTTTGTTTTTGTTTTTGTTTTTGTTTTGCTTCTCTGGGCAAGGAGGCAAAAGGAACCAAGACCCATTTTTTTCTTCAAAATCCCCTACTATTCTAAGGCAACACAAGACAAAGCAGGATGTAGTTAGCTTTAAGGGACTAGAGAAAGAGCTCACTTAGTAAAGTCCTTGCCACCTAAGCATGGGGCCTACATTTAGATTTCCAGAACCCACAATAAGAAGCCACATGTGGTAATGTACCTAGAATAATAGCTCTGGGGAATTGAAGAAAGCAGGAGCTCATGGAGCTCCCTGATTCTGGATGAATCAGCAGTTCAAACTTCAATTACAGACCTTGCCTCAAAAATAAAGTGGAGAGCAGTGATAGAAAAAGATGCCTAACACTGACTTTTGGCATCTGCATCTGCATGCAAACATGTGCACATATAACTGCATCTCTCTCTCTCTCTCTCTCTCTCTCTCTCTCTCTCTCTCTCTCTCTCTCTCAGCATTAAGTAAAAATTGTTCTGAAATTAATTTAGTATTTATCAGAAATTTGTGTTTTAGAAATAATTTTGTATGTACACAAGACAACATATAAGTATGGATGAAAATAAGGACATTTACCAGTAAAAACTATAGGTAGGGTAGGTATAAAGTACTTGGCTAGTTCTTACATTATGTACATTGCTTCTTATTGTTATTCAGTCTTTTCTTACTATTGTGTTTTGAAATAAATCATGGACCTATTCACATAGTTTTCAAAAATAAATAATCAAACCTCCAAATCTATAAAAACTAAAACTGATAAAGATTGATGGCTGCCCCTTGAGGCTGAAACATTGAAATATAATGCCTTAAAAAACTTCTTTTTTTAAAAGTGCAGAGTATCTTTTCATTGTTCTGAAACTATACAATGGGGATTGTATCTTCTGGATGGTTCAGAAGCTTACATTCCTGTGAACTAGCTCCTGGATATACATGGTGCTTAGCTGGGTGGTGACACTGAAAGGAAGTTGACCAGAGGTAAACCTGCCAACTTCCCCCCATAAAACACAATGGAATGCTCACTGTGCAGAGGTGTTGTACTGGAGACTTAGTTGTGGGAGGATAAAACATACCTTTCTATGTTATACATAAAATATTTAAATGAGCAAAACTACAGTAAGCAACTTCTGAAAAAATTCTGGACATAAAAGCAATAGGATTCTAGAATCTAAAAACATGCCAAGGAGAGGCATGGCTTCTATGTTAGATAATTAGGAAAACTTTTGCTAAATATCTAAATTTGAGATAAAGATAATTGTGAGGATTGGGGTCAGTAATAAGTCATTTATTTATTTTAATGCAAAAGGAAATTATAAAATGTAGGTAGACATAGATAATGGGAGAAAGAAGTCGAAAGCTAATATAGCTAGTCTTTAAGAAAGAATGACATTAGAAAAAATGACAGAATTACAAAATGAGTTTTTTCCAATACTACATGCACATGAATTTTACTGGAATCACAGGAAGATGAGACTAGATTAAGAGATTTTAAAGGTCATGCTAAAGCAGCTAGAGTTTATTTGGCAATTTATTCCTGTACCCATGCATTAAATGTTTTTGAAGAGTAAAGGTGTGAAGAGGATGATAGGATGATAAATTTGGCAGGATTTGTTATTCTAAAAATAAAATCAAGCAGGGCTTGATTAAGGTGGTAAGTTGTAGGCTATGTTAGAAAAAAGAGAGGAAGCTGTTACTGAATGAATTGCTTTAAGAGGCACTAAAGGCGTTAGATTAGTGATGGCTAAGGACTGCCAAGAACCCACAGAGCTGATGCCATTTTTGAGGTTTGTAATAGAGGATATTGGTGTGGAAAGGTTAAGTGACCACGGAAATGCTTAGAAAGCACTTGAGCCGGAATGCAAGATAAGCTCCATTTGACCTCAGAATGCAAGCTGGCACCACCTTAGCACACAGAAGAAACTGTGTTGTATGTGTGATATTACTAGCTATAGTGATGGGAACACTGAATAAAGATTATATAAACCCCTGCTCAGACTGAAAGCTGGGACATTATCATATCCAATTATATGCTTTTGTGGCAGAGTCTTTCTTCTTCTAACTCCAGCTAGTTTAGAACTCTCTGTGTAGTCCAGACTGTCCTTGAAGTCACAGTTACTCTTCTGCCTCAACATCCTAAGGGCTGAGATAATAGACATAGCCAGTCTCATGTCTATCTTATTGCTAACAATGTTACTTATGAAAAACAAAGAATATAAACCAAGAGTGGAGAAAAAAAGGCACCTAATTAGTCATGATTGACCTTCCAATATATAAACATTTGGGAGTATGGATGCAGATTTTCTCTTACGTGGATCTTCCTGTGTTTACTGTCATTTAGATTTAGTTAACTAATTACACAGAGGAATCATGAAGGGATGTTTACTATAAGCCTCATTGTTTGGTGCTAAGCTTACACTGTTTCATCATAGTACTGAATTGGTACTTATGTGTACCTATGTCTCTAAGAAAAGCTCGACATATTTTTAATAGCCATTTACGAAATGTTGAGTGACATTATAACAAACTTTAGAGATTTCCTTACCTGTGAAATTTGATATTTAGAAAAAATACTGACTGGGTATCCTGAAACTTCGGTCCTGCTGTTTTCTTGGGTTGCTATTTTCATTTCTTTCCTGTTTGAGACACTTTCACTATAACCCTAGCTGGCCAGAAACTTACTGAGTAGAGCACAGTGGTTTCAACTTTATGGAGATCATTGCCTTCTGCTTTGAGAGATGGGCTTTCTAACTAATACCACCAGTGAGAATGTTTGAGTGGAAATGTATAAACAATATCACATCTTACTTACATGGACGAGGCTAGCCAATGTCCAGTATGAAAAGCATAACATAACATTTAAAAATTAAATTTGTAGGGCTGGAGAGATGGCCCAGAGGTTAAGAGCACTGACTGCTCTTGCAGAAGACCTGAGTTCAATTCCCAACAACCACATGGTGACTCACAACTATCTATAATGAAATCTGCTGCCCTCTTCCAGTGTGCAGTTGTGCATGCAGATACACCATTGTATACATAATGAATAAATAAATATTTAAAAAATAATTTGTAGCTTCTATGATGCATGTAATAGCCATTGCTTTTAGTATTATTAAAATACTATTGCATAGTATATAGTTTACCCACTTAAAGTGGGCAATGGGTACTAAGAAGGCTGTGCAGCTTTTACACCATTTAATATTAGAAAACTCTCCCCTATCCACAGCACCCAAATGAGAAAAATGACAGGAGAAACCTTCCTTAGCAACAATGTCCTTTTTCTGCTGGTCCAACAAGCCTAGCTTGCCAGTATTCTATTTTAATGTAACACACACCTTCTGGACATTTCATATAGAAGGCAGTTATATATAAGTCATAAGGATATGCCACACGTTATTTAATAATTTTAAGTAGATAGATAGTTGACATACTTCCTTTTATTGTTCTAAGTCATGATTCTACGAATGTTTGTTAATGTACCTTTGGATGAATACATGCTTGCTCTTCTCTTGAATATATAAGCAGGATTATAGATAACTTTTAACTTTCAATTGATACTTCGGGGTTTATGCATAAACACATAATTTTTAGTAGTTGCACAATTTTCTAAAAGTGGTTAAAACAATTAGTACTGTTATGTTTAAGAAATTAATATTTCAGTCAAGCTCGGTGGCACATGCGTGTAATCCTAACACTTGGGAGGCAGAGGCAGGTGGATCATTGTGAATTCAAGGCCAGCCTAGTCTACAAAGTGAGTCAAGACATCCAAGCCTACACAGAGAAACCCTGTGAAAAGAAAAAAGAAATTTAATATTTCTTTCACTCTTTCCTGCTTATTTCTATTAGATCCCTTAAATATTCAAAGTAACATCCAATGTTATATGATACACTTCTGCAACTTGAAAACAAAATATATACTATTACTAATTATTTATGTAAACATATATGTTACATATTATGTATATATATTACGTACATATATACATTGTATATACATATGTATGCATATACTTTCTTAATGATTTCTCAAAATAGGATAATGTTATTTGCATTTCCCTGTAATGCAAATTATTTTTCTCATTTAAAAACGTGATTATTCCTCTAGGCTGAAAGAAGCAGTTTGACTCATCCATTTTAATAACAGACAATTCCATAAAATCGTTATAGTAAAAAATATATAAACAATTCCCTCTCATTAGATATTTAAATTAAGTTAACTTCTCTCCATATTTGTTCTAACTATGAAGCTGCAGGAGTCATACTTCTGTTTATGTTTTTCATATATAAGATAATATTTTCTGTGAGCTAAATTTCTCAAAGCAGATTTGGCTAGTCAGTTTTCATCAATTTCTTTTAATATATAGTTAATTTTATTTTCAAGAATAGATGTAACAATTCAGAGTCCAACCGATGTTGAAAGCATTGCCTTCCACTGCCAATCACCAATTCCGGACATAGTAAAAATTTAAATTGAATAATTTCATGTGTATATCAATATTATTTTGATAGGTAATTCATTGATGACAAATGAGAGGGAATATTTTTATATACTGATTAAAAATATAACTACCCTTTTTGTGTAATGCTAATTATTTCCATTTGCTTCTCTCCTATACTCTGCTCATTTCTTATAATTTATTAACATTTGTGCATCTTTTGCTTTATATTTTATCAACTGATTGTTATTATTTTGTTGTTTCTTCCATTCAGATAATTTGTGGTTTTAGATATATCTATTCTCTGTCATTTTCAAGTGTTGTTTTCTAAGAAAGGTTTTTACCACCTTTTGGGAATAAACATTTTTTGTTATTAATTGTTTTCCAAATAATGCAGTGGCTAAGCAAAAGTACATACTGCTCATAAGGTATTCAGTGATAATATTTTGTTATGTATATGTCTAGCCTATTTTCACACTCCCTTTTTCTGTATTCAATTAGTTCAATATTCTAAATAAAATTAAGATAGATTATTTTTCTATGCTGTCTCAGAAAAGAGTTTAAAGTTAGGAATATGTAATATGAATATTTGAAAAATGTGGGCTACATAAACAGTTCTCACATATAGAAGATTTATTTTTATTAAAAAGGAAATTGATTTTATTAAAAAGGGGATTCTGCATCATGCGATCATCAAAGTTTCATTTATAAACTTAGAAATTTCCTTCAGGCTTATTATTTTCTGAACTACTCTCATTTGTGATGGAATCTATTATATTTATATTAATACTGGTTAAAAGCAGTAAGATTGTGGAAAACTTGAAACGCATTTGAACCTCAAATAGATTATTTCAGAATGCAGGGTTTACATGGTCTCGCCACCTAGGAAACAACTTTTGGCCTTTTGTCTGCTTCACTGAATCTACGCTTCCCTGATTCTCTTGAGAACACTGAAGTGTATCTAAGGTTACATGATTAATTATTGTGATGTTAATATTTTATGAGAAAATATATTAAAATCTGTTTTGAATTGAATACAATTTATGCCTGAGTGGAGTCAGTGCATTTATTTAGATGAATAAAAGAGATTAGTAATTCTAAATAAGTAGCTTGGGTGTTTGGAACCCATGAATAATGCATTTAGGTTTGATAATCTTAAATGAAAATGACACAGTGTTTTCTTACACCACATTGGGAATATCAGTGTCTCAAAGTAGCTTGTGCATTAATTTTTAAATATCATAATTGTAGCCGTAATAGCAAAGCAATACTTCCACACAACAAACCCATGTTCACACATTCTTTATTCAGAAGAAGACAAAGAAGAAGAGGAGGAGGAGGAGAAGAGAAAAAGAAGAAGAGAAAAAGAAGAAGAGAAGAAGGAGGAGAAGAAGGAGAAGAAATAGAAGAAGATGATGCCGAAGAAGAAGAAGAAGAAGAAGAAGAAGAAGAAGAAGAAGAAGAAGAAGAAGAAGAAGAAGAAGCGTTTAGAATGTGATAGCCATTGCCAACATTAAACAAGAGTCTGTTTTGCAGAAATTCTTTTCATAGTGTCACTTCCTTAGGGAAAGCTGCCGAGTAAAATGATGAGCAGCAGCTATATTGCCTTGGGTGGTGGTCCTTTGAAATCAGTTAATTTTGACTAGCTTTAACTAAAGTGAGTCATACACCTCATCCATAACACACTGTATAGCTCAGTAGCCTGTGCTTTCCACAGCAGTGAATTTTTTTGATATGGTAATAGGTAAATAGGATCTGGTAACTTGAACATAAATTCCTGCCTACTGCTAAAACCAAAATTCTGGCCCATAAATTTACACAGAGAAAGGCAGTAAGTGGCCCAACAGAATGTTTATTCACAGACAGGTCTCTGGTAGTTGTTCCCACCGTGTGGCCTTTGTCGCAGGCAGAGCCATAATGATTCCTGCCTGTGCTGCTTTTATTCCATCAGGCCAGCCCCCATGGTCCATACTGCCACATGGCGACTTCCTGATCTCCGGCTTCCTGGCCTGCTTCTCTCTCCTGCCATGCGGTCCATCTGAGATCTCAAGCTCAGGAATCTAAGCTCCACCTGACTTCTCTTTTCCACAGTTACACATCAAAGGCTGATGTACACACAGATGCACTCTTCCGTGTGGTAAACAGAACTTATTTGTGGGGGGCAGTATTTAGCTTTTGAATACATAGCACCAGACGCCAACCCAAAAGGTCTGCAAAAATACCATTGTGTTCGTTTTGTGTTGGCAAACTGCTCCTGGGCACGGGGCTTGTGTTTGTATACCAAGTGGCACTCTTTTTTTTTTTTTTTTTTTTTTTGCCAATGGGCATACATGGCAAATAGCTTCTTGGTTGTGGTGGCGTTTGTTTCCACATCCCTATCCCAGTGCTGGAACATGGCTGGAACCTCTACAAATCTTGCACAGTTTGCCATGGTCTTTGTGAGTTCATGTGTACCTCAGTCCTATTGTTTCTGGAAGACAATATTTCTATGGATTCGTTCATCACCTCTGGCTCTAGCAGTGTATTTGTCCTCTTCTGCATTGATCTCTGGACCCTTACGGGAGGGTTTTGAACTGAGTATTCCATATGTCCCCACTTTCTGCACGTTACCGTGTTGTGAATCTCTATGTTAAATCCTATCTACTGCAAGAACATGTTTCTCTGATGGAGGCTGAGCAGGGCCCTGTTCTATGGGTACAACAGTATGCCACTATGAGTTGTTTTATTGCTATTTTAATTTTTGAAATTATGTTTATAGTATTTCCTCCCTTCTTTTTGCTTCTTCAACCTCTCACAAGTACTCATCTATTGCTCTTATTGAAATCTCAGGGCTTTGTTTTAAAATTGTTTACACACACTCACACACACACACACACACACACACACACACACACACACACACATTTCGAGTTGAGATTTCAGGAGCTTTAACCTCCTACATGAGCATGTCTCTTGGTGTCTTCCCTGTTAATTTAGGCCATGCTGGTGAGACTTCATGGCTTTAGTGTATAGAAGACACACCTGACAATAAATTCCCTGTTCTCTGGTTTTTAAAATCTTTCCCATTGCTTTGTAAACTATGTACTATGCAGCCTACAACAAGACGGCTTCATTGTATTGATTTCCTCTGAAAATGTAAACAAGAATAGATTTAAAAGTTCCAACTGCAATTTTATTCAGTTGTCAATTTTTTATTTGATTATGGATATGCATAAAAGTATGCATATACAGCCAGGCAGTGGTGGCACATGCCTTTAATCCCAGCACTAGGGAGGCAGAGGCAGGTGGATCTCTGTGAGTTCAAGGCCAGCCTGGTCTACAAAGGGAGTCCACATCAATCAAGGCTACACAGGGAAACCCTGTCTCGTAAAAATAAAAAAATAAAAGTATGCAATGTGTAACACAATCTGTAACATCTTTAACAATGTATATTAGGTGTCTGTCCATAAGTTCTATTTTTATAAACACAACTGACTTTTTTAAGTTATAATGACAACTAGTGGACCATATCAAACAAAAATGATCACACTGTAACAAACTTTGGTGAAATATGTCACTCACAATCCTGGCATCATCAGGTGTGCTGCAGTGTGTGAGCACTGATGAGGAGACTGACAAATTCAGAGTATTTTCTCTTCCTTTCATGCTGAGAATCAAGGGCCAAGCTCCACACATGATGACCTTTGGAACTACAGCATCCAAATTTAAAACCTTACTTCCAAACTGTCATCTGTTCCTTAATGCAAAGACCATCAAGCAACAAAAATCATGAAATACATTACTGTCTTTGAGCTGCATAATGACAATTGAGACAGAAGAAAATATTTTCATATTTGTAAAAAATATACTGCGTATTTTAACTGAGATGGTTATATTCTCTGATATATTACAAATAAAAGCACTGACCCTAACCCAACCAGACAGAAGTTAATAAAAGAGTCCAGG
This sequence comes from Acomys minous, assembly GCF_964271855.1. Lineage (NCBI taxonomy): Eukaryota > Metazoa > Chordata > Mammalia > Rodentia > Muridae > Acomys > Acomys minous. Next base: position 49,859,826 of record NC_140489.1, read on the forward strand.
GAAGACTATTTGGCTGTTCTTACGACCCTCACCGCAAGCACCAAGGAAGAATTCGTTCACCAGGGACAGATCCAAAGGGACTCAAATAATTGCCATTTCTGTCGAAAACTGTAAAATAGATTATTTTTTCATGGACTTTTGAGGGAGTATCTGAGTCAGATATCCTTGTATTTATACCTCAAATTTTTCCTACCTCTCCCTCTCTATCTGTCTTTCTGTCTCTGTCTCTGTCTCTGTCTCTGTCTCTCTCGTAGAACAGACATTACTACATAACTGAAAATGAAGGACTTGTGGTTGAGACTCGCCAGTCAAGTATTATTTGAATAATTTTCCTGATAACCTTCCAACAGCTTCGTAAAACCCTCTGCATGCATCCCAAGCTGTAAGAAGAAGCCTTTATGGCAAGTTCTGCCTCTGCTGCAAGTGTGACTTAATACAGTGCCTCAGAGCAGCATTCCACCCTTTTTTATTTTCCCTTCATGCATGGTTATTAAGATTGCCTTTATGATTGAGTTCTTGGCACCTCAGCTCTAAAAAAGATTTAGATAAATTAAAAGAGCTTCCGAGAAAAGCCACAAAAAATGATGAAAGAGTTAGTAGTATTGATTTATGAGGAAAGATTAAAAGAATGACTACTCCTTGGCATGGCATCAAATTAGGCAGTGGTGGCACACTATGACTCTAAATATTTGTAAACAGAGAGAGGAGGAAAAATTCCTTTCATTGGTCCAATGAGGCAGTATGTTATACAGGATGGAGAAGGTTACCATTGGGTATAAATGGACCTCATTCTGGGTTTTCTCTTTAAATCTTTTGGCTATATTTCTCTTAGAAAAGGAACAGTTATCATTTACTGTTTAGAGGTCACTCTGGTTGCACATGCAGGAAAATAAAAATATAATATGATTTTTTATTACATTCTGATGAAAATGGACAATGTTTCTAAGCTTTCTAGGCCTTTGGGGTTCTGTCATGGAAAGGTGGCCTTGGTCACTGAGCTACTATTGAAATATAAAACATTGAACAGCCAGATTCTCATGCCCTAGTGTTTTTACCTATGCAACTGTACCAAATCTCTCTGTTCCAGGCAGTAAAGAGGAACACTCTTTCTTATAGATTGCATTGTCTTCACCTTAGCAGCTATGCACACTACTGGTCTCATGGGCAATCCTAAACAGACACTAAAGTCCTGGTTGAGTATATGATGAACACCAACCAGCTATGTTCAGAAATGCACATCTTTCTTCTAACTCAGAAGGTAAAAGGAGAAAGAATAAAGGATTCAAGCTTTGTTTTTTTCTACAATGTAATTGAACAATTGTTTAAATCTGATCCCATTCAATAGTGTAGAAAACAAACTATAAATTCCTCACAAAGTAACATATATATGTATGTATGTATATGTATGTTGTCTTTAAGTTGACTTAAGCTATTTCTTGAATTTTTTGCATATTATGTTATGAAAATATCATAGCTGGTTTAATTTTTCATTCATTCATTAACTTATTTAAGTTACCTCTTGGTAGGAAATCCTCCACCTCTGCCTAGATCTTCCCTTTCACCATACCTTCCCTTGCTCTGTTCTCAGAGAAGGGAAGACCTCCCATGGGTATCAACCCAACTTGGCATATAAAGTAGTGCTAGACAATGCATTGAAGTTAGTAGAAGGGGATCCAAAGGCAGGCAACAGAGTCACAGACAGCCCCTGCTCCTGCTGTTAGAGGTTCCACATGGGGAGCAAGCTGTACGTCTGTTAGATATGAGAGATGCGCCTAGATCTGTCCCATGGATGCTCTCTGGATGGTGGTTCAGAATCTGTGAGCACTTACGGGTCCGGGTTAGTTGATTTTGTAGGTGTTCTTGTGGTGTGCTTGACCTCTGGCTCTTACAAGCATTTCTCCCCCTCTTCCCATAACATTCCTCACTCTCTGCCTAATGTTTGGTTGTGGGTCTTTGCATCTGTTTTCATCAGCTGCTGGTTGAAGTCACTCAGATGACTGTTATGTTAGCTGCCTGTCTTCAAGTACAGCAGAATATTGATAGTAGTGTCAGTGGTGGGCTCTCTCTCTCTCATGGCATGCAACTCAAGTTGGGCTAGTCATAGATCGGCTTGGTTGAACGTTGTGTGCATGAGGTGGTCCCCCCAACTCTCTCCCATGAAAGCCCAGTACAGGAGGTGACCCCTTCAGGCTCTATATCCACCCTGCTGGGAGTTTCAGCTAGGGTTGCCACCGTAGACTCTCCAGAAGCTCCATTGTCCCAGACATGCCCCTACCTATTTCAGTCTTCTCTTTCTCAGAATTGCACCTCCCAACCTCCTACATTTTCCACACCCAATCTCCATCCCCATTTCCCTCCCCTCTCCCTCCCTTACCCCAGTTTCCTCCCTCAGTGTACTTCAGATGTCTATTTTATTTCCCCTTCTGAGTAATATTTAAGCATCATCCCTCAGGCCCCTCATGTTACTTAGCTTCCTTGGGTCTGTGGCTTGTATTTTATGGCTAATAGCCACTTATAAGGGAGTACATGCCATGAATGTCTTTTTGAGTCTGGCTTACCTAGATGGAGCCATGAAAACATACTTTACCTAAAAAGTCTGAATAATTTCACTTTGACTCTTCTAGGCAACCCATCTCACATTGTTTATATAAGAAAATGAACTTTAAGACCCAGCTTTGAATAGCAGAGTGACATTCTCCTAGAGGTCCAATTCCCATGGTGGCACTTTGTGTGGGACAGATTAGCGTCAATCATGGTTAATTATCTGAATTATCCTTCAGAGGAAGGACCTCATTTGGTTGTCACTCACTAGAAGAACTGCAGTCTAACAAGCAATATAATTCATGATTAGCAAATTAGTATTTCAGTATTGAAGAATTGTGTAGGCTATGTACCTAGCCTTTGGAGATGACTCATACATATTGTAAAAGTAGAATTAATAAAATAAAAAAAGAAACTCTTGATTTATTATTTGAAATAAAGACAAGAAGTCAAACACTTGGAAGTGCCAAGATTCTATTTAAAATTTATCTATGAGCATGTGACTTGGTATAAATGTTCTTTCAATTTTTTCCTTTAACATAGCATTTACTGTGATCATAACTTTGTTTTTTCAGAAATATTTGAACATTTATGTTTATAATCTACACTTAAGAATTGGAAAGCAAATGAAGAAAATGATAGACTTGTATTAGTATTAATATAGATGTAGCTCCCCAGAAATACTCTCTCAATTCTCTCTTGTTCACTCGCTAATCATAAAATATTTTTAAAGAAAGTTGCACATGTTAATAAAGCTTTATTAATTGATTTTGTAATATAAGGAAATTATTAAAGTAAAAATAAAAATTGGCACACACTTCTAGATATAATTACTCTTAAAATGATATTTTCCTGGGAAAAAACACGATAGTTTTCAGTGCCCTTGTTTTCAATACTTTAATATATGTAAAATAAAATAATACATATTGTTAAAACCAATAAGAAAAATTCCATTTTGTACACAATAACAATAAGCAAAGTGTCCAACCTGTAATACATCACAAAGTAGAAGAAAAAATGTTTCATTGTTGAAGACTATTGAAAGACCTAAACATTTATTAGTTTTGCTTCATAAAATTTTAATTAAAGTAGTCACGTACTAATTTAGAAAAAGGCAAAGTACAAATGATTGAAAAATATCGGTAAGGTATGATGAAATTAAGAGTAAATGTAATAGTTACAAAGATAAATGGATAAAAAGAATTACAATTGACAATGCATAATCCCAAATTTTCAGTTTGTGTAGTACTGCTTAGTGGAACAGATTTATATATTTCCTACTGAACACTGTATAAGAAATAACTGATCAATTGAAAGTGGAAAGTGGAGTCTGTTAACACACACAACACACACACATATATGATATTTTCCTAATGATCTGACATTTTTAAAAATATTTTTTATTAATTTGTTCATATTACATCTTGATTGTTAGCCCTTCCCCTGTTTCCTCCCATTCTTCCCTCCCTCCCACTTCCCCCCTTCTCCCCTCCCCTATGTCTGTGATTGAGGGAGACCTCCTCCCCCTACCTATGCTCTAAGATTATCGAGTCTCTTCTTGGTAACTTTCTATCCTTCCTCTGAGTGCCGCCAGGCCTCCCCATCCAGGGGACATGGTCAGAAAAGGGGCACCAGAGTTCGTGTGAGAGTCAGATCTCACTCTCCACTCAACAGTGGAGAATATCATGTTCGCTGGCTAGGTCTTGGTAGGGGTTCGAAGTTTACTGCCTATTTCTCCTTTGCTGGTGCCTTAGTTTGAGGAGGACCCCAGGACCCAGATCTGCCTGTCATAAAGTTCTTCTTGTAAGTTTCCAGGACCCTGTGGGTCCTACTATTTCCCCATTCTTCCGTGCTACTCTCGCCTAAAGTCTCGACAGCCTACAGACTGGGAAAAGATCTTCACCAACCCTTCATCTGACAAAGGTTTAATATCCAAAATACATAAAGAACTCAAGAAACAAAACACCACAAAACCAAACAACCCAATTGAGAAATGGGGCTTGGAACTTAACAGAGAATTCTCAACAGAGGAATATCAAATGGCTGAGAAACACTTAAAGAAATGCTCATCCTCATTAGTCATCAGAGAAGTGCAAACCAAAACAACACTGAGATTCCACCTTACACCCATCAGAATGGCTAAGATCAAAAACTCAAATGCCACCACATGTTGGCGAGGATGTGGAGAGAGAGGAACACTCCTTCATTGCTGGTGGGAATGCAAACTAGTACAACCACTTTGGAAAGCTATCTGGCGTTTTCTCAGAAAAATGGGAATAGGGCTTCCTCAAGACCCAGCTATCTCACTCCTTGGAATATACCCAGAAAATGCCCTAACACACAACAGGGACATATGCTCAACCATGTTCCTAGTTGCTTTATACATAATAGCCAGAACATGGAAACAGCCTAAGTGTCCCTCAGTAGAAGAATGGACTAAGAAACTGTGGTACATTTACACTATGGAGTACTACTCAGCTATTAAAAACAAGGAATTCCCGAAATTTGTGGACAAACGGATTGACCTAGAAATTATCATAATGAGTGAGTCCACCCCAGAAGCAAAAAGAGACAAATGGTATATACTCACTTATATCAAAACACTAGTCCAAGGGATACGTCCCATGAAAAGCTTTACTTACCAAGAAAGTGGGTCAGAGGAGAGGACATCCTATTGAGACTTTAGGCGAGATTTGACGTTTATTATTTTAAAAGTCTGATTATTTATAACATTGAGGTACCCAGAGAAGGAAACTTTCCTTTTAGGAAAGGTAAAACCTATAGAAGTATTTCAAAATCCTTGGAGATGCCAATCTTCTCTTCTTGAGTTCCATGCCTCTCTGCTTTCCTTGTTGAAGTATGAGCTCTAAGGAAAACCCCTAACTTCTACTGGCCTAGTTCCCCACTAGCATCAGGACTCTCTCTGTCTCATGAGTGCTGGCACCGAAGACACGCCTGCCTGGCTGTTGTACTGATTCAGAGTATCCTAACTCCCATCCTCTTTCTTGCACAGCAAGTTCTTTATACACAAACCATATCTGCATAATAAAATGAATCATCTTGAGGTGTGCACGTGCGCCAAGGGGAAAGGAAGAATGTTGTGCAGGAAGAGTTTTCACCTAGTCACTAGGATCTTCCACAGACAGGATTTTCTTTTTATTTTCTTTCCTTCTCTTTATTTTTTGTTTGCTTATTTTTGTTTTAGTCTATCAAGAGAATATTCAATCCCCCTCAGCCTTTGAAGCCCAGCTCCTGGGATTCTATTAACAGTCATACTACTTTTCTGAAAGTTGGCCTTCACCGAAGCTTACCGACTCTGCCGCGTGAACTGATACATATACTTGGAGAATAAGGTGTCCTTGTGGTGTAAGGTGAAGACCACAAAGCCTTGGTTTTGAGAATTGAAGAATCAGTGTTTAACAGTAAATATTTTCCTTTATATACATTGTTTCTTTAGAATTTAAAATGCTGGACAATGTAAAGGAAGTCAAAGCAGGACTCAACAGAGCTGAATCCACAGATGAATAAGCCCTGAAACTACATAGTGAGATTTTGAAGTGCATTGCTATTACTTCTCTTTCACTATGTTGTGTTCAAGTGAGGTCTTTTTTTTTTAATGAATTTATTCAGATTGCATCTCTAGTGTTATTCTATCCCTTGTATCCTCCCATTCCTCCCTCCCTCCCATTTGCACCCTATTCTGCTCCCCTATGTCTGTGACCAAGGAGGACCTCTTTCCCCACTATATAGTCACAGGCTATCAAGTCTCATCTTGGTAGCCTACTTATTCTTTCTTTTAGTGCCAGCAGGCCTCCCCACCATGGGGAAATGGTCAAATATGGGGCACCAGAGTTCATGTCCGTTTCAACTCCCACTCTCCACTCAACTGTGGAGAATGTCTTGTCCATTGGCTAGATCTGAGAAGGGGTTCGATGTTTTCTGCAATTATTGTCCTTGGATGGTGCAGTAGTTTGCGCAGAAACTCTGGGCCAGATCTGCCCATCATGATGTTCTTCTTATAGGTTTCTAGGACCCTCTGGATCCTTCTGTATCCCCATTCTCCCATACATCTTTCACCTAAAGTCTCGATACGGTGTCCTCACAATTATCCCAATCTCCTGGTAAGTGAAGATTTTCATGTGACATGCTTCTTGGGCTAGTGTCCAATTATAAGTGAGTATATATCATGTGAGTCTTTCTGCTACTGAGCTAACTCATTCCGTATGATCACTTCTAGTTCCATCCATTTGTCCACAAATTTCGGGATTTCCTTTTTTTGTTTGTTTGTTGTTTTGGGTTGTTGTTGTTGTTGTTTTTATAGCTGAGTAGTATTCCATAGTATAAATGTACCACAGTTTCTTTATCCTTTCTTCGACTGAGGGACATTTAAGTTGTTTCCAGGTTCTGGCTATTATGAATAAGGCTGCTATGAACATGGTTGAGCATATGTCTTTGTTGTGTGGTGGAGCATCTTCTGGGTATATTCCAAGCAGTTAAATAGTTGGGTCTTGAGGAAGGCCTATTCACAGTTTTCTGAGATAGCGCCAGATAGATTTCCAAAGTTCTTGTACAAGTTTGCATTCCCACCAGCAATGAAGGAGTACCTTCCACATTCATCCTTAATAGAGTAATAGTGGAATCTCATTATTTTTAAAGGATGAGTCAAATATGTCTCACAATTTATGTTTTAATCAATTCATGGACACTGAAAATGTTTCCACATCTATGCTGTTTTGAGGAATGCTGTCATCAAAATTTGTATCTAAATACTTCTGTAAGATGTTAACTTTATTTCTTGTGTTGACAACCTAAATAAATATGTTTGGATTATATAATACACTTACAGTATTTAAAAAATTCTCCATATTGTGTGCCAATGTAAATTTACACCAACTGTGTACCAAATGATTCTTTTCTCCAGACTATTGCCAATGCTTATTATATTTAACATTTTATAATAGCCACACTTACCAACACAAGGTCATCTCTACTTAACCTTAAATAGTTTCGTTGAGATTAGAGATGTTGAACACATTTTTATACACTTATTGTCAATGAATTTTTTCCTTATTAGCAAAGATTATATTAGCTCTTTGCTAAGGGTTTGAGTTCTTTGGGTGTTTAGATTTGTAATATATATGTATTAGATACCCACTACCAGGTCTACAGCATGTGTATATGTGTGTGCCTACATGTGTGTGTACGTATACAGGTATGTATGTATGTATGTATGTCCACTATGAGAGCTATGGCATGCATGCATGTATATCCTCTGAATCTGTGGGCAGCCCTTTGAGTGGGTTATTGTTTTCTTTTCCACAAAGAAACTTTTTCATTTAACTTTATGTTGATTATTTGTTTTTGTTTTCATTAGCTGGACTTTGATTCAGTATCAAAAATGGTTGCTAAAACAAATGTTGAGAAACTGGTTGTCTGTGTTTAGTATCTGATAATTTACATTTTTAAGTCTTTGTTTAGGATGTTACTCTATGTTGAATATTGTTTTTCTATTATTTCTATGGAAACTGTCATTGGAATTTTGAAAGCCATTACATACAATCTGCATATTTCACTTGTCCATAAGGACAATATAACAATGATAATTTTGATAAATGAATATTGCATAACTTTCCACTTATTTGTCACTTCTTTGGTTTTATTTATCATCTATTTATTTATCTGGTCCTACAGTTTTCATAACACAACTTTGTTACTTGTTAGTAGCTATTAAGAGTTATTTTATTCATTATGATTATGTCACACATTCATGATTTTCTTGATTTCACTACAAACAAGTTACTGGTATAAAGATGTAAAACTGATGACCACGTACCTATCTTTTACCCTGCAACGGTACTGTTTATTTCTTCTTTGTACCATCCGAAGGTACCTTTATCATTTTTCAGTTTATCATCATTCATTTTGTGAGTTTATCATCATATATTTCCTTTTTACTTTACAGTTTCAGCACTCTTTATTAGTTTTCTTTACTCTTGCTATTGCTTTGAATTTGAGGCTGAACTGAGAAGATACAAATTAATATTCTTACATTGTACTTAAACTTAAAGATTTTTCAACTTTTGCCGACTGTTCTAAGATATGTGTGTGCTTTCTGTAAATTTCCTGTGTTATGAAGGGAATTCCCTTTCATGTTACAATAAATGTATCTGTTTGGCCTAGGAAGCCAAAAACTTTCGCAGAGACTGAAATGTAATTTAAAGCAGCACTACAATAGGCAGAATCTAAACTGCTACAAACCTAACAAATAACTAAAATGAACTACTCTAATATTCATAATCAACATATATCCCAAGCACTTACTTATCTTCCTCAGGACACTTATCTCCTTCAACTCTCTGTCAACTGTTCTCTACTGTCAACTGTCAACTTCACACTCTGCCCCCTCTCCAGGAAGTCCTGCCTTCCACTTCCTGGCCTTCTGCCCAGCTGATTGGTTAAACAGCCCTTTATGGAAAGTTGTTACAGCCACTCAAGACATTCCTCCACACTTTCATCTTAATTTGTAAAGAGATTTTAACAATAAAAAGCAGTTGATTCTTGTCAAAATGTTTCTACACACACACACACACACACACACACACACACACACACACACACATACAGATAGATAGATGATAGTATTTTTTTTTATTTCTCTCATTCATGTCATAGACCACACTGCTTTGCATAAACCAGCCTTCCACCACAAGATGAGTCCTTGTTTTAATGTGCTGTGAAATTTGGTTTGCTAGTGTGTTGGGGAGAATGTGAGTATCTTTGTTTATCTGGGCATTGGTGTCTGGATTTCCTCTTCTCTGCTATGGTTAGCTTTGCATCTGAGTGATGCTGGTCTGAAACATTGAGTTTGGAAATGTCCCTACTTCTTTATGTGTTAGAAGAGTTTAATAAGTATTGGAATTAATATTAGAATTAAGTTATTAGCACATCTGGCCCTTGATTTGTCTCTCTTGGAAGGTATTTACTATGTGAATGTCTTCATTTGCCCTTGTTTTGCTTAGATTTTTCTATTTATGCTTTTAGAAAGACAATAGATTGAATTAGGACTCATGGTAAATGAATCATTTTAACTTAAATAGCCTTCAGATTTTTCCTTCAAATATACATATTATGTAAGGTACTGATAATTAGTACCTCACTCTATGAATCCTGAGGTATAGTTAAACCAAATGACATCAAGAATTTTGCTACATCAATAAACATTTCCCAAAGAATACTTGACATACTCAACACAACAAAAACAAAAAAATTCCTAGATAAAAGTTTTTAAAACATATGGAATAGCTACTTTTCCTAAAAATTCTCATTTAATTGAAAAGAAAATTTATAAATATTATGATTTTTCTGGCACTGTCCTTATAATAGGGGTAATATTAAACATAGTAATTGTATTGTACATTTCATAAACATTATTTCACATAATACCTCCTCAAAGTTGTAAGAAGTTATAAGCTAATATTTCCTGTAGTGCCTTTTTATTATATATCATTGAATTTTATATATGTAGATGCGTAGCTCTATACTTTCATCTGTGTAGTTCATATATATTTAAAGCCTATCATGAGTGGCTGAAGACATCAAAAGACTTTACTAATTATTTGTATCTTCAAGTGCTTTGAATGTTTTTCCAGACATTATGAAATGATCTATGAAACTGTGTCTATTCTAACTCAGTTAGCAATTCATAATAATTAAAAGGATGATTATCTTATTTTCTAGGTATCGACATGAGACCTATTAAAGAATGACATGATCAATCTAGGGTTGTTTTTCCCAGTAATGTAGATCAGATAACAGATGTGCACAATATTCATTGCAAGCTGTCTGAAGAGTCCAAGAGGATGATTTTTTTAGACCTTCTATTACATCCAAGAAATTCTTACTAGGAATTCACAAAGGAAAGAGGCAATTTTAAAGACAATGAATCATTGCCCTTGAATTTATAGTTTGCTGAGTAAGAATAAAGCCATAAATGAAGTGAAGGATATTTATTATTTCTGTCAATTCAGTACCTGTCATGAAAATGAAACAAATATTTGGTCCTATGAAAGTAAACCACACACACAGGAGACCACTTTTCTTTGCAAACACTTAGAAATCTCTTGGCTTCTGTTGAGCCTTCTCTTGAATAAATTATACTCTCTGTATCAATTCACATAAACTACTTATGAATGTTGAAGCCACTGAAATGGAAAATCACTAAAACAATAGTATTATGTGTCAATACCTGCTTCAAAGACATACTCTTTCAGTGGGATTTCAAACTTGACAATTTATTTAAAAATTAACTATTCCTATTGTCATCTCTATGGTTACATATAAGCAAAATGTCCCATAAATGGTCAATTCATTTTGATAATATAATTTTTGTACATTTTGAATTTAACTTATGACATACATCTTTAAATTTGTAATGTAGCATAATTAAAATAATCCCTCAATATCATTGATCCTTTTCATAATTTAAGCTATTTTCTTCTCATTTTCAAATTCCTGTGTACACTCAGTATAACTGGTAGAACCAAATTATACAAACCTTGATTTTTCATGGAGCCAAGAAATGCATTAATGATGTATGAAAGGCCAATGAAAAACGGGATTATGGTTCATCATACAGAGACAAGTAGATAATTGTTGCTTTTAAAAGGTAGATTCTCTAACAAAATAACAAAAATAGATTCAGAATGTATCAGAATTTGAGTCAGATTTTTCTTTTATTTAAATTTTAAATTATTATAATTTATTCAAATTACATCCTGAATGTTATCACCTCACTTGTACTTGTATCTTCCTATTCCCACCTTCTCTCCCACTTTCTCCCTATTCCCCCCCACCCACCCAGGTCTCTGACATAAGGAGACCTCCTTCCCCACCATGTGACCACAGCCTATGAGGTATTATTTGGATAGCCTGCTTCCCCTTCCTCTGTGTGCCACTATGGTGTCCCTGATTGGAGTTTGATTCTAAGCAAATGTACGGATGTATCACTGCACACAAGGTCAAAAATATGCTTTTATAAGTTTCAAAAGTTAAAATACCCTTTCCAAAATCATGTGTAAGACTGGTCTGGTTTTGTGAAACTGATATGTGTAAAATAGCACTAAGCAAAATATGGGCAGAGTGATTAGAATCCAAGTTCAGGACATGTCAAGTGCCAGTTTTTATGCACTTAGGTTATGAGGAATATCGTGATAACACATAACATTAGTTGTTTCTTCTATGTCGAAAATGCTGGAATCTCATTAATCATTACGTCAGTTGTGTGAGATCTAGCATTCTCTCTTTAAACCTCAAAGTTATTTTGATTCAAGATGATTATAGGAATGTTCAACATTACTGCTTGATTTTGATTAGCAGGTAAAAAGATACCCAAAAACTCATTCCCCACCACTCAATGAGGGTATTCTTAGATGTCGTGTATGTCAGCATTGCTTATAGCCTACTGGGAAATCTTTGTTTTCGTGAAAACAATTGGCCGCAAAATAGACTTTAAAATTCATTCTTTTTTAAAAAGCCATTCTTTTATGCTCTTCATTTAAAAATATTTGTAACAGATTAATAATCTGTTATTTGGTGTGGTTACTTAGTTATTTGTCTAATTTTATCTTAATGGAATTAAGATAGAAAACACTGTTCTCAGATTTACCAAAAGGCTGGATGGGCATGAGCATTTCATCAACAGAGCTAAGTTTCTAAAATTTCCCAGTTAGATAGGGAAACTCATATTGAATTATGCTGTTTTTAATAGTTTTTAATACCTATATCTAGAGTTTAATATTATGTGGCTATAGCAAATAAAGCAAGAGAATCCCAAATTTTACAGTTGTATCTAAGATACCTTTGAATAAAACAGTGATATTGGAGGAAAAATAACCATGTTAAACATATATTTTTGGTAAAAATATCTTAGTGAAATGAATTTTCTAGCTACATCTCTCATTAAATCCTATAGTCTTTTAATGACATAGTAACTATATAACCTTTGCCAAAATGATTAACCTTTAATAATACCTTGTTAAAAGGTCAGTATATTTTTTAAAGTCACCTTAGGGATCACTGACACAGTTAATTTGAGTTGCTTCTTAACAATAAAGACTGTATTGATGAATCCTAGTCATATGGTCACTCATGGAAGGCAATTAGTACAACTTTCTTCACTCCACAAAATTTCAAAATGTAAAAAGGTAAGGGAGAATGAAACAAGAACATTTACACTGTGAGAAGTTGCTGTCGTGATGTGAGCTGTGATGCGACGGAGCGATGTGGGTCTCCCCATAATGTGAGTGCCCTAGTGTAAGAGGAGTCCATCAACAGTGACTCTGACTTTGAAGAGAGAAGCATAGCAACTACCTAACTGTGTCTACTTGGTAAAGTGAAAGCCAAGGACATGTAATTTACTCTTGTTTCTTTTCCTGCCTTTCATGATGTCATTGTTTCTCTTTGGCAGAGTGCCAGATGGACCAATGATTTTCGAAGTCCAGCTTTTAAGAATAAATGTGTGAGAGGAAAAGAAGGAACTTGAAAAGACTAATGGTCATCTTGTATCCTAGGGAAATAAACATAAAATTCTGACAGTATCAGTTATTTACTTTCATTCTTCAGTACTTCAGAATCTGCCATTAGTAACAGGTGCTCTCTCTCTCTCTTTCTCCCTCTCTCTCTCTCTCTCTCTCTCTCTCTCTCTCTCTCTCTCTCTCTCTCTCTCTTTGTGTGTGTGTATGTGTGTGCCTGTGTGTGTGCATGCATGCAGGCACACAGTATGCATGTTTGTGGGTGCCAGATGTCAGGATCAAGTATCATCCTAGGGGGCTTATGTTTCTGCCTCTCCAGCTCCAGAATTTCAAGTATGTGCAACCATAGCTGGCCTTTTCTTTTCTTTTCTTTTCTTTTCTTTTTTACACAATTTATCATGATCAAACACAGGGGCTCATTTTTCTTGTAAGGCAAGTATTTTATAAACAGAGCCACATCTACATCCCTAGATTAGAAATAATAAAACAAAACAAAATTCAAATATAATTACAGTCCAATGCATCACTTAAAATTCAACTTCATAATCAGATGCCCTCAAGTATCTTACATTTAATGCAGTTGTGTTTCTTAAAACTAATTTTTTTAAATCTTAAATCCATGTTTATGTGGTCCATATTTACTTGTCTCTGATGGTCTATAAAAGCCTCCCCCTTTTGACTTCTCAAGCTGCTTCTCCTCCTCCTCCTTCTCCTCCTTCTCCTCTTCCTCCTCCACCTCCTCCTCCTCTCCCTATGCCTCCTTCTCCTCTTATTTCATGTACTTATAGAAGAATCCAGGTACTTGTCCTCTTAATAGTCCCTGCTCTGGCTTTTGTTAATTACAATGCTGAGGTTTTCAGCAGATTTCTCTCTCCTCTTTTCTCCATCCTCTCTCCTCTATACTTTATTCCTTTTTCTCTAAGTTTTCTCCTCTCCTTTTTATTCTCTGTCATCTATGCAAATATTTAATCAGGAAGAGATTTTGGTCCAAGTTTTGCTGAGGATGTCTCACATTGGATACCACCTACCAAGGATGTCCAGATGTCAGGAGAGAGATGACATCTGTTTGGGGCTTGACTTTTACAAGTAATATTGTCTGTACCATTACTCTCCAAAGGAGGGGTTTTTGGAAGCAGAGACATTCTCAGACCTCAGATTGTGCTACCTTTGTGATGGGTATACTTTAGTAGGAGTCTTATCTGAGAACTGGGTTATCATAATGCTGTTTGTTGAAACTCATTTCTAAGTTGGTAGCACACCTGTTAGTGAACATGTCTTTAATGCAAATATTTATATATTTGGATGAGTTTTTCCACAAAACACATAGCAATCATTTTTTCAACACTTATAGAGGCAGTAAGCAGAAGGAGATTTTTTTTTTTTTTTTTTTTTTTTTTTTTTTTTTTTTAGTTTTTCAAGACAGGGTTTTGCTGTGTAACCCTGGCTTTCCAGGACTCACTTCGTAGACCAGGCTGGCTTTGAATTCACAGCAGTCCACCTGACTCTGCCTCCCAAGTGCTGGGATTAAAGGTGTATGCCACCATTGCCCAGCTGCATTCTTCTTTTAACCTAAGGTGAATTAAGCAACAAATATCTTCACTTAAATATACCTGTTCAAAATCATGTTCAAATACACTTTAATGATATGTTGCTTTAGTCAAAGTTTAATTCTTGAGTGTCACAATATTTCGAAGCTGGTGGCTATTGTAATGGTATCAAAGCTGTTAAAAACTAGTCATGTTTTGTTATTTTCTATAACTAAGACTATACTTAATATATAGTCTATCTACTATTATTTTAACATGATTGTATATTTAAAAATGAGTGAACATTAAAGAAGCATTTTCTTAAGGCCTTTCCTGACTGGAAAGTGTTCCTTTAGGTAGCTAAGTATACTAAGACTGTCATAAAAAGAATTCTGTTTCTATTACCATAAAAATTAAGCCAAATTTACTTCTGCCAGCTATTTCATCAGAGACCCCCCACCACAACTCAGATAGCATGACCTCCACCCAAGGCATAGTGGAAAGGAGTTATTAGTTTTGTCTTTTGTAATTGCATTTCCATAAGATGGTGAAACATACCAAATACCTTCTTCCCCATGTGAAAAGGTTCTTGAAGTTGTTAGAACAGCCTTCTGTCAGTAAGAAAATGCTTATTCTGAACTTCTTTCCTTCTTTCATCTCCAGCATTGCTGCTGGGGAAAACACAGATATGTGCATTCTTTTTTTCTTTGAAAAGAAAACCAGTATAAATTTATTGTTCTTGTGTTTCTTAACAACTGCACCCATTTCTCTGACTAAAGTCACTGCTTTGTTCTGATACTCAATCTATTTTAAAAATAAACTTTAAACGATATTTAAAACATAATAAGGACTCTCAATTTATTCTCTTATCTTAGAATTACTACTCAATCTACTTCATTCAGTCTTATTTTCTTCCTAAAATCTTATCCCTGTCTTTTTTTCCAGAATCTATCTCAATTCTGATTTTACATGATATTTTTCTTTTTCAATGCTATAAAAACATAAATTTATCCCATATACTCTATATCATTACATATCCTCCATGATATACTGCCCAGGAGTTCAACCTTTCAGAAACTCTTTAATATTCCATCTATTGCATCTATGCTGGCTTCACTAAAAACATCTGGACCACTTTACTCTTCTTCGTGTACCTCCAATGACCTATAAAATTCCCATGTCTAATTTCCACAGTATTGGTGATTCCAAATGTTTGTCACCAATTACAACTCCCATATCCTGCTTTGTTTTACAAGCATATTATACGTGGATGTTGAAATTTGATCACACAATCTTCCTACACTGTCCTTTCTTTAGTTTTCTCTAGTATACTGTTGGGGACACAAACTTGTGAATTTTTCAAACGTATACTTTGCCTTCATCTTGTCTGTGTGATTCATAATCAGTTTTTTACCATTCTGTATGCCTCTTTCTTCTCAGATCACAGTAAAATACCTTGTTTTAAAAATTCTACAATCCAAAAAGGCATCTAAATATCTGTTACATTGGTCATTCTTTGTATTCTCAGTCACAGGTTTTATATCTTATTGTCTAATTAAGAGCCATCCTTACCTACACTGAAGTCATCAGCCACTTGGATGATGTTGATGTTGTATTATCTCCTGATGTCATTCTCCACAACTAGGCTCATAATGGCTTTAAAAAAATGAACCTCCAACTGTGTCTTGCTAACAAAAAAGAAGTGTTCTCTTAATTTCTAATATTTTTGCTGTATTGCAGAGAACTGTTTAAGGACTATGCTGTCCATGGCTCTCACCATTCCTTTCTTTACACACTGCAGCATCACTCACAGTTGTGACTGCAACGCTGCCACCATACCCTCATATTGATGTGCGTGCATGACTGTCTGGGCAATGTGTACTTTTACCAGGGTTACCTTTCCATTTTCCAATAACCACATCTCTTCCACCTTCTCATGGATCATACTCAGCTTCTCATGAATCCCAGGGCACATTAAATCTCTACATTCAATATTTCACTATCTACTTTCTTGCTGTCTCACAATTCCCTGATTTTGCCATTTATCTCCCAAAAATATTTATAGTCTTCATCAATTATAAGCTTTGTGAACTCAGAAAGTATTTCATTCTTGATCATCATCAAACTCCCAGCACTCAGAACTCTATCAGGCATAATAAATGCTACTCAATATTTATTGTATAAGTTGGCCAAATAAAATAGGTATCATTAGAGAATCATTTCATAAAAGACCATGCACTCTATTTGTATTTTCACACTTAAAAATTATTCAATCTTTGCAAGAACTTTTTGAGCAAGATAGACTGTTTTAGAGATGAGAGAACCGACACTGTTGAGTTGCCTAAGGTAAGAAAGCACTAGAATTAAAATTTCAGTTAGAGTCACTATATAGAGAATAAGAGACTGTGGAATGCTCAGCTCTAAATGGGACATCTGCATCATACCCCTTCAACCCAAGCCTCAAGGATCATTATAGTAGAGTAGCCAAAAAAGATAGTAAGAACCAGAGGTAGTGATTGACTATAGAAAACACCATTTTCCAGCCAAAACACAGCAATTTGACACAGAAACTCACAGTGGTTGTGACTGCATGTATGCTCATGACTGTATAAGATTAAGCTAGTCAAAATTCTAATATGAATGGGGAGAGTGTCATGAAGCACCACCCTTAACTGCGCATCTCTTGGCACTTGGTGGCCAGTCTAGAAAGTCAGCGATATGGTCCCTGAGAAGGGACCCATGCACAGCCAGCCAGCACTGAGTAAACATTGTTAGTGAAGCAAGCAAACCACATTAATCTTGGAAGAAACAGTGTTGAGGGGATAGGAGAGAATGAGATTCTAATTTGATCAGAACATGCTAGATGCATTATGAAATTCTTAAACAATATTCTTAAATGATGTTAGAAAATTAGAAAAACACTTAGTTCAGGCTTTCTCCCACAGATCCACATTGGCTAAAATTTTGAAGCATGAAAAGTTCAATATTTGCATAAATGACTCCATTAGACAATCAATCAAGAATAATAGTTAACATTTAATGAATATTTTCTTGGTCATTTTCTAGTTGTCTTATAACTAATATGAAATTGGCCATTTGAACCAGACCACATTTGACTCAACTCACTTACACATTGTTCTCAAACACATTTGGCTTGTAATGGAAAGGAAGAAGCCAACATGTACTATACTTCTATAGAATATAAAATATCTAGTGTTCAGCTGAGCTAATTTATGGCCATTCTTTGGGCCTCATTGAAATTCTTCCACAGTATTACAGTTGAAGATGCTTCATACTGTGGGACTGTCAGTTCTCTGTGGTTTTATTGTTTAATCAGTAGCTTGATGTGGGACTGAGAAGAGTAAGGGTGAGAAGATGGGGTCCATGACAACTCTGGATTTAGAGAGACATTGTGTAGTTTAGCGCTGTCTTCTAGAAGTGCCAGGAAAAAAAAAAGAGGAATCCAAGTAGAACCCAACCTTTGTAATTAAGTTTCTTGGTTTTCTTGATACTTAACTTGTTATTAATTTAAAAACTGCTGTTGGGAATGATATTCATTGCAATGAAGAATATTGGAAAAGTACATCATCTCTCATTTCATTATAAAGCAAGCTTATAGTTCTTACCTCTCATGTTGTAGCATGTGTAAGACATATATTTTAATAGACAGTTTTATTTGAGGGGCAGTTTGAGTACTGTTTTTGTTTCCTGTTGGAGGATTTCCAGATGGGGTGAAAACCAAAGAGAACAGTCTGTTGAATATTTAGTATTCAGAACTGGAGAACTACTCTTGGCATCTGCTTTTTGCCAAGTCTCAGCTGAAAATAATAGGAGTTTTCTTTTCCCTTTGTTTATTTTCACTCTCCTTAAAAGAAGTCATATTTGTTAGAGACAGAAATGTGGAAAAATAAATGTTATTGTTTATTTTTGATTTCCATTCATAAAACTCCAGACTGAATTTTCAGAACAAACAGGACAAGAAATTTCTAGTTTATGTTTTTCTCTCTTAAAAGATTTTTATTAAGCTCTGAAAAATTATTACAATTCCACTGATATTGTATATCACACACAGATGCTCTAGAGTTATATGTTAAGATTGTACTCTCTATTAATGTAATAAAAAGTCCAATTTTACTATCTAAATGGTTGTTGAGGAGTGGATTTTTAACTAATTATTATTGGTGGAGACAGTACAGTTTTCTAGCTGCCATCTGCCTTAAACAGAATCTCTCAGATAGAAGAAAGCCCTAGATGCATTCACTTAATCCTAAAACTATTGCACCAGATGGAAAATTACATGAAAGGAAAAATATTGAAATTTTATTTTAATTAAAAATATATTTTTCAAAAGTACATGGAAAAATAAGAGAAGAGAAATGAAGCCCTTTTATAAAGATTAGCAAGTAATAATTATATTCACTGTAAGAAATAATCTGTGTTTAAGTAGATCTTGATTTTAAGGATCCAAATGACCAGATTATTCAAAAGTGATAAGCCATCATTAATATTTTCTGTAGTTTCCTCTTCAAAATATGCTCAAAGACCACATGATATTTGCCACTTGGCATTATCATCCATCTCTCATGTCTCTACCACAGTAAATGGCTTTGACAATAACAGGTGGAGGGGCTCATATTCTTTAATCATCTTTGTGGGGTGGCAACTAGTGTTTATGGGAAGAATAAACGAGATTGACAAATGGCTTTGGTTTGGCCAGCAAAACATTACATCAAATGTGTTTGTTTTTGTATTATCAAGGGAGGCTCCTCTCACAAAAGACCATCAGTCAGCTCCACCCAGGGCAATCTTAAACAATAGGATGAGAGGCAAAACATTTGTCCTGACAAGAAGGCATTGTGAAAAATTCTTGGCTTTGCACATGAGAACGCTAAAAATGCTACCCTCTTTATGAAATCAAGAAGTCACTTACCCAACAGAAGAAATGTCTTTGATCACTGCCAAGGATAAAGAAGGCAGAAGGAAATTGTGAAGGAAATGAGAGGAACAATTGGAGTTCAGCGTGATTGTGTGGTAAACAATGACGAGCTGTTTGCACTCAAAAGGGGCGGCACTGACAGCTCAGTTAATTCTAGATGTGTGGAGGTGGATGCTTCTGATGTCTCTGAGAATCAGAATAAACGAATCAGCTGTAAAGTGGTGAGCCCCACTGTTAAATTGAATTGTGAATTGCTCTTATTTTTATGTAGATACATATAGCTTTTTTATTATGAAGTATTACATCCTGCCTTACCTAATTTCTTTTTAATGCATTTCTAAATACATATGGACCATATAATTGTGTAATTTATAAATATGAAAGAAAAGCAACAAAGACATAAAGTCCCCAGGAAAGCTTTAACATATCAATTAACAAAGCAATAGGAAATTTAAATAAGTGTTAAACTTTTTTTTTAAAGGGAGAAACAACTTTCTTGTGTTGTTTTAGATAATGAACATAAATGGCATCTTTGTTCCTTTGGGTCTGGCTGCTTTGTTAGATAAATTATTTTCACTCTGTGCCAGTTAATTATGCTATATTAGCTCAAGATAAATCTCAAAAGAAACCATCACAAAAGCCACTGGGAGTGAAATGACAAAAGGAATGAGAGAAAGGGAGCAGAGATGTCTCCATGTGGCTGATAAGGGAACATTTAGTAATGCCGGAGCAAGGAGCACAGCCAAACTTAGCTACACTGTAGGAGTATTCAGCTCGTCACAGAATAACCACATCTCATGACTGCTCTGGCCTCAGTCACGTTGCCTTTCCAATAGACCGCAATCTTTAAGATCTACTTATCTGTACCTAAAGGACCGGGCCACCTTTTGCCAAAAGAATTATCAAAAAGTAGGTTATTGTAGAGTCGCCACATATTTCATTATCCTTTCCAATGTCTTTAGCATCTTGTGCTCTGAGGTCTTGCTTGAGTATATAAGTGTGACTCCCTGGGGCTCTGTGCTGTTTATAAGAGCTGCTTCCCCACCTCATGGCTACACCTCTTGAATTAAAGTTCTCCAAAGCAAAGCATCTTTTCACACTTCTACTTTTATTCGGTCAACTGGATGTGGTTTCCACTAATTTACGGTAAGCACTTTTCCTTTTCCTTCCATGGCAGAACTCTAGTCTTCCTAGATACTTTTTGGTCAATAGAAATACAAAATATTTCTGTCTCTATGATATCTTCCTCTTATGCAATCCCAGCCCAGACACTTTGAAGCTGCTGTTTATCTCGTTGAAAAGATCACTGTGGATTCAGGACCCGGACATGTATCATCTCTCAAAATATCTTCATCCTGTTATCTGTGTTCAAAACTGGAGGTTCACCTGGGGCACACGCCTGCATTTCACCACAGTTACATGTGCACTTGAGGGCACCGTTCTCTCCTTCTAACGGAGTCCACCTTAGAAAATATAAAGCTACACTCCCCACTTCCCCCTGGCCAAATGCAACCTCAACCTCTTCCTCATAGTTGCGAAAAGGGTAATTAGAAACAAATGCACTTTTCTTAGTCTGCATTATCCAAAGTGAAGAAGGAAGCAGTATAAAGCCTTGGACTACAGAGTAGGGATTGTAAACCAAAGTTGCACCCTCAGCCTTATCATTCATTGACTTGATCCTCTCTTCTTCCATCTGCATAGTTGAAAAAAGAAAGTCTATCTCATATCACAATTAATTATGGTTATTCACATAGTGCATTTTTCCTATGCGAGAAGTGACTTTTCTCTAATTGTAAGTAATATAAACATTGGCACTCCTGTGTAGGAACACACCACCCCAGCTTATGAAATTCTTATTAAGCCAGGTCCAACTCCTGGTCATCCAATCTCCTTCTGAGCTTTGCTGCTGTTATTTCCACTTTAGTACTCTCTATCACTCTTGGTCTCTGTTCTCTGTTTCTCTCTGTCTTTCTTTGTCTCTCTCTGTTTCTCTGTCTCTCTCTGTTTCTCTGTCTCTCTCTGTCTCTGTCTCTGTCTCTCTCTCTCTCTCTCTCTCTCTCTGTCTCTCTGTCTCTCTCTCTCTCTCTCTCTTTCTCTCTCCCACCCCTCCAATAGCAGCTCAAAGAAAGACATGGGCAACTGCAGAGAGTGTAGTCTACTTTTTCTAAGTAATATTATCCATATATTGGTTTTAAAATAATCAAAGGTTATAGAGATCATTTTTAAATTTTTAGGATTAGATTTGCTAATGAGATACATCTTACCCAGTATAAATTAAAGTTTATTTGCACCAAGATAATGTCAGTATTTTCATATATTTCTAAGGAATAGAATATTTGTTGTATCTTAATGGTTCATTTGAGACTCTGCCAAAGTGAAAGGCAAGGCCCAAAACTTGAAATTCTCCCTATACTGCTACATATGTTCTGTGGCATGCATAGGTAACATTTATATACACACAAATATGTATTCACATGCACATGATCATGCACTGACATATTCATTCAACACACTAGAAAAAGGAAAATATCCCACTGAGTAATGAGAACATTGGCTGAAAGGAGCTAACATTTCTTCTATGTTTAATATGCTTTATGTTCCACTACCTTGTATTACAGCCAGAAAAAAAAAATCAACCCAAAATTAGTTACTTCTTCTCATGACATCTATATTATTTGCTTATTTAGTAATATTCTGGAATCACAAAAACTGCATTGTCGAAGAGCTCCCTGGGGGTTGGTCTCAAGAGTGGCATAGGTTCCCCAGAATGGCAGAATAAGGTGCTATGTATTGATGCCACCCTTGTACTTCCTCTTTATCATAAAATGATCAATAGTCAATATTATGTATAGTTTTGATTTTCCTTTTGGGTTTACAAACTGGCAAGGACTCCATTTATCTACACTGGTTTTTTTTTTGGCACCAACACTTCTCATTGTAAATTAGCCAGCAGGAAATGTATTTGTAGATTGGATTATGAATTGGTGTCTTGAGAGTTTTGCTAGCCAGAGTCATTGCAATTGAGTATACCCTGTGGTGATCTCAGGTTTTGCTGACAAAATTAAATGATTACCTATAAAAGTGAGGACTCTAAACTCTGACTACCAAAACTGTCTCTGGAAATGCTTCAGGAGTGGCTTGCAATCTTTTCTTTCCCATAAATACACATTTCTTTTTAGATAAAAATCAACTTATTATCTATGTATCTTATTTCAAACAAAATACATTTGATAAATTCTATTGTTTCTTTAGATTGACTTTATAATAAATATTATAGAATATAGAATAATTATAAAAATTAAAATACGTGGTATATAATATGTGCATATGACGTGACATGTGATATATAATTAACATATTTCATATATATTATATAACATACAACAATATTGCTTGTATAATTATAACATACTAGCACTTATTGAAAAACTTAAATTCTAAAATTATTAGAGAAATTATTCATATGAATATGACTATATAAGCATACGTGCTCCTATGCTTACAAAATTACATTCACACTATAAATTTTTTTTTACAGAAAATTAGTTTTACACATCATGCTTTGTCAGTTTTAACTATGTCATCTCTCTTATGTAGCATGATATTTTCAAAAGCTTATGACTGATCAGATATCAGATCAATGAATTAAATTCCAATATTTGAGAGGCAACAGAGTAGAACTATGTGGCTACAAGTTTTGTCTGATCTATATAGAAACTTCCAAGCCATCAAGGGCTACATTGTGAGAACTTGTCTGAAAGGAAAGTTATCTATGTCCTATTCCTTCAGAAATAGAAAATTTACTTAAATATTTTGTAATTGAGAAATTTTAAATTACTAAAATCCAGCTAAGTTATCAAAGAAATGCTACCTTCTCTCACAACTCCAGCCTATTTCCTCAGCTTTTATACCCCTACATGGATACACAATTATTCATACTTTGTAGACACAGTGGTTAAAAATTGATATGTTGAATTTCAAAAGGACTGTTTTCTTGAAAGATAGAAATTTCAAGGAATAAAATATATACAGGATTTTATTTCTGTCTAAATATAACAATTCCACATAATTCTCAAAATTAGACATCTCCCATAAGGATAAAATCAAGTTGTACTTTATTTAAATGAGAATGCTGTGCCCAGTTGGAATGGCTACTCACATATGAATAGTAACACAAGCCATTGGTATTACTCAGGATCATGTCTGAAGATGAATACACTCATTGTTGGCTTTCACATATTTGTAAATATTTCAGCATCCAAGGAATGAACTATAGTAACTGGTAGCTCAGAAACATATCTTCTGAATTGTAATGGCCTACTGAAATATTATTTTTGTCCTCAAATAGTTTTCTGTAAAGAAAAATGGGCTGTTGGGTTAGAGTGGACACCTCTATGTACCAATTGTTTGAACAACTATTTTGTCCAAAAGTGAGTGCTTCTGTGCATTGCTTGAGTACTGGTATGGGTTATTCTTATAAATAATCAAGTAGCACAACATAAGGTAGCTTTTAAAGAGAGACTAATGCTTATGTTGCCAAACTAAAAAAAAAAAAAAAGATTTGAAGGTAGGTATAATAAATTAATACAAAATCAAACTATGTTGTTAGTACCCAGATGTCCTTCTCTCCTTTTGTGTGAAAAGCCAGCAGATATTTGAGTAATAACTGGAACTCTGCTGAGACCCTATAGATTTGAGTAAGCCATTTATGATGTAATCAAAATTTTTGTTATTACCCTTTATAGCTAAACTCTAATAAATATGTTGGTTTCTCCTCTCTCGAAGATCTAGAAAGCTTGATAATCTATGAGGCACTTAACAAAGTTTATGATTGTTTAATCGTGCTATAAATTTTCACAGATTAGTGAGGTTGAGCTCATTCTTTTGTACTTGGCATTGAACATCGGAAGCCGGTGTGTGTATGTTCTGCATGATGCATGAAGGGATTATATTTAGTTCGCTAATGAGATAAAATCTGTCTAGATAGTCTGTTGAATGATTGTTAATATTTAATATTGAATTATTACTTTAATGAAATCAACAGTTACTCCTTAACCAGCTTTGTAACTCAAATAACCACACAGAGAGACCAGGATCCATTTATTAGCCTATAGCACAATGCTGTGTAATAGTTACTCCATCCTAAACCTCCACGCTAGTGTAGTTCTCCCCCATTCTGATTTCCCACTATATATTTGCTTTTAAATCATCTCCTAGGCCTTGTTCATCTCTCTCTCTCTCTCTCTCTCTCTCTCTCTCTCTCTCTCTCTCTCATTTTTTTTTTTAGGTTTTTTTTTAAAGTTTTTCTCTTGATGTTTCCTGGTATTCTCGTGGTAGCTCCATCCTCTTCGTCCTTCTCTTTCTCCACCCCTCACTTGATTAGGATGTCCCACCCTATTCTTTGTTATTGTTCATCATTGGCTAGTTTGTTTTTATTGGCAACACAGAGAACAAAGGGAGACCCCTTTGCCCAAACTTGAAACTGGAGGTACTTAGAATAAACACAATAATGCAATATCTGGATTGATCCAGAGACTCTGGTGGAGAAATCAGCATTTTAATGAAAAAGGTTAAATTGTACACAGTCCACAAAAACATTATGCCAACAATAGTGCTTTTGCTTTGCAGTGTCGTGTTTTCTCTGGCTAGTGACGTAACTGAGTTACCAGGATATATTCATTTAATATATACTACCTATATTGTAAGCTAGAACAAGCTCCTTAAAGTCAAACATATCAAATTTAATGAAATATCATTCATTCTAATCCTTATGATCTAGTTTTAATTATAGGAGAATGAATAGACAGTTTAGGAATCATAACTATTGAGAACTAAGATTGTCTCACCTAGATTACTCATAAGAATGAAGTAAGTACACATTATTTTAAGATACTTTCAGAATGAAATTGCTCCCTTGCATTGTACAATTATTTAACTAACTCCGATGGGAAAATTAGCATCTATAAAAGTAAGTTTAGCCTACCATTGCCATGCATGTACAGCTTGAAACATTTTTTCCATTTTTTGAGACAGGGTTTCTTTGTGTAGCCTTGGCTGTCCCAGACTCGCGTTGTAGATCAGGCGGGCCTCGAACTCACAGGAATCCGCATGCCTCTGCCTCCGGAGTGCTGGGATTAAAGGCGTGCACTGCCACACCAAGCCCTGCTTCAAATATTTTATCACGAAATCAAAAGTCAGGTTAAAATAATAGGTCTGTATTTTCTGACTTATAAAACGACTGAACAACCCCCAACTTTCCCAGTTAAAATAGTTTGGAATATACTCGCCAAGTAAGACTACCCCTCTTTGCCGGGCATGGTGGTGCACGTCTTTAATCCCAGCACTCGAGAGGCAGAGGCAGGCGGATCACTGTGAGTTCAAGGCCAGTCTGGTCTACAGAGTAAGTCCAGGACAGCCAAGGCTACACAGAGAAACCTTGTCTTGAAAAACAAAATAAAAAACGAAACATGACTACCCCTCTTCCAACACACACCCTGTGCAGCAGACTCAGGCATGTGTCTATTTGCAGGCAGGCCACAGACAGCCAGGCTCTTTATTAAATGCCAGCAGACAGACAGTGCCTACACTTCCTGCACTGGCCCTTTAATGCCCACTCCCCACTCAATTGGAGGAAGAGCAGCCCTCCAGGTGGGTTCTTGTGGAGAGACAATCCACGCTCATGTTCTACGTCTCCAGGTACAGGAAGATGTGTGCAGCTTGCTCCTCCCTGCTTCTTACTCGCACACAGAGCGGGAACTGGCCGCAGCACCCCCACTCTATGCACTGGACATATGAAGCAAGGGAAAGCAAGCTGCAGGTAAGTACCTGACATATAAAATGACCCCTGACTTTGGCACAGATTTTGGGGGTTAAAAAGTCATCTTATACAGTAAAAATACAGTAGTATAGACTGACATTATAAGCAAACTATAGAATATAATGACAGATTTCTCTTGATGATTTCTATAATACAATCCTGTAATAAGATACAAAATTTGCTCATGGGATATCGAATACTACATAATCCTCTATCTAGACTGTATAATATCCCAGATTATGATTCTAAAATAAACATCCTCTGGACGAGACAGTGCCAACCATGGGAACTACGTATTTCCTCTCTTGACTTTGTATTATCTTTCTCTTCAGCTTTATCAAATCTCTCCTTCCTTTCCACTTTGTATTTTGTATCTCTACACTCAACATAAATTAATTACAATCTGTTGCTAGTATTCATATCCTGAGAAAAATTTAAAGCACCGCTCACTTATTTTCAGTATTTTATGTCAATTTTCTCTTCTTCTAAGTTAACTGACACATTCCTCTTTCGAAATTAACTATGTCCATTGTAACTATAATTTATAAGCAGTTCTGCTTCAGTGTTGCTGAGAAAGAATCAAACTATGAAATAGGGCGACAAGGGAGCAAGTGTCCATTATTGTCCTAAAAAGAAATTTCAATTCTTTGATAATCCCCAAATCACTTCTAGTCTAAAACGATTCTAACAATACTTCAAGAATTTCGCACATTGTATTTTTAACGTTTTTCATATTCCCACCCTTTCATCCTAGACTCTCTGCCACCCCATACTCACACAACTTTGCAAACTCATTTTTAAATGAAAACACATCAGGTCCCACTGGTGCTGCCCCTTAGGTGTGTGACCATCCAGTCAAGGTTGTTAGACCTCCCATAAACTACAAGTGCAAAGGAAATCAACCCTCTCTTTCACAGCACCATCAACTACTCACAGCTCCTTGGGTAGAAGTAAGATTTCCTGTCTGCCTTCTTCATCTTTGTTTGGAATTTGTCTGTCTTAAGCTTGAGCAGCTACTGGAGAATGTATCACAGCCACAGGGAATTCATATTACTATTGTGTCCTATTGTGTCCAAAAAACAATATTTCATGTAGCTTATTGGCTTTGGCTTTGATCCCTATTCCATAATCATTCCTGAATCATAGGTATGATATTGATGTCCCAATTAGGTCTGATAATTCCTCAGACACTTTTTCTCTTCACTTTGATCAGTTGTAAATCTCTAAGTTAATTACCATTACTGAAATAATAAGCTTTTCTTATGAAGGTTGAGAGATACACTAATCTATGAGTGTAAAAATAAGTCATTAGGACTTGTTCTAACACTTTGTCCCATTAGCAAGGTAATTGCAGTAAGTTATCACTTAGGGTTATTGACCTGTCTAGACACAGTTTATTGGCCCCAGTAACTGTGCCAAGTATGAGTTCTATCCTGTAAAGCAGACCTTAAATGCATTCAAAAAGTATTGTGTTACTTTCATAACATTTGTGTCACTATGTGTTTACTCTTTCATTCTGTCCTGTCAAGGCCCATGATGACTCCCATGATGACTCCCATGTTGTTTATGTTATGGCAAATTCTATTTTGCTTATAAATTGACATTAAATATCCATGTGAAGTCTTAAAACAATGTACTAAATATTGGTGGTCCAGAGTTTCTCAGCTTTACTAACCTCCTGCTTTTATACTATCTTTTTTTTAGTCTGGATTTATCAGAGTCCCATCATTCATGGATTATGTGAGAAATTATGATGCCATCCCTTAAATCTCTACAAGATTCTACATTCATAAAATCTTGCATACTTGGTCCAGTGTTCAATTAAAAATTAAATCTACTGAAATTTAACAGCCCTATTTTTTATTTTAACTAAGCACCGAAACAATATAGTTATACAGCTCCTCTCTCTTCTACTCTGAATTTCTCACCATTCAACTCCCATCAACTCTTGCTTAACTTAAATCAATATCATTTTTCTGTTGTTACATTCCACATTGCAATATCATTGTCCTCTTTTTACATTCACCCTTTGAATATATTTTCATCACATTAGCCACAGTGAGCCTGTATGTGTGCATGCAAGTATGTATGTATGCATATATTTACATATGTTTTCATATTTTAGTCTAATGTAAACACATGTATATGTAAATAAGATTAATATCACACAACATTAATCCAGTGTTTAAGGTCATGTGATAAATTCCTACACCATGCAGAGTAATGCAGATACTAAAGAGCCATTCACAGTTAGGTCTCCATGAGTAATTACTTTACGCACTAAACTCTCCCTTCAGTCTACCAATTCTATCATCACTGGATATCATTGTTTTTATGTTGCTGTTTGAACTATTTGGAAGCTTATTTGCCTATACACCCATATGGCTTGTTCCTCATCTGTCTCTGGACCTCTTGCAAATAGATATTTTTCAGAACAATATTACTTGAACAGTCTACACTATGTAAACCCCTTGACCCTGATATATAATGTTTTCAGACAGATTATCTATCCTAGGCTGGCATTAAATTCCATGTATGGCTAAGAATGACTTTAATTTTAGATCCTTCTAACACTGCCACTAAGTGCTGAGATTATAAAAATGTTCTATGACACCTGGTTTTATGTGTCCTAGCAATTGAAGATGGGCTTGCTGTATATTCCCCAGCCTCTGAAATCCTTTCCTATTTTACATCATTTCACTCTGAAGTAATAAGCATCAGAAAACATGAATATATATTGTTTAACTTAGTATTATATAATGTATACTATTTAAATTATCTGTTACTACTAAGTAGAATTTATAAGGTTGGATATTTGTTTTACTTTGTGCTTACTCAACATATTTTAAAGAGTTAAAAGGCCATCACTTAGCATTTAGCAGAAACATTAATGAAATTAAGCAAGACAGTATACCTGAAGCATATTTAGTCTGGTAAGTCAAGAACAATTAATAAATATTAAAACTCCCAACCTTCAAGATAAAGCATATTCATCTTCAAGGTTCTGTAGTATAGTTCCCTGATGCTGTAAAATATAATATAGATTTTTTATTTTATTTTATGCACATGAGTGTTTTGTCTTCATGCATTAACGTGCCCCATATGTAAGCCTGGTGCCTACAGAGGTCAGAAGAAGGTGTCAGATCCCTTAGAACTAGAGTTATTTTTGGTGTTAACCATTTGTTGATACTGGGAATTGAACCTGAGTCCTCTGCAAGTGAAGCAAATGCCGTTAAATTCTGAGCCATCTCTCTAGCACCATTCCTTGCTTTTAAAAATATTTTCAAGGCTGAACTATTTTAAGTATTAACTTATCACATATTACCTGTTCATTGTGTGGATCTAGTTCTTCTCTGTCTATCTCAGGGAAGCACCAGCACACACCACATCAGCTCTCTGAACAGTCATAATCACCCATACATTATCCTACTCAAATTATCAATTATGCCATAACATATATGAGTCTTTTAAAATTTTATTATAATGTATTCAGACTACATCCCGATTGTTATTCTTTCACTTGTATCTTCCCATTCCCAGCCTCCTCCCTTACCCTAGACCTCTGAAGAAGGGGATCATATGACCATAGCCTAGCAGGTCTCATTCAGATAGCCTGCATCCCCTTCCTTTATGTATCTCCACACCAAGGGCAAGTGATCTAATCAGGGGCACCAGAATTCATGTCAGAGGCAGTACCCCACCCACAGCCATGGAGAATGAGCTGTCTATTGGCTATATCTGAGCAGGGGGTCTATGCCAGCTTATCTAGACCCAGGGTAGACTGTGAAAACTGTTGCACTAACCAATGGATGCACCAAAAATAATGCATGCAGTGAGCATATATGATCTTAATTAAAAATATGGTCAAAGAAATACCAGAAAGAGGTTGACTTTAGTTGGAGAGTAATCAAATGTTTAATTTGTCTTCAAGTAATAAATGATAATAATAATATTAAACATATTTATCTATTTATATGTATACTGATCAGAAAATGAAATACAGTAAATATTATAAGCTTGTCATCTTCTGAATGATCCCATTGGATGTTATTTTGAGGTTTTATGTCTATATATTAAAATCAGAAAACAAATATTATACTAAGGGGGGTCTGGGGTTTGTCTCTGATAGAACATGCAGTGAATAAAGTATGAACTAAAATTTATGTGGTCTTAACTCAGAACCTTGAATTTAAAAATGTCCCTGTTGTGAAATGGATTTGGTACAGTGAAGTTGTAAATTTCCTTTATAAATTTTAAAAATTCATGTATGTATAATTTGGATTGGTCAAAATACATGATCTATGTTTGAAAATAGGATAATATACTAGATAATATCTAGATAGACTGTTTTTCCTTTTCCTCTGGTGACTGTGCTGCGAAGGACTTAAAAATAATAGTAGGAAGCCTTTACACTGCATATGCCTACTGCAACTTTAACAGCTCCTAGTATCTCAGTGGACAGCAAGACATAAGATCTTGAAGCAACTATTAAAGAAAACCCTAAATCTGGAAAAATCCTGGCACAAAACATTTAAGAAATTAAGGACATCATGAAAAGAAGAAACCTGAGGATAATAGGATTGAGGAAAGAGAAGATGTCAGACTCCAAGGCCCAGAAACTATTCTCAAGAAAATCATAGAAGAAAATTTCCCCAATCTAAAGAATGAGATGCCTATAAACATACAAGAGGCCTATAGAACACCAAATAGAATAGATCAGAAAATAAAAACTTCCTATCACATAATAATCAAAACAAAAAATATACAGAACAAAGAAAAAATATTAAAAGCTGCAAGGGAAAAGGGCCAAATAACATTTAATGGCAAACCTATCAGAATTACACCCAACTTCTCGTCAGAGACTATAAAAGCCAGAAGGGCCTGGACAGAGATCCTGCAAACCCTAAGAGATCACAGATGCCAGGCCAGACTACTTTACTCAGCAAAACTATCAATAACCATTGATGGGGAAAACAAAATATTCTGTGAAAAAAACAAATTCAAACAGAACCTATCCACAAATCCAGCTTTACAGAATGTACTAGAAGGAAATCTCCACCCCAAAGGGACAAGCTATAACCAAAACTACACAGGAAATAGATAACTACACCATCGAAAAAACACAACCACACAAACGCTCTACTGGAACCAACATCAAAATTAAGACTCTTAACAGTCACTGGTAATTAATATCTCCCAACATTAGTGGTCTCAATTCTCCAATAAAAAGACACAGACTAACTGAATGGATGCATAAACAAGATCTAACATTCTTCTGCATGCAAGAAACACATCTCACCCATAAAAATAGATATTACCTCAGGATAAAAGGCTGGAAACAATATTCAGAGTAAATGGTCACAAGAAGCAAGCAGGCGTAGCCATTTTAATATCGAACAAAATAGACTTTCAACCAAAATTAATCAAAAGGGATGAGGACAGACACTTCATACTCATCAAAGGTAAAGTCAACCAAGATGACATCACAATTCTGAACATCTATGCTCCCAATACAAGGGCACCCACATTTGTAAAAGAACTATTAATGAAGCTTAAACCACACATCGATCCCCACACAATAATAGTGAGAGATTCAACACCCCACACTCACTGAAAGACAAGTTATTGAAAGAAACTAAGCCTAGAAATAACATTATTAACCAATGTCATGAATCAAATAGATTTAACAGATATCTACAGAACCTTTCACCCAAACAAGAAAGAATATACCTTCTTCTCTGCACCCCATGGAACCTTCTCCAAAATTGATCACACAGTAGGTCACAAAGCAAGCCTCAACAGATACAAGAGGATTGAAATAATACCTTGTATCATATCAGATCACCATGGTCTTAGGCTGCACTTCAACAACAACAGAAATAACAAAAAACCTACAAATACATAGAATCTAAACAACTCTCTACTTCCACCTGGGTCATGGAAGAAATAAAGAAATAAATTGAAGACTTCCTGAAATTCAGTGAAAATGAAGGAACAACATACAAAAATTTGTGGGATACATTGAAAGCAGTGCTAAGAGGAAAATTCATAGCATTAAATGCCTTTAAAGAGAAATTGGAAACATACCACATAAGCAACTTAATGACACAGCTGGAAGCCCTAGGAAAAAAAAGAAGCAGAAACATCCAAGAGGAGAGAACATCTGGAAATATTCAAACTCAGGGCTGAAATTAATAAATTAGAAACAAACAAAACAGTCCAAAGAATCAACAACAACAACAAAAAAGAGCTGGTTCTTTGAGAAAATCAACAAGATAGACAAACTGTTAGCCAAACTAAACAACAGGCAGAGAGACAGTATCCAAATCAACAAAATCAGAAATCAAAAGGGAGATATAACAATAGACACTGAAGAAATACAAAGAATCATAAGATTCTACCTCAAAAGCATATATGCCAAAAAATTGAAAATATAAAGGAAACGGACAATTTTCTTGATTAATTCCACTTGCCAAAATTGAGTGAAGAACAGATAAACAAGCTGAATAGTGCCACTTCCCCTATAGAAATAGAAACAATCATTGATACTCTCCCAATCAAAAAAGGCCCAGGGCCAGATGGTTTCAGTGCAGAATTCTACCAGACCTTCAAGGATGCTCTAAGTGATACTCTACAAGCTACTCCAAAAGATAGAAATGGATGGAACATTATCAAATTCATGCTATAAGGCCATAGTCACATTGATACCTAAACTTCACAAAGCCCCAACAAAGAAAGAGAATTTCAGACCAATTTTTCTTATGAATATGCAAAAATACTCAACAGAATACTCACAAAATGAATACAAGAACACATCAAAGATATTATTCACCATGACCAGGTAGGCTTCATTCCAGGCATGCAGGGATGGTTTAATATGCAGAAATCCATCAATGTAATCCACCATATAAACAAACTGAAAATTAAAAACCACATTATCATCTCCTTAGATGCAGAAAAGCTTTTGATAAAATCCAATACCTATTCATGTTAAAGTTTTGGAGAGATCGGGGATACAAGGCACATATCTCAACATAATAAAGGCTATATACAGCAAGCCAATAACCAAAATCAAATAAAATGGTGAGATACATAAGATAATTTCTATAAACTCAGGAACAAGACCAGGCTGCCCACTCTCTCCATATCTCTTCCATATAGTACTGAAAGTTCTAGCCAGAGCAATAAGACAACCAAAGGAGATCAAGGGGATCCAAATGGGAAAGGATGAAGTCAAAGTATCCTGATTGCAGATTATATGATAGTGTACATAAGTGACCCCCAAAATTCCAGGAGCGGACTACTCCAGCTGATAATTACCTTCAGTAAATTGGCTGGATACAAAATTAACTCAAAAAAGTCAGTAGCCTTCCTATATACAAGTGACAATCATGCAGATGAAGAAACTAGGAAACCTATATCCTTTACATTAGCCACAAGCAATATAAAATATCTAGGAATACTCTAACCAAGCAAGTGAAGTACTTATTTGAAAAAAACTTTAAGTCCATGAAGAAAGAGATGGAAGGCAGCTTGAGAAGATGGAGGGATCTCCCTTGTTTGTGGATTGGGAGAATTAACATAGTAAAAATGGCCATCTTACCAAAAGCAATTTACAGATTCAGTTCAATACCTATGAAAATACCTACACAACTTTTTAAAGATATTGAAAGTTAATTCTCAACTTCATATGGAAAAACAAAAAACTCAGAAGAGCTAAAACAATCTTATACAATAAGAGATCCTCCACAGGAGTCTCCATACCTGATCTCAAGCTGTACTATAAAGCAACAGTAATTAAAACAGTATGATACTGTCACATCAATAGGCTGGTTGGTCAGTGGAATCAAATTGAAGACCCAGAAATGAATCTACACACATATGGTCACTTGATTTTTGACAAAGAAGCCAAATCTATTCAATGGAAAAAGGATAGCATCTTCAACAAATGGTGCTGGTCTAACTGGATCTCCACGTGTTAAAAAATGCAATTAGACAAAACTTAAGTCCAAGTGGATCAAAGACCTCAATATAAAACCAGAGACACCAAATTGGTTAGAAGAAAAAGAGGGGAAGAGCCTGGAACACATTGGCACAAGAGATAATTTCCTGAATAGAACACCAACAGCCCAAGCCTTAAGGCCAACAATTAATAACTGGGACCTCATGAGGCTAAGAAGCTTCTGTAAGGCAGGAGACACTGTCAACAGAACAAAGAGACAGCCCAGAGACTGGAAAAAGATCTTCACCAACCCTCCATCTGACAAAGGTCTAATTTCCAAAATATATAAAGAACCTAAGAAATTAAACATCACCAAACCAAGTAACCCAATTGAGAAATAGGGTTCAGAACTAAACAGAGAATTCTCAGCAGAGGAAGGAACACTCCTTCATTGCTGGTGGGAATGAAAACTAGTACAGCCACTTTGGAAATCTATCTGGCACTATCTCAGAAAATTGGGGATAAGGCTTCCTCAAGACCCAGCCATTACACTCCTTGGAATATACTCAGAAGATGCTCCACCACACAACAAGAACATTTGCTCAACCATGTTCATAGCAGCCTTACTCATAAGAGCCAGAACCTAAGTACATTTACACTATGGAACACTACTCAGCTATTAAAAACAAGGAATTCTCAAAATCTGTGGACAAATGGATTGAACTAGAAATGATCATAATGAGTGAGTTCTCCCAGAAGCAGAGTCAAATGGTATATACTCACTTATATCTGGACACTAGCCCAAGGGGCATGTCCCAAGAAAGTCATCACTTATCAGGAAAGTGGGACAGAGGGAAAGACTTCCTATTGGGACTCTAGGTGAGAGAAACAAGGGAGAATGGGGAAATAGAATGATCCAGAGGGTCCTAGAAACCTACAAGTAGAACATTATGGCAGGAGGATCTAGGCCCAGGGGTCCTGCTCAAATTATGGCACTAGCCAAGGAAAATGCATGCAGTAAATTTTGAACCCCTACCCAGATCTAGCCAATGGACAGGGCATTCTCCACAGTTGAGTGGAGAGTGGGGACTGACTTTCACACGGACTCTGGTTCCCCATATTGACCACGTCCTCTGGATTGGGAGGCCTGACAGCACTCAGAGGAAGGCTAGCAGCCTACCAAGAAGATACTTGATAGTCTTGATAGTCTATGTGCATATACAGGGGGAGGAGGTCTCCCTCAGTCACAGTCATAGGGGAAAGGAGTAAGGTGAAAATGGGAGGGAGGGAGGAATGGGAGGATACAAGGGATAGGATAAGAATTGAGATGTAATATGAATAAATTATTAAAATATATTATAAAAAATAAAAACTTTAAAATTTGAGTTGTATTCTGAATAAATTAATAGAATTAAAATAAAACTAATGATATAATTTCATTTTTAGCTTTTATTTTTCTATAATTACTGTATTATTAGAACCAAATTTCATGTTGTTGAAACAACTATAATGTCATTTTGTTCAGACATCACAGCTAAAAAAATTTTAAAGCTGTTATAACACTGAATAAAAATATAAATCTACACTATTCAAATTAAGTCATAACTGTGTATACGTATGTAACCTTTTCCAAGATAACCATTTGTATCAAAATGGTTAAAAAGAAATATTATGAATTAAAATTAATTTGACTTTGATATTTAAATATAAAACTTACCACACTTTTGAAAAACCCTTTACCTTAATATTAAGCTGTCTTAGTGCCATTCTCCCTCCCACCCATCCTTTCTGCTTTGCTACCTTTCTTGCCCTCTTTCTTTTATTGTTTGCCTTGTTTTGTTTCCAGTGTCAGTGAATAACTTTGCTTAGATTGGCTTGAGCTTTCTGGTACATCCTCCTGAATAACTGGGATTATAAATTTAGACCCTGAGGCTCTGCCCAGTCCTCCCCCTACCTCTCTCTCTCTCTCTCTCTCTCTCTCTCTCTCTCTCTCTCTCTCTCTCTCTCTCTCTCTCTCCCCTCCCTCCCTCTCTCTTCCTCTCTCTCTTTTTCTCTCCTCTTATATAGGCTTTATAACTGCATTTGACTAGGTCATGGTGATGACCCAATGTCTGTCATTGTTGTATAAGATATATTATATAGGCATAGTTCCCCGTACAGAGTTACAATTTCCTGTATAAACTCAGATTGCCTACATTATTTTTTGGTGCTACAATGAAATGCTGTTTGGACAGACAAACATGTCTGAATTTTATTCCTGTTGGACTGACATGCTGTTTCCAATGCGTCTGAAGTGAGGCCAGGAGTGAGTCACTTGGCCAGTTTTTTAATGCAAACCAAATGGTGATTATCAAATCTAGGACCTTAAGGGAGACTTCAGAAATGACTGACCTCTAGGTTCCTAGATGAGTAAACCCAGCTTAATGAATGTGATCACCTTTTACAGGCTCTCAGAGAACTAAAGGAAGGACTAGACCTGACACCAGGATGTATGTGATGAACAAAATGACTACTATGGTTCCCCCTGAATTTGTTATGTTACACTTGGAAGGATTTACTTATGTCTGCATCTGAGAATCACAGATGTGATTCCCCCCTTTTTTCCCACTCTCTTCTTAGCTTAATTGTTTAACTTCCTTCTACTGAAATGTCCATAGACACTAAATAAGGGTTCCCTTTTGAGGCACGTGCCGGTGGCCAATTATTACAGAGAACAAAGGAGGGGTTCTGAATTATCTGAGATTCAGAAGTGGAAGCTAGCTAATGAAAAGATTTAATCACTAATCAGGAAGGTCTTGCTGATCTAGTTAAACTAATGAGTGAGTGCAAAATAAAGCAAGAGTCCTTATTAATCCTATTATCAGGCAATAGAATACACTTCGTCCCATAGTCCTGATTGGCTAACATGTTACCATAAAAGCAAGTTGTACTAAGGTGTTATCCTGACAAGTATTGAAATAACCTAGCAAACTTTCAAGTGCTTTGATTAAAAAATATATAAGAAATATATTCACAAGAAATATTTAAAAAAAACAAGGAATCATACAAGGGATTTGAGCAGGAATCACATTGTTACAAAAAAGAGCTGCTCTCAGCTGTCTAGTTTTAAAAATCAAATTGAATATGTGTAGAATAGCGCACTAGCCTCTACAGTATAAATTTTATTTTGGCGCCTTTCTGTTCCTTGTCATAATGACATGTGTAGTAATTTTCTTGTTGATTTTTTTCTTTTTCATGCTTCACACCAAACTGCTCAGGGCTAAGTACAGAAAATTGCATTTTTCTTTCTAATCTCAACATTTGATTGAAGAAATATGTCACCTTCCTACTTATGAAAAGCACATTTTCATAAGAGTAAGCCTCCAATGATGTTGAAAGCATAATTGAGTTTTACTGTTTAAATTATTTATTTATGTATGCATGTAGCAAAATGCATTCATCATTAATATTAACTTCTGCATTGATTGCTAATAAAATTCTTCATGGATTGATACTGCAACTAACATATTTATCTCATACAATTTTAGAGTCACCAAATGTACCAGACTATTTGAACACCAAAGCACTGGTCAACTCCATCTGCCTTTTTCTAGCTGTAGTGACCTCTTGCTCCACACAGCTCACAAACAGACAAAAAGAGGCAGGCGGATCGCTGTGAGTTCGAGGCCAGCCTGGTCTACAAAGCGAGTCCAGGACAGCCAAGGCTGAGACAGAGAAACCCTGTCTCAAAAGACAAAAAAAAAAGCCCATATGTGTGGATTTTTTCTTAGATATCACTTTAAAACTTAACTTTTTGAAGATATGTGAATTTGGTAGGTAAAGAATCTGAAAGGGGTTTGTTCTAGAGAAATGATTACATCACCTCCTAAGTTCATTCATACATTTTTAAAAAATGTCAACGACAAATCACCTCTGTGTAGTTTTGAGAAGATATTCAGTTACTTTTTTCCAGTTCAGTATGCTCGAGTTCCTATGTAGGTGTTCATAGCTACTGGAAGGAGCATCTCTCAAGGTGTGATAGATTGGTCCTCACTGAGGTTCACTCCCTCACATTCTCATTGGAAGTGACTTGGAAATAATATAATAATACATACCAAGAATGTAAGTCTTTCTTTTCAAGGACACAAACTCACTTCTGCAAATCAAGCAAATTTTATCAAGTGTTTAAACTCTCCTGGGCCCATCAAATTATGACAAGTTGTTATGATACAATTTGAACTGTGTGTTATTTTTCTCTGCATTTCCTAGCAATTAAAAGCATAGGCACGTAGGCCAAAGTATAACTTATAGTATTTTAAGTTATTATACTGTGGCTAACATATCACAGGTATATGTGAATAATAAAAACTTTACTTCAGTATTTGAAAAAGATATAAGCTAAACTAAAGTATTACAGAAATGTGTTCTGTTGATTGGAGGAAAAAGAGAAACCTACTAAAACCAAAGAAGGAACCAGATGTTTCTATTTTGTTTCATACCAAGAAACACAAATTGAACTTGTCTTGAGCCTTCTTCTAGTAGGGAGGCATCATCCACATTTTGTTTTCTTTTATTTTGTTTTTATATTAGATATGTTTAAGAACATAATCTCCTGTGTTTATAAGTATTATTTCTAGAGCACAATATGCTGTCTTTGACTCCAGGTAGTTCTTAAACATTACAACGATTACAAAGCACAATGGCTGCCGATCCTACTTGAATCCAGTGATAAGGACAACAGTACAAAATAAGATCTGCTTTCCGTGGCTTTGAATATTTGTGGAATAAAAAAAAAATCAATTCAGTTAAATAGCTTATTAGAGTGAAAACAGGTTGTTGGAGTCTTGTTGCTGGGTGATAAATCTCCAACCAAGATTGTTCTAAAAAGCAGTAGAGGAAACAAAATCACACTAGGCAACTGATCTTAGAGAAAACAGTTCCCCGAGAATGGTGGCCTTTATCTATAATTGAGGGCACAGTTGGAACCCTGTAGGCTGTTATCAGACCACAGCTATGTGTAGATTTGAGTACAGAATGTCGCTATGCACTCGGGTTTAGATACTTTTTGTATTGGTTGTAATACTTAAAAATGGGAACAATACATTTTTACTAATCTTTAAGAAAGGAAGAGCATGTATTCACAAGGATTATTGAAGTGAGGGAGATGCTTCAATTGACAGAAGTAGTTGCTGAATAAATGTGAGGACCTACTTTAGATTCCCCAGAGGCCACATAAGGCCATTTGTAACCCTAACACTCCTGCACAGACAAGGGAGATTGAAAAAGGAGGGTCTCCTAGGTCAGCTAAGCTACTTCTCACATCACTGAACAATAAAAGGATTATATCTCAAACAAGGTGGAAGGTGAACACTGACTACCAGTGTCATCCCCCTGACTTTCCTGTACATCATAACATGGTAGGTACACTCAAGAAAGCAATTCGCATGCACACACACAAGCACACATGCACACAAACACACACACACACACACACACACACACACACACACACACACACACAGGTAGCTGGGGGTGAGGCATGTTGTTAATGAATATGATCCCTGAGATAGAAGAAGAGGAACCCTGCAGATCTCAAAGGCTTCTTGGTCAAGCAGCCTAACCTCTTTGGTGAGCTCCATGTCAATCAAAAACAGTGTTTCAAAAATACAAGGCAGAAGGAGAGATGGTTCAGTGGTTAAGAGTGCATATTTCTCTTGCAGAGGATCCAAGTTTGGTTTACAGTAATCATGTACTGTGGCTCTCAAACACCTGTAACTCTTGGTCCAAGTGATCCAAAGCTCTCTTTGCACCCCATGGTAAAATGCCCTCATGTATGTACACACACACACACACACACACACACACACACACACACACACACACACACACACACACACGAGAGAGAGAGAGAGAAGAGAGAGAGAGAGAGAGAGAGAGAGAGAGAGAGAGAGAGAGAGAGAGAGAGAGAGAGTCTAAAACTAAATTCTGATCTTCTCTGCAAGCCTCCTCTTTTCAGTCTTAGTGTCATGGCCCATATATGATCTCTGGTTTTTTTAAAGATGTATTTATTATGTATACAGTGTGCATCAGATCTCACTATAGCTGTTGTGAGCTACCATGCGGTTGCTGGGAATTGAACTCAGGACCTCTAGAAGAACAGACAGTGCGTTTAACTGCTGAGCCATCTCTCCAGCCCCTATCTCTGGTGTCTAACACATGACATTGTTTCTTTCTTTCTTTCTTTCTTTCTTTCTTTCTTTCTTTCTTTCTTTCTTTTCTTCTTCTTCTTCTTCTTCTTCTTCTTCTTCTTCTTCTTCTTCTTCTTCTTCTTCTTCTTCTTCTCCTTGTTTTTTTTTTTTTAATAAATAATACCTGGAATGTCACCTTAGGCACTTGAATTTTCTTTCCTAGTTAGTAATAAATGTTCCATTAATAAAATGGATTAGGTTAACTATGTGGTCTTTACTATGTAAGCAAATAATAACAAATCCAAGATCCCATTAATATTTTTATCAATGTCTATTTAGTCCGTTAATAATATGAGAGTAACAGGATGTTGTGATTCTCATCTTCATGTTGTGGAGTTCTACACCTTCCTCAAACAGTCCTAACTTGCTAGTTGCAAAACAGTTTCAAAAGAAGAAGAAAATGCCAAAATGCTTATGTCAGCAACAATCAATTGCTAATTTTCATTATTAATGTGATTTAAAATTTTTTTTATTTATGTGTGCCAAATGCATGCCTGGTGCCTGTGAAAGCCAAAAGAGAGCATCAAATACCCTAAATCAGGAATTACAGACAATTATAAGCTAGCTTCTGGGGGCTAGGCTTTGACCTTGAGTCCTCTACAAGAACAGCTGGTGCTCACAACCACTGAGCCATAGCTAAAGTATCTGCTTACTTTTTGTGAACTTATTTCACAAGAATGTTTAGCTGAAAAACTTTTGCTCTCAAGGTAATTTGTTACTCTCATATTCTATACATGAGAAAAGGACAAAATCAAAAAAGGGAAAATGAAAAACAGAACTGACTGTGCCTATGCATAAGGGGTCGTTGTTCATCAAAGACATATGGGTTTGCACGTATCTTTGTTCCAGGGCCCCAGGCTGCATGACTGTTCAGTGTGATGAAGGCTCTCCTGACAATGACCAGCACCGAGTACAATAGGCTCCGACCTTCAAAACAGAATGTTAGAGAAAATTACGGTTGTGTTGCCTAACATAATAATAACAATAAAGTTTATCCTCTGGTCATTTCTTTTATTCTTTTTTTGGGGGGTTGTTTTTCCTTATAGAAAAAAAAGTGTTTTCATAGAATATGTTCTGATCACTTTTTTCCTCCCTCAACTTCTCCTAGATACTTCCTACCTCCCAAACTCCTTGATCTTTTTCCTCCTCTTTAGCAAGGAAGCAAACAAGCAAAAGTAATCAAACCAGAATAATTAATAAAAATATAAGAAACACTTACAATAGAACTCATAAAACCACAAAATTGAAAACTGTAATATACAAGCAAAACACTAGTAAGACAAAAAAAAAAATGCCCAAGAAATGCAATAGAGACAAAAAGTTTACAAAAACACCATTCAGTCTGTTTTTAAACACATTTTTACTGAAAAACAAAATAATTCATATTACATCTTATTTGTTATCCCATCCCATGCATCCTCCTATTCCTCCCTCCCTCCCGCTTTTATCCCATTCCCCTTCCCTATGACTGTGACTGAGGGGGATCTCCTCCCCCTGAATATGATACTAGGGTATCACGTCTCTTCTTGGTAGTCTGCTATCCTTCCTTCGAGTGCCATTGGGCCTCCCCAACAAGGGGACATGGCCAAGTATGGGACACTAGAGATCATGTGAAAGTCAGTCCCCAGTGTCCACTTAGCTGTGGAGAATGTTCTGTCCCTTGGCTAGATTTGGGTAGAGGTTTCATTATGACCGCACATGTTGTCCTTGGTTGGTGCCTTAGATTGAGTAGAACCCCTGGGCCCAGATCTGCCCATCATAGTGTTCTTCTTGTAGGTTTCTAGGACCCTCTGGATCCATCTATTTCCTTATCTCCTATATTTTTCTCACTTAGAGTCCCAATAGGATGTCCTCCCCTCTGTCCTACTTTGCTGGTAAGTGAAGACTTTCATGGGACCTGCCCCTTGGACTAGTGTCCAGTTATAAGTGAGTATATACCATTTGAGTTTGAGTCTCTCTGCTTCTGGGTTAGCTCACTCACTATGATCATTTCTAGTTCAATCCATTTGTCCATAAATTTTGGAAATTCCTTGTTTTTAATAGCTGAATAGTATTCCATAGTGCAAATGT
Source organism: Acomys minous (assembly GCF_964271855.1). Classification (NCBI taxonomy): domain Eukaryota; kingdom Metazoa; phylum Chordata; class Mammalia; order Rodentia; family Muridae; genus Acomys; species Acomys minous. Next base: position 49,902,414 of record NC_140489.1, read on the forward strand.
ACCACAGTTTCTTTATCCATTCTTCTACTGAGAGACACGTAGGCTGTTTCCATGTTCTGGCTATTGTGGATAAGGCTGCTATTAATATGGTTGAGCATCTGCCCCTTTCTTATGCTGGAGCATCTTCAGGGTAATTCCAAGGAGTGGAATAGCTGTGTCTTGAGGAAGCCCTATTCCCAGTTTTCTGAGATAGCGCCAGATAGATTTCCAAAGTCGCTGTACTAGTTTGCATTCCCATCAGCAATGAAGGAGTGTTACTTTTTCTCCACATCCTCGCCATCATGTGCTGTCACTTGAATTTTTGATCTTAGACATTCTGATGGGTGGGGAATCTCAGAGTTGTTTTGATTTGCATTTCTCTGATGACTAAAGGTGTTGAGCATTTCTTTAAGTGCGTCTCAGCCATTTGATATTCCTCTGTTGAGAATTCTCTGCTTAATTCTGAGCCATTCAGTCTGTTTTATGTTGGCCATCTTCTGCTGAGAATGGGGGCCTGGCCTTAAGTGTAGATAATATAACTAGCAACATTCCCTTGGAGAAAACTATGTTTTTCTTTGCAGCCATGTGTCAGTTGCAGAAAGCTTCTTGGTTAGGCAATAGGAGCTCCTGTCTTCGTTGGGTTGAACCTGCACAGGCCCTGTACATGTTGTCCCAGTTTCTGTCTTTTCCTATGTACATTAGTCCTGTTATGGTCAGAAGACATTGTTTTCTAGGAGTTATCCATCCCTTCTGACCTTTACAATATTTCTGCTTCATCTTCTGCCAGCTCCAGGAGCCCTGATGGGGAGGCTTTAATGAAGACATACTCAGAAGGAAGACTGAGTGTTCCAAAGCTTTTTGTTTCCTGCAGATCATCATCCAGTTTTGGTTCTCTGTGTTAATACCCAACTACTGAGGAGGAATCTTTTCTGATGGCGGCTGAGCAAAACATTGATCTGTAGGTCCAGTAGAATGTTATTAGGAGCCATTTTATTGTTCTCATCTCTTCCTCACGACACTACAAATGTTTCTGTAGGTGGGAGAAGACATATAAGTTCACAGAGGGCAGTTATCACTGTGAAGGACAGAAAGAATTCTTTCTCTGTTCCTTTAGGAATTTATGTCTGAATTCAAATTGTCTTCCACATAATGATTTAATTTTTTCTCCTCTGCCTACTGTGAAGTGTTCAGACCATGAAATTATAGTGATGTCAAGTGATGCTTAAGTATTCCCCTCAGTCTTTCCATCAGGAAAATAGTCCAAGAAAATGAACATACAGTTATTTTAGGGTGGGCAGCACTTGTGTTTGTGTGCTTTCCAGAAACAAAGCGTGTAGTAGTATTTTATTGTGAGAGTCCGCAGTTGTAGGCAGTGGCTCCTGAGTCCACCAGCATTTGATTCCTTCAGTATCACTCTACATTGCCCCTTTTCTTTAATGTGCAAACTTTTATGGTTCATTTATCCTGCCTATGTGTTAGGGTTCTGGTGCATATTTGAAAAATAATATATACTGTCTAGGATCATGTGAACTGGCAATTGGTGACTTTCTATGACATAAATAACATCGTCTGGACTATTTAAAAACATTCCAATGTTTACACACACACACACACACACACACACACACACACACACACACACACACACATATATATATATATATATATATATATATATATACAGGTTTTAATATAACTATGACAAGGTAGGGACATGTGTAGGAATTTACATTATATATTATAAAAAGTAATAATGGAAAACAATTCTAAGTGTTAGGAGAAGGAAAGTGCTACTTTGGTCTTCCTTTACATTAGGATTTATGTTGTCAATCATGGCTTATTCATGGCTTCACCTGCCAACAGCCTTGATGTGGTAACAGAAAGACAGGGCTATTCTATCATTATAATGATGAGAATGGAAACTCATTAAGCCTCCCTTTTGGTGTGTGTGCGTGTGCATTTGCGTGTGTGTGTGTGTGTGTGTGTGTGTGTGTGTGTGTGTGTATGAAGTGTACAATTGACAAGGAAATGCATCAACGTTTCCCATACAGGCTCCTGTGTTAATCTCTGGCTCCTTCTGCTTTCCAGGGGCTGACTCAGCTGGACTGTGACTGGGGCCTGTAGGCAAACCTAAAAGATATGTGCTGTAGCTGAACAGGTTGGGAAGTTTCTTTCCCTAACACACTCTCAGAGACAGCAGTTTTGTACATGGCCCTGTTCTCCTGCTCCGTTAGTGGCTCCTGCCTGAAGTGCTATCTGGTGAAAATCTGGATAGATCCCTGTGTATCTACCCAGGGCCAAATATAAAAGTGTTCACAGCCCTCGTTTCCCTCAGAGCTGCCTGAAGATGTTGCGGTCTTTTCTAACCCCACCCTGTCCTCCATTTTCCTGTCATTAGTATTTCTTCAATCATAGGGTTTGAGTGGGCAGTCTGATTCCTGACAGGACTTTGAATGATAAAAATCTCTCCAATGAAACAAAATTAATGATTTCTCTGTTGAGAGGAAGGAATAATAGATTATCCATCTACAAGGATCAATAGCACTTAATGTCTCTATTTCTAAAGCCAAGACAAGCTGTAAGTGATTTGTCTGAATCTCGCCCACTCTTTCCTTTTGTGCTAAGAGTTTGTGAGAACGGCACAACTGTGCGTATGCACATGCTTCCTTTGTGTCCTAGTCTCCAGAGGTTTGTCATGGATAGCACCTGAGAGTAGCTGATATGGGCACGGTGAAGGGGACTGGCTTGAGAGCGGGGAGAAACAAAACTGGAAACATTTATTTACAGAGCCAGATATGTGGCCCAAGCCTTTCTCACAGCCATTCTGAGCTGAGGTATAGAGACTGGTAACTTGATATTATCCTGCGCTAAACAGCTAGTTGTAGGCTTCCATAGACTACATGGTAAGGCTCTATTGTAGTCACGCAGTAAAAAAGCCCATGTCTAGACTATATCAGGCCCTCAAATCAATCCATACTATCTAAGAGTAACAGCAAATTTCACTGTGTTTTTGCATTTTAGCTAAGATATAAGAATGTCTTTACCTTAGCCAGTAAGAGGAAAGATGTACTAAGAAAAAAAACCTTGAAGTTATTTAAGGATATTACAGTACAGTGATTAAAACAACTCATCGCCTTTTCAAGACTAAACTTCTTTTTTATCCTTTCAGACTTGGGAAATGAATGCCTATCTCACAGACTTACACTAAATCATTTTATTGCCGTCTGTATAAATAACCACTGAACAACTCCTTTGCAGCTAGGCAGCATAATATATAAGCCTAACATTATATTTCTGTTAATTCCATGTAGTTTTTCCCTCAAATTTTACATGGCTATCTGATTAATGCTCAATGTTGCCATGATCATACTAGCTAAATGCAGTGCATCTGGTTGTTCCCAGTCTTAGGTATTCACTATGTGTTTCTACTATATGTTTGTCTTAGGTTGAACCCTTCCTACACAGTGGAGCCATTCACATTGCCTCATGGCATTTTTCTTTCCATTTATACTGTCTAAAGTGGTTTTTCTGTAACTTTATCTGATTTACTTTGAGGAATCTTCAGAAGCTCTCCGTTCTTCTGTGTTATTTTCAGAGTTCATGGCCATGGTCTAGTGTCTGGACCCCTTAACAGTTGAGTCTCCCAGTTTATGGGTTTGTTTCCTCATTGTGTTCTGCTGTCATATATTCTACAGAAACCTTTATCCATCTCATCTTGAAAGTGTGCTATACACACTCCTTATACTTGAACATACCCTTCTCTCCTCTTGGTGTTGAAAAAATGTATAGCCATCTGGTAAAGCTTACTGCACTCTCTATGAGAAAGACCATCAGGCCTTCCCTTAGTGGTAATTTCTCTATCTTATACTGTGTCCTTGTAAATACACAATAATACTTTTCAAAGGATTTTTGCACATATGTGTGTGCAGGCTTGTGTGATGTTTGCACACATGTGCCATGTGTATGCATATATGTATGCATTTTATCACATGTGTGCAGGTGGCTGGCACATATGTGTGTGCATGTTTGTGGAGGCCCGAAGTGAACGTCTTCTTCAGTTACTTTCCATCCTATGTATTTGTTGTTGTCTGTCGCTTAAACAGAGAGAAATTTAGTTGGATTGTCTAGCTAGCTAACTTGTTAAAGGGATCATTTGTCTCTGATTATATGAACTGTCACACTCACATAGCATATGTACAGGAGATGGGGCTCTCAACTCTGATGGCCACGTTTGTGGGCCAACCATTTATTTACTAGGCCTTCTCTCTAGCTTCTCAGCGTATTTTCATATAAGAAAAAGTATCCTTAGATCTCATGGAAAGTGATGATATAGCTTCTTGGATCCCAATCAAAGAAGGTTCTGAGTCAGTAGTTCTTCAGGTACTCATGCTAGCTTTACAACTGGAATGGACCCACTGCACATTGTAGGCCTCAGCTCCTCCTCTTGACAAAGTCACTGGTTTTCATGATTGGTACATCACCCAGCATATCTATTCTAGTGCACTGAATGTGGTTGAACTGTCCATTTCCATTTCATAATCTAGAGGACAGTAGGAAAACAAATCAGGTTTGGACTTTCAAATAGAAACAATTTATACTCCCACCTTCTATAATATTTTTTGGTTTGCATCTTACTATGGTGTATCCTCCTTAGTCCCCTGCTTTGGGTAATTTTTTAGGGCTAAATTTATGCTTTGCTGTTGCAATCAAAGCTAGGTTACCTTTATAGTATTTTCTTTTTGTCATGTTTTGAGTGGAGAGAATTGTTGTACATTTTTATATATTTTTAAAGCCTTTTTGTTATTTTTAGATATTCAGTGGATTGTGGACAACTATGTTTGACCTACTGTGACAATCAGGACACAATATTTTATTACTTTTAACTTCAGAATCATACCAACTGACATTACATTTTTCTCCCAACATAATATTTTTATGCACTATTTGGTGATTTCACACAGTGTACACTGATCACACTCACTTCTTCCCTGTACCACTCTTGTGCCCTCCACAAAGCAAGCAAGCAAGAAAAGACAGACAGGCAGAAAGAAAAGACAGAAGGAAGAAAAGAAAGACATCATGTCCGATTTGTGTTGCCCATGTGCTCCTTGGAGCATGGTTAAACTCCCAGTAGGTCAGTCCCTCAAAGATAATTGAGTCCAATCCCATCTTCCACCCCTTCCAGAAGCCATCAACCATGAAGAGCTACAATTCAGCATCTTTATCACAATTTTTAGGGTTCATTTCAGTGGCTTCCTTTATGGATTACTGGTAATGAACAAGGGTGCAATATTTCTATTTTTCCTTAAAAATTGTTCTCAAATTCACTATAACATACCTAAATTTTCTTTAGTTTTTTCTAATGTTCTTCCATTCCTCTCCTCTCCTCTCCTTGCCCCTCTCTCTCTCTCTCTCTCTCTCTCTCTCTCTCTCTCTCTCTCTCTCTTCCTCACCTCCTCCTTTCCTTTCCTTTTTTCTCTCTCACTCTCTCTATCTCTAAACAGTAATAAGGAATGAGTTATTCTAAATTATCCTTTCTTCTTTTACTAAGGGAAAATAAGCATCAAAAGAAAACAATGAAAACGCTTTCACTTTTAAAAAATTTCAAGTTGTTACTAGAGCATTAAAGGTTAACTTACATTATAATCTGAGAGAGACAAAGGTTTACTATTTCCAAGGCAGATGAATTGCTTCCTTTGTGTTTCATGATATTTAATGCAAAATTAAAGCAAACAGTTTATACAAGGAACTCAAGTAGGTAGTTCTGCTGAGGCAGTGACTTGTCTTTTATCTAGATGGTTCTGAGAACCCACTGTGCCTAGGACATGAAGAGAGCTAGGTAGATTTGCACTGAAAAAGTAAGATGTTTAGACCTTTCTCCTAAATGGAAATTACACTTGAAAGGGTCTGTCTCATTAACTGAACATGCATTATTTTCTTTTTAAACATTCCTTTTTGTCAATGTATTCTTCTACAGTTTTAGATATGTTATGATAGTTAGTTTTAATTGTCAACTTGGCACAACCTAGATCTATCAGGTAAGAGAATTGCAGTGTAGTATTGTGTGAGTAGGACTGGCCTGTGGGTAGTTCTATGAAAGGTTGTCTTAATGAAATTACATGCTATGGGAAAAGCCACCCTTCTGTGCATGACTCCATTCTGTAACCAGGATGCTTAAGCTTTAACAGCAAGTTCCTGAGCATAGGTGAATTCATCCTGCCTGTTCTTGGCCATGAATGTGATGTGACCGACTATCTCAAGGTCCTATGCCACGACTTCCACACATTGGGAGTATGCAACCTGGAATTATGAGCTACAATAAACTCTGTCTTCCTAACTTTCTGGGTAAAAGTCCTGGTGTTTTGTCACAGCAGTAGAGAGAAGACTAGCACAAATATACATACTATGTTAAAGTTACACTAATTCTTTAGCCTGCGCCTCCCCATCCCATCTCTCCCCTTCTTCCCACCAAGTCTTCATCCCACTTTATGACTTTTTGTTTTGCTTTTAACCCACTGTTTTGAATAAGGGCTACCCATGTGGACACAGATGTAAAGCTACCTATTGGACCATAAGGTATGCATAACTGGCCACATCTTTGAAGGTGATGACATCTCTGTCAGCAGCCTTGTTTTGGGGCTTAGCTCCATACAGTGGGTGGGGGCCCAGTTGGGCCCTCTGATCTGTGCCTGTAGGTTTACTAGCTCAGTCTCTGCAGGTCCTATTCAAGCAGTGGCAACTGTTATGAGTTCATGAACACCAGGGCCATGTCATGCCCCTAGGATGACATTTCACAGCCTTCCTTCCTATGGTTCTTTATGAATCTAAGATAGCTGGCCCGTAGGCAGAACTTGCCTGATTCTCCTAACCTGTGAGCTTCTGGAAGACCAAAGGCTGTGTGCATTTGTGTGTCTGTCACAGAACTTAATATGTTTAGTATGTTACCCCTTCTCAATTAAGTATTTGCCAAGTTGAATTGCACCCAGTTATTTTCTCACAATCTGACTGATGCACGTTTTCATTCTTATCGCATTCCTTTTTAATACTTTCCATGTTTGGCTCCCCCCCCCCATACCCGCCACACACACACTCCCCGCCCATGCCTCTGACAGCTTCAACTCTCAAAGCTGTTGCACACCACTTTCATCATTCTGGTTCCTGATGTTTATTAATTCATTTTAAGTTACAGGCAGTTTCATTTTCTCTTTTTCTTTGTATAAGAAATCAATAATTTATTTTTAATGTATCTATCAATCAAAGCTAGCCATGAATTCTGTTTAAATAATTATAGTTGAGACATTTACTTGGAATCCTCCCTCAAAGCATCATCATGGGTCACACATCACATAACCATCCTGGGACAAGGGATGAGCTTAGTAATTAAAGAACACCTAACTCTTCAGAATGTTTCTGTCCACATCTGTGGCACAGCTAGCTGTAGGAAGCTTCTTCTTTGTTCAACTTTGTTTTGTATCTGTTTTTGTTTATTTTGGTGTGGGAAATTTAAGAAATTTTTTAATACTTCCAGGATGAGGATAGTAATCCATTTGTAGGAAGGGGTGGTGCCAGCCGTAATGAAAGAGAGAGATGAAAGCATTATGGTTAGCTGATGCAGTATGAGCCTAGTAAATACTTCACACACTAGCACTATGGCTCCTGATTCTGGAAGAAAAAGTATTAGTTGAAGAAAAATAAATCATGATTTGCCAGAAGTGGATGTCACTGGAGATCTCCTCAAGCAAATAAGCTAGATTAGAGAGGTCAAATAATGCTTGTTTATTTTTATATGTAAGTGTGAAAATACGTAGGGTCAGAGTTCTACAAATATAGAGAACGTTATGAGAGGAGAGAAGAGACTTTAAGGGGAACAAAGTAATAGAATACATATGACATGAAAGCAAAGGAGAGGCTTTGAGGTAAAAAGTGGTAACTAGTAGGAAGATGACAGAGTGGCAGCAGAAGACAAGGTTGAAGAAACTCAGTAGGACCAAAATCCATATGAAAATGCCCCCAAAGAAAGCTGTTGCTTTTTGTGATGACTTTAAAAAATGAAGAAGCTTGAAGTAGGTAAGCCTACTTTTCATAGAGGCCAGAGCCATCATGAATCGAGCAGAGCCTGGCCACCTACATACGCCAAACCCATCCGAGGTGTGATCTACCTCGGAACTTTGAGCACACACTGTGTTTTCTGGTTCCTCTCACTTTGGAAGTTCTGCTCACTCTGTACCAGATTACCCTAAGGGAGAAAAATATCAGACACACCTGTTTCCACATATATTGCTTCATCTGGGTTAAATTCTATGAGTAACTTTTATTTTCATTTTTTGTGAGGTAGTGCTATTGCTAAAAACAATAATAAAACAAAATAAATTCATCAAATATTACTTTACAAACTTGTGGAGAATACTTTTAAACTTCAAATTTCATTTGCAAAATGTATTAGAGAAAACAGCCTTTTGAGTACAGAAGCCCACTAACTTCCCCTTTTCCGACTGGTTTCTGTGCTGTCTGTGGTAATTCCTGCTGGGGATGGTTTAAAAGCATATGCTCCATAACATATGGCGTGTCTGTCAGAGTCTGTTTCTGTGGTGACAGGGAATCATTCCAAATAGAAGGTTGTTAACAGAAAAGGCTCTTCCTATGGGGTATTTTGGAATCTCTCTGACTCTTTCGCTTTCTTCCCTCAATTTACTATTACATTTGAAATTGAGTACTTGAGGAAGAAAGGAGGCAATTTTTAGCATTTTAAGCACAAATAATCTAGCTAATTCTAAGTGCATGCAGTCGTAACATCATAAAGTCTAGGGCTAAAAATGTCTCCTAAAATAAATTGTTAGGAGTCAATAATCAACTGATTGCATTTTTTTGAGCATTGTGTGATCAATAGTTAAAGCCATGAAGGAAGATGAAAATAATACCATAACAATTTTCCAGAACCCCCCCAAAAAAAATGATGATAGAGGTAGGCTTGGCACTGCGCGATGTCAGGGCTCCTTTAAGGCCTCTGCACGCTTCTTTTTCACTTGATAGAAAAAAAAATATTGTTTTTCTTTATATAATATTTTTTCTCTTTATTATAATTTTTTCACATTATATCCTGATTGTTACTCCCTCCCTCATGGCTTCCCATTCCCACTCTCGCTCTTTTGCCCTATTCCCCAGGCCTAGTCCTCTGACTGCTGACCAGAGGAGGGGTACTTCTTCCTCACTATCTGACAACAGCCTATCAGGTCTCATCAGGATAGCCTGCATCCCCTTGCTCTGTGTGCCCATAGGGCTCCCTTCCAAGGGGAAGTGATTAAATCCTGGACACCAGAGTTCATGTCAGAGGCTGCTCTCCACCACAGTTTCTCTGGTACTGATATAACCAGTGCCGAGCAAATACTATTGGGTGGTACATGACTATGAATTAGCTCTGGGTCAGTGCTAACACACAGGTAGCCACAGAATAGGAGAAGGAATAACAGTCTCTGGGTGGGGAAAGCTGGCACTGAGCACTGATATTCTTAGTAGGCAGTAGCTGGGTTTCAATTACAAGCCTTTAGGGCAATCAACGTATGACAGGCAGAAATGGAATGGATCATTTGAGTGAGACATCTACTTGAAAATAAAATCTTCAGAAGCTAGTACATGTGATACTGATGATGCTATATCGAATACCAGCTGTGTCAAAAAAGATAGTAATTAAAGGACAACTGAAAATATCAACGAAGCCTTCTCTTGCTGTCATGACCTTGGCTAGGTCTGTGACATAAGAAACCTGAAGAGCAAATGTCTAAGATTCCCAGTACTGACTGCAGTGTCTGCGCATGTATGGAACTGTTTCTACTCTGGGGATAAGATAAAATACCCACCAATACCCATAGGAGATACATTAGGCTCTCCTATCACTTACTTTAATTATTATTTGCATTACTTGGTTGTATGGTATATGTGCTTCTTCAATGAAATCTTTGGCTATGTTCCTGTTAGCCATCATCCATTAAAAGTTTTGTGACTAATAATACTTGTACAATGATTAATGACCAAATGACAGAGAAAGACAGAGAGACACAGAGAGAAAGAAACAGAGAAACAGAGACAGAGATTCTTCTCAGTGGTGGAACAGATACAGGTATTCAAGCAATCATAAACCCTTTAGTCCAATTTTTTCCCTTCCATGAAAGTTACAGATGATTTATGAATATAAGAATATAAGTTTTGGTTTTGTAATGATCTTTTTTCTTGCTTTATTTAAGTTAGAAAATGGCCACCTTTCCTGTAAATCTAAATATAGAAAGCTTTTTTTGTGGAGTCTTGGATTATTATTCACTATACTATCTGGAAAAAAATCTTGGGAAGAAAAGAAAGAACAGAGGGCAAAAGGAAGAGATAAAAGGTGTCAAAAGGGGGCAAAAATCAAGAAAAAGTAAATGAGAAAGAGAGAACCGTGTGTGGTTGAGACAAAGGGAAAGCAGGAATCACAAGTTGGTGTACATAACCACTCACCCTTGCATGGCAGCTGCAAGTAGCACGGGGATTTAACCACTCAATGATCTGCACACTATACCTCTGAACTCCGGCGTCTCTGAATCTCTTTTCCAAAATTCTCACAAAACTTTGGTCATTTCTCAGTATTTTTTTTTTTTTGCCTAACTAATTAAGCACCCTAATTGCCTCAAAGCTTCCAGAACATCTTCTTTGTACACTTATATTTTTCTCAAACTTACCCTGCATACAATGGCATACAATGGAAGCTGAAAGGAAGGTCTCAGAGTTCTGAGTGTGATGCTCACCAATTTGTACCATGCACATACAAGTAAATTATATACGCTGATTGGTTTTGTTTATGTATTTAGGAGTGCATGCACACACGTACACACACACACACACACACACACACACACACACACACACACAGAGACATGCACACACATGCACTTTTTTCCATTAATTAAAGAAACAGAGGCTATGAATTTGCAAGAGATGATAGCTGCGAGGTGACTATGTAGCAGAGTTGGAAGGGATAAAAAGAAGGGGGAAGTAATGTAATTATAATTTTAAAAAGAAAAAATAAAAGAAGAAAGAAGACTAGAGAAGCATTTTGTTGGTCATCTACAAAAGTTCACATGCATAATTTTATGTCAGTTGCAAAGGAATCTTTTTAGACAGATATTTAATCCATCTTAAACATACACCTTTACATCATTCCAAGATTTTATACTTAATTTCTGAGAAGTACTTTCTGTCTTACTAGTTTGAAAAGGAAGCTTATTTCTGGAATTGGATGATGCAATTTCTTTCATAAACCCAAAATTTTAAAATATCATGCTACACCTTTAGGCTATTTATCTTATCTTTAATTTTTATTCAGTTTCTCTTGTCTAATGAGTAAGGTAGAAACATGTCTCTGGACTACGTTGCTGTTGAGATTTGCTTTAAACTGTTTGGCAGCAGCTTGCATTCTGAATTATTATGATGCTCATTCATTAACTTGCTGTCACTATTTGATAGATTAATGTAGGTCAATGATAAAACAGCACTTAAAAGTACTGATAGCTAGTCAGAACACGGAGGCATGAGAACGTGTCAAACAGACCTTTCACTGTAAATTAAGGATCACTTGATATATGTCAAAACAGCTCTAGGATTAGGCCGTCAGGTCTCTTGTTTTCAGCCCTTAATTAAAATGGAGTTTTCATCTGCATAATACTATTCTTGGCTTCTGTCCTTTCTTGAGTATTTGTTTATTTTAGGTCTTGAAGCTCCAGTATGGTGAAAGCCATATTATCATAGTTTGGATTTTTTTCTTCCATTTTTGTTTGTTTGTTTTGTTTTGTTTTGTTTTATATATATATATATATATATATATATATATATATATATATATATATATATATATATTTGATGCTTCTTCAAATCACTTTGTATAGGTTGAGTATTCACATGTTATTTCATAAATGTTAGTTTTTGGTAGTAATGACAAATAAGCCTTTTGGTTTTTCATCTTCCCTGTTTACAAATTTGCTAGGCATTCACTAGCCGTTCCTTATTTTACCTGATTTAGAAGTGATTAGTGACATTAAGTAAATTAAAGATATTTAGCTTAAGGAGCTATTGCTCATGCTTGTTTTTGAAAAGCCGAGTTACAGATGAGATTTTTAATCCATTATATCATCACAAAATAGAACTTTCATTTGAATACAGATTTTTATCATTTTGTTATGCTCATGATTTACATACAGTTGGATTTGTGTTTGCAAATATTTTTATTTCTAGCTTTTATATTTCTCTATAAAATTATGAGATGAAAATGATCAAAATATGTTGTGTGAAATTCTCAAGTTAATAAAATACTATATTAGAAAAATGTAATTTGCTTAACAATCAATTCTACAAATATTTTTATATGTTAACTCCATACATGAACCATCCACATTTACAAAAAAATAATCAAATAAAATCAGAATGAATTGGTGCCATTAACCAGGACCTGTCTTTAGCCCTAGAATTGACTCTCTCCTGTAATTATTAAACCAGTATGGTTTAGACTATCAATCATTCCAGTCTTATGAATAACAAAACAAGAACACACAAAAGTATCGTTCAGACTTTCTAACTCAGAAATCAAGACAATAATCAAGCAACATTGGAAACACGTAACCCTTGTTGGAGATTTTTTAAATTACTGACAACTAAACAGAAGAAAGTTACTGCAGTAGAAAACTTCTAGTTTTTTTTTTTTGTGTGTGTGTGTATATGTGTGTGTGTGTGACGTGTACTTACTGGTAAGTTATAAAGGGAAAGCTTTACAAGATCACAGTAGAAAAAATAATGGAATACACATGAAAGAGAAAAGGGATAGAAAGACTCAGGCATGGCTGGGATCACGAAGGTGAAAGAAAAAATGAGTGGTGGAAGGATAAAAACAATAAATGGAAACTGTAATAGAAAATTAGCAAATGTAGTAAAGAATAAGAAAATTACAATGAAAACTTAAATTTATTTTTCTGTTGTTTAAACTTTCGAAAGATTTAATTAGCATTTAAATTATCGTAATGACATAAAATATCTCTGTTGCATTTTGGCAAGAGATTCTTGGAAATTTGAGAAATACACTGAATATGGACTAACAACATGTGACTAATGCTTCATTATAGAGGTCATGGCAATTGAACAGAGATGTCATTGTAATGTAGTTTATTACCCTATTTTTGTAAACATGAATTGAAAGGAATTAAAATATAATTGAGAGACTGCCAGAGGCTACTAAGAATTTTATTAAGGAATGTGGGAACAGGTGGACCAGAAATTTGTGTTGGCCTCTTGGAAAGAGATTTAACACTTCAATGATTATAATAGATTTTTAGCATTGCATGCCTATTCTCTTATATGGTATAGTCACTTAAAGTAACATAGTATAGGAAACTTCTTCCAAGTTATAAGCACAGATGTTGGCTATGGCCCAGGCAAACTTGGCTAGGTGGGTAAAAGTAGAGTATTTGCAATCTATATTTAAAAAAGAGATTTAAGATTCTGAATCATAAATAAAACTATATTTTAGGCTGAAAACTATAATTCTTTGTTTTATCTATCTAGATAAAATAAGTAGAGTAGCTGTGAAGAGAAAGTGGAGAAATTATTATACTCGGGAAGGTACAACCTTATTCTGAAGCATAGGAATAATTTATACAATGATTTTATGAGTTCTAGAGAAAGACGTATGTGGAAAGCACATAGATATATTGAGAAAGAAAGCAGTTCATGCCCCTGTTTCAGAGCATTATAAAGGGCTATTGCGGACATTGGGTGTAGTTTCAGTGTGATTGCTTAGTCCTCTGGGCTATCATGGATTGAAACAATAGAGGACCACAATCTCCATGCATGTCCCATGGCCAAACACAGGGGATGGTCTGATGATATTCATTTGTTACTCACTAAGTAGTGGCTACTCTGTCCATCTCTAACTGTGGCTTCATTAATTGCTCACCTTGAGACTTTATGTTGAAGTCCCAGAGCCAAAATTACAACCCTGTAATCGTGTACTTCCTTACAATAATCTCTTATTGTTCTTGCAACTATCAAGAAGTAGTTATACCTGTCTTATTTTAAATGAATCTTTAAAATAATAAAAACATTTTAAATGTCATATTCTGTATGCCTGAGTTTTTGAAGACCTTATCTGTTTTACCTTATCTTTCTATAGAATCCTATCTATCTGGTGTACCTAAAATGTATATCCTTGTGATTAAAAATAGACTAATAATTGATATGACCATGATTTGATCAACTAAAGGCTCATTGATAATGAGAAAAGTTAAGTCCTGGCAACACCCAGCCTACATCAACGAGGATGATGAGCATCAAAGAACCACGTTATGGAAATGACTTCAAATGTGGCAAACAAGACACTGGACAAAATGTCCTTGGTTCTATCACAGACAGAATTCTGCCTAAAAATGGGCAAGCTTGGATGCAGGCAGAGTTGATGGTCGAACTCTGCCAAGACAGGGTAAGCAAGTGCTCAATGGCTCCTGCCTCACAAATATTTCTGTCAGGTATATTGGGTCAGAAGGCTGAAGATGATGCTCCAACATTGTAGAGAGTTGTGGATGACTGTTCAGGTAGCAAACTTTCTCTGCTAATCTCCATTCCCGGCATACTCAGATAATCAAGTTTATTCCTTCTCAAGTCTCTGACGAGTTGAAGACCAGATAGTTCAGTTTTATAATTAATCCTAGTTGTTTAGAGGTTAAGATGCTTTTAGGTCTAGATAGATGTTTTAAAATTATAATGAGAAGATATGATAGATATTGATTTACATTCAGAATTTTCAGTGCACCAAGAAAGGAAAGATGTTTTCTTCAAGGCTTCCAAATACAAATAGCCAAAACACAAGGAATGTAACATTTATATAATTCCTGATTGTTTCATGATTCTTCTTTCTGTATGTAGTTTATTGTACATATGTGTAAGAATACAAATGTATATGAAAAAATTAAAAAATATTTAATAAATAATTTATTAAAAAGTAGTTATATGTTAATATTATAGTTAATATTACTTAATTTCTTGTATTCAGGGTCATCAAATTATCCTAACTTAAAACTTAGTCTGAACAAATAGCTACATTAGAAACAAGAATATGTAAAAGGTCAATATGCCAACATTACAAAGTTAACCATTTGGCCCAGCAGCACTGGCATTGCTTTTGCGAGCCTGTCTGTCTGTCATCTATCTGTCTTTATATTCTCAGCTTGGTAATTTTATACCCAGTTATAAGCTTTGTTTCTCATCCTTAACTTTGTGTTTAGCCCTGACTTTTTTTGTCCATGATGTCTTCTTTCATATCAACATCTTTGATGCCCTTGCAGATTTCAGCATGAAGCCCTTTCCTTATGTCCTACAAGGAGTCAGTTCTTGCATTAGTATTGTGAAAAGAAATGCCTGAAAATATTGTCACTATCTTGCTCCTGACATGCATTTTAGACATGCAGTTGGTAAACATTATTATCCTTAGCAATAATTTACAGTGTTTTCTTTTTTATAAGAATATGTATGGAACTCTGGTGCCCCATATCTGACCACATCCCTTGGATGGGGAGGCCTGGTGGCACTCAGAGGAAAGATAGTTGGCTACCAAGAAGAGAGTTGATATCCTATGAGCATATACAGGGGGAGGGGGTCCCCCTCAGTCACAGTCATAGGGGAGGGGAATAAGGGGAAAATGGGAGGGAGGGAGGAATGGGAGGGGATGGGATGGCATAACCATTGAGATGTAATTCGAATAAATTAATAAAATATTTTTAAAAAGACTATGTATTTATATGGCTGTGTGAATGTATGCCACATATGGACAAGTGCCTGCAGAGGCCAGAAGAAGGTGCTGGATTTCTTGGAATAGAAATTACACATTGTACTAGTTTGCATTCCCACCAGCAATGCAGGAGTGTTCCTCTTTCTCCACACCCTCGCCAGCATGAGGTGTCAGTTGAGTTATTGATCTTAGCCATTCTGATGGGTGTAAGATGGAATCTCAGTGTCATTTTGATTTGCATTTCTCTGATGACTAAGGAGGTCGAGCATTTCTTTAAGTGTTTCTCAGCCATTTGATATTCCTCTGTTGAGAATTCTCTGTTTAGCTCTGCGCCCCATTTCTCTATTGGGTTATTTGGTTTGGTGGTGTTTAATTTCTTAAGTTCTTTATATATTTTGGATATTAGACCTTTGTCAGATGAAGAGTCGGTGATGATCTTTTCCCAGTCTGTAGGCTGTCGCTTTGTTCTCTTGACAGTGTCACCAGCCTTACAGAAGCTTCTCAGCCTCATGAGGTCCCATTTATTAATTGTTGATGTTAAGGCCTGGGCTGTTGGTGTTCTGTTCAGGAAGTTGTCTCCTGTGCCTATGAGTTCCAGACTCTTCCCCACTTTTTCCTCTAACTGGGTTAATGTCTGTGGTTTTAAGTTGAGGTCTTTAATCCACTTGGACTTGAGTTTTGTGCATGGTGACAAATAGGGGTCTAATTGCATTTTTCTACATGTAGACATCCAGTTAGACCAGCACCATTTGTTGAAGATGCTGTCGTTTTTCCATTGAATGGATTTGGCTTCTTTGTCGAAAATCAGGTGAGCAAATGTGTGTGGATTCATCTCTGGGTCTTCAGTTCGATTCCATTGATCCACTAGCCTATTGCTGTGCCAGTACCATGCTGTTTTAATTACTGTTGCTCTATAGTACAACTTGAGATCAGGTATGGAGATTCCTCCAGCAGATCTTTTATTGTAAAGGATTGTTTTTGCTATTCTGGGCTTTTTGTTTCTCCATATGAAGTTGAGAATTGTTCTTTCAATATCTTCAAAATATTTAGTAGGTATTCTGATAGGGATTGCATTGAATCTGTAAATTGCTTTTGGTAAGATGGCCATTTTTACTATGTTGATTCTTCCAATCCACGAACATGGTAGATCCCGCCATCTTCTGATGTCATTTTCAATCTCTTTCTTCAGAGGTTTAAAGTTTTTTTCAAATAAATCCTTCACTTGCTTGGTTAGGGTTATTCCTAGATATTTTATATTGCTTGTGGCTATCGTGAAGGGAGTAATTTTTCTAATTTCTTCCTCTGCCTGTTTGTCATTTGTATATAGGAAAGCTACTGACTTTTTTGAGTTTATTTTGTATCCTGCCAATTTGCTGAAGGTGTTTATCAGCTGTAGGAGTTCTCTGGTGGAATAAGCTATCTGGTGCTTTCTCAGAAAAATGGGAATAGGGCTTCCTCAAGACCCAGCTATTCCACTCCTTGGAATATACCCAGAGGATGTACTACCACACAACAGGGACATATGCTCAACCATGTTCATAGCTGCCTTATTCATAATAGCCAGAACTTGGAAACAACCTACGTGTCCCTCAACAGAAGAATGGATAAAGAAACTGTGGTACATTTACACTATGGAATACTACTCAGCTATTAAAAACAAGGAATTTCCAAAATTTGTGGACAAATGGATTGAACTAGAAATTGTCATAATGAGTGAGTTCACACAGAAGCAAAAAGAGCTAAATGGTATATACTCACTTATATCGAGACACTAGCCCAAGGTGTACGTCCCCATGAAAAACTGTACCTACCAGAATAATGGGTAAGAGGGGAGGACATCCTATTGAAACTTTAGGTGTGAGAAGCCTGGGAGAAAGAGGAAATGGAAGGATCCAGTGGGTCCTGGAAAACTACAGGCGAGTCTGGGCCCTGGGGTCCTCCGCAAACTGTGGCAACAGCCAAGGAAAAAATAGGCAGTAAAAACCTTGAACCCCTACCCGGACTAGCCGATGGACATTCTCCACTGTTGAGTGGAGAAGAAGATCTAACTCTCACACAAACTCTGGTGCCCCATATTTGATCATGTCCCTTGGATGGAGATGCCTGGTGGCACTCAGAGGAAAGATAATAGGTCACCAAGGAGAGACTTGATACCGTATGAGCATATTCAGGGGGAGGAGATCCCCCTCAGACACAGACATAGGGGAGGGGAGTAGGGGGGGGAAGTGGGAGGAAGGGAGGGATGGGAGGATACATGGGATGGGCTAACAACTGAGATGTAATATGTATAAATTAATAAAAATGTATTAAAAAAAAAAAGAAATTACACATTGTTGTGAACTGCCCTACATAAGTACTGGGAGCCAAACTCAAGTGCGCTGGAAAACTAGCAAGTGCTCTTAAATGCTGAGCTCTTTCTATAGTTCCAGGGAGTTCTTTCTTTGTGCACATTTTGTGTCATTTTGCACTGGTGATAGTGTATGGATTCTTTATCTTTTAGTCTGATATACTGCTTAATACTTAATAATCTTTTGAGTTTAGTTAACCAACCAATAACCACAGTGGGGGGTTGCAACTACTACTTTGCTCTCATTATCTCTATTACTCTTTTTTAAAGAAAAATAGTCAGAGTACATTCTTATAGAATGCTCTTATCTTTAAATAAAGTCTATATGTACATAAATGTGCATGTATTCATTATTAAACCTTTTCCCAACTCTTTGCCTTTCTTCCACTGAACACTAATTACCACATCATTAAAACAGAGAAATATGATTATTACCAATATTAAGATGGTTGTGTAACTATCCTGGAGAATTTGAACAATAGACCAAAGTTGTCCATATGAAAAAAACCCAATGATTTTATAGGGATTACTTACTATGACTAAGGGAGGAGTTATAGGAACTTGTTTGACTGCAAGTTAGAATCATCACTGAAAATCCCACGTCTCTGGATACTCAAAGAAACCTGGAATCCCTGAAAGCTTACAGGATGCTACACAGGCCAGAGACTCCTCTCCCAAAAATTTGCTACATCTTGTAAAACTTCCAGAAGGAAATGTGAATTTTGTATGTTTTAGGAGCTTCCTGAGACATTTGTTTACTTAGTTAGTCTTAAGGAGCCTTTCCCAGACAATGAGAATTGATTTACAACACACAGAGAGAAGACACAGAAAAGTCAAGTTATTCACCCAATGTCATAGTTGGTGTTTTAGTGAGAACTTGAACCAAGGCACCAGTATTTATAGAGTCTTGATTCATATGCATGCTGGTGCCTTAATGTCTTTCTAGCCACATCTTTCCTCAGGGTGTACTTTTGAAAGTTAACTGCTGCCAATGGGTTTTTATGTGCTAATATTTCCAGTTTATGATTATAAACGTATACTTTTCTGCAATGGATTTGGTGCATTTATCAATACTTTATTTTGAGATTTCCCACTTTACGTCAGTTTTCTTAGAGAAATACACACAGAGAATACACACAAATACTATGTGTATTTTACAATTAAATTCATAATAGCAAACCTACTTCCAGAAAAACTACTGACTCTACTCATCAAAAACGGATGTATATATTTTATCATAGTTATCTCAAATTCGTATTTATTAGTTAGTAAAACCTAAAGCAAAATCAAATTAAATCATTCAAATTAGTTTTCAAGTAGTTTATGCTGGACAGCATTTAGCATGCTTCATAGGCCAAATGTTCTTGGAAGTAGAATTTGAAAAACACTAACCTAGGTATTTTAGAACTTGTATTGGTGATTAAGCTCATTATATCTTGGTCATTATTACAGACATATTTCACTCAAACTTACGGAGTAAAACTAGAAGAATTTCTAAGGTATCATATAGGCATTGAGTAGTGGTTCAGTAAGCAATATCTTGCTTTGAAACACATGGATCTGAGTTTGATCCAGGCTTGTAACAGTATAGATATATCACAGGTGGAAAGGCATGACAGGTGCTTTCCTTGGTCCTACTGGCCAGCCAGTTAAGCCTGGCTGGTGAGCTCTACGCCAGTGAAAGTCTGTCTAAAAGTGGGTTGAAGGTGTTCCTGGGGTCAGCTGCAGTAGTTACTGATTTCTACACAAACACACATACAAAGGAATAGTATAATTAAGCAAACATTTTCTGAACGAAGTCATACAAAACTGTTTTATATTTAACTGTAAGGGACTAGAGCTACAATAAATATTTACTTACTTTGTGTTGCTTATTACTTATTCAAAAGGTTTGGAAGATGTTATTGGTCAATTTTAATAGAAGGAAATTGTTTTTTAAATATAAGCTTAACTAAAAAGTGATGTGTTACAAGTCACGCGTTTGATTTGCTGTTGTCTTTAGGATGCTATGATTTGTGAGAAATTGCCAACTTCAACTCTCTTTCATTGGCGGATATTCTTAATATAATTCAAATCATGCCAATTCTCTTTTTAAATTCAATATTATGATTTAGTTTACATCTGTTCTGAACAAGTACAGACTTTTCTCTTGCTATGCCCATTGTAATATAGTGTAACAATTGTTTACAGAGAGCTTTGTAACAGCTGTAATAAGTAACATGAGAATGTAAAAGAAGCATGCAAGAAGTTATGCATTTTATAAATAAACATTGCTTCACTTTATATGAGGGCCTGGAGATCTGTGGCTTTTTGCTGGGGAATTTTTATATGCATAGGCTTCTGGGATACAGAGAAGCGATGACGTAAAGTGCAGGAAAGAAAATGTCTTCTTTATATAAACCAACTCTTTGCTTCCCAAGCATCTGGATCATGCCAGTTCTTAAAAATGATATTTGTGAATTTATTTAGGAGTTCACATACAATGTTTATAATTGAAAAGGGTTTTGTCCTTTGGGTATCAAAGTACACAATTAGTTTTCAGTGTACATTCCTGAGAATCTGAGTGACAGATGACCTGAGGGAGGCAGGTAGAAGAAGGTTGCTGGGTATGTCATGCAATCTTGAGCTGCAGAGATTGAGTCAATTTCAGTGCTCCATTCTCAAATGAATGAGACTATGTTGTTTGAGGAGAAAATCCAGGCAATTTGACACTGTGTGATTTTTTTCCAATACTGAAAAGTTGGTTTTTTTTTAAATGAGAGTTTATTGATAACCCTTACTGATAATTACTTATATCTTACATTGTGTTATTTGGACAAATTATATCCTTTGGACTCATGGCATGAAGTAATCTAATAAACTGTCCTTTTTGTATAAGAATATAGAGGATGACAATTTTTCATTTTTCTGAATTGTATTCTTTATCCTTAAATCTAAAAGGAAAAAATCTGAAGTTTTAAAAATAGAATTCATTATGCTAAAAATAAATAGAACACTAAATTAATACCAATAAAAACATATGAAATGTGTTTGTCACTTAAGGGAGAAAAACAATGGCTTGGCAATTCACTAAAGTACCTGGCAGTGTTCATATATTCCCATGGAAATAAAAACATGTGTTTCGTAGAGTCTGAGAGAGACTTAGAGATCAAGACCCACTCTGAGTGTTTACTGAACTCTGAATCCTTGAAAGCATCATGTCATTGGATTACCCATCAATCTTGGTCTGCAGTCACTATGCTTGTGATTGGTTGGACTGTGGGTGTGTACCATGACTGCACTGTTTCCTCTCTCTCTCTCAGGCCTACAGACATTGACCCAATTTGCCTAAGAACTTAGCCTCTTTTGAACTAGTCACAGACAATGGATGTCATTTCTCAATGAAAGAGGCTGTGGAGACACTAATGGGTCAGATCTTGCTATTTCTGGGTGCTACCGCCACTGTTGGAAAAGCAGATTGAAGTTTTCATCTTGTGCACATTTTGTAATAAATCTCATTTTTGTCCTGTTTTGCTTTATGTATGTATGTATGTATGTATGTATATATGTATTATGTATGTATTTTGATATGCTTGTTTGGGAGAAAGAATGGTTCTTTCTAAATATTCAATTTATGATTAAAGTTGGAAATAATGAAGGTAACATCATTTGAATTATTATATACTGAGGCTTTGTAGCTATTTCAAAGGAAATGGAAAACCTCTATCTTTAGGGAAATAGGAATTCATTATCATATCTTTCAGCCAAGAAAAAATTTTAAAAAATGACTTTATATCAACCCATGTCTCTGACACCTGGTCTCTTACTGCATGATGGTAATTCCTGAAGCACAGTTTGCATATGTTTACTTTAGAAAAGGAGATCCCTTAACACACTTAAGGAATAATGTTGTTTCAGACCCTCATTCTGTCTCATAACAGTATGCTCCCTTCACTTTGCCCTCATGAGGAATGATGACAAATGAGCAATAGGAAGGCTGCTTTGTGTCTTCACAAACAAACAAACAGCAACCAACATTTATTTGATTTTTTTGTGTGACAGTCACTGTCCTACTTTCCAAAATAGTGGAGTAGCTATATTTGTTTAAGCTTTACTTTTAAGTGTGTGTGTGTGTGTGTGTGTGTGTGTGTGTGTGTGTGTGTGTTTATGTGCCTGTGTGTGGATATGCGTACATGAGTGTAGGTGCTAGCTGAGGCCAGAGCCACTGGATGCCCCTGGAGCTGAAGTAAGAGGCGGTGGGAAGGTGCCTGAAGTGAGTGTTGAGAAGCAAGTTTAGCATCTGGAAAAAGCAGTAAGTGCTTTTCATAACTGAGCCACATGTCAGCCTTGGTTTGTTATTTAAAATGCAGTATTCCAATCCTGAGTTAGAGACAAATCAGATTGTTCTAGGTTATAAAAACATAACCTACATGTAAGTATCACACTCCTATTTAAACAAGAAAAGCTTAATTGTTCCTCATAATTGTCTTCATCTTGGAGTTCTCTGCAAAGCACGTTCAATTCCTTATGAGCAAAACACTTCATTAACAAAATGTGTCATGGAGTCTCCAATACTTCACGAAGACATTCAAACACTTCTGGGAAATTCTGGGATGACTGCAGAAGGCTTGGAAGGAGCATCTTAGTAGAAATATACAGGCGTGACTGTGTCCTACTTGAATGTCCTCACATGTCAAAGATTGGCCAGTGTTGAGCATACAAGGACTGTGGAAGCTTTATAGTCACTGGAATATATGTTTTTATTCTTTTAGAAACCATACAAGTAAGTTTGAAGCTTTGGCTTTAGATATTAGTAGGTGACACTTATGCATGAAAAAATAAGAGGTACTTCAAAAGAAATGTAGGAAAAATGTGGAAGCTGTGAAATATATTTGTTAAAATGCACAGAGTTTTGATTTAAAAAGACACATGTATGTGAATTTGTTGAAGATAATTATTTTATTGTATTTTGTATATAATTTTCTATGCTGTAAGGAACTCAATTGAAAGTATTAAAATGATATCAAGAGAGGAGTATTACACTAAAGCAATCCTTTTTAATGTTTGACATTGTTTCATAAGTTGTATCATTTTAACATGAAAATGAAATGCAAAAAATTAAATTCTTAATAGATATCACTTTTTTGCTTTGATAGTGATCTTTTATATACCTTATAAGGAAAATAAAAAAATATAAATGGAACAGTCATAGGGGAGGGGAATAAGGGGAAAATGGGAGGGAGGGAAGAATGGGAGGATACAAGGGATGGGATAACCATTGAGATGTAACAAGAATAAATTAATAAAGGAAAAAATATAAGTGGATAGTTTGCCTTAAACTTGTAGAAAATACCAAATTAAAAGTAATTTGTGAATAGAAGTGGCTACCAGCAAGAAAACCAGTAGTTTTAAGCTTTAATTTATTCTTTGCCTTTGAGCTCTGGAATCTCTTGGGTTATTCGACATGGGTGATTTATAACAATGCTGAAGAGATTAATACAAAATATCCAAACTCTGTCACAATCAAAGCCTTTCATCACAGCCATGAGGTTAGAACAATCTTTTTTATTAAATTTAGTGTGATCAATAGGTTCTTACTTCTTTTATTCTATTATTTATTAAATTAGAAACTTCAGAACATTTTTTCTCTCTAATGAACAGGAATACTTTATTAACCAAATTTGGAGGGCAGGGAATGCTCATAGAGAGAAAGGGACAAGCTCATGTTGATTGTAAAACTGATTTTCTCCAAACAACAAGTGAAGCGGGGTAGGAGGCAGTTGAGCTGAAGACAGATTTAAAACAATGTCTGAGTTATTTATTTATTTTTTAATCTCAATAAATTATTTTATTTTTTAAATTAATTTATTCATATTACATCTCAGTTGTTAGCCCATCCCTTGTATCCTCCCATTCCTCGCTTCCTCCCACTTCCCCCCTACTCCCCTCCCCTCCCCTAAGTCTGTGTCTGAGGGGGACCTCCTCCCCCTGAATATGCTCATACGGTATCAAGTCTCTCCTTGGTGACCTATTATCTTTCCTCTGAGTGCCACCAGGCATCTCGATCCAAGGGACATGTTCAACTATGGGGCACCAGAGTTTGTGTGAAAGTTAGATCTCCTTCTCCACTCAACAGTGGAGAATGTCCATCGGCTAGTCCGGGTAGGGGTTCGAGGTTTACTGCCTATTTTTTCCTTGGCTGTTGCCATAGTTTGCGGAGGACCCCAGGGCCCAGACTCGCCTGTAGTTTTCCAGGGGTCTGAGTTATTTATATACCATAATATTGCCTATTAGAGATTATTGAAATGAGAATTATGGGAAGTTAGTAGCCACTTTATTGGGATAATTACTGAAAGACATCAGTATATACATTGCAATTTGCCTCTGTGCCTGTTGGGATATGTGTCTGTTTTCACTGACGCAGTGAGAAGTGATTAAGAAAATGCCACAGTGTTTTGAAGAGTAGGATAATGTGTTGTTCAAAAAGCTTCTTGCTGAGGAAGCAAAATCGGGTCAACAAAGGTTGACAAACTAGAAAAAGAAGAACATAATGGAACGGAAATCAAAAAACAAAACCTTACCAAAGTGGAATGTTTTTTTATTTTCACTCTGACTTTAAAAATGCTAGCATGAGCTGACCTGGTGGTATATGCCTGTACTCCCAGTGCTTGAGGAAGCAGAGGCAGGTGGAACTCTGTGAGTTCGAGGCCAACCTAGTCTACAAAGCAAGTCCAGGACAGCCAAGGCTACACGGAGAAACCCTGTCTCAAAAACCAAAAAGAAAAGAAAAAAAAATAAAAAAAGAAAGAAATCTAGCAGGGCAGAAAGTGAACTACAGCGGCAGGATAGCGGAGTTTGCACACAGCTTCCTTCCTAATGTGCCTTGAAATTTCTAAGCTCCAAACTATAAAGGCAAAACATAAACAGGCCTGTTGATGAGAAGATGCATATTGTTTTGCTTGCTTTTCTATGTGAGTGAGATGTACTATGTTTATATACTGTGCAGATGAATCCCGGTCACCTGCTCTTTTTTAGAAGTGATTAGAAAACTTTGAAAAATAGCATCATGTATGGGAAGAAGTTGGTAAAAATTGAAATGATAGAGAGTAAAATGAAAGAAAGAAATACAATAGCAGGCTACCAAGAAGAGACCTGATACCCTATGAGCATATACAGGGGGAAGAGGTCCCCCTCAGTCACAGTCATAGGGGAGGGGAGTAAGGGGAAAATGGAAGGGAGGGAGGAATGGGAGAATACAAGGGATGAGATAACAATTGAAATGTAATATGAATAAATCAATAAAATATATTTTAAAAAAGAAATACAATAGGTACTTCCTAGGTAACATCATTTTAAAAGAAGATTATAAGTGTCTCTGAGCTGCTGTGTTGGCAAATAGTTACTGTTACATTAGAAGTAGGGATGTGCTATATTTTTTTACTTATACATCTAAGATAATGCTGCAATTCTGTTGCACTATCTGATAGTCACTCCTTGTTTGTACATATTGCTAAACCGCAAGAGCAGCTTTACTTTACACTGTCATCCTTGCTCTACCAAGAGGCTTTTTTCCTCAGTTAGACCTCACCTCATTCATCTTTTGATGTCCCTTCTTTACAGCCTGTGTCACTCAAAATTCACCAGCACATGTAAACTCTCATAGGTAATGACCTTTTGTCTCTTCTCCTCTTGAATGACAACCATGTCAAAAATGTGCTTTAGCTTTCCTTTGGGTAATTTCTGAAGCACGTTATTTCCCTTGATATCCTTCCACTTCTTGGAATTTGAAAAAAATATTCTTTTTTTTTTTTCTTGCCTGACAAGTTTAAGAGTTTCCACTGTTGTTGTTCAATCATTTCATGGTCAGCTGTGGATATTGCGTTTATTTTGGTTAATAAACGTTCTAAGTCTTCTTGACTACCACCAACTGCCTAATCATCCGGATGCTCATCATTAGTATCCAACAGTGAGCTGTATCTTTCCCCTTAAATTATTTATGTTCTGTGTCTGTGATAATATAATAAGGCTGAGGGGTGATGCAAGGCAATGGAGTGTCAAGAAGATTAGGAATAACTGGCCAAGATATCCATGTGCATTTAAAAGCCAGATTATGAGACTGTTGTAAAAGGAGGGGTAGGCAAATGGTTCACACAGTATTGAAAATAAATAGCAGCAAAGCGAGGAAGAGCAGAAGCCACTACGTCCCAGAAGTATTGTGCACATACTCTGCATAAGGAGGGGTGGAATAAGGAGATCAATTGTCAGTAACGCTGTTTAGCTAAGTGTAAAATGATGTAGAAAATGAAATTCAATTTAGAAAAGACTATGGCAGCTTAAATCAATCAGAAAATAGAGGGACATTCTGAATATGATTATGTTTGATTTTTATAAACAAAAGTGAATGACAGGAGGGAGAATGGTACAAGAATAAGTGTTGATTCTGTCGCCGCTGCCTGGCCACGAGACGGTAGTCTTCTCTTTTGTCTTCTGTCCCCTCTGTTTCTCTTCAAAAACATCTCCTCTCCTCTGCTTCCCCTCTCCCCAAGTCCAAGTCCATGCTTCTCTCTCCTACACTGTGTGAGGAGTGATTATACACACTGATTTACTGATCTACTCATTGCAGTCAGCAAGAGAAGGAAAGCTGGCTGTCCTACCTCCGGGCTGTGTCTCAGGGGTGATCCTTCATCTGCACCAGGCACTGAGCTGAGTTGCTCTCGTTGGGGGGGCAACATTCTAGTGGCAATTTGAATGGAACAGAGCAACTTTATGCCGAATTGAATCATCTGCTCAAGTATAAGGCTCTTATTTGGGGCTCTTGGCGGAGCCACAATACGAAAATGGTTCCCATAAAATAACAGCAGAAACTCCAGGAGTTGTTCTTGAAAGTGGAAATGGCTTAACACTTAAAATATTTCTCATCAAATTTCTCACTCTCACCAACTGCCATGACTTAGGTAGAGGGCCCCTCATTTCAGGCTTCTCCTCTTAGTGAGTTATGTGCACTCTTAGTTGGTTAAGAGGGTCCGTTCTATTAAGTCGTTTTTCTCAAGGAGGTACATAATAGGGTATTTTATGCAGCTGTAAAGAAAATGACATCGTGACTTTTCAGGAAAATGGATGGAACTAGAGTATACAGAGATGACCTTGACTCAGATAAACAAATACTACATATTCATATCCTCCCCTCCATAATCACACTCTGTATCTCTGTTTAATTAGAAACTCACTAATATACTCCAACTCAAAGATTCACCTACCTCTGCCTTTGAAATACTAGGACTAAAGTGGGTGTACACCACTCTGCGTAGCCTCCATGTTGTTTTTCATACATGGATCTCAGCTTTTAATATTTACAATCATGTATAAAATTGGGTGTGGATGTGGCTACAGTCTATAAAGGTAGTGATAAGAGGGGAATAAGTGATGTGAGGAATACAGATGACAAGCAATAAAACACATTTGATGTGAAAATAAGAGGCAAGGTGCTAGTAATGGAAGGTTATGAGAGAGGATGGAGGGGAGAGGAGAGGAGAGAGACAGTGAAATGCACTTTGTTTAAAATATTATAAAGAAATGTAATACTTAATATGCTAATTGAAGTGAATTAGTCAATTGAATGAATATTAGTAGCTTTTAACTGAATTTTTCATTCTGGGCAATGCAGTGTAGCAGTCATCTTTATCTACATTATCATTACTGGATCTAATTTTTTATAAGTTATTGATCTCTGGAAGGAATTACCAAGCCTTCAGCTTACTTTCATTCTGAATAAAACAATGGGGTTTGTTTTGGGAGGTAAACATGCAGTGCCTTCTTAACTACCTCCCCTCACCTTCACACTGTTTTTAATTAATTATGTCGGATTGCATCAAGACCTCAAGGCATCTCTCCCTCATGTCCACCTCAGGCATTGAATTGCATCTTCCTTGTGCCTGCAGATAAATTGCCGCGGTGGGGGAGTCATACTCGAGTGAAACTTGAGAGCAGATTATTTTTTAGTGCATGGGCCACAAGCTCACATCATTCCTTCTGGAACACAACAGCACTTGATTACAGACGGATCTTTAAACACACTATGTTTTCTCTCATGAACGTCTCCCTGCTTGTGTTTTCACAGCATCTCTTTCTGAACTTAGGTTAAATGTCACTGAACTTGTGAAGCCTGCTGGATTCCCCCAGGCAGTTTTAGTTCCTCTTAGCTTTGTTCCAATGTAGCTCTTAAATTTTTCTTTTGGTAAACTACCAGCTCTGTTTAACCATCTCCCCCGACCCCCCGGTGTGCAGCGACTGTAGGTTGTAAGCTCTTTGAAGACATAGCTTCATCTCTACCTTGTATACTTCATGTGGACACTAACCTTCACATGCAGCTGCATGGCACGTAAGGGGATAAATGTTCTCCTGGTTATTTATACTGGAAAATTATCCATGTGCTTTTTTTCAACTAATGAACAAAAATTGAGTTTGACTTTCAAAATTGTACATTAACAAGATAAAACATGTCCCTTGTATGCCCTTTTAAATGGTCCTCTAGAACAGAAAAGCAACTTACTCGAATTGAGGTCCCTTGTATGCTTAGTGTCCAGAAAGTAATGAGATTTGGTTTACTTTAAGAAAATTTGGATGAATCTGAGTTTCATGCAACATTTTAACATTTCAATTCATGGCTGGATCTACAGGGCAAAGGAAATCATAACCTTTTGCTCTAGTTTCAAGATGATGAATTGAGGCTTTTTCCAACGAAGCAGAGGAAAAAGGCTGTCTTTTTTAAATGTTATACAGCAAGTTACATTTAACATAAATAAATCCTGTACCATAATAGCTGGCATTTTAATAAAAGTCAAAGTTGTTGTTTACTAAAACACAGACAGTATTAATAACTGGACTCTAAATTATATTACGTATGGTAGATATTAAATAGGATGCTTATCTAGCATTGAAGCACTTAATTTTTAAGTGTGTGTGTGTGGTGTGTGTGTTTGTGTGCATGTATATATGTGTGTGTGTGTGTGTGTGTGTGTGTGTATGTGTGTGTGTGTGTGTGTGTGTAATGTGTATTAGGATCTATTTGTTCATGCATTCAGGTATCTGCAGAGGCCAGAAAAAAGTTGTTGGATCCCATAGAGCTCAAGTTAGAGGAGGTTGCAAGCCTCCTGGCATGGATGCTGGGAACCAAACCTCGGCTCAGCTCAAAAATTAACAAGAACTCTTAATTTCTGAGTCAGCTTCCTAGCACACAAAATGCCTAATGTTAAGTTAGCATGGTAGAAAAGAAGGCAATTCATGTCTTCTGGGAAAGAAAAGAGGAAAATCATTGTGCCAGGCAATGCAAGATTTCATGATGAACATGGGTACAGAGATAAGTCAAGGAATCCTAGGTGGGAGAACGTCCTAAGCACACACCTTTCAAATGTCAGTGTTCCGTACTCAATAACCAAGAGGGAGGTGGTAGAGAAAGGCAACATCTTGACTGTTGTATGTGTCTGGGGCTTGGAAAGCTCCAGAGACCAGGTGGTGAATTCGGAGAGTGTTTTGTTTATAGCATTTGGAGCAGTTATACCACTGAGGGTCTAGTAATGGAGCCTTACTTTGTGAATAGTTTCACAGTACTTCCTTATTAGTTAGTCTAGTCTAAGCCTACTTTGGGAGTTACTAAGAATCCCAGTGTAATGGTTCCACATATAGCTTCAATAGACAAAGAATCAAAAGAAACAAAGGACCAGGGTTTGTTGGTTTGCTTGCTTTCTGTATTTCACTTAGGCTACAAATGAAAGGGCTATGTCAGGCACCCGATGTGCCCATCCTTTTCTTTTTATAATTTGGAAATCAAAGTACTGACTTGGGTGAGTTCTAAAGCCATTTCAGCTATGCTTGCACTGGCAAAGTAACTAACACAAATATGCGAAAGGTCCACCTTAGCATTGAGCAACTAGAATACTGAGAATGTATTTATTGGTTACCAGGAAAATAAGCTAAAACCTAAGTTTTGTAGGTCACAGCTTCCACAGGGGCGGGGGGGGGTTCATGCTGAGAGTATATAAACAACTACCTTTTCCAAGAATGTGTTAAAAAGATAGAAGAAAATAGTAGAAAATTAACCCTTAGAAATGTCACAATTTGCCTACTGTATAATTTAAATAGTTTAAATAAAGGTGCTTATTTGCATAATGAAGCATTTGAAAGATATATCTTAAAAATAAGAATACTGGGTATTGATTTGAAATTTAAACAAAACATAACAAGTACAAATTAGTGTAGAAAGAACGCCATATAGCTGTGTAATTAGGTATATTAATATATCTGGACTATCATTTATGCCACCAAATTTAGCATAGGTATTTATTTAAAGAAAAATATCTATGCTTTCTACTTACTTTTTTCTATTTTTGTTTTGTAAGCATTTATTGTCATTTGAGTGTTACTTTTTATAATATGTGTATAATTATACAAGTC
Source organism: Acomys minous (assembly GCF_964271855.1). NCBI lineage: Eukaryota > Metazoa > Chordata > Mammalia > Rodentia > Muridae > Acomys > Acomys minous. The sequence continues at coordinate 49,932,965 of NC_140489.1, forward strand.
AGATGCTTTAAAAAATAAGTATTATGCCAGAATTAGTTGTCCAAATTCAATTCTAAAATTGATCACTGTCTGCAGTGATTAGGGGAAACATCACACGAGAAGCCAGAGCATCCAGAGCAACTTTGAGAATACCCAGTGTCGCATGACCTCAGAAATTGTTCCTGTGTCTAGACAGAGTCCAAAGAAATGGCAAAAGTTTTGAACCACGTAATTAGATAGTCCAAACTAAATTCATTCATTCATCTAGATATCATTAATTTTAAACCAATAAAGTGATGTAAAGTGTTTGGTTGCGTATTTTTATTGAAATATAATCGTATCACTTATCTTCTTCCCTCTTCTCCTTACAACCCTTCACACACGCACGCACGCACGCACGCACGCACGCACGCACACACACACAGAGAGAGAGAGAGAGAGAGAGGGAGAGAGAGAGAGAGAGAGAGAGAGAGAGAGAGAGAGAGAGAGAGAGAATCCCTTTAGTGAGCCTTGTATGTATGTGGTTTCAGCTTTGGCCGCTTTGTCCTTGATAACTAATTAGTGAGATCCCTGAGAGAGACTAATTCTCCATCTCCTAGCTGCCTACAGTTTTTTTCTTGATTCCTCCTTTGGTGTTAGCATGTCTATTAATACTATTACTGTTCAGTCTATGTTTGGTTACTCTAAAAATTGTTTGGTGTTGTTTGGGTGTTTTGCATGTGTATATCTATGCACCTTTTTGGTGTCTGGTGCCTGCAGAGACCAAAAGAGGACGTCAGGTCTCCTGGAACTGGAGTAACAGATAGTTCTGAACTATCATGTGGGTAGTTGGCACTGAATCCAGATCCTATGAAAGAGCATCCAGTGCTCCAAATTGGCTCTCAGTCCCATTGTTTGGTTGCTATGAAAAATGTAAAAGAAAAAAAGTTAAAAGTACATTTTCTTTTACTTTAAAAATATTTATAAGACCTAGACATGCAAAGAATAGCAACATTTTTGGTTTGCTGTTTGTATTTTTGGTCTTATTTTTGTTTTTTTACCAAATGGACTTACTATCTTCATTTCCACTAAAATTTAGAAAGATAAAAAATACTTCCTTTTTGTAATTCATCTCTGTGAGTGCCCTCTGAATCACAGTGCAATATGTCAAAACATTACATATTAGAAAAGATTTTCCTTCAAAACAGAATTTTCCAGGAGAGAATTTTTCGTAAATTGAGGGTAGTCTTTTTCCTCTTCACAAAATCACCAAGATCATTTTCAAGATATATAGAACTTGTGATTTCTATGTCAATTTAAATTTTTTTCAAACATTCTAGCCTTCTTCTTTTTGGAAATTGATAGCTCCTATTAAGGACAATGCTGTTTAGGATGGAGATTCTTGTCAGGATAGTCTGCTATTGCTGCCCTCCACATGTGCAGGCGAGCTTCCCATTTTTCTTCAGTTAAGACAATTTTCTCTTTCACTTCCAAATATATTACACGCGAAAATGTTGTGTCCAAAAATGGAGATGACCTCCAATCCAAAGTTCCTAGCTGTCAGTTTGCATTTGACTGCTGAGAGCATGTACGGTTAGCTAAGTATTTCTCATCACTTGAGGACTTTGTGCTTGTAACAGGCAGTGTAACAAGAACTGGTCATGTTTCCTAAGTTCTTTGTGCACCAAAGCAAGAGGAACTAGGGACTCAGAAAGTTCCCCAAAGGTTGTTATTGCTGGATTAAAAGTTGAGAGTAAGTCATTAACAACATGCTGCCATCTTCAGTGTCTTTATTCAGAGACTGTCTTCTGTCTGTACTTATGCAGCAGTTAGTAGATGCTGCTAACTGCACTGGCATTCTGTCCACGTACATAAAGCTCCCTTAGGTGTCTCCTTCAAAATGAACTGACTAATGCTATGGCTTCAGTTCAAATCCCTCGTCCTCTTCCAGTTGTCTTCCTCCTCTTGTATTGCATACTTCGAGTGTATCGTTACTTAGCTTTTTCCGGTTTTAGTTTCAGAAAGGAAAAAGGGTTTTCTGCATTTTACCAAGCAACTTAGTCACATGGCCTTATAATGACATGGCTTTCAGAGCCATCAATTTTCTCCTGCTTCTCTGTTCCCCTTTGCCATTTTCAGAATATCGTGGTGGCTAGTAAATAAACTAGGAATGCTTTGCCAAGAAAATATTGAATCACTCGGGAAAGTTCAAAGTGTTGGGCTAATGGGACTGGCTATAGTGGAGTCTAATAAGAATTCTTCTTACGACCGGCATGGTTCCTGTGGAGACGACTTACTTAGGTTTTCATGTATCCTGCTCTCTTCTTCCTCACTCCACAGCTCCCCCGACGGTTCGGATTGTGCACTCAGGACTGGCCTGTAATATTGAAGAGGAGCGCTACTCTGAAAGGGTCTACACCATCCGAGAAGGAGAGACTCTAGAACTGACCTGCCTCGTTACGGGGCATCCTCGCCCACAGGTGAGTCCTGGGCCGCGACAGTGCAGAAGAGTCCGACTTTTCTTGGAAGTGGAAATACATATTTTACAAAATGAAGCTAGAATTTGTGTTTTTTTTGTGTGTGAGTAGGCGTTGGGGGTGTTGTGTGGGGTGGGGTGGAGGTGGGGTAGAGGTGGGGTGGGAGTAGTTGTGTCCATGCTTTCATTTGCAACTTCCACGTTAATGCATAGAATGACAGATAAAGGTGATGATTCCTAAATATTGATCAAGAGTTCAAGTGCTTAAGATGCAGGAAGAAATTCAGAGTTTTATGCGGTGAGAAATGTAGAACACATTTCCAAGAAAGCTGTTAAGAAGACAACTACAAAAATAGCTCAGTAAGATAACAATTCCTATGGCAATGAGTTTATTTTAGAATGTGGAAAACCTGACTTCATGATGACGTAATTGTACCTGAAGAGGCTTTGTTTTGAAGAACGTGATGCCTGGCATCACGTGCACCTTTCCTATTCTTAGCAATTATATTTATAATGTTGTAAATAAGTGTTTACAGTGTTAAATGTGTTTGAACTCTCATGTTCATCATCTGCAATATTCCTAAGTGATTAACAATGGGAGAATTTGGGAAATTTACAAATTATTAAAACTAAAAATAAAATGAAAAAAAGAAACCATACAGGATCAGAAGAAAGAATTGTGAATATATAAATCCATGAAGTTATACATATAATGTGAAAAATGTAATTTGTTTACAGAATACTCAAGTGATTATATTCACTAATTAACAATTCTTATTGTAATATACTTAACCTGACAAGTTCAGAGTGCGCACTGGTATTTAAGTATGTAAGAAAAGCAAGTTGATTTAATAGAAAAGTTATAAATCTTATTTGCTGTTTAATCAAGACAAGAAGTCTAGCTGACACAGCCACAGAAGAAAATGGGGGAAAATGGAGGTTTTACAAATTCATCACTATCCACTATCATCGGGTCATTAGCTTCTGCCACTCTTACTAATTATGGAGCTCTTGATTCTAAACCCATGAACAAGTTGAAAAAGAAAAAGCCTATGATAGGAAGAGTCATTTGATATACAGGCTGATTGGCAGATGGATAAATAGATGGTAGAAGATACATAAGTGGATAGGCTCATAGAACCATAATTATGACTGAAATAATAAACTATGTTGTGTAAATTTAATCTTCTTTGTAAAGCCTAAAATGTAAAAGTAACCAAAACTATATCTAAAGTCTTTTAGAAAGAGAAATTGCAAGGATTAAAATTATGAGTAATTCTCTTTGCTATGAGCAGAAAATGAACTAAAGAAGAGCAATTTTAAAAGAAATTAAATTTTATACAATTTGATTAAAAATAGCTAAACATGCTACCAGGATTTTAAAAAAAACCCACAAATTTGGTAATTATAAAGTTCAATATAAGAGACTGGAGTTTAAAATGTCATATAAAAAAGTTGAGTTTAGTCATCTAATTTTATCAAATATTTCAAAACCATATTTATAATGAACTCAAGTATTAGCTCAAGAAATTTGAATGTTGTTACAAATTGAAATTTTTAATGAAAAGACCTACTAAGATATCAAGAATCAAAGTAGATTAAAGTCGAGGAAGAGACAAGGAGGTCTGTGAGAGACAGTTCTCAGAAAGAGAGGATCTCTGTGTCCCCACTGCTTCAACACTGGGATACACCTGCGCAGTTCTGAATTGTAAGCTTCAGTTTAAAATGGAGCTGCCATCACCAGAATCCTTCAGAGCCCTCTTTAACACTTCTCATTTCGCTCTAACCTTAGGAGCATCATATGTTGCCAGGGAGATCAACATTCGCACTTCAGAGAGCCATCTTGTTCTCTAGCAATCGGAAATGAGTTCTGGAAATAAAAGGATTAGGAGATTTTTTTTTAATTCCCTAACCAGTTTCATTTGGGAGCCTATTTAAATATGATCTCATAGTTTAAATGAATAACAACAGCAACAGAAACGCCTGTGTTCTTATCTTCATCTCTTAGCTCATTTCCTAGAAGTAACTCTTGTGTTTGAGGGCTCATCAATGTGAGTTGATATTTCCTCATTGAAATAGTTGACTGGCTGACTCCTTTGCCAGCAGGCTGTCTAGAGCAGGCTGACTGAACAGCTGGGGCTTAGCATTCTGGCCAAAGTCTAAAGGGCATACTATTGGCAGCTGCTCCAAGATGATTTTGCCTGGCTGATGGCAAGAAGATAGAGAGACTGACTTCTGTATCGAGTTTGGCTCTGGGGATCTGGCAGTGCAGACGAGAGGGGTCTCACTTGTCGTCACAGTTTTTAGTCTCCTATCTCTTTCCATAGCTTTTAGAATCATAAAGACTGCCCATTTCCAAAAATTATACAAGATTTTAAAAGCTATATTAATTGGAGATTATTGTAAGTAGTCCAAGAGTAATATACAAGGGAAATTACATAAAAATGAAGAGTAATATACAAGGGAAATTATATAAAAATTAAGAGTAATATACAAGAGACATTATATAAAAAGGGGTTCACTCAAGTGGATCAGAGTACTACACTGGAACCAGAGCACTTACGTAATGCCAGCTTCCCCTCCTAACAAAGGAATGTTGAGGAAATTCCCTAACTTCTCTGTTAGCTGTGTCTCAGGGTTTTGTTCATGTAACAGAAATAGAAATTATGATAAGTATATGGTAGAATGGTTTTAAGGCAAATTTGTATCATAGATGTGCATATATATAATGTGTACACACATACTTTTTATAATGTTTGAGTAAATAGACACTATTACAGTTTAAAGCATAGTCATGAACATTTTCCTGCACACCTAATAATTTCTGCATTTTGCTTATTGGATGTTCATATTGTGTTTTATTTTCTTCTCAGTTTGATGTATATAACCTTTGAGACATTTGAGAATTTTCACTTAACACATAATATTCTACAGCTGTCATATATGTTATAAAATTTTCTTAATGGATGTTAGGGGTTTATTTTGGTTTGGTTTTTGTTGTTGTTGTTGTTGTTTTTGACACAGAGTTTCTCTGTGTACCTTGTCTATCCTGGACTGGCTTTCTAGACCAGGCTGGCCTTGAACTCACAGAGATCTACCTGCTTCTGCCTCCCAAGTGCTGGGATTAAAGTTGTGTGCCACTACCACCCAGATAATGGATGTTAGCTTTGTTTGAGGTTTAGTTTTTTTTAATGAACCATTTTAATCTTCTTTTTAAAGATTTATAAGTTTCTAATACAATTTTGCATTTTAGAGGCCAAGAGTCTTTTACAGACATTTCTCAGTATACCTTTGATTGAGAATGACCATTTTTTTCTTTATGAATTAAAAGGGTGAGTGTTTCATTTACCCTGTCAGAATTTTATTTGTTTATTACTATGGACAACATTTGTGCTTAGAAGAACCATACATACATACATACATTTTAGTTTCTCTCTCTACCTATCTATCTATCTGTCTCTCTCCATATATAGTCTATAATATGTAGACTAAAATATATAATATAATAATTATATAATATGCAAATATACATAAATATATAGACTAGAATTGAGTTACAGAATAAATGTAATATTCTAGAAACTTTCTTTAAAAACTTTAGCTAATATGTTTAACCTAAGTACTTTATAAGAATATATATACAAATTATATTTGTTTATAAAGAAGATTTTAGTTTTCAGCTCACATGTGTTACAACTGAACACCAGAAAGCCCCTAGATTTCATGGAACTAAAGTTACTATCTTTATTATGGAGAGCCTCATGGTGTTTAGAATTCTCATTAACTGCCTTGGAATCATGACTGGAATTGGCTTCATGCTCTCACCCAGCTTGCTGCCATCAAATTCTTTCATTATCACGTTGGCACAAAAATGGGCTTTATGAATAACTTTGAAATATTACCTTTTAAACGTCAACACATCCTATAAAAATATGTAAGATATGAATTGCAATCTAAATGTTAGAGTGAGTTTTTAATCATAAGTGTGTAATGAAGTTTACAGCACACATATAAGAGTTTCCTGACCCTCACAGAATAGCAAACTGTCATTCTAACCAAAGAGAAAGAACTCAGATTTCTGATTCATGCCTAAAAATACACTATTAAGTTTTCAATCTACCTGCAATAACCAAATAAAACCTGTGAGTGTGTGTATGTATCTCAGTGGGTTAGCCCTTGTGTAGAACAGAAAGCCCTGGTTTGGTGCCACCACTACTTAAAAATACACAAGCACATTTTAACATTTTTATTTTAATATAATAATATTATTATACCATTCTTCACTTTCCTCCTTTCAAATGCTTATATAACTCATCCTCCCTCTCTTTCAAATTCTTAGTTTCTTTTGTATTAATCATACACACACACACACACACACACACACACACACACAAACACACACACACACTACATATATACTGCCTGCTCGGTCTGTATAATATTACTTGTATATATAGGTTTTCCAGAGCTGACAACTTGGTGTTGGATAACTAGTTGGTGTACTTTCAGTTGTGGAAGCTTATTTCTCTGATCTCAGCATTCCTTATTCGCCTGTAGCTGTTTGTATTGGGCTGAGGCCTAATGGTCTTCCCCCATCCCCCTTTCAATTTTCTTGTGTCTATTGTCATCATCTTTGTTCAGCATTTGATTGGGCAGCTGTGCTGATGAGATTTGATGGGTGTAGTTTCTGACATTACTAAGAGAGACAATCTTACAGCAAACTCCCTGTTCCCTGGCTCTTACAATCCTCTGCTCTGTCTTCCATAGTGATACTTGAGCCTTAGGTGCTGGAGTTTTAACATATAGATATGTATGGGCTGGGCTTCATAATTCTATGCAGATGTATTAAAAATACACAGCATGTGTAAATGCCAAGCAGATATCAATCATCTATGATTGATTTGTAGGTGCAAAATAATTTCACATAATTTAAGGTACCATTGTCATTATTAGATTATTGTAATTAACCCATTAGAATCTGTAGATTAGTGTCCTATTTGCACATTTACATTAGCTTTAACCAGCATATACACTAGTGCCAAGTGAGTACTGAGTAAGATGGTAAATGAGTCCTCATTTTGATAGTATTGACTAAGCCAGGAAAAGTTAAAATGGAAAACTTTTTCCATAATTTGGGCATTTTGTTCACAGGATACCTAGAACACAAAAGCATAGTAATGTTACTATTTATTTATCTTAAGAGTTTGTGTTGGAGAGTTCACTACTGTTGCTCTATAGGAAATAAACTGTACAGAAGGACAATGCAGTCATAGAGAGGGTCTTCTTAGAAATTTATACTGTAGGTAGTGTTGGCTTGGCAATGGGATCTCCAAAGCCATCTGGATGACCACATTCTCGAATATAAGGTGCTGGGTAGTAACACTTTGCCAATATTCTCAATATTGGTATTAATAAGTGAAAAAAGTCAGTACAGGATCTAAAGTCCTTTGACCAATAGGACTTTGTGTTGGCTAATAGAATAAAATGCCTTTAGAGGTGAAATATAGGAACAGCTAGCTCCAATGATACTTGAATTTACATGAACAGAAGTGACACTTTGAAGTGGGTAGTGTGTGTGTGTGTGTGCGTGTCTGTGTGTGTGTGTGCGCTGTATGTGTGTGACCCTAAGCATATACTTACAGCCTGCTTAGTCTGTATAATGTTACTTGTATATAAGCCAGGGCTAAAATGCCTGGTATTGGATAACTAATTAAGGGAACTCTATCCTCGTCACTTAAAAATATACCTGAACTTCAATGAAATTTAAATATTTGAAGTCTGATGGTTCATGAATTAAGGATTTTGGGTGGCAGAGATATCTGAGATAAATAGAGACTGGCATATTCTTTGCCTAAGACATTCTCCCCTGATCTGAACTGGATCTTAGTATAGGTCAGATAGTAGATATTGAAACACAAAAGCAAAATAGTTAGGTATACAAACCAATAGATCACTGAAATCTGCTGTCTCTATTGAAGTATGCAATCTTTGCCCAATATATTCAGGAGTAATAAGGTAATAGCTGTGTCATTTCTTAAGTATTGGATATAAAATAAGCATATTAGTATTACTATTGTTATAAGAAAAAATCTATGACTTGTTGAGACACCATTAATTATATTAATCAAAATTATATATGTACTATTTATTCTTCATTTTAATTTATTCTGTATAGCTACATTAATCATTGATAAATTATATTCTTCACTTTTTTATCAGAGAAATGTCTTTGTTGACATGGACAAAAATATATTACACAACTGGAGATTATTAATTAGTTGAAATTTCACATATGATTTTAACTCAGATTTTTAATTTTTTAGTACCTTAATGAAGTGTTCATTGGAAAAACATTAAAACAAAGTGAGAATTGCAACCTCACTTAAAAGCATGAAAATTGTATGTACCATGTCATAAAAAGTATTAGCATAGAAACTAATAACCTATGGAAGAGATGATTGTAAGCTACTAAGATTTATTCTAAATTAGTACATCAAAACCTTTTGCTGAAATGTTCTCGATACCCCAAATAAATCCATGAAGAAATACACATTACCATAAAACATTAACCTGGCCCATAAGAAAAGCACTTATGAAATAAAGTGTTTCCTTCTGTTGAACTTCAGGAATTTGCCTTTAGGAATTTTTAATCTTTAAATTCTCTCTGTCAAGATCTTAACAAAGGGGGTAAAATGTTCATTTATTTTCTAAATTGTTTTATATTTTTCCATCAGCACACATTGTTTTCTTCCTTTCTCCTGCTTCTTTGTGCTACATGAAGAAACATTATCATTTATAAGCTAGCCTCTTCCTACTTACTTGCCGTTGGCTTAAATTATTAAATGATGCAGAACAAGACTGAACAGAACAAAATCCTTAGTTAATACCTTTTCCTTTGGGCATCATAAATTTTGTGTTTTTAAAAGATTAGCTTTAAGCATCCAGGTTTGCGATCTAGAACAAGCTGCATTGTTCATTGTAACCAGAGGAAGAGCCCACTTGGCCTACTACGTAGTACATTCTATAAGGAAGGTACCCATCACAGCTGCAAGGTATGCTAAATGCTGTTTTTAGAAATACTGTACAGTAACTACTTGAGCTATTATGCAGAAGAAATATAAGCACATTTCATGAGATCTATAACCTCCGTCAGCTGAAATCCACACTTCTATAATGGATTACTTTCCTAGGGATGTCTAAGTAAGTCACACATGTGGGGTGGTTTTGTTTTAATTTTTTGTGGTTGTTGTTTGGGTTTTGTTTGTTGTTTGTTTTGTTTTGCCTTTTCCTAGATTCTGGTATTCCGGAAATGGCCACTAAACCTTGATGTTCCTTGACTTCCATCTGCATCACTTCTCTGACTCTATCACCGTGTGTGTGTGTGTGTGTGTGTGTGTGTGTGTGTGTGTGTGTGTGTGTTTTGACATTGAATTTTCCTCATCTCAGAAACCATTAATATTGGATTAAAGGGTCCCCTAACTCCTTTATTCTCATCTTAAATGACTGTAGAAAGCACCTTACTTTCAAGTGTCAGCCTCAATAACAACCTGAGAGGGGTTCTTGGAGGACTTATGAGTGATATTTATCTGTAGATATTAACAGGGCTGCAATGTGTTCAGTACTTACTTTGAGTATGTTCAAAGATGATCCTACCAGAGCTAGTTTGTAAAGGTGAAACGATGAACATGACATATATTGAATCATCTTTGTAACAAAGGATGGAGTCAGTATTTTTTAAAAAAAATCTATGTTTCCCTGTTGTTTGTCGAAAGGTTGTGGTGCCCTTTGTGAGAGGTTGATGCTCCGCATCGTCTTTTGTGAATACTTGGGCTTACATTATAAGTTATTTCATAACTTTTCTGTCAGTATTATTTTGTCTAGTTTCTATTAGAATTTGACACAAGTGGGTTCATTTTGGTTCTAAGAGCTTCTTACAATTGGGATTTTAAGGCATTTTAAAAGGTACATTATTCAACCCATACTGTACATAAGTGGTTCCTTTAAATAACCCCAGGCCCAGAGACGTCTCAGGGATAAATGGATCTGCACCTAGCCTGATGTCCCAAGTCTGATCACCAGGACCTACATGATGGAGGGATAGTAGATTGTCTAGCAGGTTGTCCTCAGACACACACACACACACACACACACACACACACACACACACACACACACACATTAATTAGTTAACTAACTAATTTAGCTCTATGCATTGAGTTTGGATTTGCTATATTGGGAACTGCCGTTAGAATCATGCATAGCCATACCTATAAGAGTGCATTAAATGTTACTTTGAAGACAATGTTTCTTCCTATTGTACCACCAACAATGAACCCCTGGAACCTTAGAAAACAGGACTACATATCACATAGATATTAAAGGCCTCCAGTTAGAGAGTTTTCAGATGTCACACAAGAAGTTCCACTTTTAAGCACAATTCAGTATTAAACATTTGGATCACAAACGTCTCTGGCAAGTTTACAAAGTCTCAAAAATAAACTAGAAATCCACTGAAAACATCAGATGAAGCTCATAATTCTCTGTCTAAACAATGTAGATGGAATCAATAGCTGAGAGTATGAAAAAATTAGAAAATGCAGGTAATTATACATTCAGATTCATGTTAGCATCTAGCCAGTTGTTTTGCCTAAGAGATGTTTGGGAGACAAAACCTTCTTGGTCAGGTAACACAGAAATAAAACCTCTGGAATTGAAGTTTTTCTTCACAGGCAAAGAGAATTTGGATTCAGCAGATCCATCATTTTACACCCTGTAAAGTATAAACTTTTTTCACATACTATTTAGTCTCCTTTCTGGAGTTAGAAAATATGCTTGATAGCAAAACTGGAAAATCATCTACTCTTTTTTGACATTTTTGTGACATCATGTTTATCCCACTTTCAGATCAGTTTGATATGATCATGAATCAGCCTTAAAATAGCATTTAATATATTTTTATTTATATATACATTGTCCACAATTCCTACAACATCCTTTCACCTAAGTGAAATCTTTATTCCTCCTTGCAATCACAACAAGCCATACTAGGAAACCAATACATACAGAAACATGAATTTTTAGAGGATTTAGAGTTTATAGCTCTTGTGAGTGTAAATATCTTCAGTATACTAGTTCAAATAAGAGAAGGTCTAATTTACAAAAAAATGCAAAACGAAAATGTCTTGGGCTCATATACTTCATCCTGAATGTCTTTCTGTAATTCATAATGCAGGTGTAATGTTTTCTGAAGAAGGGGCTATGTTTACTGTCAGTCTTTAACCCTATACCATACCAGTTATAACCGAATATGTAAAGAAGAAAACTGTTCTGATCTTTTAAATTTTCCACTTCGGAGCTGGGGAGATGGCTCAGTGCTTAGGAGCACACACTACTTTCCCAGGACCCAGGTCAGGCAACTCACAACTGCTTGTAACTTCACCTCAAGAAGATCTGATGTTAACTCTCATCTCTGAGGATGCTGCATCCAATGCACAAACACATAACACACACACACACACACACACATTTTACACACACACATACACTTCACACACGTCATTAAAATAAAATTAAAATTATCAGTTTAAAACTAATAATATTGAAGATAGAAAATGATTTAACCTGAAGGTAGAATGGCGAACAGAGAAATTTAAAAGAGTAAATTAGTGTACAAACTGAGACGTTGCTAGACCTTCCATCCAGTGTAAAGTAGACCACCTGCTCATACACCTTGTTTACTCACAGAGCTCTTTATAAGAGAATATTCTTCTTGCTCAAAAGGACACTCTTGGTTCTAATACTAATGATTTCTAGGCTCATAAATATAGCTTTGTTGATTCAAGTGAGCAGTTTAAGTACTGATTTGGTTTTCCCAAATCCCACGAAAGGTAATGTGCATAAAAACAATCCCCAAATAAGGTTTGGTATTCGTGATGAGAAGTGCAAACCTAGAAATAGCAGATTGTTCTGCTTGTCAGTCTGAGCAGGCAAGGTAAATAAAGGAAAATTACAATCAAAACATAATTTCAAGACTAAGAATGGCAAATGGGTTGGTCATGGCTAGCTTGTAGCAAGCTAGCTAGGAAGCCAAACAACTGATTTTGGGAAACAAGCTTGTTAACAAAGGCATCTGAGGTTCAATTGTCTTCCAAGGGGTAGGAATCATAGATCTGAATCCAAGAGGAATCTCTCCCAACGACAACCAGTTATAGAAACTTAGTTTTCTGTTAACCAAATTAACCATTTCCTATTTTGATTGGCACATCCTTTCTTTAGATATACTGCTATTAGAACATGTTTCACCATAATGGCTGCATCGCAGAAGGGTGTTGATTTTGATACATTAATATTCATTCCGTATAAAACTGATTTTACATCTATGTTGTGAATTTCACTTAGTGGAACAGCTCTCCTTCTTGAGGGATAATCTTATTTCCTGTATGTGTAACTTATTCATGAAGTGTGCATCTGATTGTATTCCATGGGAAATATAAAACTCCAGTGCAGTTATGATTATATCTTTCTATCTTCTCTGTGTTTTGCAAAAACTTGGACACAGGCTTTTAAGAAATCGAGACAAAATTGAGACCAACATATCACTCTGCTGGAGACAGAGACCGGATGGTCACCAAAATGCCAACCCCAAGTTCTTTCTAGTCTAATCCTCTGTCTTTTCAAATATTCATGCTGCTTCTAACCTGATTCTTGCATAATTTTTAACCTTGGCCACCATAATTGACCCTACTTGACTGGGTCCTACTTCATTATTCTTATTCATCATCGACATTGTTCATGGGGCCATCTCTAAGATATTTCTTTAGAAGTGGTCATCACTTTATTAATATGATTGCAGAAAAAGAGAAAGCTGAAGATATATTTAAATAATTAACCTTATTAGAAGGAGATGCCATATTTTTTAAAATCTCTGTCTTATTTTCTTCTAATTCTACCCATATTGCAACATGTGCCATAATTTTAATTTTTTACGGATGAATAATATTCACTTGAACATACACATTACATTTTCTTTGGCCATTCATCTGTTACAAATACCTCATTTGATTCTATATCCTGAAGACTGAACAGTAATACAACAAACATGAGCATGAGGGCATCTCTTTAACCTGTTGACTTCATTTTCTATCAGAAGAATAAGAACGTTGCATCATATGACACCTCTATTGTTACATTTTAGGACCCTTCACGCTGATTTTCATAATTTATATATTCATTTACTTTCCTATCAACAGTGTACAAGAATTCAGTAGAGCATAAGCATGGAAGATGTAATAGATAAAGGTTGAATAATGAGTTTCAAAGTGCCATAAGATTGAATTTGTTTTTGACCATGTCCCCTGGAGGGGGAGGCCTGGTGGCACTCAGAGGAAGGACAGCAGGTTACCAAGAAGAGACTTGATACCCTATGAACATATACAGGGGGAGGTAATCCCCCTCAGGAACAGTCATAGGGGAGGGGAATAAGGGGAAAATGGGAGGGAGGGAAGAATGGGAGGATACAAGGGATGGGATAACCATTGAGATGTAACAAGAATAAATTAATAAAGGAGAAAAAAAAAAAACCAACCAACCAAACAAACAAACAAACAAAAAACAAAGTGCCATAAGATAGGAGGTAAAACTTTAGTGTTCTTTAACACTGTACAGTGACTTTATTTTACAATACATTATTAATTATTTCAAAATAATTAGAAAAAGTTTAAAAATTCCCCAAATAGGAAAAGATGATTGTGTTGATTTTGTCTTTGTACAGTATATACATTAATTAAATCTCATTGTAATCCATAATTATGTATAATTACCATGAGTTCATGAAAAATTATTTTAAATAAAACTTTAAAGACTATAATCATAGAGTTATTTGCATATTTAATAAAAAATTAAAAATATCATGATCATTTGGTAAGGATTTTAAGAATATGACAGTGGCATTTGCCCAGCATTAAAAAGTTTTAAATTTAGTGTATAGTACATATTTTTTTCTTTTTATAATTTTTGTTTGTTTTTGTAGTTCCCATAGTAGTTGAAATCTATATTCAAAGTAAGAAAATTAGTGCTGGGGCGATGGCTCAGTGCATAAAGTACTTGTCTCCCAAGAATAAAGGTCTAAGCTTAAATATCCAGAATCTACGTAAAGCTTACAGGCCATTGAATCTGCAATGAGAACAAGTGACTGCCTCAAACAAGGTGGAAGGTGAGAAGCCGAGGTTGTGTTCTGATTCCTCATGACTAGTCTAGCATACATACACTCATACTTTCACACAAGAACATGTGCACCAACAAAATCACATCATAGCACATACATAAGAATAGAAAATGATATGCATGTGATGTGTCTTCCTAAGATCCCTGAAGGAGCAGGGGAGTGTGCTTCAGTCTAGACACTGCATGCAAAACAGGCACAAATGAAGCATGCTCTGAGCAAATTATTATACTTTTAATATATATTGTATTCAAAACTAAAACAATATGAGTCTTAGGATACTGTCAAACTAGGATGTTAGTCTACTTGACTTCCCTTTCCCAATGCATTGTTTTGTATTTTTGTTAAATATAGAAAATGCTTTAAGTTTCATTAATTCCACATTGATTTTTCTCTTACAAATTTATTAACACCTTCCAATATAATTATCACCCTGACCTTCACATACTTAAGTCATAAGTAAATTAATAAAACAGATAGTATTGTTGAATAATTATTTCAATAAAACAGTATTTCAAATGTATTTTTAAAAAATAGAAATGGGTATTTCCCTTGCCTTTCCATTTTGAATATTCAGAAGTATTTTGCACTCTAAAAATCATGCCACTTTGTCAGTTCTCTCTCCGTGTGTGTGTGTGTGTGTGTGTGTGTGTGTGTGTGTGTGTGTACACAAGTGTGTCCACGCTGGCACATATGTAGGAGTCAGTCAAACAATTTGTAGAGTGAACTCTCTTTCCTAGCACTTTACTTGCATTCTGAGAATTGAACTCAGCTCACCTCAGCAGGCACCTCTATCCATTGAATTATCTTTCGATGAATTTGCTGTTTTGTTTAGGGTAGGGTAACTGGATTTCTGGAAACTTTTGTCTCTTTCTTTCTTTCTTTCTTTCTTTCTTTCTTTCCTTTTTTCTTTCTTTCTGACTCTCTTGTAGGTTAAGCAGTCTTTGCACTTCCTATGTAGCAAGGATGAACTTGATATCCTGCTATTTCTGCCTCCTTTTCCTTATTTCAGTGATTAGAGGCGTGGGCATTGCCAGCAAAAATCTAAGTCTTCACATCAAATATTTGTGCTTACATTTTACATTCAAAAAGATATAATGCTTTTAGCAAAACATAAGCATGCAATATTAAAAGAAAAAGTATATCTTAAGGTGATAGATCAAGGTCAAAGAGTAGGAGAGCAGACATTCCAGACCAAACACACATTATAATGATGTGATATTTAATAAGCGTGATGTAAATGGAAGATGAATATACTTTTGAAACTCTTAAGCAAGTAGATACAAAATAGTAACAGATAATATGTGATCAGTCAGTATATGTGGGAAACATAAACAAATACATCCTTGATTAGATAGTAAATTGTAAATTTGACAATTTGGAAATATTGATTAAGGATAACGCATATATGATTATAGGGATGGATGGCTCAGTAGGTAAGGGCCCTTCTAACAGTTGGCTCACAACTGTCTGTAACTCCAGGTCGAGAGTATCAGTCACCCTATTCCAATCTCCATAGCATGTAAGTCACAGACATACACACAGGCAAAATATCTATGAACAACAAATAAAAAAAATTAAAAAGAACTATGGATTTAGGCTTTCTGAAAGTAATGTCATAATAGTGCATCCATCATACCGATTTGTACTTATATGTGTTGGTAGGGTACATTATACAATATATATATACATAAAGTTTCTTTTATAAACATTTGTACTGACAAATAATGCATATATCTTAAGTATTGAATTTCAGTGAATTAAGTAAGTAAATACGATAAATGAACTTTATGTGACTATCAAAACTTTATTTCTAATATTCAATCAGGAGGACAAAAATTTAAATTACAGTAAGCAAAGACAAAACTTTTGGACAAAAAAACATCATTGCCATCATTTGTCTTGCAAAGTCATGGGATATTCCTAAAAAATAACAGTACTGTACATTCTACTACCCCAGATAAAACAATGAGGATATGTGGTGAACATGTATCACCATACATTGAATGTTAGTTTTTAATTATGAGCCATATGTTCTCTGTGTTTGCATGTTCATGTGACTCCAGAATATTTTTGCAATATAAAATATTCTGAACATGCACAAAGTATTTTATTTTATTATACTCCAAAAGGTACAATGGGAACTGTTTTGCTTATTACCGTCTATGGTGTTTTAGATATTATAGGCAACTCAAATTTTAAAAGAAATGTTTAAATAATGTACTGTGTTATGTAAGGGACTTGGGCATCCATTGAATATGGAACCTGGTGGTTAAAGTATCAATATACATGTATACATTCAAAACCATATAATCTTCTCCAGAAATTACAAGGAAAACATTCCTAATGAAAATGAATTTTCCAGTAAGCTCCTATGCTTAATACAGACCTTACATGACTTATCCATGATTTGGCACACAGTTTAGAATGGTTCCAGAGACCAGGATGCCTAGCCATATTCATCCGGTTCAGCACCCCATTCCAGTTTATGGTGGAAATGTGACTTGCACACAGGCACCGCTAGGGGGAAGTATTTCTCATTTCTGGACTCAAAAATAATCATCGTTTTTTGATACTATCTTTCATACTAACTTCGACCCCGTAGAGGAAGCTATTTCTCTCACTTTTCCATATTCACTCTCCTGGACTTGAAAATTGTTTCTTTCCCTTTTCTTTTTGGTTCATCTCAATCCCGCTTTTAAAAATCCGTTCCTTTTCTTCCCATAACTGCGAAGTAGGTTCCTCACGTGTGTCCTCTTCACTCCTTCCTGGGCTAGGTCAGGGCGTCTTCAGGCCTCCTTGTCACATTGCGGCTCCATTATTAGGAATCTTGCACTTTTTATCAGGTCCATCGTGGTTTGGCATGTTTCTGGAGAGCCTAATGTAAGCCTCATTACCTACATGCTGCAGACGCTGCACACGAACTACTATGCCTTCCTGAGTTTTAAATCACCACCCCCTTCTCGTTTCACTTGGACAAATATTTCATGTTTTGGCAGTTAGATCCAAGTTTTCTCCAAACAAGTAATTCAATTTCTAAAATCATTACACCGTATTTTTCGGCTACATTAAAATAGGTTTCCTTTTGAAGCCCTGCTAGATCAGTACTGCCCAGGCCAGGGCATAGGGAGTATACAGATTATATATGCATTTTATATGTGTGGGCTAATTTAATTATTCACTTTTGCTTAACAAACATGTATTTATAGAGCATTTTCTAGTTCAGTGATGGGAAAATCAACTGATAAAATGAATTAAATGTTAATCACTTATTTAATTATAGCTCTCCCTATTTTTCTTCATTAATTAATCTATTTATTTACACATGGTACAGCCTGATAACAGTCCTCTCCTTCCTCTCCTAGTCCCACCCTCAGATTCCCATCCTCCAGCCCCTTTCTCCTTCTTCTCAGAGAAGGGCAGCCCTCCTCTGTGTGCCAACCACATCAAGTCCCATCAGCACTAAGCACATCTCCCAGTGCGGCCAGACAAGGCAGCCCAGCTAAAGGAAAGGGATCCAAAGACATGCAACAGAGTCAGAGACAGCCGCTACTCTGTTAGAAGATCCACATGATGACCAAGCTGCACATCTGATAGAGGTTTGTAGGGATTTTTGTATAGCCCATGCTTGCTCTTTGGTTGGTGGTTCAGTCTCTGTAAGCCCCCATGGGCCCAGGATAGTTTATTTTGTAGATCTTCTTATGGTTTCCTTGACCTCTCTGGAACCCTCATTCCTTCCTTTCACTATTCCACAAGACTGGGGGTCTTCTCCGAGACTGTCTCTCTTCATCTAGTTCCATCAACTGTTGGGTGAAGCATCTCGGAAAACAGTTAAGATATGTTCCCATCTGTAATCCTAGCAGATTATCATTAATAGTATCAGAGGTTTGCTCCATATCCCCAGCCTGATCACTGTTCATGTTACCTACATAGACATCATGTTGTTTATTGTCTATGTCTGTCTTAGATAAGGTTCCCTCAAAGCAATTTCTAAAGTAAGATTTGGTGCACAGATGTTTCTCAAGGAGGTGTTCACATGGGATTAGCAAAGGAATAGAGAACAAAGGCAGAGCAGTAAGCATAAAGCAGGTGTGAGATCACAGACAAAGGAGCCCAGAGAAGGGTTCCAGGGGAGATTTGCAGTGTGAATAATGCCACAAAGTTCCTTGTCCAAGTATCTGCTAGCCATGGCTAAGTCCTTCCCTAGACCAGCAAGGGTAGAGTGACCATATTTTACTCTTGTAACTCCTGTATTTTACTCCATTCATAGTGACCTAGCCAGGCTGACATCAGGTTTTTGATAACTGAATCAAAGATAGACCTGGTACATGATATTAAAGAGTTTAATTTCTATTAGTGGAAAAATAATGAGAAGTGTGACCAAAGCTGTTAGAGTCCTCACCAAGTTTCTTTTGGAGTTCGAAAAAAGAAAACAAAATGATATATATCAAACACACCATCAAACCCAAATATGGTAGAGACAGATTTCACACCAGCAATTGTCCAGATATACTGTCAAGAGAATATAATTTGTAATTTTTTGGTATTTTAATTCTTCTAAATTCAAAAGCCATTTACAGTGGCTGAATGGCATGAACTAGTATCAATTCTAATTAGAATAATAAAAATATTTTGATTTTATAAGGATGACATTTGTTGTATAAAATAAGCTACTTTCATCAAAATTCTGTAACTTATCAGACAACCTAATGTATTAATCTTCTACTTCCTAGTATATTGTATGGATGTTTTTATTTATATACTATATAATTGTGAAAGATTTATGCCTCATCTAAATCTCTGGAGAGAGGTGAAGGCAAAAGAAACAGGGTTCTTTTTACTGTATCACATCTTCATACAAAGAATATCTGATTAATGTAATATGGTTTCTTCAGCTAGTTATTATCTTGAGGAGTTAGTGTCCTTGGTCAGCTAAGTAGTGTTCCACTTATCTTCAGAGAGATTCCAAAGCATAATTTAAAAGCAGGAAATACAGTTTGAATTTTATAAAGAATATCTGCTCATGTCTACATAAGAGGCAAATATAGGAAAGATGCTTCTGAGGGTCTCACGTGGCATTCCAGAGTCAAACCTCATGGCTGAAGCACTGTCTGCAGGCCTGCACTGATTTTGATAGAAACATTCACTTCTTGTTTCACTGTTAGCATCTCTTCAGACACTTCATGCAAGAAAGGCACAATTGAAGAGGGTTTTTTTTTCAGTATTATCTAGTTTTTCAGATGACACAGTGTTAGTGTAGTTGGTGTAGATGACTTATCAGAAGTCAGGCAACCAGTATTGGAAAGAAAGGAACTTGATGTTGACTCTTAGCCCTCAGCTCTATGCACCCTAGAGAGTCTTGTCATACAGACAGTCGAAGAGCTGGAGTGTCCTTTTCTGAAAAGGAAGATGATTGGGCCCTTGTCTACGTCACATCAATTTACTAAGAACTAACAAATTTGATGAAACATTTCATACATGAGAAAAATGCTGAAAGTGAAAATTTGCCTAAAATAAAAACCATTAACAAAATACTGTACAATGAATCATCTACTATTAAAGACTTAAGTTTAAGTTCTTTCTTAATATAATATCAAAACCCCAGACAATAGAATTACTAGCGAAAAATTAACTAAACATCAGATCATGCAAATTACAAAATTTAATGTTGTAATTAATATAATTATTTTAAATTTATTATAATTTATTCAGATTACATCATGATTATTATCCCTGTGATTGTATCTTCCTGTTCCCAACCTCCCTCCCTCTTCTGCCCTATTCCCCTTTTCTAGACCTCTAACAGGAAGGGACCTCCTCCCCCACCCTATGACCACAGCCTATTAGATCTCATCCAGATAACTTGCTTCCTCTTCCTCTGTGTGCGTGGCTTCCCCATCATGGGGAAGTGATCAAATCATGAACACCAGAGTTAATTATTTTTAAAAATCAGGAAGTCCATGTTTTTATCCCAGCACTCCTAAGAAGGCAGATTTCTGTGAGTTTGAGCCCATCCTGGTCTACATTGCAATTTCCAAGTCAGCCAGAGATACATAGTGAGACCCTGTCTTTAAAAAAAGGAAAGAAGAAAAAAAGGAAGGGAGGAGGGAAGGAAAAAGAAAAATGCTAACACATAGTCTCACAGTATGAGAAAAACATTTACAAATTGTACATAAGAAGAAACACTGATATAGAGTAAAGAAAGCATGTTTACAACCTAAATTTAAAAAGTTGACACAATTTATAAATAGGAACAAGATATGAATCATCTCCTCCAAAGTAGAGGAATGGCCAATATGAATAAAAATAGGTACTCAATATGTTAGGTCATTAGGAAAATACAAAGCAGGATTATCAAGAGAGTAGTATTGTCTAAACCTTTAAAGTATTTATATTTTAAGTAAAGTATTAATAATAAATGCATAAGATATGAATAAACTTGGACTCTTAATGATTACATGAAGGACATGAAATTTGCTCCTACCCTGGGGAAAAAGTTGATAATTTTCAAAACAATTCAAAATTGTGTGATGTAATAAAGCCACTCAGCTATGAATTCACAATATAGAAACGTAGCTTCACCAATACCTTGTGCATACAATGGCTGGAGAGGTAGCTCAGCATTAAAAAGCAAGTACTTTTCTTGTAGAGGACATATAGTTCATTCCTGCTACCATATGGAGTGTTTAAAATCATCCATAACAACAGCTCCAGGAGGTCAAGTACCCACTCTTGCCTCTACAGTCACCAGGCATCCATGCAGTGTGCCTACATACATGCAGCTGAAATACACATACACATAAAATAAAAATAAAAATAATTCTTTAAAAAATCTTGTGTACAAAAATGTTCATATATATGTCACTCATAAAACATTTCAAATATGTGTCAACTGACAAATGGATAAGTAAAATATAGCCCATTTACACTATGGTATACTACTCAGCTATTAAAAACAAGGAATTCTCGAAATTTGTGGACAAATGGATTGAACTAGAGAAATGATCATAATGAGTGAGTTAACCCAGAAGCAGAAAGACTCAAATGGTATATACTCACTTATATCTGCATACTAGCCCAAGGGTCATGTCCCATGAAAGTCTTCACTTACCAGGAAACTAGGAAAGAGGGGAGGACATCCTATTGGGACTCTAGATGAGAGAAGCATGGGAGAATAGCAAAGTAGAAGGATCCAGAGGGTCCTAGAAACCTACAAGTAGAACATTATGAAAGGCAGATTTGGACCCAGGGGTCCCGCTCAAACTAAGGCACCAGCCAAGGACAATACAGGCAGTAAACTTTAAACCCCTACCCAGATCTAGCCAATGGTCAGAACATTCTCCACAGTTGAGTGGAGAGTGGGGTATGACTTTCTCACGTACTCTGGTGCCTCACATTTTACCACGTCCCCTGGAGGGGGAGGCCTGGTGGCACTCATAGAAAGGATAGCAGGCTACCAAGCAGAGACTTGATACCCCATGAACATATACAGGGGGAGGTAATCCCCCTCAGTCACAGTCATAGGGGAAGAGATAAGGGGAAAATGGGAGGGAGGGAGGAATGGTAGGATACAAGGGAGGGGATAACCATTGAGATGTAATATAAATAAATTACTAAAATAAAATTTAAAAAATAAATAAAATATAGCCTATCTGTACAATAGGATAATACTCAACAAAAATATGTGCTGTAATACAGATGAAGACTCAGAATGTGCTAAGGAGTCAATCATAAAAGGCCATATGAATTTCACCCCCACGTATATGAAATGTACAGAATAGACATGCACTAGGGATAGAAAGTAAGCTGGCTAGGGCATGGCTGCTGAGAGCAGGGACAATGAGAAATGATGGTCAGCAACTGGTGGTGGGAGCATCTTTTAGAGGGAACCAAAATGGACTTCAAGGCAATTGTAGAACTATATGAATAAATGCAATCAATACTCAATTGTAAGCCTTAAGTCTATGGATCATGTGGTTTGCAAATTATATTTCAACAATAGCTTATTTTAGTCTTTTTTTTTTTCTTTAATAAAATACCTAAGGTTAAATTTAACCTCCAGAGAAATTTTCCCCAAACCTCAATTTGAGTCAATTATCTATCCTTTTATATAATGCTGTATACTTTCGTGTTAGCACTATAAACATTTTCTTCTGTCTGTCCTTAATACTGAACTAAAAGATACTCATTATCAGAGATCAGTCATTTGCTTTTCCACATGCGAACACCTTGCATGATTGCTGTGTAGGAGGCACACAGCTGGACTGCAGTGGGTTATTCTTTGCCTTCAGATTGTCCTTTGAAGGTGGTTGTAGAATTGTAAAATGTGGAAAAGAACATACGATCAGGAATACTCCTTCCCTAAGCTCATATAAGAGCACAGGACTAAGAAGAACAAGGTGCACTGGGCCATTAATGAGGTTTGATAAAGGACGAGTCACTTCAGACTCACTTTACTTTTAGCAGAATAGATATTTTATAAATTAGTGGTACCCCTGCGATCATTAAAACACCATTAAACCTTTAAAACATTGTTAATTAACTCTGACTTGTCTTCGCCTCAGTATATTGAAAGAGTTGGGAGAACCAATAAAACTTCATTATTCAGATGCTACATTTCTTCAAAGTATTTTGTCATTATGTTAGTTTCATTAATAACAGTGCCACATAGTTTTGCATGAGTTTGACATTTGAAGCTCTAAGCTACATTCATAGATTGATTTTCCACAAAAAAAAAATTGTACTTGAAGAGAGTAGACAGTCTTCAAGCTTAGTGACTAGAGTATTTTTGAGCAGCTTTCCCCCCTGCAAACCTCACTAGACTTCTCATGTATATGTTATATATATTAAAAATAAACATGTTTTTATAGTATTGGACACTGGGTTCAAAGATCACAGTTCACCTTCGGTCATTGAGGCTCTCCAAAAGTATCTATTTATAGTAAGAAGCATGATTTGTCTGTCTGACTGAGGATCTCTATAGGTTTATCTTATTGTTACTTTGTGAGAGTTTCTTACATGAATGCTGTGTTTACATCATTTCCACTCCATATTCTCCCCTCCCGATCCTTCCTGTATCCCAGGATTTTTTTATACTAACCAATTGTATGTTTGTATGTATGTATGTATTCTGTATGTATGTATGCATTATGTATTATGTGTCTGTGTATGTATGTATGTATAATTTATGTGTATATATGTATGCATTTTGCATGTATGTATATGTCAGTGTGTATATATGTGTGTGTATGTGCGTATATATGTAAGTATGTATTTGGGGGAGGAAGCTTGGATGGTGGTGGGTACAGAGTGGAGGTTAACCTTGTATGTCATTCCTCAGGAATATTATCTACTTAGTATTGAGACAAGGTCCCTCTTTGGTAGATGTCGAGTCCACAGACAAAGCTGGAGCATGGCTAGTGAGCCTCAAGGCATCTTTCTGTCTCTGCCTTCCAGAACTAGGATTGTATTGTGCACTAGGATTGTATGTGTGTACCCTCTACTGGCTTTTTAAAAATATGTGCTCCGGGGTTCAAAGTCAGGCTCTCTCTCACTTTTGCAAGGCAAACCTTCACTGACTGAGCTTTTGTGAGCTAAACTGACTTAGTGGTGTGTTGGCTATTGTTCACTCACAAGTTGCAAGAATGAAAGCCTGAGTTCATTTATATATGTATAAGATACTTATGGTGCAATATATTTTGTGTACATGTGCTTATGTCTTTGTTTTTTATATTAGATTTAACAGATTAACAGTAAAATTACAACAGTGAACAGCTACAAAATGAGATGCATGCATTTGATTATAAGCCATATCAAAATGTAAAATTTCACAATCCATTCCATTGAATAAAACATAAATTTTTCCAGTAGTATATATATTTTCATTTACTTGTTTTGCTTCATTAATATCCAAATTGAAGTAGTAAAGTAATAGCAAAAATGGCATTCAGCTAGAGAATGATGACTAGCCTGAATATGACGTTGAGAGTGGCTAGAGGGCAACAACCGGGCATCTTGGATGGAGGGATGATGGTTCAAAGTTCTCCTTCTCTCTTTCCTTTTGCTTCTTTTTCTTCTCACTTTTAACTTTTTCTGTTATTCTCTATCTCCATCTCTGCTTTTGTTTTGTTCACTGTCCTTGTTTTTTTTCCTTTCATTTTTGATATTATCGTCACATCATTTCTAAGCTCCTTTTCTTCTCTCCATGTCCTGCCATGTACCCCTCTATGATCTCTTTCAAATCCATGACCTAGTTTTTCATTAATTGCTATTGCATACATATACATACATACATACATACATACATATATATATATATATATACATTTCTAAATATGACATGCTCAGCTTGTATAGTGTTATTTTGAATGTACGTTTTCAGGGCTGACCATATGATATTGGACAACCAACTGGTGTGCTGTTCCTTGGGGGAGACTTTTCTCCCATTCTCCACACTCCTTTGTTCCCTATAGTCCTTTGTGTAGAGTTGATGCCTCTTGAGTGTTTCCCTGTCCTCCTTAGCATGCCTACTGGTGTCATCCTTTTGCAGTCAGTGGTTAGGTGGTCATATTGATAAGTCTATATGGACTGTATGTAGCTTTTGGACATTTGTAGGAACCACTGTCTGCTAACAGATTCCCTCCTCTTCTGACTCTTATGATCCCCTTTCAACAGTGTTCCTGAAGCCTTAGGTGCAGGAGCCTTGTGGAGATGGATCCACTGGGACTGGGTTCCACAACTCTGCATTGTTTGTGGTAGTCTCCATCTTTTGCTCTCATATACTTCATACAGAGGTTGCCTGACTACTTCTGAAGTGGACCTTCAGAGCCCTTACATTTCATTTTTGTTTACCGATAGATGCAATAAAAACCATCATGCTTCCTTGCGAAGACCATACGAGAGAATCTATACAAAACATTTAGTAGGCTGCCAACCTGAAGTCAGAGCCATTGAATATCAAAATTGACCATTTACAATTAGCTGCTTTCACAACACCACTATTCTTTTGGTATCTTAATTTTCATTTTACTCTTTACTATATTTTTCATTTATATTTACTGAGAAGCAAAGGATGCTAATTGTTTTTGTGTGTCTTCTTCAGTTTGAGTTTACCTTACTGAGATAACAGTTTATAAAAAGACAACAAAGCATCACTATTGACTGATACCTGGAGTGTGAGATCTGATTTTACAGAATAGCATACCATGTGTCCTTAAGCCATCAGAGACATTTCAGCTCACTGAGGTACTCCAAAGACGAAGTCCTAAATAAGAACTGGTGCCTCACGTTTGACCATGTCCCCTGAAGGGGGAGACCTGGTGGCACTCAGAGGAAGGACAGCAGGTTACCAAGAAGAGACTTGATACCCTATGAACATATACAGGGGGAGGTAATCCCCCTCAGGAACAGTCATAGGGGAGGGGAGTAAGGGGAAAATGGGAGGGAGGGAAGAATGGGAGGATACAAGGGATGGGATAACCAGTGCGATGTAACAAGAATAAATTAATAAAGGAGAAAAAAAAGAATAATAAAAAAAAAGAACTATTCTCTAAGAGCTAGCTATCCACCACCTAGAAAGTAAATACTGGTGGAAATCTACTGAAAAATAAGAAACCACAATTTGAATTTGTGGTATGTATGAATACTTTTGAGAAGGATCTTACTAAACAACCTTTTTAGGCTGTTGCAGAACTCTACCCCTTTGCTGTAGTTTCCTGAGTAACTGGGGCTAGGTGTATGCACCACCACACCCACATCTATAAGCCAATTTTTTATAATAATCAAAAGTCATTTACATGTGTAAAGTGCTTTTGAGTTGCTTCCTAACTTTATTTGACTAAATATTGGGAAGGGAAATGAGGATCTGTTTCACCGAAGATTTTATCAGAGTCACCATAGGGAGGAGATGTGGACTCTGACTTGTTTGATGACCTTTCCTAGGTAGCACTTCCAGGACTTTTACATATCACAGACTCTGTTTCACAGCCTCTCCTTGAACTTGCTACTCATCCTTGTCAGCAGAATCTCCCTTTGCAAGAGGAATTGGCACCACCTTTTAAGCTTTTAAGCTTCATCCACATTTTTATCTTTTTGTGAAATATCCTCACACAAATGTTTAAATAGCCAGCCAACAAACTTGATGATATAATTTCCTGCATTTTTGTACATTTTTCCTCCAAAATTGGTAATGGGGCAAAAGGGCAGAAATCATTGCATTTAATGATTTAAACTAAAAGGCAGGAAGGAATACAGAGCTGGAGTAGAGCTTTTTCAAAGGGAAGTATAGTTGAAACCTAAGGGAAGACAGGAAGCTGGGGTTACACCAGGCAGAGTGTAGAGTAATATTTAAATTCATCCTTTAATAATGTGGTTGTGTGGCCTGCCACTCAGATCAGAGCATATTAAGAGTCTATAGCTTCCCAGTTAGGATCCTCATACAGTGGCCAAAATTGTCAAGGAGACAGAAGGAAAACCCCCTCTCATGTGATGAAAGCTTCTAGGGACAGGGTTAATCAGGTTCGGTTTTCATTCCACTATATGTTTCCTAAGGAGGAAGTCAATTAAAAATATTTATCTTCCTTGGGTCTTTTATATATATATATATATATATATATATATATATATATATATATATATATATATATATCCCAACCAATAAAGAACACACACACACACACACACACACACACACACACACACACACACACACACACACACACACACACACCCCTCAGTTAACAGAATACCCATGGCACATGCAGTTATGGTCAGCTTGTTTTCGGTTTAATGAGACAGGTACTAGCAATTGTCTTGTAGTGCCTACCAGTCCCCTGCAAAATGCTAAAATTAGTTTAGTCTTCCTTCTCAACTATATTTTGATTTAAAATCACTGTAAAGGAACTTCTCTCACTTCCTATCTCCAGACACCTTGTCAGTTGAGCCACATGGGAAACAAGATGAGATGAAGGATGGGGTGGACGTTTCTTCTCTCAGACAGCACCAAACAATATGTTTCAGCCACATTTTCTCTCATTCTTCTTTTAGATTTTCTTGGCTTGATAAATGACAGCAATCTAGTTTCTTTCTCTCCATTTGCATAAATGGCACATGCCCCTTTATGGACATGGTCCTTTATGCCTTGGCTTCTCCGGTCTGCCACTTAATATGATGGGCGTTCTCTGTGGAGCCTCTTCCATCTGCCAGGCAAAATCAAGATTGCAAATCCATTCAATAGCAAGCTCTGGTGTTCTGGAAAATGAAGAGAAAAAAGTATTACCTTGTTTTAAAAGAACACAAATAGCCTCAATATAGTGTTTAAGTGTCTAACATTGCTTAATGGAAAAAAAAACTGTGGTACAAACTAAATGAAATAATGATGTAATCTGTGGTACTCCTTCAAACAGCATCTTAAGTAGATGCTTATGCAGTTCTCAGTTCAACCCACCAGCAGCCCTGCAACCTCAGAGCTTGTTATGGACTTTCATATTCCTTTAATGTAAATGGCTCCGTGCTGTGCTTTCAGTTTTCCAACTGTGGCAATAATAGTTAGTAATCAAGTTGTAATGTAATAATCACAACTACAGGGAAATGCTGCCTGGTGTAATGGGTTGCAAGGGGGAAGCCATTGGTTCTGTTCCAGGCTTTATTTCTTCAGGCTTTTTAGTGTGTGTGGAAAGTCTGTAGCCTTGTAGGTGAAAACAGGCCCTCAAAGGTGACTGTTTGGATAGCGCAGTTCTGCTTGCTTTATTTTATTCACTTCTTCTCATCTAATTTTTACTGAAGTCACAGATGAAGAAGGAAAGATGTTGCTTCCATAATGAGCCTAAGATGCTCTTGATTCTACTTTCTCATACTTTTTACTAATATGTTCAGCATCACGCATTAACACAGTATATCTCAGATCTGTATCTTACACATTTTCAGTTTTCTTCAAAATTGAAAAATTATGATGTTATAATTTTTTTTTCATAGCAAGATGTGCCTTGTGGTCTGTTGTGAATAGTCTCTACTGCTTCTCATGATTAACTATGGGCCTTGAATTTGTCCCAGAAAAAATAGAGGCTTTTTATGAGGAAATATAAATTATGGTTGTATTATGAAAGGCATAGGTTTGAATCTTAAATTATATATATATAATGTGAATAAGGACACTGGCTGCTGAGAAGGCAGCTGACTAAATACTCTTTACCTGTGGAGTGGCCTGAGAGAGAACTGATGCCAGTAATGGGCCATTTCATGTATTCCATGGCTTGTCTTTTATGATAATAAATGTATAACATTACTTAATCAGAGTAAATGTATGTGCATGCGTCCACTGCTCATGAATTTAAGTAAAGATCTTAAAGATTATACTAAACATTGGGAGAGTGGTCTTCTTAGCAAACCCACATCACCTTAACTGTAAAATGTCATCCCTGTAGACAGTACTTTGCTCCACCAGGACTTCACCCTTCCTTAATTTTGCCTAATTATTTCACACAGTGGTAAGTCTTGCTTCAAAGCACTGTGTGAAAACTTTATACTCTCAAAGATGTTATTTTTCAATAGAACGTAAAGATTTAGCCACCACTGTTCTCACTCTGTAGGAGGCAATAAAATCTCTGATTTGACCAGCACAGAGAGAGTGGAGTGGGGGTGGGGGTTTTTAGGAGAAGGAATGTGAGGACCCTGAAACAGGAAAAGAGAAAGTACAGTGCCTCCAGAAATCCCACAAATATGGAGAAAGATTTGTAACATTCAAGTCAGAATGCTCTCTAGGACCAATCCCAGCACACCTCCCTTGTCGTTTCACACAGGAATTAAGACAGGTCACTCTGATTCTACAGGAAGAACCCTGTGCTCTGAAACTTACAGTCTGTCATTCAGCTTCTAGTAGAGAAAACACCTAGGCTACCTATCCCCTACCCCAGGGGTTGTCGATGACTCCTTCTAGTCCATCTCAAGCCATTTGTACTATTCCTTTATCGAAACAAAAACAAAAACAAAAACAAAATCAAAGAAGATAATTCTACTTATTGTGCAATTGAGCCTTGCAAGTCACAGGGAAGCATTGTGTTTCTCTCCAGTGTATCTATCTGAGATGAATCATTGCATTGCCTACTGGTGGCTGGTACACTCTGGAGCAACTTGTATACATGGTTTCCGTTTGAGATATAAAGCTCAGGGAAAGATAGGGTCATGAGCCTTGGCAGAGTTTAAGGAAGATTTTCTATCATTTCCTCCGGTAGTGTCAGCTATTTCAGCAGAAACAGGAGTATGGTACTGACAGTGAGTTCAAGGATGCTCTCACCCAGAGAGCATTCCCACGGTATTATTAGAAGGGTGTGCATGTTAGAACCCTTATTATGGGGATCTATGTGTTGATGGGCATCTATGCCAATGAAATAGTAGCCACAGAAATCATTATCAGTGATGTCCAAGAAGGATGGAGTGTTTGCTTCAGCCTCACAATTGCACTCATTGCACCCCACCTTGGGAACTTTGCTTTCTGTCCAAGTTCTGTCTGATGAGCATTAGGGTTTGTACAGCCCATACATCTGGAAGCCAAGGGGTGACAGCTCTTTCCACTGTGTCTCCATCTGTACATGGTGGCTTTATTTGTCTGCAGTAAGAACACTTCCTATGGACGCAAGTATTGTTTCCTACAGTTAGGAAAGTGTTCACCAGCTGTTTCGTGGCAACAGGCCCGATCTCCGGCCAGATTAACAAATTTGCGAAACGCCAAGGGGATTCTGCCCAAACCCAGAATGCTTTCCAAATGAAAGGCTGCTGCTTCCAATTGTGTCTGTCAAAGCCAAAATATGGTTTCCCCTCCAGCACAGACTCTACTATAGCACTGAGGTCTGAAAACAGTTTCCGACAAGTATCTTCAATGTTTTCAGATATACCCCCACAGCAGCTGTACGATTTTCTTGGTAGCCATGGGTGGAGCGGTTTCTCCAGGCTGGTAGCTTTAGGATATACTTCCCAGCGTACCATGTGCTGGGTTTCTATGGCCCAGGAAGCCTGAAAGGTGTAATTCAGCTTCAGGAGAAGCTCCACCTGCAGGGCAGCCACAGTAGAGTGGAAAGCATTCTGGTCCTCAGACTGGAAATTGATGTATCTTAGTGACCAATCAGGAAAGAGTGGGTGAATTACAGAGATGGCAGAGAGACTTGGTAACAGCACATCTCACTGCTTCCCCTTCATGCTGAAGTAGTTGGTTCTCTAATGACATGCTTGATGGAAAATGTATCAGAGATAACCCGTGGTCATGGATAGACAATGATCCCATGATTATGCACACATTTTGTTTTCTTGGCTTTTATAGTAGTAGCCTGTGTAGCATCAACCCCTCCCCGTCACCTGAACTGCTGTGGCTGTCACTCTTCTTCATGTCTTTCTTTTGCTAACTATCTCAGGGACAAGCCAGCTGTGCCACACCCACAGCATCCTCCACACAACTCTGGAAATTCCATTTTTCCCCAAAAGGCAGCTTACATCTCTAACCACTGGTTCTCATTAAGTCAGCCTACCTACTTCTAGAATTGCTCATTCCAACTCTGAAGAATGCTTAAAGCAGTGAAGAGTGATAGTGTCACACCATTATTAAAGAGGGATAATTTCTAATGTAGATTACACTTTTGTTACTAAATTAGAAGTAATTACATAGCTTGGCATCAAATACATTGGAATTACATCTAGACAACTGAGAGCAGTTCCATTTTTAAAAATGAAGGTTTGGAAGCAGTTACCATATGTCTTTCTTGATTTAGGGGGTAAAGTAATGAATGATTCTGAATTGGTTGTTTCAGGCTTGCTTTTATAGTTTAAAAATTATTTGATTGATTGAAGACCTTTGTATGTGTGTGTTTTTAACATTTATTTATTTATTAAGTAAACAGCGTTCTGCCTGCATGTACACCTGCATGCTACAAGAGGGCACAAGATCTCATTATAGATGATTGTGAGCCACCATGTGGCTGCTGGAAATTGAACTCAGGACCTTTGGAAGTACAACCAGTGCTCTTAACCTCTGAGCCATCTCATCATCCTGACTTTGTGTTTTTAACATCAGTTTTCTGTAAACAAATTACTCAAAATTCCTTTTACTATAAAGTTGAAGACATACTACCTACGACATATGTGTATGCATGATCTTCGTTATACTATGCTCTCTACTTAAGCACACAGATGTCTAAATTCCATGGCAAAAAGATGACTTTTAATATGTGTTCACTAATTAAACCACATTTTGACCTATATACTGAAGAACCAGAAAGTATACTATTGGCCCACTGAAAGGCAAAAATCACAAAATATAAGGACCATCAACGGACAACATGAAAAGGTGTGAAACATGAAAAATGAATCAGATTATTTTCTCAAATGTAATAGTCACAGCCACATTTCTGTGTAAGCAGTAATTTATAAAAAGTAGCATTGGTCAGATATGCATACATTAAGAATCTTAACCACAGAAAACAATTAAAATGAGTTAATTAAACATCTAAAATAAATTGATGAAATTTCTATTTGTTTACTTTGTCCTGAGAAGTCAGAACACAGTAGGCACAGTTATCACAAAAGGGCAAAAATGGCATAAGGAATTAAAATGTGATATAAACAAAATCAAATAGCTGAATCAAATCCCTTTAAGATAATTAGAAACAACAGTAGATACAAATGAAAACAGAAAACAAAGCTAATGTTAGTGGAATTTTGAATATTTTAATTTTATTTTTAAGAAATTAAATTGTCTTGTGGTCTTCATTTTAATGTCAGTTTTATCACTTAAATATACTGATGTTTGTATAATTGTGATTAAAAACATTGCTTTTATATAGATGCCTACTGAGAGACTGAAAATACACCAACCAAAAATTGCAGGAACTATTTAAATGGGCATTTACAATGTGACTTTTAGTATGATGGAGAAACAATAGCTTTGCAGACTTCTATTTTAACTTTGTTACATTTTATTTATTTGGGCTTTTAATTTTTTCATTTATTTATTTGAGTGTGTGTGTGTGTGTGTGTGTGTGTGTGTGTGTGTGTGTGTGTGTGTGTGTGTGTGTAAGCCATCATTCCAGGCCTATGTTTTTAAAAATAGGACGTAAGGTAGCACAGACTGACCTCAGACTTCTTTGTAGTCAAAGGTGATCTTGAATGACTGATACCTCTGCCTTCATTTTAAGCATGCTGGGATTATAGGCAAGTGCCACCAGGCCTGGCTTATAAGGAGCTGGGGATGGAATTCAGGTCTTCCTACCTCTGCCAATTGAGTCACATCTTCTACACAACCTTAGTCTTAAATCTTTAGTATTATTTAATGGTTGAAGCATAGGCTGTGGTCACATGGTATGGAAATGCTCTTGGAAAGAGAGAGGTAAATGTTAAAGTTACTATTAAAATTTAAAGAATATGGTCATTTTATCATATTTTTGATGATATATTAAACAAAAGGCAACCCTCAAAAGTCATATTTACTAATGAATCCTGTGGGTTTTTTTTTAAGTTATTGAGCAAATCTACGTGGTAATGATGTCACTTAGTGGTTTGTTAGACTAGTTCCTAACACTACATTAATGTCATCATGCTCCCTTCTTGAGCAGCACTTTACTTATTCATATACACCAGAACTGTCAAATGTGACAAATCAAGGGTGATGTGTTCTGCTTTGTTTGAAGACTTAGTGTCCAAATCTTCCCCAGTATACCACGGGACATAAGGAACCGTTTGTTATAATACTACCAGGAAAAGACACAGCGTCTTTTTGTAGGGAGAAAATAAAATATTTTAAGAGTTAAGTTGAAAAATATGTATCAGAAAGATGATAATGCAAATGCCACTAGCCAGTAAGAAAAAGTTTGAAACACTGGAGATTTGTAAGGAGGTAAAAGCTACATTTAGGACATTTTCTTCAATCCTGCATTGTAGATGAATCTGAGTGGATAGTACTTTTGAAAGATTTTAAAGGCGCATGTGTGGGTTACTTTTCCTAATACTGGGAAGGACAAATCACCTAATAGAAACAACATTGGGAAAGAGTGGTTATTTGGGCTCTAAGTTGGAGGATATTCATCATAGCAAGAAGGTTTGTGGACAGGAGCTTGTAGAAGCTGGTTGCCATATGCCCACAGTTAGAACCTAAGCAAAGATAAATGCTGTCACTCACTTCTTTTTCATCTGGTTTGGGACTCAGGTCCATTGGATGATGTCACTAAGTTCTAAGTGTGTCATCCCTCCTTAGGTAAACTTTCTGGGCACCTCACAGATACCTATAGGAGTTTCTTGTAGCTCATTCCAAAATCAAGTGACATTGATAAGGAAGATTGGCCATTATGTTACCATCTTTGAGCAGGATGTCAGAAAGTGACTTTACTGTAGTTCCAAAACATGCTTTTAACATTGATTGCAACATACTGTCAAGCCAAAATTATCAGCCTACTTGGAGTAAAGAAGCATTATAAGATTTTGCTATTAATTATGTTTGTTTGCTATTTTTTAATGAGGATGTCTATAGTTATAGTTTCATTTGCCAAAAGTCTCAGAACAGAAAAATTGTGAGGAGAAGAATTTTAACAATGTTGAATTTTTATTCAGTGTGTTATAGATGGATCCTAGAAGTGCAAATATAGGAACGGGTTCAGAAATAGCACCTCTCTGCACTTCCAGAATAACTGTGGTTATTAAATTATTCTGCAAGGGCACCTTGACATATAGTGCCTACTTCCTGCTTTTCTTCATAGGTTCAAGAAATAGTAATATAGGTCAATTTTATTGACTATGTTCATGTTATGTAATTCTGTTTCAAACTTGAATATGACTGAAGACCCTGCTTTTCCACTAACACAAGTTGGCTTGTGCACAAGAATCTCCTTATCACAAGATGGCCTTAAACATTAAGGTCCTTATTCTTATTATGAACTCAGAGTTGAGTTAAGTTGCTTTAGGAAAACAACAGTAAATATGACAATCTATAGTAAATTATTAAAATATAAGATAAAATGCATTAAATTATTTTCTATCTAAGTGTATTGGATAGCTCACAACATTTGAGCTTTAAGTGAATATTTATAAAGGCATATCATTCTCAGACATTTGAAATGGAAAAGTGATGCTTTTGCTCTAAGAATTTGATCACCACTATGAGATGAAATATGAGGGTTGCACTGAGGTCTAACAAGGATGAGTCTATATAGTACAAATACTTTACCCATCTAGCAAGCATGATGAAATGAGCATAAAATAAATAGCATTTAATTGTTCACTCCACTTTCTAAAACTTACTTCTTGAGGATTCCCCTTCCCCCATCTCTCTCTCTCTCTCTCTCTCTCTCTCTCTCTCTCTCTCTCTCTCTCTCTCTCTCTCTCTCTCTCTTTCACACACACACACACACACATACACACCAGCAACAGAGCAAAGATCTTTTTAATTCAGACACTGACTTCTCAGCAAAAAAACATCACAGATTCTCTTTATCAGAGATTTTTGAACAAGTATTACTTTGTGCTACTCAAATCACACTCCGTATTCTTCCATTTAATTATCATTTCAAGGAGATCATAGGCTTGTAGGGGAAAGCTGAACACAACAACAAACACTCATTAGAATCCACACATTTAAGTGATTCCTTGAGATTTTGTGACAGGAAGGAATAAAAGAGAAATTTTCTCCTTATTTATCCAGTTTTGCAGCCCCAGCTACCCATGCTGTGAGACCTGTGAGAGTCTGAAGAAGCCGCATCAGCAGAGTGGTGTCACCAGAATGGTGCAGCCAAAGCCCACACCAAAGCCTCATTGGTGCCAACACTTGAATTTTGCTGTGAACTTGGGAGAGCAACTTGTGCTGATAAAACCTACATTGCTTTCAAGCTCCGTGTAGAAAGATTAGCAGTGACTAGTCAAATGCTGGAGATAATTTCATTCTTGAACTAGAACATTCTTGTCTTGCTGGAAAGCAGTGGAAAAAGTCAATTTTTAGTAGAAGAGCAGCCACTCAATTCAACACAGAAAAGTATTGGGTTTTCAAGGTTGTCCCTATTCATCTCTGTGAGGTTTATGTCCGTGATATCAACACCATTGTCAGATAAACATTGGGGTCCTTGCTCCCAACGTTCCAGGCCTATTTTAACAATAGATGGCCACGTTTCTCTTTCTACTACATGTCGCTCAAGGCATTTCCTGTACAACTTCTGTGCTTCAGAGTAACAGATTGCTAGGGTAAAATAATCATTACTAAAAATGTATAATTTACATTTGTGCTTATTACCCCATTTTTTTAATTTTATATAGGTTCCAGAAATCGCATAATACAATGTACAGATTCAGTGCCAGCCATTGAGGCAAAGGTTTTCAACATTTGAGACAATTGTGGATTCCTGATCAATCCTCAGCTAGCTCATGGTGCAAGAGCTGACGTTAATAGCTGGGTTGCTTAGGTTCCAGACCAGACCTGTGCTCTTTAGCTTCATTCTACAGTTCCGCTGCCCCCCACCCCCAGTACATAGTCCCTTTGGATATGTTAAGTGGACAAATGTATACATACTTAAGCGATCAAATGTATACATGCTAGTGAGTTATTTATAGGGCCATGAAGGCATGCCTGTTGGCCTGCTCGAGACTAATCTTTCTAATTTGAGAAGGGATTTCATGTACCCTCAGGTGTGTGCTCTGACCTGTTTGGTTGATGCACTTAGAGCAAAATGTTCTATGAATGAATCTAGATCCCTGCTTTAGTTCAGTGTGGCATGTGTCCAAGTTCTCACATCAATTTCCTGATATCACCTTTAATAATTTTAAGGTCACTCTGGCAACATTTAGTGTCAACAGGCTTCTTCTTGAGTGTTCTCTTCTTTAAAAGCAATTCAAAGGCGTAATGACAAAAAGAAATCTCGGCAAGTACATGCAGGACATTGAACCCTTAAGTTTCTGGTCTAATTTCTTCTCATTAGTCTCCATCACACAGGTGGATACATAGAGCAGGTTAGTCTCTTTTATGTGAGTGTGTAAAGCGCCCAGACACTTAAACACATATAAGAGAGCAAAAGCAATTCAGACAACAGCAGCAAGTGTAAGAAGAAGAAACTTTCCTTAAAGCGAGATTGTTTCCTAAAGGTATTTTTGCTACTGTACTTGGCATCTTGTTAATAAAAAAAAGTATTACTTGGGCTATTTTAGTTCTCATCTGCATGCTTGTGTGATTAGCAGTGTGACTCTGGCCATCTGCCTTAATGTCTGATGATGCATCACTCTCACTCTTTTTAGCAGATGAATCTCTCAAACAGAAGTTCAGGAAATTTGATCCTGATTTCCTTATTGTGTCATTTTTCCCCCTTCCTGATGATAACCTTCATGTGATCCAGATCTAATTTGACAGTCCTCTTGACTGCAAGGCTAAGATGAAAAGGATATAGTTAGGAAAATAAAGGCCTTGTCATTGTAAAAGATTCTGTCTATCAAGTCCCCAATTCAATTTAACTTTCCACTTTGCTTTGTTCCAGATTACGAGTTCAGAGTTTAAAAAAGCTTGAAGAACGTGAAATTAAGAAATATCTGTAAGGCATTGCTATTTATAAATAAGGATATTTACAACTTCCTGATCAGATTGTAGTTGTAACTATGCTTTTTCAAGGCTTGGAAACCTCTTCAGTCTTTCTGGCTTTCACTGTCATTACTATGTCGTATGACATTAAAGCAATTTGCTTTTCCTGAACCTTCATGTCACTCTTGTCCATATTATTAACTCAGTGGGCTAGAATGCTAACAACTTTAAATAGTCCATTGGTTGTCATAGTAACTGGTATTAAAGCTAAATATAATCATTCTCCTGAGTTTCATGTTTAAATCGTTGCTGTATTTACATTCTTCTTTAAATCCTTTCACTGACCACTGAGCTTAGCCCAATGAGGTTCTTTTTTTATTTAATTTTTTAAAGTTTTAATTTATTTGCTTTACATCCCAATTATAGCTTCCTCCTTCATCTCCTCCTGTTCCCAGCCTCCCTCCCTCATCCTCTCTCCTGTCCTCCTTTAGTCCAATGAAGGTCTTTAAAATGCGGGTTTGTTTGAAATGATCCAGTGGCATGTAATGGCTTAGGATCTGTTCAAAGCCAGCTAAGTTCCATCAAATGAGTGTCTAGAGAATCCTAAAATGTGTGTTTGTGAAATACTAGAGGGGACGTGAGACAAGGTTCTCCAGTTAGAAACTGGTTATTCATTGCTGGTATTTTCTGTGCTATCGCCTTTCCTTCCCTTTCGCACATCTTTGTAACCTTTTCTAGGTCTCTAAAACTGTCTAACTCATACTCCATATACTTAGAATGGAATATGTCTATTATAGGAAGTATTTTCAAAAAGATGACTATTGTACAGGTCCTGTCTCCACCGTGTTCTTGTGACTCATCTATCTGTGAACTTTGTGAAGATCCACGTTTTATTTCATGCTTGACCGCCTCATTCATCTCTTTTGCACTACTTTTTTTTTTTTTTTTTTTGGTATACTGCTTTAGGAATCCATAATTTCATTGCCATTCTAAGGGATCATAGAAACAAACTAGAAAACAAATGAACTTAAACAAAAAGAAGCTTAAGTCTAGCTTACTCCACATGTTAAATCATCTTGCATCCATTTAGTAACCAATTGCCTTTTTTTGAACAGTGTAATCCTTCTTTTCAGGTCTGTTCCTTCTTACGTAGCCTTATTTGATGGTGCACACTCTCTTTCATCTCCATCCCATAGCACCATTTTTTTTTTAAGTTAGCACCACTGAAGTCTGAGTGAATTTTGTTAGCTCTCTGGTCTCTGGAGAGGCACTTCGTTTCTAAGTTTTCCTTCCACCTCCAGTTTCAAGAAGAAAGAATGCTATTATCAGCAGCAGCTCATCTGCTGAATATGTAAGAGATGTTCTGATGGTTGGATCATCTTCCTGAAGTCACTTATATAACAGATCGGTGGTGACACTATGCCCTCCCTTCCCTGCCTCCAGTTCCCAAACCAATTCTTTTTCCATTCTGAATATTCAACATTAATCACTTCCTGCATCCATTTCTATCTTCTTAGATTCCTTGTTTTTACATTTTCTCTTTACTATGATTTCAAAAGTCTCATCAAATCCATATTTCAAAGGTCTTACCAAGTAGAGACAGAGATATGCCATGGAGATTGTCCATGCGTAAGCACACATGTGTTAGCATCGCCTAGCACAATGTTAAATATGTAACAATGAATTCTTATGTTCTGTAGATGTTCAATAAGTATCACAAAGGAATAGGAGTTTTTTCTTCAAATATGACTTAGAAAACATGGGTTCAAGAAACAGATTTCTACAACTTGGACCATCCATGTGTTTGTTGCAAACCCATGGTGCGTGGCCACTGTTAGTCTCTTAAGAAGAAAATCAAAGGCAGTGTTTCCCTAACATATTTACCTTGCACACATTCCAGTATTTTCATTAGTCGATGGTTTGTTTTATTTTACAGCTCTTTCAAAGCACCAACCCTCAAGCAAGGATGTGTTTAGAGACAGTTACACGGAAATGAACTGAATACTTTTAACCATCACACATTCCTTGCTGAAACTGATTTACCTGCTGAGGAGTTGATGGCATTTAAGTTTCCTCTTCCCACCATTAAGAATTACTCTTATTGCTGCAAACCACAGTGGAAAATGCACTTAGCAACTTTAATCTGGTTATTGATACATTAGTCCAGAGTGAAATATCTGGCAACGTACCAGACACGCTGGATTTGTTCTTGGATGGGGGAAATGTGTGACTTTCAGGTCTTATTAGATGGTTTTTAAGCTAAGGAGATTGTATTGTTTTGACCTTCTGTAACATTTAAGCTGGGTCTAATGGGATCATTAGCTAAAAAGTTATGGAAATTAAGCAACATGCAGAATCCCCTGTAACACTAGCAATATGCTATGGGCAGTCAAGTGTTGAATTAATTAGAAAAATGTCTTTATCTAACAGATTAAGAGATGTATTTCTGGACAACACTTTTTATATTTGGGAGCATATTTACATTGTTTGACTCAATTATGTACTAAAATAATTTTAATCAGAATTCAGAGATATATCTGAATCCGAAAGTTGAGCTCATATTTCTTGCTCAGATAATGTAAAAATGGACAATATGTAATTTATAAACAAATAAATATTTAAGAATATAATACTGTGTCTAAAAGAAGAACGAAATATACTGTAAGAAGAAAATTTAAATGTAAAATTTATAACTACTAAATAAGTCTATATTTTAGATTTTAATAGATGATACTAAGTATCAAAATTTTGTTATTTTAAGGATTTGTATAAAGTACATAACTGTTGTGCTTTGAAATATCAGTAGCTAAAAAATAATTATGACTAATTAAACTTATGGGGACAATTTTAGGCAGTACATTTAAAGTATTTTAAAGACTACTCAGGTACCCAAAGTTTTGTGGGTTATGTATAAATAAAAAGTATAGAAGATACAAGTCCAAGAAGAATCTTTGTGAAGCATGGATATAGATGTCCAGAATTTTCTCTGGTTTTTGTTTTCTCCTGTTTCTCTCTCTCTCTCTCTCTCTCTCTCTCTCTCTCTCTCTCTCTCTCTCTCTCTCTCTCTCAGGCAAATTTCCCTGTTATGAGTAGATTTCTTGAGATGAAAAGGTGATCAAATAGCAAACCAAATTATATAGTTAGTTTAGATAAGTGATGATATTAATAGATTGTAGGCTCAGCCATTACTAAAATGTCACTGAGAAGCAAAGGTAGACAGGTTAGATATTGGATAAAGTATCAGTGAACAAAAGAGCATAAATCTTTGGCCTAACAGAAAGTCTAATGAATGGATGCTAAGCGTGTACATATTTATACTTGACAGTAAGAGCAATAAGCAGGAGTAGCAGGAAGAGGGGGTCTGGGCAATTTCAACTTTGAACAAAATATTTGAGGAAGGCCTTCACAAGGAACTGAAATTTGAGATATACAAGGCTTAAGGACGTAAAGGAGTGTAATATGTAAATATCTGAGGCAAGAACTTTCTGAAGAAGAAACAGGAAGACAAAGGTTTCCAGTGTGAGAGTGTGTCAAATATTATTGGGAAAGCATCAGTGTGCATGAACTTCTTTGAGCTGTGATCAAGAGGAGGTGAGCTCAGAGAGACAAGCCAAGAGAATACCTAATACATGAGACATGAGAGGCAGAACATTCTGTCACCCACAACAGAATTTTGTTTTTGATTTTAAGATGGGATCTATTTGGACTCTTTTTAACAGAAGCTGTAATAAAAAACTGGCCACTGTCACAGATAAGTTAACAGTGTGGTGCTGTCTCCACCACACTGTCATTACACATATTCTATACTCTCTTGGTCTTACCTTTCACTTCTTCTATCTTTTTCATATTTCTCTTCTCATCCTCTTTCCATGTCTCCTTTTCGTTTTTTGACCTAGTTGTAACTAGATTATATTTTCATTAGTAAAATATTTTCTCCATTATCTCCTCAAAATAAAACTATTTCCACTAAGTTTTGGTGAATAATTAAATATTTTATCTAAAATCCCAAGTACAATGATTTGTTGTAACAGACTTTCAGAATATCTTTTAGAGAAGATCTTTTGTTAAAAAAATATTTTATGTATTCAAGGTGAGGGTTAAGCTCATGTTGTGGTCAAAGAAAAATCATCAAATTGTAATTATAATGGGAAGAGTTAATGCTAGAGTAAAGAACAGGAGAAGAAAGTCAGGGGTTTGAGAAACAGGAGATAAAATGTCATGAGAGCAGAGGCAGCTGGCATCAATTTTGACTGAAGTTGAATGATACTGCCCAAAAGATATAGCTAGGTAAGATGAACATCTACTATTTAAGTTTATATTGGTTTACTTTATGATGGATTATGTAGCTGTAGATCCTCCTCAAATATTCTGCCAAGTTCATGTATTTCTTATGCATGCTCCATATTCATTAAAGTAAGAGGAAATGTATTATACATCCTTTTATCAGGCATCAAAACTGTATAATAATTTACACACACCCTCTCTTACACACACACACACACACACACACACACACACACACACACACACACAGACAGAGTATGCCAAGCTTCAATGATTTTGTAGAAGTTTTGGAGGTAAGCCTGAGACTCAGTAAAAACAAAAGGCAGTGAAGAGGGCAATTGTATTACCTTAATTGATACCTGGGCTATACAAACATGTACAGTATTTATTTTAGGCAATGCTTACTTTCAATTCCCACTAAGGTAACAAGTATCTAGTGTTCAGACAAAAGAGAAAAGCCTCACAAACTTATTTTGTATTATAACTGCATTGAGTGGAACCAAGTGGTATAAGAGTAAGAACGGCTATGACTTTCAGATGCAAAAATGAAACTATGCAAGTATTAACACAAAACAACCTATTTAAATAGCAAGGCAAATATGAAACAATCTAGTTAAAGTGAGATCTCATCCTGTATAAACTGAATAAATCAAATAGAGAGTGGAGAAGCAAAGAGAAGAAAGTGGGTACAGGTTGGTGAATGTCACTTGAAGAGGTAGCTGCAAGTATCTTTTCAGATGTGTCCATTAATCAAAGCATAAGGCAGATGTACAAAGCTAAGTGCTTACGATCTATCTAAACCAAGGCACAGCTACACACACAATTAACACAGAGATCAGGTAGTGCAGTCTCTCGCATAAAGTAACCTGCTCAAAAACACCAAATGGCCAGTTCTTTGTCTTTTACCATTTGGACTTAGTCTGTAGAAATATCTGTAAAGCTTTTATTTTTTTATTTCCTCAGATGAGGGGATGAGTGAGAGCCGTATGTAACCTTTATGAATACATGGCTTGGGTGAGCCCAGCGTGTTTTTATCTAACTATACCTAGGCTTAGCCCTGCAAGTTTCTAACCTCCATACAATTTAATCTTCTATATGCCCAGACCTTGAAGGCTTCATCTTCCAAGCTCCCCCTGCTAATGTAGGCATAGAATGTTTTTAGCTTCTGAGACTTATTGCTGGAAAAAACCCACTCTAGTTCTTTCTGTACTCTGGCTAGATGGTTCAACTCAGTTGTTCCAGATCAAATCTCTTTTTTTAAAATTTAATTTATTTAGATTACAACTCAATTGTTACCCCATAACTTGTATCTTCCAGTTCCTCCCTCCCTCCCACTTTCATGCTATTCTCCTCCCCTAGGTGTAAGACCGAGGGGGACCTCCTCCTCCACTGTATGGTCATAGGCTATCAAGTCTCATCTTGGTAGTCTGCTTATCCTTTCTCTGAGTGCCATCAGGCCTCCCCACTAAGGGGGGGGTGGTCAAATATGGGTCACCAGAGTTCATGTTAGAGTCAGTCCCCGCTCTCCACATAGGTCTGGGGAATGTCCTGTCCATTGGGTAGATTAGAATAGGAGTTCAATGTTTACTCCTTGTATTGTCCTTGCATAGTGCAAAGTTTGATCAGAACCCTCTGGGCTCCGATCCACGCATCATGATGTTCTTCTTGTAGGATTCTATACTGAGTGAGTTAACCCAGAAGCAGAAAATGTCACATGGAATATACTCACTTATAATTGGGCACCAACCCAAACGGCATGTCCCATCAAAGTCTTCACTTACCAGGAGATTGGGATAGGTGTGAGGACATCCTACTGGGATTCTAGGTAGCAGATCAAAAAATCTTCTCCAAGCTGACTGATTCAAATTGGCTTCTCTAGACTTCTCTCTGAATTGCTTTGCTTGGAAAATTGTCTCTGAATTCCACAACATGAATTGCACTGAACTTCCTGACTGCACAACCTTTACTGTGTTCTTGTACTATACTCTGCTGCTTTAATGTACCGTACTGTCTATCTAGCTCTCTCCGTTGGTGCTGCTCTGAAGAAGCCTCTCTCTCGTGAAAGTTAGACATATCCTACCTCTCTGAGTCATTTTGTCAAATCATTTTCTGATTCTTGTTCACTGGTTCTGCCCCTCAATTCGACATCACTTTCAAACATGCCTGCATCTTTCCATAAATGAATCTTATTTTCATTTTCTGGTATTAAAAGTGTATACTAAGGACATGAATAACCCAGCCAGATCACACTGAAATTCAGAACATGTCATCATCCCT
The DNA here is from genome assembly GCF_964271855.1 of Acomys minous. Lineage (NCBI taxonomy): Eukaryota > Metazoa > Chordata > Mammalia > Rodentia > Muridae > Acomys > Acomys minous. Next base: position 49,976,705 of record NC_140489.1, read on the forward strand.
GCTAGATCACATAGACTAGAAGTTCTTTAGATATGATCCCTTGCCAGAAAAACAATGTTGCTAGACTAAAATTCCTCTATAAATGTTCTAAATTTATAAAAAGGATTGCAACTAGAGAGATTGAAGACATACAAAGAAAATTAAGGTAGTTAAATACTCAGTAGAGCATGGTTACTTGAATGAGTAAATCATGTCACAAAGCCTGGAGTGCATTTGACTGGAACATAGACAACCTTACAGGAAGCTATGGACTATGTAGTCTGAGTGTGAGAGGAAAAGAGAGTTTCAATAATACAATAATTTGGGAGAATCATACATGAGTTATATTTTTCTGTTTATATGCAGCTATCTTCTCAAAAATACATTTTTCAGGCTTTATCAAAGCCCTTAGATGGCTCCCTACCCATCAGATTGTCTCATTTTAATTGTTATGATGTTTAAAATAAAATAAGTAATGAAGATATAACTAGGGCAATGCTGAAAAAATATTAATGACTACACAAGTCTTAGTTTTATCAAGCTTATTTAAGCTTAAATAGCCATTTATCCAGAATTAAAATAGAAGCAGACAAGAGGCATAAGAATTTTTCTCATCACAAAACACTCAAGAATTACAACTCAAAAGAATAATGACACGTCATCCCATATCCAACAGAATGGCTACTGCAAAATTCAGAAATTGGACAAAGTATTCATGCTGAAAAATTAAAGCTCTTATTAAAGATATAAATGGTACACTTGCTACATAAAAGAGAAAGACAATTTCTCAAAAATTAAAATTGATCTAATAATTGTACTTCTGGATATATATCTCTTCTAATAAAAAGTAAAATCATAAAATGACATATGTATACCATATATGTGGCAGCATGCACAGAAGCCAGGAAAGGAGAGCAAAACTGATATCTGTTGAATGTTTGATATAAACAATGTAGTGATATATAAAAAATATATCCATAAGTATGAGATAAATAATACAACACGGCAAAAATAAAGGAGTTTGAGGACATTATCCCTAGTGAAATAAACCAGTCATAAGACAATCCACTAACACCACTTACATGGGCTATCTGGGGCTGTGAAATTCACAAAAGAAAGCAATAGAATGTTGGTTGAGGAAAGAAGTGAATTGTGGGGTTTAACGGCTATGGAGGAATTTTATTTGTAAGCAGAAAAGTTAAGGAATATGTCATGCAGTAATGTATATTGACATAGATTTTCCAGATTGCACATTTGTAAATAGTAAAGAGGGCTAGAGAAAAGAGTCACAGGAAACATTGTGTGTGTGTGTGTGCGCGCATGCGTGTGTGTATGTTTGCATGTGTTTCAGATGCATTTTCTCTGTGTAGTTCCACCTATCCTGAAAAGTATTATGCAGATTATGCTGACCTAGAGCTCAGATATCCACCTGCCTCTGCCTCCCAAAAACTGGGATTAAAGCCATGTCCCGCTCAAACTATGGCACCAGCCAAGGACAATACAGGCTGTAAACGTCAAACCCCTACCCAGATCTAGCCAATGGACAGGACATTCTCCACAGTTGAGTGGAGAGTGGGGTATGACTTTCACATGTACTCTGGTGCCTCATATTTGACCTCATCCCCTGGAGGGGGAGACCTGGTGGCACTCAGAGGAAGGATAGCAGGCTACCAAGAAGAGACTTGATACCCTATGATCATATAGAGGGGGAGGTAATCCCCCTCAGGAACAGTCATAGGGGAGGGGAATAAGGGGAAAATGGGAGGGAGGGAAGAAGGGGAGGATACAAGGGATGGGATAACCATTGAGATGTAACAAGAATAAATTAATAAAATAAAATTAAAAAAATAAAGCCATGTGTCATTACTGCTAGCTAGTTTTCTTTTTCTTTTCTTTAATTGATACTTCTCCTAGCCTCAACCTCTTCTAACCCATTTGCTAATTCGTCTTTTTCTTTGTTGACAAATCTTCATGATAATAATTACTGCTTCGTTTTGTATATTTCTCACAAGAATACCCACTAAAATAGACTGACAATTCTAGTCTCTTTTACTTCTCTAAGAGATGCTTGACTGTAATAATGACCTAACACACGCACACACACAAACACACACAAAAAAACACACACACAAAATAAATAAATAAATAAACAAATAAATAATGATAAAAATAAAATCAGAAACAACCACCTGCAGTGATACCAGTTCCAACTCTTCCTGTCCATGTATTCTTGGACAGCAGGGCTCTCTCATGCTACAACCAATTTCCTATACAGGAAATGTCCTGTAGACAGTTTCTATACATGAAATAGAAGATAATAAAGTGTTAATTTTGAAGAATTTTCAAGGTCACTGAGATTGAATAAAAACTATTTTCTCAATTTTAAGAAGTAAAAGGTAGCTGTTGATGAAAAATTGAAATATATTAATATCTTATATTTAACTTTCCCTTGCTGAGACAATTCTCGATTTTCTAAGCTAAATGTCTCTGCTTTCTTGCCAATTTAAAATGGGAAACATGTCACACACTGTGTTAGTTACCTTTCTTGTTGCTGTGGCCAAATATCTGATAAAAGACAACTTCAGGGATGGCAAGTTTTTTTGACTTACAGTTGTAGGAGCCTGAAAACATGAGGTCAGGAATGCATGATGGCAGAAGTGTAAGGTGGATTTTGCATCTGTTGTCAGGAATCAGAAAGTGAGCAGGTAGGCCAGCCTGGTCTACAAAGTGAGACCAGAAGAGCCAAGGCTACACAGAGAGACCCTGTCTTGAAAAAAAAGAAAGAAAGAAAGAAAGAAAGAAAGAAAGAAAGAAAGAAAGAAAGAAAGAGAAAGAAAAGAGAAAGCGGGCAGAGAGAGAGTATAGTTTGCCTCACAAAGCCGAAGGCCCACCCCTAGGAACTCACTTCTTCCAGCAAGGTTCTAACTCTTAAGGGTTCCACAACTTCTCAAAACAGCACCTCTAGCTGGAGTTCAAGGGATCAGTCACTTTCGCCTCGGGGAGCCCCTCACAAACTACGACACACAAAAGTAACGTTCTGCCTTTATTGAGACATTGCCCTGGACTTACAGTCTTTCTTCCTCTTACTTGTTGGCTCTTTCTCCTTACAACTTTACAGACATGTTTATCATTGTGAATTCTAGATGTCCTTCCTTGAAGGCCAACTCCACTAACTTTCAGTTCTTTGTAACTGGCTGAAAACTATATTGCTCCCTCCTAAAGATTTGTTATCCGAGAATTAGAGGTGATCAGGATGAGTGTTTCTTAGCATTATTGCTGTTAAATTAGTGAATATTTACAAAGCTCTTTAAGAAAGCTCCTTAAAGGTGGGTGTGGATAACATGTTTTTATCCCAACACTCAGAAGGCAGATCTACGAAGACAGCCTATGTGACAGCAAGACTGTATTTCCAAACAAATAAACTTTTGCAGAGGGTTAGAGCTCTAAGAGTGATTTCAATTATTTTCTTAAATAAGGACAGAGTGCTACAATATTTAAATTAGCTATCAATTAGATATTCACCTACTTTAGCACATTACGTAAATATTTTCCATTGAAAACAAATGTAAATTTAGAACCTTACTAAATTACACAAATGACTCCACCTAATTTCATGTCTTGTGTAATTTTTTTTCACAGCCTTACAACTTGATTCATTTGTCTGCTAAAACTATATCGGCAAAAACTTTCAATGTTGACACACACAAATCTCTCTTCTGTCATAGTTTTATAAAATTCAGGAATAATTTTGAAATCATTTATAACTATACTTCTCTCATAATGTATTACAGGTCCTCACCATATTAGACATTTCAAATTCCTCACATATGTGGTTACAAACCTATACAGTCGATCACAGTTAGTAACAAATTACTTTGTTGTTTTATTTATAGTAACTCGCCTTCTAGAGGAGAAATGAGTTCTTATTATATTCAGTGTTTTGTTTTTGTTTGTTTGTTTGTTTCATTTTGAGACAGGGTCTTTCTGCATGGCCTTCGCTATCCTGGAATTCACTCTGTAGACTAGGCTGGCCTAGAACTCACAGAGGTATGGCTGCCTCTGACTCCTGAATGCTGGCATTAAAGGTGTGAGCCACTTCCACCTGCAAAAGTCAGTACTTTTTGTTTTTAACAGAAAAAGCCTAAAACCTGTGATATTACCTAAAATTTTACCCAGTGAGTATGAGCATAAAAAACCATTTAATCATCAGTTAAAAATAGTGATTGAATGAGAATTAAGCATTCTCCATATGGTCCTCCTTATTATTTAGTTTCTTTAGGTCTGGGTATTATAGTATGGTTATCCTTATTATTTGGCTAATATCTGCTTATAAGTCACTATGTATCATTTGTGTCTTTCTGGGTCTGGGTTACCTCACTCAGGATGATCTTCTCTAGTTCCATCCATTTGCCTGCAAATTTCAAGATTTCCTTGTTTTAAATAGCTTAGTAGTATTCCATTGTGTAAATGTACCACAGAAGAGAGCCTCCCATAGAGTTCCTCTGAAAGATTCCACTGAGGAGAGGATCCAAGCAGATGCTGAGACACACAGCCTAACTCTAGGGTGGAACATAGGAAGTCCTATGGAAGAGTTGTGGAATAGAGGGACCTGGAGGAGTCAGAAGATCCACAAGGAGACCAATGGAGCCTACAAATCTTAACAGAGGATGTGGGTGCTGCAGAGACTGATGCACCAATCACGGACCATGAATGGTGTGGACCTAGACCCTCTGCTCAGATGTAGTAGATAAGCAACACAGTCTCCTTGTGGGTCCTGTGATATGGGGAGTAGGGAATACTTCTGACATGGACTTTGACCCCCACACATTGGTCACTATCCCCTCATGGTGTCGCCTTGCCAGGCTACAGAGGAATAGGAAACAAGCAGTGCAGATGATACTTGATAGGCTGAGGTCCGATATAGGGGAAGAGGGCGCCCCTTTCTGAGGACTAGAGGAGGGAAGGAGAGAACATGAGGGAGAGTGGTATCAGGAGATGATGAGGGAGGGGCTACAATCCAGATTTAAAGTGAACAAATCAAATTTTTTTTAAATTAAAAATAATGATTGAATGCACACTTTACTACTATTGTTATGTCCAAATTGTGAGAGACCCCCAAACAGATCGCCCAAGAGCTGAGTCCAAATGCAATTCCAAGGAAGTCTTTATTGGGCCACACCTCCTATGCACTGACATAGCAGATGCAAGGTAGTGGTAATTGAGAGGGGCTTTTTATAGGTTTTAGACAAAGAAATGGGTTTTACAGTATATGATTGGACAGAGAAAGTGCAAACAGGGAGTTACAAGCCTTGGTGTTTCATGATTGGGTAACGGTTGTTGGGACAAGTTGACCTATAGAAAAGATTGGTTAAAGCATTCATGCCAGACCTCAAATGGCTAAGAATGTGTGTGGGGTGGAGGGTGGGAGTGGGGGGTTAGGAACTTTGACCTAGTTTCTCCTCGTTGGCTGTTGCTATGTGCCAGACCACCTGCTGGTCAGCTTGACCAGCAGAGAGTATATTTGGACTCTGGATGCTTTCCTAAGGTGTTGCTAGGGGAATTTTTCTGTTTAGACTACTTTGTGGGTTTTCCTAGAATCTGGATTCAGCTGTTGGCCTGGTTTAACACAAAATGGAGTTTGTCTGATTCTTACACTATTATATGGTATCATTGTAAAAGTGATGATCAGACTTGAGTGGACAACTCCAGTAAATACATAACTGGAAGATAAGCCACAGCTGGTCAGCAGAGATGGAGGAAGGGATGCTGAATTCAAAACCAGAATAGGCCTGACAGTGGAAGGAAATGTGATTTACAACAGACACTGCATTCTCTCCTTCACCGAAGTCTTAGCCACCTTCAGTGTCATGCCCCTCATATCCAGAGGGATAAACCCGAGAGGAATTCTCTCCTGACTCTGCCTACTTAAGTGATCACTTCTCCCATTCTGACAGAAGATGAAGGATTTATGCTTTTAAAATGGTAAATAAGATACTCTCTGTAAAGGTAAAGGGATAATAAATTTACACAAGGTAAAAGATGAACATTCTCTCATGGCATTAAGATGTCCAAAACATGGCCTCAATCTTCTGTCCCAGCACACAGAATGTACTGGAAACACAGTATAAATATACCAAGCAGGAAATTGGAGACATTTTCTTCAGTCACTGTGGAGAGGAGGGTATTCTAAAACTTCTAATACCACCAGAAATAGTCTAGTATATCATCACAGATAACACAGATCACACACATTTCTATAGCTTATTAGTGTTCTACTTTTGAAATCTAATGTCAAAAGAATAAGTAATGCAATCAATGAAATGTGCATGAACCGAACAGGAAATTCTCAGCAGAAGTGTAGCAGCTCCATTTGTAGTCCCATCACTAAGAATACAAACAAGGGGAACTTGGGTGTTTAGCCAGACTGGGTTGCACAGTAATACCCATAGAACAAAAGGAAGTGAGAAATATATTTAGAAAATCAATATTATCTTTAGCTATCTGAAAAATAAAAATAGAAACTATACTGAGATTCAATCTCCCCTCCAGCCAGAAATTTTATCATCATACATGAAATATAACTGTCTAGAATTGTTAAAGAGAGCTTATGCACAGTTAGTAGAATGTAAATTACTCCAACTATTAATGAAAATCAGAGTAGAGGTTCCTCAAAATTATATGGTGAAAGTGCCTTATAATCCAAATACACTGCTCCTGATGTATGCTGAGTTGAATCAGAATGACCATACAATATAAAGACATGTTCAATGTTATTGAATCATCATCCAATGAATGACGTAAGAACATATGGTCTCTATACGTGGTGGAAATTTCTTCAGTTCTAAATAAAATAAAAAAAACAAGTAATGTGTGGAACTGAATATTATTACATTAAGTGAAATAAGGCAAACTCAGAAAGACAAATGTCATGTTTTCTTTCAAGTATTGTATCTAGATTTTTAAAGGCATAACATTAGAAACTAATTGTTTAGTTTATTTTGTATGCATGAGTATTTTGACTGTGTGTTTGTCAATGCTTATTTCTGCAAAGGCTAGAAGAGGGTTTTGCATCTCCTGTAATTTGAATTATAGCAAGTTGTAAGATAATGTATGGGTGCCGAAAACCACACCTGGGTCCTCTGCAAAAGTATCAAGTGCTCTCAACTTCTGAGTCATCTCTTCAGCCAACGGTGACTATTTGAAATTAGATAGTTGATTATCTTTAAAATTAACAAAGTAAACCATTGTCTAGCTTAAGCATATTTGATAAGATTTCTGTTAGCTGTATCAAATAAATCCCTGCATATTTCTTCAGAAAAAAAAGAAAAAAATAAATTTGGTAGTTGATTGATAACAACAGAGATTAATGTAGACCATTTATGACCAATGCCCATAGTATACCAGCATGAACATGGCATGCTGAAATCCATTTTTTAAACTAATATATACTGGTTTGGAATTAAATTAAAACAAAAGAAAGCAATAGTGGTCTTTTCTACTGTATTATTCAGATATATGAAGAACTGTCACAAGAAAGTTACAAGAGTTCCATACTACACTCTTCACAATCATTTGCCCCACTTCCGCTCTGGTGTTTCCTCCTTTTTTTTTAGAAGTAAAGATGAAAATCTTCCATATCTTTTATTATTGTCTAGGAAGCAGTCAGTCACAAGAATTGAGTAATTTACCTAACAATCTAATTTTACTTTACAAACATGGCTAAGGATATAAGGAGAACAAATAAAAGTAAATCTAATTAATTACTTGACTAACTCAAGTGAAATATATCTATAATGTTAGATGTTCAGCATAAAATTTTAATGAAGAAAATAGATGCTTTCTTGACCTCATCTTTTCTTTTCTTCAAATACTGGGCATTGTGATTCTGTCCATGCACATGCGAGGCAGGCTCTGTCTGTGCACATGCAAGGAAGGCTCTGTCCATGCACATGCAAGGCAGGCTCTGTCCATGCATGTGCAAGGCAGGCTCTGTCCACACATATGCGAGGCAGGCTCTGTCCGTGCACATGCAAGGCAGGCTCTCCAGCACATTCACATCCTTGGGCTGCCTATTATCAATCTGTGTCTTACATTCATTTTTTTCTTTAGTTCTTGTACTCACTTTTGTGTCTGATATGATTTTTGCCTGTTCTTTTTCTATCAGCACACAATACTATTTGTAAGAGGCCAAGGGAACGAAATGACTGTGTGGAGCTGGTATGTAAAAATATACTGACCTCAGGGCCTCACATTCAATAGTCTCTTCACAGGACTACTTCTTCTACACCTTAAGCAAAATGTTAGGTCAGTGAAATATTGTGGCTGGCCTGCATGCTGTGACCTATACAGCAACAGATTTACCTCCAATCTTTGCTTCTGCTCCACAGATGCTTTGAAAGTCAGCATAGGTAGGTGTAGAATGAGCGTTTAAGAATCCAGAGATAATTCCAATGGTATAGAAGAGGATTGAATTTTGAAGGACTGATAATTATATTTGTTAGTGATTAATTAAAATTCTATGAATGTGCATCTTCTAAGAATATATATTATATACTATAATATACATATTATATAAATATATATTATCATATATACCCAAAGGATATATTAGATTGTTAAGTGCCTGAGAAGCAGGGAGGTTCTGTAAAAAAAAAAAAAAAAGGCAAATCTATCATGAAAACATGTACATTCAGCCATACTTACTATGAGTAAATATATAGTTAAATGTATTTGTATTAATACAGCACATAAACATTTCTGGAGTTGTCAGTTGTATATATAGAGATTTGTTTATTTAATTCCAGTGACTGCCTAACATATGTTGAAAAGGCATTGCTTTATAAAATGCAGCTTAATCATGTAAAAATTAATACAAACATATTCTCTTCCTACTGTAAAAGCTGGGACACTTTTTCACTCATTATTCAAATTCTCACAATTCCTCTGGTGGCATTTAAAGCCTCCTATATGGTAGATATTTTGCTGGCAGCTGGGGCAGAAGGATTGAGAAGAGATAAGTTTCTGCCTCCAAAGTCAGACTCTCTAGGGCAATACAAATCCATAAAGAACACTCACCCTCTAGGCACTTACGGGCTGTAATCCCATCACAGGGGATGTCGAGGCCAAAAGATAGTTCATTACTGGTTTGTAAGGTCAAGGTCGGCCTAGTCTACACAGCAAATTCCAGGCCATTCAGGGCCATAGGAGGAAACCTAACTCATGAAAACTTAAAATGACAGCAACATAAAAGCAGTTGTAATCTGGGTGTGCATGCACGGCAATGCATACCTTTAATCCCAAGTTTACAAGAGGACTGGGAGTTGTAGGCAAGCCTGGGCTTTATAATGAGACTCTGTTTATAAATAAAGACATGAATATACAAAGAGATAATAACCAATTATGAAGTTCACAAAATACCAGCCAGGGAAAATCACCATTGTGTTTTTTAGAAGCCGTAAACTTTCAAGTAACAACATTAGGGAGCACTGCAGTGGACATCTGACATTCTGTGTCTCAATAAACTATGATTTGGTGAGGCCAACCCTCTCATACACATACGTGTTCTCTGTTACTATTTTGGTGTAGGCTCTAGGAACTACATGAAAGAGATAGAATTTTGTCTCTCTGCATCTAATATCCTCTAGAGAAGACAGTGTTTATTCAGTGCATCTATAGTCACTATGCAATTATTAAAATATAGAGTTGCCACATCAGCGTCTTGTAATGACAACCTGTATGGACTACTATTCGAAACAAATTTATTTATAATGTCATTAGAAATAGATTTTGGAGGAGAAAATATTTTCCTGAGTGCAAAGAGAGTAGTAGAGATACTGAGGTCAATGAAATCACCCAATTTATGGAGGTAGAAGAGCTCTGCATGAGGCCTGTCACAAGTGACTGTATTGTTGGCATAGGCACGGCCAGGTCAAGGTCTTTCGGGAAATGGCAAACTTTCTTGGGGAAACAAGTATGAGTGTTCACAGTGTTTTCAGAAAATGTCCACCATGGTTTTCTCCCCTGATTATTTACAGCCTAAAGACTGCTTTCCTACAAAGACTGCTCCTACTGAGATCAGTTTGATGTGTCTCTTTGATTTATCTGTATACCATAAATAATGCCTACTCCTTCAGCTTTGTGTAGTAACCCCACCTTGTTGTACAATTATATACAATAGCCTGACTCTATGCTCAATTGTATATAATAAACATACTGAACTTCCAGGGTGTGCCATGGACTCTCCTGCAATATTCCCAGACCACTGGATCACGGCTTTGTGTCTGTGTATTTGTCTTTTCTTCATTCCCTGGAAGTCTCCAATCAGGACCAAGTCCCTGGAAGCCATGTATGGACACCTGGACACTGCAACCATGTCTTTATTTGGTATATGCAGTCCTATGATTGGAGTATAATTATCTCCACTTTATGGGTGTATAGTGCAGGGTTCTATGCGAGAAAGGATAACTTTCTTGCCATCACAAAGGGATTCTGCTAGAAACGGGAGCTGTTCACTTCTTTTGTCTTTGTCAATTCTCAATCTGAAAGTATTTGTAGACTACAGATGTAGTCCCTTAATCTGTGTGTTAAACATTATTTTCACACCAGTGGGCTTTACGATGTTAGCAAATATGAATAATAGGGAGCCATTTATCGGAAAAGAGTAAACAGGTACATGTGCATGGTTTATAAAGAAAACTACAGAATCTTTGCTGGAACCAGGTGGAGTGCTTTAATAGCCGCCCCGTAGCTCTGGGCAGTGTGCTGATAGCTCAGGCTTTATTTGAACGGGAAGTGAGGCTATAAATGAGAACTGTAGTCTCACCTTTGTGCCCGGGTTCTGTATGGAGCTTTAGAACACAGGCATAGCTAACTTGCTTTGATTGCTCCCCAAGGCAACCTAAGATGTCTAAGACCTGAGTTGCATTCCTTTTAGCAAACTGTTAAAGTAGCATTTTAAGCAGGCAATTTTGCGAGCCTCATAAATCTGAAACCCTGTCTCTTGGGATGAACATCCACTTGTCAAGTTTAGGGTAATGGGATTTAAAATTCCACAATGATACAGCACACTTTGTCAAAATAACCAGTTTTCTAAAGTATCTCCTTTCCTCATCTCAAACTCTTTTCCCTGTGTTCTTTCTTTAGTAACCCTCCCTCCCTTCCTCCCTTGCCTCCCTCCCAAGCTCTGTCTGTTTCTCTGTGTCTCTGTCTCTGTCTCTGTGTCTCTCTCTGTGTCTCTGTCTCTGTCTCTGTCTCTGTCTGCCTGCCTGCCTGCCTGCCTGCCTGTCTGTCTGTCTGTCTGTCTGTCTGTCTGTCTGTCTCTCTCTCTCTCTCTCTCTCTCTCTCTCTCTCTCTCTCTCTCTCTCTCTCTCTCTCTCTCACACACACACACACACACACACACACACACACAAACACACTTTTCATGCTCTTATACATATAGCATTTTATAAGCATGACTCAGCTGATTCTATGGGGGGAAAGCATCTCTTTTAAGTAATTGAGAAAAAACAAAAATAATTAACCAATACCCCCCTCCTTGGGGATGGTGGGCTGATTTCCAGAAGATTATCAAGAGCTCTCTGATCAGGGCCTCAGAACAGAGCAGAAAGAAGCTATCTACTGCCTCTACCTTACCTCTTCTTGTCTCAGTAATGCACTTTTCCTTGAGTGTCTCCATTAAATATATTCTAAAACATTGATTACATAAAAATATAATATTTCTTCCACTTCTACCCATGACTTTTGCAACACCTTTTCAGTTTTTTATTCTTTCTGCCACTTCATGCTCCTCCTCATTTCTAGTTTGTGCTTTCTCTCGCATGGGAGATCCATAAAGACAAGCACATTTGATAGTGCTTCATGAGTGCTGACAAGCGCTATGTTTCTCGAATTTTCCACTTATCCAGCTTCTCTTTATTATGATGAAGACAATTTCATTGAGTGTTCACTGAGCCAACACACTTCTAAAATCCAACTTAAGAAACGATTCTGACTACAGAATATTCCTTCCCAGTGTAACATAGATCTCCCACGTATTTTGCTGAAATCACTCTACCTTTGATCACATATTTGTATGACATTGTTAGAAGACTAAATGTGTCCAGGCTATCTCAAAGACTGAAATATTTATATATGTAAAACATTACTACTACATGCCCAAGGGGATAAAAAATGTACCAAATATATAATGTAAAAATAATATATAAAACTTGCCATTTCAAAAGGAAACAGCAGTTTTAACTGTAAGAATAAAATTAAAATAAATAAAATTGAATCACTCAAACACTTATTGAAATTGTGACTGTTCAAACCTGCAATTTAATTTAGAATATAGAAATACAGTAAATACTAGAGTAGTACTTTTCCTAGGTAGGTACATTTTTGTTTTATTGTAAAGTTACCAACAAAATGACCATGAACTTAATACTCCTTTTGGTGTGAATTCTACTCTAATATTAAAATTTGATAAAAAGCCCTCTGTAATTATAATTGTATTCCTAATGTTCTTCCTATAAACGAAGTCCTTTATGTTCTACATCAAATTGATCAAAGCATTTTACTTTCCTTTTTCTAGGCAAGCATAGTTTTGAGATGTGGCAATTTTCTCTTGACGCAGCAATTTTCTTTCATGTTAAAAATTTATAAATAATTTTATACCATGAAAAGTAATGGTCATTAGCCTCAAGATGGATCACAGTAATGAGATATTTATCAATAAAATAAAGATATTTTTCCTCAATTTCTGGTCCCTAGTTCATGAAACTATGGCTTCATAATAGATATTCTTAGCTTTGTGGAGCACAGTGGGATGTGGTTTTTTTATGAATTTGGGCTTGTATCCTCAGAGTTATAAAATGTGTCTTTTATCTACCAAGTTGGTAGGAGGTTCATATAAGATCCTCAATAAAGCTTTCTATGATGACAACGAGAAACACTCAACTTTGTGTAAAGGAATTCATATTTCATAATGATAATACCTTGGATTCAGGAATCAAATGAAAAAGAGTAAGTACAAGTATTCAGTAGACAGAAGCAAGTACATAAAGTCCACAAAGTCATTGCCATTCTCTACGATGTATGGACTTCAAAGAGAGCCAGGCAGATATAAGACCCTATGTGAAAACATCAACAGAAACATGGAGACAGTTACAGAGCAGATCACATGTCCTGCAGTAACAGCTTTCCCTATTTACTTTGGGTCTCATTATTTTAGGCAGATTTTCATAAATCTGCCTTGTATTAGGGTATGGGATGAGTTAGCGATCTTTTACCTGAAGAGAATTTTATTTTCTTTAAAAAGTTTATTTGTTTGTTTTTCCTCATATATCTAATTGTGTAGGAGTTGATGAGCAGGTTTCCATGTTTTCTATACCTTTCAATTTCTTTTCTTCCTAAAACTGCTGAACTTTTAAGTCTTTCCATAAAACCTTCTCTGAATAAAATGCTCTTCTGGGAAGACAGTGTTTCCACAACTATATGGAGAGGTTTATAGGGTAACTTAAACCACAAAAACATTTTAATTAATAATGTGACGTTTTTATTATTTCTGAGAGGGCAACCATTTTTTTTTTGTTAGTGCAAATTAAACTGAGCTTCTTAGAGTAGAGATTTACCTCAGCATTACATTGGGGTATTAATGAGGTCCTTCTCCTTTTCTAATGCTTCCAAGGGATTTGTAAAGAAACCAAGCAGGCAGTATGCCCCAGTAAGGAGATGAGTGTTAAGCCTCTGAGAATCAGGCAGCACTAGTTTGGGGCTGTGATAAGCAGTGTACCAAGAGTTACCTTGATTCAGATCCCAAGCTAATTTTCTTTTGTTTTGTTTTGTTCTGAAGAAAAAGCATATAAGCATAAGAAAAAGAATATAAGCAGCAAGCACCACTCAATTTCTCATATTGAGGTGTCTTGAATATAATTTTAAAGGATAAACTCAATTGTGGATAGAAGACATGACTATTGTATGATGGAGGTTTTGGGAGTTTCTATTCCTGAAATTTAAACAGGTGATAGTTAAGAAGGGAGGCAAGACGCTGGTGAGTTGGTGCTGTGGTTAAGAGCATTTGCTGCTCTTGTACAGGATCTGTGTTCACTTTGCAGCACTCATGTGGTGACTGAAAATCCAGTGCAAGGATGTCTGACATCCTCTTCTGACCTCTGAGGACATCAGGCATGCATGTAATGTACACACACACACACACACACACACACACACACACACACACACACACGCACGCACGCACGCACGCAAGCAAAACACTCACACCCATTAAAATAATAAGTAAATAAGTAATAATAAGTAAATAGAACCTTTTTTATAAGAAGAAAAGGAATAGTAGAGAGATCTAGAGTGAGAAGTGTTGGTGTATGAGGTGGCCGTTGTGTCGAGAGTACAGTGGCTAAAGGGAGAATGAAGGGCCTGCTGAAATAAGGGTTGGATACGGGAAGTTGACATAATGAGGCTCACGTTTCTACCCAACTACTTCGAGTATAATTGGGGAACCAACTGGTGTCCAATGAGAATGATGATGAAACAAAGTATGTTTCTAAACAGCATTCTTTGTGAAAGTTTAATTGAAAGATTGACTATGGTAGCAAGAAAAGAAACAGTGAAGGATGCTGCAGACTTGGTCTGAGAAAATGTGTGATGGGTAAAAACCATTCCAGACAGGCAAGAGTGTTAAACCCCTAAGTGACTGACAAACTTACACATGTATTGTAATAAGATCTAGAGCTTTAATATTTCTCTGCTATAACATTTAACTTGACTATTCCATGAAGAATATTTTGCTTCTTTTTCTCCTTTTCATTTAGTAACTGCGGAGAAATGTTTCATTACTTTTACCTATGTGATAATACAAATTCAAATTTCATTTGCAGTAATTCCTTCAACATTGAATGGGAAATATAGAAAAGCTTTTGCTGAGGGTTGGTTGGAAGATGTGGGTGAAAAAATATGAGTAGGATGTATTGTGAATCACTTGCTAATATCAAAAGCTTGATTTTGTCACATTGCCTAATCGGATTTTAATATTTTGAATCAGGGAAATTGGTTATATTTTAAACTTGACCTTGGATAAGATCCAAGAAAGGAACAATAATTTTTTTCTTTGCATCTATTTTTATAAAGGAGACTTTTTGACATCCTGAATTAATAACAAGTCTGTCTAAATATAGGTTGTGCAAAAAGGAAGACTTCAGTTACTCCAGAACAGGCAGTGGCAATTTTTATAGGAGCTTGAATATTGTGCAAGCTGAATATGTAGTCTATGTGCACTCCTGAGGTCTTAATAGGTGACTAGGGAACAAACTTCTAAGAACTGGGGCAGAGAAGAATTCAAAATGAATGTCTTAAAAGATTCACAGTAGGTAACCGTTGTTACATTTTATAAACAAACAGTGCATTTGCACTGAGGCCATGCACTGCTTTACCACACAGCTTGGGGATTTGCTCATCACTGTCTTTGTGTTCATAAAAAGAAAAGGAGCCAATGAGGAAGGATGGTTAAATCTCAGAAAGAGAAATAGGATAGGCAGTGGTAGCAGTTGAAGAGAAGGAACAAGGTAAGAGGGGAAGGGCAAATAGATACGAGGATGGAGACCAGACCTGGGGAAAGCTGGAACAGACGGACACTAGGCCTATAGAGAAAAATAAACTGTGGGCAGGGGCATCTTTGTGACAAGCTGGCGACCTAAGTCAGGGTAGGGTCTGGGAGGATATGAGGGGACTCTAGCTGAGACTCCTAGTAGCAGGGCCAGTGAAGACAGAAGAGGACACCTCCTAATGAGACAAGACTCTTATTAGAGGGAGGGGAACACAAACCCACCTACGAAAACTTTAACCCAAAATTTACCCTGCCTACAAAATGTACAGGGAGCAGATAGAGCAGAGACTGTGGGAATGTTCAAACGATGCCTGGCCCAACCCAAGACTCTCCCCAAGGGAGAGAGCCAGCCCATGGCACTATTAATGATACTCTGCTAGGCTTCTGTCTGGAAGAGTTGTCCTCTGAGAAGCTCCACGCAGCAGCACTTCAAAACTGATGCTGAAACTTACAGCCAGACATAGAGAAAAGAGTAAAGTCTTATGTAGGTGACAGGATCTCCACAAGAAAACCAACAGAGCCAACTAACCATGGCCCAAAGGGGCTTGCTGAAACTGAAGCACCAACCAAGGACCATGAGTAGACTGGACCTAGATTCTCTACATATATGTAGCTGATGAGCAGCTCATGCTTCATGTGGGTCCTCTAGTAAGAGGAGCAGTTGTTGTCCCTGACATGGACTCTGTTGCCAACTTTTTGATCCCTTCTCCCTGGAGGTATGGCCTTGTCAGGCCACAGGGGAAGAGGACATGCTCAGTCCTGGTGCAGCCTGATGAGCTGGGGTGTGTGGGAAAGGGCCTTCCCCTTTTCTGATGATCTAGGGAAAGGAGGATGGAGAAAGAGGGAAGGATGGTAGGACTGGTAGGTGAAGAAGGCTAGGCATGCAAGAATAGGATGTAAAGTGAATAAATAAATACTTTTTAAAAGAAGAGCTGATATTGCCTGTAAACTTATTTGGAACACTTTCAAACTAGTTGATTATTGGGTATTTAACATTTTGCTAATGTGGGAAGTCAGCAAATGTTTTTTATGGCTTCTCTGAGGACAGTGAAGTGGCTATTCCTTCATTTAGCAGTCATTTATCAGGCAGTACAATGTGCCAATAGTCACTCTATCATCAGTCCTCTCCCAGAAACAAGAACTCATTCAGGAAACAGGGCATTAAGCAAATTCTTGTCGTGATGTATTTGTTGGAAAAAGAAGCATGGGTTAGCTCTTGACTCTTCCATGACGGTATGTGACTTTCACACTCCTCCATCACCTCTGGATTGTTCCCCCAGGTTTATCATTAGAGTAGTTCTGCTGCTATAAATCTCCTATCTCCCCTCAGGAAAGTTGTCTCTTTTTATACCCTGAGCTCAATCCAAAACAAAACATTGGATTTTCTTTCCCTGGACTTTTGGCATTGCCATGGTTTCCAAGAACACATCAGACTGACAAAAAATTGCCTCAAATTTAGCCAATTGGAACTTAGGCATAAGCCTCAGAAATATAAGAGATTTTTTCTTCATGCTCTGCATTAGGACAAAGAGGAAATAAGAAAGGTAGATAAATAAATTAATCTTATTTATCATGTCAGAGAACTGTAGTGGAGACAGATTCCCTCTTTGCATCCCCAACAATCCTTCACAAACGAACAGTATGTATTACTAACAGCACTGCATCTCCTGGCCTCTTATCTTTTCTGGGGAAGACAATCTTTCTCACTTTTTCTCTTTCATCTTCATTTTAAACTTTGAATCATTCAAAGACAATTCTAGACACTAATCTTTACCTCATACTCTGCTTTTGTTTAATTTTAAATAAATGATCTATATTAACCTGACAGGAATTATATTCTATTAATTTAACAAAGATTATGAATAGAGAAGTTTATGACATCAGTGTTTCAGTATATTAAATAATGTTTGTTACATTCCCTATTCAATGATGATTTTAGAAAAGCTAAAACAAGAAAAAAACAAAAACAATCACTCCTCTTAAAAGATGTGGACATTGTCATTCCTAATATCATTTAAAGATACTTTTAAATTGCCTACTATTCAAAGCATTTATGTAAATCTAGTATGGTGCCACGTGCCTGTAGTCTCAGCACTTGGGTGGGGTAAGGCTCGAGGGAGAATTATGTTGAGTTTGAGGCCGTCCTTGGCTACTCTTCACGACAATGTCTCCAAAACTGAATCTCTCTCTCTCAAAAAAAAAAAAAACCACAAGTAATAAAAGTATAATTAATAAGTTAAACATTTGAATCAAAGTATGGTAATCTATTGTGAATATGAATTTTGCCATGTCACATCAGGTGAGCACTGTACCCATGGGCAAGCATGTGATTTATGCCATTATTTTCTTATGACATCTTGTTCCCAAAATAAATAATTTGAAGGACAATTGATTTAGTGAAGATTTATCCTTTGCCTTTTAGGTATTTAATAAATATTATACTGTGTTAAGCATCAATAAGATAACGGTGATTTTGCTCATCTCAATATAGCTTAGAATCATGTAATCACATAATATAATTACATATTAAAATGATTATGTATATGAACACTATTTTATTCATTAAACACAATTTTACCAATGGCATAAATATATAGTAGTGGTTGAAGTGATTAAATATTCAAGAAAATATTATTAAAAATGTTGGAGATTGGTGTAGAGCACAAACTGTTGCACCAGCCAAGGAAAATGCATGCAGTAAACCTAGACCCCCTATTCAGATCTAGCCAATGGACAGAGCATTTTCTATGATTGTGGGGAGTACTTCTGACATGAACTCTGGTGCCCAGATTTTATCACTTCCCATTGGGGGAGAGCCCCAGCAGCACACAGAGAAAGGGGAAGCAGGTTATCTGGATGAGACCTGATATACTTGGTCATATGGTGGGGAAGGAGGTGCACTTCTGTCAGAGGTCTAGGGGAGGGAAAAGAGGGAGGGAGGATGAGAATGGGAAGATAAAAGTGAGGGGATAACAATTAGGATGCAATCTGAATAAATTATAACAAACCAAAAATAGGAATAGAAAAAAAGTTGGAGAAATAAAGGACAGTGTATATCTACTATAAGATGCCTTTAATATACTCATTTGATTCTTTTTTTAAATAGAAGTCTGATCTGATTTTAATTACTTTCTAATGAGCTTTGTATTAATGTGTCCAATACAAAACAACAAATGGTTGTCAGTTACAGATAGCTTCTGAATCGGAGTTGTGGGCATGTGTCTACTTCTCTTTCGAATGCTAGGACCCCATCTGGTGTAAACACAAGCAGGCCCAGTGTGTGCTGCCATAGGCTCTGCGAGCCCACATGTTTATCAGTCCCATTCATTTAGGTGGCCTTGTGTCCTTGGTGTTCCCCGTCACCTCTGGCTCTTCCACTCTTTTCACCTAGTTTTTCACCAGGTTCCCTGAGCTCTGAGGGGAGGGATTTGTGGAGACATCCCATTTAAGGCTGAATGTTCCAAGATTTCCCTCTGCATATTGTCTGGCTGTGGGTCTCAGCATTTGTTCCCATAGTGTGCAAAGGCATGACTTTCTGAGTCTATATCTCTTTCTTGTGCCTTTTCTTGGGCTCTTTTCCTTCTGTTTGTTTTTGTTCTATTCTGATGTGTTATTTTTTGTTTTATCTTATTGTATAATTTTAAATTTTATTATTATACCTTAAAAGCTTGCTTATTTTCCAATGAGAAACAGAAAAGGGGTGGATCTGGAAGGAGGTGAAGTGGAGTGAAACTGGGGAAAGTAACTGGAGAGGAAACTTTAATCCCGACATGTGTGAAATTTTTTTTCCAGTTTTTGTGGTTTTATATAAACACAAATAAAGCATGCATGCAAACTATCTACTCACTTTCTTCTCCGCGCAGCCTAGAGTTGGGATTGGTGACTAATGGCCAGATGTGGTACTCTTTCTTTGATGCTTTTTGGTTCTTGGAGGGAACACTGAATGATCTCAGAACAGTAAGATTTGTTGCACATCAGCAGCACTTCCAGCTCCTTGACATTCGGGATCAGAAACTTCCTGAAGCCGCTGGGCAGCATGCACTTAGTCATCTTGTTGCTCCCATAACCAGTATTGTGCATCAGGATATGGCCCTTGTTCTTCTCTGTACCCTGTTGTCAATACTTCTGAGTTTCCATTAGTTTTGCTTAATTTTTCCTATTGGTCTGACTGGTGCCTGATGAATTTCTTAGTCTTTTGCCTTTTTGACCATCTTGGCCTTCAACAGAGGCCAGAGGGAAGCCATGATGCCACAAAAGAGATGGAAGCTATCTTGTAGGTAGCAGAAAAAAGAAAGAAGCAAACAACAAATGTAAAAATTCATTGAAAAGACAAATTCTTTTCTTTTTATTTCATAGAACCATCTTGGAACTAAAGAGCTTTTTGTCTTACATACATTTAGCATAGATTTAAGTTTTCTATTGTTTATTTATCATGTGTTTTTGCCTTAAAGTCTGGTTATTTGAATATTTCTGAGAGCTTAGAAATTCCTAGAAATCAAAATATAGGGAACACAGGAAGGCATGCATTTTGTAGAGCAAAATCTTTAGGTCTGTATATTTTCTGTTCTGAAAGTATACACAAAATTTTAGAAAATGAAGAACTGATATTCCAGTATATTAAAAACTTAACTAACAGTTGATCAATTCAGTCTATAGATGACCTCATGTTACTGTATACACTAGAGTACTTACTACTATAGTTTCATTTTCATAACATGTAATGTACATCTATTATAAAATACGTGTATATGATATATTCACACACACAAACACACACAGATTACTAGGACAGCATTCAAAAACCACTTCATGTGGTTCTTATCTACTGTTACACATGTTAGATTTCTCCATATAAATGTAAAATGTAATGATGATAAAAGAAAATTGTTATCTAGGACTATAACTCAGCAGTAGAACATATCTACGGCCTACATAAGGACCCGTGCTCTATTCCTAGCACTGCAAGAAAAATGCATCTAAACAAAAGGATATTTTGTAATGCCCCATGAACTTCTTTTTATTTGAACTCACAAGTACATCAAATCACCTTTGGTTACATTAATAGCTCAACAGCCATCAGACTGGCTGAGCAAGTGTCATCCTTGCCATCTGTTTTCCTAAAGAACCCAAGTTCATGTCATATACTAATGATGAGATCCTTTCAAAGGGACAGACTTTCATTACTTTATAAGTTCCTACCAAGGATGCAGAGTGTCAGTGAAGTGTCCCAGAGACCTCTCAATAAGCATAAGCATGTAAATCACAACAGGCCCCTGTGAGAATAAGTAAATAGTATAACCATTAGGCCAACATAGATGTCTTCTGAGAGATGCTACCCTGCAGGGAAACTGGACAGAAGCTGAGACTCACAGCCAGAATCTGGGCAGAGTACAGAGAATAGAGTACAGAGAGTGGTATGGAAGAGTAGGGGAATGGTAGGACCCAGAGAGTTCAGAAGCACCACAAGAAAGTCTTCTATACTAGTGGATCTGGACCCAGGGGGCACTGCACAAACTGTTGCACCAACCAAGGACAATATATGCACCTAGAACACCAGTTCATATTTAGCCAATGGACAGCTCATTTTCCGCAGTAGTGGGTGGAGTGGGGACTGCCTCTGACATGAACTCTGGTTCCCTGATTTGATCACTTCCCCTTGGCGGGGAGGGCGAGTGGGCACATAGAGGAAGGACTTACAGGCTATAGGTTGAGACCTGGTATGCTGTGGTCATATGGCGGGGGAGGAGGTCCACTTCTGTCAGAAGTCTGAGGAAGGGGAATAGGGCAGAAAAGGAAGGGAGGGTGGGAATGGGAAGATACAAGGAAAGAATAACGATCAGGATGTAATCTGAAAAATTATATTTTTTAAATTAAATAAATGTGGCTTCACTACATTTTGTGCATTTTATCTTATTGGTTTATTTTGTTTTGTCTTATTTTATTTTTGTTTTCTCAAGACAGAGTTTTCTTTGTAGCCCTGGCTGTCCTGGAACTCACTCTCTAGAACAGGCTAGCTTAGAATTCACAGAGAACCATCTGTCTTTGTCTTGTGAGTGCTAGAATTAAAGGCATGTTCCACCATCACCTGGCATTTTGTACATTTCTTATACAAGAACTTTTCCCTCTAAGTTTTATTCCCTAAATTTTCCCATATTCTTTTTCCTGGTGACATTCAACTCATTTTATCGTTTTTAATTTTATGTGAAGAATAGCAGCATGTGACAGTTAAGGCCTAAAGTGCAAAGTATGGCTTTAAAAAGGTTAAGACAGCATGAAGATATAAATCTATTTTCAGAAGAGGTAAATAACCCACATTGTGTGCATTATACCTTAACATCAGTCATGAATCACCAATTTTGTAATAATAATTTTGATTTTGATTTTATACACCACATAGTTTAGTATTTCATATGCAAATCTTGCATTTGTGAATTCTATTGATTATACATATTGAGAAATGAATCATTCATCCATATCTTATGAAACTGAGCATTTGTATGTTTTATTCATCAACTTAGCTTTATATACATGGATGAATATGCAACATAATTTACTACCAAACAGCAATCCTCTATTTTTAAAACACTGTAAAGTTATTTAATACAGTGTTAGTGGACTGGTCATTCAAGTACTGGCTGTGTAGCACTTTTACAATAGCTTGCTTTTAGGGAGAAAACACTAAAATCTTTATGGATTCTGTAGAGGAAATTCCACATTTCTCCCGCAGCTTCAAATAAAGTTTCCACTTTTAGGGCGAGTGTCATTTCCCCTCACTCACCTTTGCTTACTCCCATTAAAATCACAAATATCACCCCGGTGATATATTTGGTAGTGAAGATCATCTGTCAGTATGTTCATTTTTCTGGGCAGCTGGGGTTATGGTGTTTATTTGTAATTGTGGTATATAATGTAGTCCTTGACCAAAGATAGCTGCATTTGTACAGAAGATGTTGATATGTGGCAACAGAACTCTTATACTACTTTTATAACATAAGCCTGATTTTGTTTTTTTAAAATATTATATTAATTTATTCATATAACATACCAATTGTTATTCCATTCCATCCCTTGTATCCTCCCAGTCCTCCCTCCCTCCTGCTTTCCCCCTAATCCCCTCCCCTATGA
This sequence comes from Acomys minous, assembly GCF_964271855.1. NCBI lineage: Eukaryota > Metazoa > Chordata > Mammalia > Rodentia > Muridae > Acomys > Acomys minous. The sequence goes on from NC_140489.1 coordinate 49,999,410, forward strand.
CTGTGACTGAGAGGGATTTCCTCCCCCTATATGTGCTCATAAGGTATCAAGTCTTTTCTTGGTTGCCTGCTATCCTTTCTCTGAGTGAGTGCCACCAGGCCTCCCCATCCAGGGGACATGGCCAAATATGGGGCACCAGGGTTCATGTGAGAGTCAGTCCCCACTCTCCACTCAACTGTGGAGAATGTCCTGTCCATTGGCTAAATCTGGGTAGGGGTTCAAAGTTTACTGCACATATTGTCCTTGGCTGGTGCTATAGTTTGAACAGGACCCTTGGGACCAGATCTACCTGTCATAATGTTCTTCTTGTAGGTTTCTACGACCCTCTGGATCCTTCTAGTTCCCCATTCTCCCATGCTTCTCTCACCTAAAGTCCCAATAGGATGTCCTTCCCTCTGTCCCACTTTCCTGATAAGTGAATACTTTCATGGGACATGCCCCTTGGGCTTGTGTCCAGATATAAGTGAGTATAATATCCTCCAAATCAGTAAATCAATAAACATATGCTTCATTTATTTACTAATATGTCAATAATTAATACTGTAGCAGTATGTTCTTAACCATAAAGATTATATTTTTCTCTTTATTATTATTTAATTTTTTAAAATATTATTATTTTTTGTTACATATACATTTATATTATTACACATATGTACAATAAACTACCTACAGCAAGAAGAACCACAAAACAATCAGGAGTTATATAAATATAACAGAGCTTTGGCTATTTGTGTTTGGCAATCTTGAAGAAAATATTTTTCTTATCTTGGTGAGTCCAAAATTCTGAATGTAAATCAATATCATCATATCTCATTGTTATCAGCACAATACATCTATCTATATCTAAAATCATCTTAACCTCTAAACAACTAAGGTTAGCTGTAACACTAAGCTATCTGATCTACAACCCCATCAGAGACTTGAGAAGAAATAAAATTAATTATCTGAGTAGACAGGAAGTGTAAGTTAGCAGCATCCAAAATGAGAAAATGACAGAGACAGTTTGCTGTCTGAACAGTCACCCAAAATGCTCTATAATGTTGGAGCATCATGTTCAGCCTTCTGGCCCAACATATCTGACAGAAATATTTTTGAGGCAGGAACTATTGATGACTTGTTTACCCTGTCTCAGCAGAGTTTGGCCATTGACTCTGCCTGTATCCAAGTTCACCCTTTTTTAGGCGGAATTCTGTTTGTGGCAGAAGGGAGGACATTTTACCTAATGGCTTGTTTGCTACGTTTGAAGCCATCTCTCCGTATTCTTGACAAACTATCACTTCTCTTTAATTTATTTCTTAATTCTTATTTACATAACTTAGCTTTACAATGTTCATGAAATGAAGTCATATAAATGTATTTTGTTTTACCTTTTGGACTCGGAATTGCAAAAATGCATCCTAGCTAACTGGAAGAAAAATTGAAATTATGACATGGTCATGAAAATGTGTGAATTGGAAATTATTGTACCAAAGGAAGCAGTCAGTCTCACATAAAAGTTCCATCATCTCACTCATATATGAATTCTGTGTTTTAACTTTTATACATATGTATAATTTACTACACGGATTTTTACTGATATTTGCTTAGCCTACAACTCCCAGTTGCTATCAATTTCATCACTTTCCCTATCATAACTCAGCCTGCAGATCTATGACAACGCACTACATAGGATTATGTGTGTTTTATTCTTTTTCTTGAGTTAAGTTAAGAAAAATAATCTAGTTTAAACGTGAATGTGTGTGAGAAATTTTATTACAAATCAGAAAAAGTTTAGTCAAGCATGTCCTCTCCACCAGGAGTTAAAACACAGCCATCAACTTTCACTGTATTTTTAAGAGCAACATTGGACAATGTGCATGACTTCAGCCAGGAGATCTGCTTCTTTTTAATTCCGTAACACAGAACACAGAGTCTGAGTTTAGATAGTATGAATCTCATCTCTCCTAGATACTATTCTGTGGACTCCTGGAAAAAAAAATCTACCTAACACATAAGGATTCTCAATTAGAAAATGAACCGCTAAATTGGCACTGTTTATGTTGAGGACCACATGGGTATTTTACTAAAGCAGAGAGCACAGTAGGCCCTCACCGTGGCTTCATAGAGCACAGTAGGCCCTCGCCATGGCTTCATATAGCACAGTAGGCCCTCACCATGCATTCATAGAGCACAGTAGGCCCTCACCATAGCTTCATAGAGCACAGTAGGCCCTCACCATGCCTTTGTAGAGCACATAGGCCCTCGCCATGCATTATAATTCTTAGGAGGAAATGATGAGACATGGAAGCTTCGTAGAGATCTGGGCCACTACTAATTGTGTGGCCTTGGGAAACTTTGTCAGCCTTTCTGATCCTCAGGTTTATCACCTGAAGATAAGAACGGCAGGGCTCACTGGTGATTCTCATAGGAAGACAGTTATGTAGAGGTGGAGAGAGAATCCAGAATAGCATTGTTTTCTGTTTTGTTTTTGTTTTTTCTTTTTCTGTGCCCCATTGAAACTTGAAAGAAGTGAAAACTACCTTCTAAGAGCATTTAATACTGACATTTAGCTAATGGGTAAATTACTCAAATGTGCACCAAATAGCTTACTATCTACATTCTGTGTTTGTGGGTTCTTAACTTGGACCATGTGCCTTTAATCCCACAGTTTGAGAGGCAGAGGCAGGAGAAACTCTGTGATTTCAAGGCCATCCTGGTATAAATAGTGAGTATCAGAAGAACCTAGAGAGCACAGAGATACTCTTGTCTCAACAATAGCAACAAACCCTGTGTCATGCACAGCATTTGTTACCCATTAGTTTAATTTTGCATATCTTGTTGATAATTTCAGTCACTTGGATGTTATGTACAATTTGGATTTTAAGTTGATAAATGTTTTATCATTAATGGTTCCAAATTCCCATAACCCATGCTTTCTTTTTAGTTTTTTAGCATCTTTAAGTCTTATGAGCAAAGGCCATGGAGAAATGCTGCTTACTGGCTTACTCCTCACAGTGAACTCAGCCTCCTTCTCTCCATCCCTCCATCCCTCCCTCCCTTTCTCACTCCCTCCCTCCCTCCCTCCTTCTCTCTCTCCCTCCCTTCCTTCCTTCTATTCTTCCTTCCCTCCCTCCTTCCTTTCAACCTTCCTTCCTTGTTTTTTTTCCTCTTTCATTTTTGTCTCCTATATCACTTCCCGACTGCAGTTTCTCCCACCTCTCCTCTCCATCAACCCCTCCCCTCACCCAAGCCTCCCTGTCTCCCATCTCCCACAGATCCACAGACCACCTGGCCTCCCCTCAGAAATGAGCAGGCCTCCCAGGAACATCAACCAAACACGACACAACAAGCCACAATAAGGCCAGACACAGACCACCATATTAGGGATGGACAAAGCAAACCAGTAGAGGAAAAAGGATCCCACAGTAGCAAAGGAGTCAGGGACAGCCCCTGGTCCCACTGTCAAGATTCCCACAAGGACACCAAGCTACATAAATGTAGAGGAACTGTGTCATGCCCCTAAAGATTCTCTGATCTCCCATGTTGCCCTGAGCCCTGGTCCGTTGAGTCTGTGGGCCTCTTTTCTCATGATGTGGTCCTGGCCCCTCTGGTTCCTCCAATCCTTTCTAGCCCTCCTCAGCAGGATTCCCAGAGCTCCACCTAATGTTTGGCTGTGGAACTCTGCATTTACTCACATCAGTTGCTGGATGAAGTCTCTCTGGTCTCTTTATGATATTTGATAACTAAATCGAGGTAAAGATTGTGCATTCCTTAAATTTATAGGAAAGTCATTATACATGACAGGTTTCTAGTTCTAGGTCTGGGTTCCACCAAGAACAGGATGATTCCATCTAAGACCTCTCCCTGGACAACTGAATGAAATATTTGAATACTATTTTAGGTTATCTTTTATAATGCATGATATAGAATGGTGTTACTTATTTTCCCCACCCTGAGTAAGTTTACCTGTTGATAGGAAAATAAAGTATTTTATTTAGAAATATATATCAAATCTCCATGTGTTAAAGATATTACTAGTATTCTACAGGTAGGCTGGTTTTACACTTTTTTCTCTTTAAATGTAAGAAGTTCTTTTGATTACTGTATGAATAAATGTAAATACAGCTTCAGTTGATTGCTGTTGTGGAGTGAAAGTAACAGAGCAATTTATTTTTTATTACATTTCTAATACTCTGCAGTGTATGCAATACTGTTAATTTAGATTATATTTTATTGTAAAAGACATTAAAGAAATTACTGCTTAACTTCCAACAAGATTGAGAATGATGGTGAAAAAACTTCCCTAGGAAACCTATAAAAACAGAAGATGGAATGCCATTTAGATGCTGCATTTAAGAAAAGTCCATGATTTGCAAATTTTGTGGAAAATCAATATTGATTGATAACAGTAAAAGTGTTAGTTTAAGTCAAAGACCTTGTAAAATTCTATAAGAAGCATTATAGTAAAAGTTGAATACTACCCAGTATTTATTCACAGGACCACAACTAAGAATGTGTTTGTAATATGCTGTTTGTCATTAAAGCACTTCCCCCACATAAAAGAGACCTAGAGATGCTTAAGCTGTGACATTCCACTAAGGATATATTAACGCCTTAGTTTAATGTTTTTAAAAAATTAGTAGCTTATGCTTTCTCTCCTGAAATGATACTCAAATCTTTGAGATGGCTTAAATTCAACACTTCCCATGCATGCAGTTCTCTTTATTTGAATAGTATTACTTTCATTACTTTACATTGCAGTATAGAGCCTACCTTTTGTTTACACCATCTTCAAAACTAAAAAGATATTTCTTATATTTTTGTTTAAATTTTGTGACAGAGTTGCACTTGGCTGCTAATTTCTAGATAGAAAAATACAGTAGCTTAAATGAGGCAGGCGTGATTCAGTGCCACAGAGAAAAAGCCCAGTTGTGAAGCATGTTGGAGAGGCATGGCCTCTAGGGCATCATGACAGACCTGTCTGCAGCCTACGACTTCTACCCAGGGACTAGCCTGCAGACTATCATAGATACTGAAAACCTTGCTAAAGTATTTGCTCTTAAACGTGTAGAGGAGATTAGGTCCACGCCCCTCTTCCAGAAGGAATTTTTGGTGAATTCTTGCTCAACATGATTTACATGGTATATATTTGCAGAGTAATCTGCCCATGAAAGGCTGGGGATACCACACCGAGGAACCTGCTTTTGAGTGTTTTCTTTCAGTGACATGAAGGAATTTGAACTTCAAGAATATCTCTTCCATTTACTAAATGCTGAAGGGATCATTGTGCCTCAGTTGCTTATGCCAATAATATGTTTATGCTGAACACTGTTGTATTACACGTGGGAGATTGACATTTTGAAGTAAAGGAGAGGTAGAGGATGACCATTTTCCAGTTAATGATATGGGAACAGGGTGTCTAATGATTTTCCTTGGTAGACAACAACCCTGAGGTTGTCATAATTCAGTGCTGTGAGAAGTAAGCTTAGCTTGTGTGACTCATTTTCCCATATACCCTCTTTGCTTACTTTCTTTGCACTGGATCACACTCATGACTGTGACTTCAAACTGAGTCCCAAGACTCTACCATGAATCACTGAACCTAAGTGTGATCTTGTAGTTTCCTGAAAAATATGAATGAATGACTATGACTATGTTACTAATCCATCACTTATAAGAGCCTATTTTAAGTTCTATCACGGAGGTTGGCCCATGGTGGTAATGTCATTTCAGCTCTACTGGGTAAAGGCTTGAGGAGCAGCAGCTCAAAGCTAGCCCAGTCTAATGCGGTGAATTTAAGGCCAGCCTGGGTAACATGAAACCTTGTCTCCAAACCACAAATAAATAAACAAACGGGCAAGCAAATTAAGTCTGTCATGAATCAAGTTGCTGTTTTGGTTTTGGGCCAGAGATGGGGAGTAGCTAGGAACCAAAGCCCGGACTTTATGCATCCTAGACAATGTCCTACAGCTAAACTGCATCTCCAGAACCTGTCTTTTGTCTTCCTTTCTTATTATTCATTTAATTTTTATTGTGGTTTAACAAATATCAGTTATATGACTTTGCAGTTTTATTTAGTTCTCCTCTTTTCATCCAGGTCGCCTGGAAAGGCAGGGTATGGATTGAATGACTAGAACAATCGCACGGCCTTTAGCTGAGATGGAAAAGGACGTGGAGGCCAGTGTGGAGGCCAGTGTGGAGGCCAGTGTGGAGGCCAGTGTGAAGGCCAGTGTGAAGGCCAGTGTGGAGGCCAGTGTGAAGGCCAGTGTGGAGGCCAGTGTGAAGGCCAGTGTGGAGGCCAGTGTGGAGGCCAGTGTGGAGGCCAGTGTGAAGGCCAGTGTGAAGGCCAGTATGAAGGCCAGTGTGAAGGCCAGTGTGAAGGCCAGTGTGGAGGCCAGTGTGGAGGCCAGTGTGGAGGCCAGTGTGAAGGCCAGTATGAAGGCCAGTGTGAAGGCCAGTGTGAAGGCCAGTGTGGAGGCCAGTGTGGAGGCCAGTGTGGAGGCCAGTGTGGAGGCCAGCTTAAGGGTGCCGGCTAGGTATGGTATCCCGCAGGTGCAAGATAAGCAGTTCGTAGATAAAAATCTGCGGTGCAGGCAAGAAGTCAGAACTATGGTTTTATTGTGAGTCATCCTTGCACAAGAGTATTTAAAAGTGCTTCTTGGGCTAGCTGAAAAAGTGCATGCTATGGAGAAGGGTCCCAGGACAAGACACTAGGCCAGTAAAGATGGGTAATGGAGCAGAAGCCACCAAGATGGACTAACAGGGAAGGGGGTATTAGGAGGCAGCTCAGTGCTTTCCATTTTGCTTGCAAAAACAAGCAAATGAACAAAAACAAAACAAAACAAAACAAAAACCAAAAAACTAAAAACAGAACAAGACAAAAAACAAAAACAACAGCAATAAACAGAACCAAATGTAGAACAATTTCATTTTCCCTGAATTTGTCTACTGATATGAAATAGTTTGTTAAGAAGTGAATCTCTAATAAATTTCAAGTTCAGTATATGTATTTTAATCATGTTTGAATTATTTTTATCACCTTGACATAGCTTTATTCTACCTGTATTACCCTACTTAGTAGTCTATGTTAATTCTAAAACTCTGGTGGTTTTGTGGTGACCTAGTTTTTAGTGAATAGCATCTGTCTTGTTTTTAATGTGTGTATATATATATATTAGTGTGTGTGTATGTATATACATATATGTGTGTATATATGTTATTTCTTTTTAAAATTGTCTTTTAAAAACTCTTATGTACCTGAATTCACTGTTTTTCATTTATTTGTGTTTATTTTAAACCAATCCATTTTTAAATTTAATAACAATTTATAAACTGGTACACAAAAGTTGCCTTTTGTTATTTCATCTACCATCAGCTACTCCTACTCAAAATACCATCCCATTTTTACAAGAGGAATGGTGGAACCAGTTAGGTAGATTACTGTAAAACAAAACAAAAGAAACAAAAAAAAATCCCTCACTGTGCCTGTTCTACAATGTAAACAGACTGCACTTCATTTAAGGAAGTATTGTGTGAGAGATAGGCATTTCAGTGTACTGATATCCATCGTATTGTGGATGTCTTGGTACATGGAATTTTACCTAATTCATATTGGTATTGTCAATAGGATTGTATTACCAGGGATCCATTCAATCCATGATGCCTTTGTTAATAGTTAACAACAACTGAGACTAGGTTCTTTGAGCAAGGTACACAAGAAACCAGACTTTGTTGTAATGAGTCGGGGTTTTATTACGGCAAAAAAGAATGTCTTCTAGGACCAGTTCTTTTGAAATAGTGGTTAAGATAAGGATTCAAATGATACTTATTTTATTAAGGATTTGCTCTCAGAGAATCTTCTAATGGACATCAAGACTAGAAACACTCAGAAAGGAGGCGAGTGAGAGCATGATTGCAGGATATACCCACACAGGAATCCAATAAGATAAATTAGGCTTTGGGATCTTTTCCAACCAGAAGGAGGAGGCAGGGGGCTCATATCCCATAATAACCATCCCTTTGCAAAAGGTTTTAAAGTTGAGCAGTGAATTCCCAAGTCTAGCAAGATTCCAATTACCCTTGACAGTCAAGTGACCCCATAACTGGTACACCTTTTATGAGGAATAAAGATTCTGAGCAGTAAGTGTAGGAAGGGTTAGGGTTCGCAGAGAAGCAGGTAAGCACGAATTATCTATAGCACATGATGAATACTCCCAGAGAGGCAAGGCACTGCGGCAACAAAGATATAACGGAAAAGGAAAAGCTTGTGAATAAAATGATATTCGGAGGATCAAAGGACATTAACTGGATACTACGATACTATGTGCGGACAAAGGAGGACTTGAGGTTAGAAGAAGTGCAGTGCCATAAACCACAGAGTGACAAGGGAGTGGAAACATTGGTGGTATAAAGTTAAGAGAGAGAAAAAATTACTAAATTGTATGCTTATCATAGCATTTTATAAACATTTAATAAATTAAACTTATGCTACTGCTGCTTCAGATCACATAGATAATTTACTTGTTATGTGTATAAAACAAGTGCTTCCACATACAATTTGAAAAAAAAAAACAAAACAATAAGAACAAACAATGAGCTCTAGCATTTTTTAACATTTGCACGAAAATAGGCCTTTTCTGTCGTCTCTGGATGAAACAATGCTATTAGTCACTGCCACAACGTCACACATGTAAGGAAAAGTCTTATTCCTGTAGTGTTGGAGGCCTTCCAGGACCTCTCTGACAAGAACTCATAAGGAGGAATCCCACATCTGATACTGAGAAACTTAATTGATAACCAACAGCTTCTGGAAGGGGCATGGGATAGCCACAGAGGAGAGATTTCCTTTCTCACTAATTTGTTAACTTATGTTTTTAATTAGCTTACAAAAAATAGGTTTCAAGGCTTTAAAAAAAAAGTAGACATTGGTTAATGCTTCTTTTGTGCCATCTGAGACCACCAACCCCCATCCCAATACCTATTTGGTCCTTTCTGTTCCTACTGCTTCACCTCTTTACGTTCATTTCATCTATTTGCTACCCTCATTTCTGTAAGAGCACAATCCTTTATAGTTTCCTACTCAAATACTTCCTTAAGTGACCTGTGTCTGTTTACATTGTAGAACATGCACAGTGAGGGATTCTTTTTGTTTCTTTTGTTTTGTTTTATAGTAATCTACCTGATTCCATCATTCCTCTTGTAACTATGGGATGGCATTTTGAGTTGGAGCAGGGAAGTAGAAACTCTAGTTTCCAGGATTCTAAAGGTCCTGCGAGCTAAGCACTAAAGAGTCAAAGCTACCATCCAAAAATGTGAGAAAACACATGGTGCTTTTCTCTCACAACTTGGCTCAACATATTTTTTCCAGTTTCATTTCATTACAAACTTCAAAAATCCATCTCTTTAAACAGCTGAGTACAATTCCATGGTATGCACGTAACACATCTTCGTTATCCATTCATCTGTGGGTGACTCTATTGTGAGTAGAGCAGCTGTGACCATGGACGAAGGTCTCTGTAGTAGGATATAGACACCTTTAGGCATGTACCCAGAACTAATACAGCACAGTCCCGTGTGAATTCCAGTTTTAGACTTGTGACGCTCTTCTAAGTGATTCTTCATAGGGGACGTATCAGTGTATATGTCCACCAAAAGTGTCTAAGAGTTTCCCATTCCCCATATCTTGCCCACATTTATTGTCATCTGATTTTTTTTTTATAATAACCATTCTTAGTGGACTGATATGGAAACTCAGAGTAGTCTTTAGTTGCATTTTTTTGGTGATAATGTTGAACTCCTTTTATAGTGGTCATTAGCCATTAATATTTCTGTATTTGGTATTCTTTATGCATGTTTTTGGCAGGATTGGTTTCTTTCTTTATTAATTTTTTTTGAGTTTTGGTATATTCTAAGTATTAATTTTCTGCTGTATATGTATGTTGCAAATATGTGCTTGCAAAGATTTACTCCCATTTTGTTTGCTGTTTCTTCACTTGATTGATAGGCTTCTTTGTTGTACAGAAACAGTTTAACTTCATGAAGTTCCATTTGTCAAGAGTTGACCTTATTTCCTGAGTAAATGGAATCCTATTTTTAAAGCTTTTACCTAACACCGGGATCTTTCAATGTATTCCTTACTTTTTCTTCTATCAGTTTTAGAGTTTCAGGTTTTGAGCTAATGTATTTGGAGTTCATTTTTATGTACAGTAGAATAGGATCTAGTTTTATTATTCAATACAAATATATCTAGATTTCCCATTTTCATTTGTTGAATATGCTGCCTCTCCTCCATTGTGCATGTTACGGCTCTTTGTCAAAAGTCAGGTGTCTGCAGTTGAACAGGCTTATATATGTATGCGTGCCATTTGAATCAGTGCTATGCTGTTTTTATTACTATGGTTCTATGGGATAACTTTAATTCATGCATTGTAATACCTCCAGCAATAGGGACTTCTGTGTTTACATGTGAATTTTTCTACTATGTTTCTGTGAAGAATTTATCTGCTATTTTGATTGAAATTGCATTCAATTTCTAATTGTACTTTGTAGGATGGCCATAAAATTAATTTGGCCCATATATGATCATAGATGGTCTTTTCATTTTTGAGTGCCTTCTCTTATTCTTCTCAGTGTTTTAAAGTTTTTATTAAACACTGTTTTTAGTTGATTGGATAAGTTTATACTGAAGTATTTTGTTTATTTGTTTAGGTATGGTGACTGAGATTTTACCCTAATGTCTTTCTAAGTATGTTTGTCTTTGGTATATAGGGAGGTAACTCAATTTTAATGCTATTTATGTATCCTGCCACTTAGCTGAAAATGTTCATCAGCTGTAGAAGTTTCATGATAACAGTCATTGGGGTCTTTTATTTATAGGACCCTTCCATCTTCAAATAAGAATACGTTCACTCTTTCCTTTTATATTTTTATCCCATTATCTCCTTTCATAGCTTATTGCTGTAGCAATGACTTCAACCACTGTGGAAAAGAGTGGAGAGATTAAATACTCTTGTCTTGCTGCTGATTTTAGTGGAAATATATCATGCCTATATTTAAGGAGGACATTTATATCATTCGCTCTGAGGCCTGAGTAACACTGAGGAAGAGGGAGTAGAAAGAATACAAGAGCCCGGGCTAGAGGACAGGCTGCTAAATGGTGTATTCAGTCATGCCACAGCCATTTCAAACATGATCTCATAGCAAGTGCAGTTACCTTGACTTTATTCGCACAAGCCTGCCTTGCCCATGGCTAATGCTCGATCAGGAAGGGGCTCTTAGGTCTATCCTAACCTACTGAAATATTGGTATAACTGGTGGATTCTGGCAGAGGGACAGCCATTGCTTTCGGCTGTCACCTTTGTCAGCTTTGTCATATTTACCAAGCTACACAGTTCCAAAGCTGTTGCTACATAGATGCTCTTAGTAAAAATCATGAGTCTCAAAACAAAGAAAAAAAAGTCATGTATATGGGAAAGGGACCTAAAGGGAGGAAGGGACATCAAGGGTGAGATAGTAATAGCAGAAGATGGGGGCATTATATACATGTGTACGCTTTCATTATATACATGTATGAAAATGTCAAAAAACAATCTAATCAATTAAAAGGTATTAATGATAAGCACTAAATTTCCATGGAATATACCAGATTTCCCAGTTTAACTCCAAAGAAAACACATATAAAATATCTTTCGCACATTTATGAGTAATATATGTTGATCATAGTTTAAAACGTTTAAAAATATAAGTACATGCTTCTTTAGGAATAATCTGTTAGGAAAAAAATCATGATTTTACTTCAGTGTTTCCTTTTATTTTCAATTTCTTCAGTGTTTGTTGGTTTGTGTTGGAGGGTGTTAAAGAAAGAGAGATTGTATGTCTGTGTAGAGTGTGTGTCTCTGTGTAGTGTGTGTGTGTTATGCCTATGTGTGAGGATGTACATGTGTCTGTATGTGAAAGAGTGTGTCTGTGTGTGTGTTTGTGTATGTGTGTGTGAGTGTGTGTGTGTGTGTGTGTGTGTGTGAGAGAGAGAGAGAGAGAGAGAGAGAGAGAGAGAGAGAGAGAGAGAGAGAGAGAGAGAGAGAGAGATATTGTGAGTGTATCTCTTTGTAGAGTTACATGTGTGTGTATGTGTGTGAGGATGTGTATGAGAGAGAGAGAGAGAGTGTGTGTGTGTATGTGTGTGTGTGTGTGTATGTGTGTATATGTGTGTGTGTATGTGTGTGTGTATGTGTGTATATGTGTGTGTGTGACACAGACACTCATGTTTAGAAATCTTTAACCCCATATATTATTTGTAGCAGCAGTGTATATAATCATAGTAGCAATCGTGCCTCCTATCAGTCTGCTTGTTGGGGAAAAATGCAGCATTTTATTCATTGTGCATAGAAATTTTCAGGTTAAATTCCTCTCACCTTGTCACAAAACTGTAGTTCTCCTTTCAAAAGCATTATTAGAAGCAAGTGTCATGGTGCCATAATTTATTGCAGGCTGATACAATTTATTAAAAATTTAACCTGTATTATCTAGAGCCTTACGCTATTCAGGATTCTATTTATTGTACTAAATAATTCAGGGATAGCTTATTTCTCTGTAATTCTCCCTGATATGAGCACAAGAGATGAGAATAACCTTTATTTTCAAAGCTCTAATGAACACTGTCTGCTTGTAATTGCCACCGTGAATATCTATTTATACTCCTCCAGGCTGATTCTCTGTAAGTAGACTTTCAGGTTCAGCTTCTTATGGCTCTGCTACCTGATTTTCCTGATAATTATGGCATCTCAGATGATGCTTACCATTTCACATTTCTGATCTGGCTTTGTTTGTTTGTTTTTGCTTTGTTTTGTTTTCCTGCTGCTGCAAGATGTTCTTTCAGAGTCCAATCAATGTTCCGGCAAAGCTCTACCTCCTCTCTGTAGACTGATTTGAGTATATTTGGATCTAATCATTGACAACTAATCGAAAGCAACTCTAGTTGATGGACGCTCATGCAGTGGGCATCAGTGAAAGGTCATAACCTATTCCCAGAAGTGCTGAGTTCTAAGCTCATACTATCTGTATACCGTCTGTGTAATATACTTGTTAAAATCAGACAGTTTGTGCTTTGATCTGTGTTGTAAGGTTTTTGGTGCTTGCTAAGATTATCTGAGTGAACAATCATTTCATTTAAAGCTATCTAAAGCAATGCTGTTCCAGTGATATTGCGATATTAAAATAAGAATAAGGGTGTTTTGTTATGAACCGCTTTGCCCTGTTAGAATCTGTAGTCTGGACACTAAGTGCGCCTCCTGTATTTTCTTCTTTATATGGAAAGAAGTCTGATTTAGACAGAAGGACAATGAGTAATTCGTATATCTGAAAATTATATACTTTCTGTGAACTATGTGGAATTAGTAATTGTTTCAAACAACCCCTTCATGATTTTCAGAAATTATACGGCCATCAGAGTGTAACAGAGTGACTGGTTACTCAGAGTGCAACAGGGAGACTCTGGTCACAGGGAAATGTAGCTAAGTATTTTGATTCAACTATGGTGTGTGGCAGCTTCTCAGAACTTGGAAAAGATCACTAGCAGGTGTTGTATCTTCCTCATTTTTTTTTATACTAAGGAAGAGATAGTAATAGTTGGTGAGTAACTGCTATTCTGGGCCTTGAACTCAAGCAAAAAGAGAGGAATGTCCACACAGAGACTGAGTTCCCAAGTATTTAGGGTCACGGGACCACTAAGTAAGCATTGGCCATCCCTACACTAGATTTTATGTTACCTACCATAGACTATCTGTCCACTTGCATAGGGAATTGATAGTGTATCTAATTTATCTATAGCTAGCCTGGCTCTACGCTTTACATTCCACCAACCCCTGAGTTTCAACTCAAATATTATATTTTTATTCAACAAACATATATATCTATGATCTAACTGCTAAGGATCCAAGCCTGAATTACTCATAGAACCTTGTTCTTGTAATTATTTACACAGTTTGTCCTGAAGACCACCATCCTACCTATGGCACCATATCCTAAAAGAAACTCCAGGAAAATGTGGAAAATAACAATCAATTCAATATTTGTTGTTGAACAGTCAGAAATTTAGAATTGAGCCCAGCAAACCGATACCCAATTACAGAAGTGCAATTTGTTCAGCCATTTATCCCTTCATGCAGATGGTTGTTTATTTTCTATTTTCCTCCATTTACTGCATTTACTACAGTGGTAGATTCTTACCACCAATAGCTTTCTGTCCGTTGATTTCAACCATAAGGACTTTCTGTTCAATTTCCGACTTTAAACAATGCTTGTGCTCCCGTGATCTACTCACCCTTTTAAACATGTTTACAATGATATTGAATTAAATCCAGTGCATCTGTACTATCACTCCCTTAAAACCTAATTAACATCAGACAAATTTTAGTAGTTATTTTCCTTTTGGTTGTCTCTCCCAGAGTTCTACCTTTCCTCAGTGCTGTATCTGTAACCTAAGACCTTGCACCAATCTAAACTACTTATTTTCCTGAAATTTATGTTTCTTGAAACTTACAAAAAAAACAAAATTATGATTTCTCTTTTTCTCTGTTATATGATCAATTTAAAAAAATAAAAGCATAAAGAAAAGTAATATGTGAATGGAATATTTTGTATACTTATTATATTTTATTTCCTTGCTATTTTCCTGTATTACGAACCTTCCTCTGTTGATAAAGGCTGTGATAAAAAGTCTACTAAGAATCTTGTTTCCAGGTAGAAGGAATGACCTTTTTATTGGAGACGCTCATTCCTTAGTTTTCCCTCTACCTCTTCCATAACAACCAAGCTCAGGGATTTTAGTCAGTGCATGGCTACCTGAATCAAGACATCACTACTAAGGTTTCCATTCACCTGCTTTCTTACTAGTCTATCTTAAATAAGTATGTTATAATAGCTAAGCAGAATTGCCTCTTTTGAACATTTCTGCTCAATCTTGGTGCCATTTTATTTGTTTCTTTGTTTGTATTTTCAGATGATGTCTTTTAATGTTGCCCTGGATGATATGAACTCACTATGTAGACCAGGCTAGCTTCAAATTTACAGAGAGCTACCTCCATCTTGTGCCTTTTAATTTAGACCAAGAGCTGATTTGTTATGAAAGGTGTATGGAACACTGAATCAGAGAAAAGAAATCTCTATACTGTGGAGCGTTGCCTATCTGGAATGAAATGCTTATAGTCCCTGTAAGGGGGAGAAATTCTGCCTCATAGCATTATTCATATTTGGTGTTTCTGTGACCAACAGCCAAAGCCAGTTTTAATTGGCATTCCTGGGAGGGGATGAGGTAACTGACCTTCAAGACCCCAACACTGAGACTTGTGAAGAGTGGGCTGACAACAAATTCTGAAAAGCATCAAGAGATGGGTTATTTTTCAATGTATATTTAAGAGCAAAGCTAGGAATAAGAAAAATATATAATTAAGCAATATTCTTAGAATTATTTTAATTGCAAAACAAGACACACACACACACACACACACACACACACACACACACACACACACACACACACACCCTGAATACAAACTCCTCAGCTTGCATGTTATGTATAAACATGTTTTCTGGGCTGATTATTTGATAATGTATTACAAGTTCATGTGCTCTTCCATGAGGAATGCTATTTTTCCCACTCTCTGCATTCCTGAGGTGTGTGTAGTCCTTTGTCTGAGCTTGAGGCTTCATGAACTTTTCCATGCACTGTACTATATCTATTGGTGTCCTCTTTATTCAAGTCATGTTTTATCAGGCATTCTGGTGAGACTTCATGGGTGTAGCTTCTGACACTTCTAGGAGACAGTCGCATAGCAAACTCCATATTCCTACGGCTCTTACACTCTTTCCAGTGATCCCTGAGTTTAAGGTGCAGAAGTTGCGTTGTCCACATGTCAGATTGAACTAGGCTCTGCAACTCTGCATTTTGGTTGGTCATGGTTTGTTGTAATGGTCCCCATCTGTTACAAATACATGTAATTGTGGTGTAGGCTACACTTATCTGTGGATATAGTGACAAATACTTTGAAAAGATTTGAGGGGAGGGCACAAGTTTAAGAAAGTAGTGGTGGTAGCTGCATCATATTCATTATGTTTCCTTTTTTAAACCCCAGTGTTATAAGTTTGCTATTCTTAGTCATTTACAGTGCTATAGATGACATATATGTAAATACCATGTTTAAAACAATGCTGCTCATGAGTTCTGGAAGTCTTTATAATATATTCTGATCTACATGACAAAACTGACTAGAATATTCATTGAATTACTCCTTTAATATTTGAGAGGGGTTAGAGTAGAAGTGCTGGACACCTGGACACTACAGTATTGCAGCAGACTCTACCATTTGATCGTGGGAGCCACTGAGATGTTTTTTCTAAATCTAGGCCCCCAATACATATGTATGGTGATGGATAGCCCAGGTTTCATGTGGGTCCCCTAGTAAGAGGAACATGGGCTGCCTCTGACATGGACTCTGTTGCCTCCTTTTAAAAAATTAATTTATTTATTTATTCACCTTACATCATGATTGTAGCCCCTTCCTTCTTTCCTCCCAGTCTCACTCTCCTTCCCTCTTCCCCCTTCCTCCCTCCCTCCAATTCCCTATTTCTCAAGAAAGGGGAGCCCTACCCCCACACCTGTTCATCAAGTCTCATCAGGATTGAGCAAGTTCTTTTCTCCTATTGCCTGGCCTGGTAAAGCAGCCCTATTAAGGGGGGGTGATCAAAAAGAAGGGAACAGAGCCCATGTCAGAGACAGACTGCATTCCCTTACTAGGGGATCCAAATTAAGCCTGAGGTACCCATCTGCTACATCTGTGTAGGGAGCCAGCCTATGACCAGTCTATTCATGGCCCCCTGGGCCCTGATTAAATGGCTATGTTGGTTTATTTGTGGAGCTGCTGTCACCTCTAGATCCTTTTATTCTTCCCCTCACTTTCCCACAAGACTCCCTAGCTTAGCCCAATGTTTGGCAGTGACTCTGTTTCTAAATAGCGGCTGGGTGTAGCCTCTAAGAGGACAGCTATACTAAGCCCCAGTCTGTGAGCATAGCAGAGTATTGTTAATAGTGTCAAGGGTTGGCTTTCTGTCACAGTGTGGGTCTCAGTTTGTGACAGGAATTGGTTGAACATTCCCTCAGTCTCTGCTCTATCTTTATCCCTGCACATCATGTAAGCATGGTAAATTTTGGGTCGGGATTTTTGTGGGTGAGTATTCCCCTTATTTCACAAGGAGTCCTGTTTAGTTAGACGGTGTCTTCTTCAGTCTCCATGACTCCTGTCTAGGAATCTCAACTAGAGTCATCCCAGTATCTTACCAGAACTCTACCCTGTCCTATGTCTCCAGCTTTGTCACAGAGATGCCTCCACCCAGGGCTTCTCTTCTTCTGCAGATCACTCCCCCTGGTGGGATTGCCTATCCAGGCCACAGGGGAAAGAGGACACACTCAGTCCTGATGCAACTTAATGAACTGGGGTGGGGGTGAGGCTCCCCTTTACTCAGGAATAGTGATGGGAGAAAAGGGAGGGAGGGTGATAGCAGGAAGAGAGGAGGGAGGAGGCTACAGTTGGTATATAAAGTGAATAAATAAATTAACGAATTTTAAAAACATATCATTTTACTACATTTAAGTCCCCAACGGACCTGGAATTTATCTTAACATAAGAAGACACTTATAGAAACAGCTTTTTCCTCCTTCTGCATATACATTTTGTTGTTTCCATATTGTTTTCTAAACAATTTTTCATTCTTTTTCTTTAAAATGTCATCTATGTGATGTCCTACATCTCCTCTTTGGGTGACTGTTTCTGTACTCTTTTCTTTTTTTTCTTTTTGTTTTGTTTTGTTTTGTTTCAAGACAGGGTTTCTCTGTGTACCCTTGACTGTCCTGGACTTGCTTTGTAGACCAGGTTGGCATCAAACTCACAGCCTGCCTCTGCCTTCCAAGTGCTGCGATTACAGGCTTGTGCTATAACTCCCGGTTTCTCTCTGTACTCTTAAGAGAAAGTGTTTTCAAGGCGATGGTTACAAATTAAGAGGAAAAATCAGATTCTGTTGTTGTGTAGAATTTTTAATAATGACACAAAGCAACTGAGGGGTGAGCAGATGTCACTCCAGTAAAAGCAAAGCAGTGACATCAACTTAATACCAACCTTTATCCTTTGCCACCACATGTTTATCACAAACCATAATTTTTTAAATATATCACTGGTAAATACAGAAAATTGAATAAATTAACTTCATGAAGTTTGAATATTTACAATACTCTGAGTAATAAAATATAAAATATCTTTTTTAAAAAGCACTTATTGATAGCAAAGTGCAATCAATTCATGGAAAGGAATCATGTGATTGTATTTTGTGATGAACCAGCCACTTCCTTTTCCTGATAATTTTATTTTAAAAGGTAGTTATTACTGAAAATATGGTGATTCACACTTATGCATTTTCTAAACATCTTTTAGATAAATGAAATGAGCATGCTTCATTCACCTAAGTAGATATATATATGTATACATATATTAATATTAATATATCACACAACATATAAACATTTTACATATAATGAAATTATATGCTCATAATATATAATATATACAATGTATTATATATAACATATATAATGTAATTATATAATATATGTAATATAATATACTATGTTTTCAAGAGAAAAATGATAATTTATTAAAATCAATACAATCCTTTCCAACATTTAAAGGCTCTAATGAAGAAAATGGTGATAGAACTATTATATTTGCTTTCAATTGTATCTTATGGTGTATCTTATGGTGAAATTTGTTAATAATAACCATTTTTAGACCTTGTAGATCAGTAGGTATTTCTTGAATCACTAATATACAGTGTTATGAAATAATCCAGAATAAAAGTTCATTCAAAGCAAAAAACTGACTGATGAGTCTTCATACAGTAGAGTAAAGAAAGTCTTTTGGTGTGGTTTTAAATTATACTGTGCAAAAATGTTGAAACCCTACCACTTGTGGAACTTCAGTGTGGAAGATGCATGATTCTCTGAAAAGGCTTTTAAGTAGCCATGCCTTTCTGACTAAAGAGTGGTGTGGATTCAAATTTTCTCTGTATATTTGGAAAAGAGAAACACTTTGAATAGACAATGTACAGGAGCTGATATAAGATTCTGGCTTGCGTAGTCTCCCTAAATTAGATGCTAAAGAGAGTTACAGTACCATAAACCATTTCACTCTTACTTATTTTGGAAAATATAATTTTATTAGGAGCCTTACTTATGCTAATATGGCATAGCTTTAACAATATGTCTGAAACAAGGAATGTATAGGTTAGAATTATTTGTTTTTAATGTATTTATATTTTAATGTATATCTTATTTATTATAATTTATTCACATTACATCCTGTTTGTTATCCCCTCTTCTGCCTATTTTCCTCCACTAGACCTCTGATGGGGGCACCTTCTACTCCAACCGTCTGGCAACAGCCTATTATGTCTTATCAAGATAACCTGCATCCCCTTCCTCTGTGTGCCCACAAGGCCATCTTGCTAAGGGTCAGTGAGCAAATTGTGGGCACCAGAGTATATGTTAGAGGTTCAACAGCAGTCCCCTAGCCTAGTGTGGAGAATTGGCAATCCATTGCTTACATCTGAACAGAGAGTCTTGGTTCTCTGCATGCATTGTCCTTGGCTGGTGCATCAGTTTGTACAGGCCCCCTGAGCCCAGGTCTGCAGGCCTTAATGTTCTCCCTGTGGAGCTTCAGCTCCCTTCCAGAACTTTAATCCCCCCACTCTTCCCTACAACTCTCAGTGCTCTGCCCAGAGTCCAGCTTTGAGTACCAGTATCTGTCCTGATGCCCCACTGGGTGGAGTCTCTCAGAGGATATCTATGTTTGGCTAATATCCACTTATAAGTGAACATATACTATGCGTGTTTTTCTGGGTCTCAGTTACCTCAAATTTCAAGATTTCCTTGCTTTACATAGCTGAATAGTTTAAATATTTGTTTTAATTGTTTAATCCATTATTTAAATATATGACAGTTTCTTTATCCATTTTTTGGTTAACTGTATATATGTATGTATCTAGCTATGCAATAATAAGAGTAAGGGGAACATGGGAAGGATCATTGTGAGGGTACTGGGCAGGACAGAGGGTGATATAATTTTACTTCATTTAAACTAATATGTAAAGAATAAATATAACTAAGTAAGTACATAAAATTAAAGTGAGAACAATAATTTGCAGTCCTCAACAACTTAAAAGAAATGCATCAGTGTACTGTAGCCAAAAATACTGTTATCATGATTGCCTCTTTCTCCTGATCCCCCATTGTTTCTCTCCCTCATCTCTCACATATACACACTTACATTCCTGTTATAACCATATGTACTACTAAAATAATGTCCAAAGAAATTAAATATGTTCGCAGCATAATTTAATAAATGTGAAAGATCTAGATCATATCTATAACTTTCAATTCAGAGCTATTATAATTGGAAACATTTAGTTTTCAGACTCAGCTTTAACTATATGTTGAAATGTTTGAAAAATTGCTAAATAATAATGATAATTTTACTGTGTGTTACACTAAAGACAATATCTATTTTCTTAAGTAAAAATCTCACTACACAAAAATATCATTTGTTTATTTATATAGTCCTAATTTGTTTATTTGTGAACATTAAATTTTAAATGAAAGCATAATCCCAGATGTCTCAATGGAAACATCATTATCATTACAATTTCTATAGACAAGGTAATTAATAAACTTCTTGGTTAAGAACTGTACATTTACTTCCTGAAATATTTCATGTATACCCAAAGATTTGAATAGCTATTCACTATTTCATTTAGTTCAGTGAGCTCTAGGTAACATTCTTGCTGCTTTTACAGTGCAGAGGAAACATGACTATACTTATCCTGCTGTTTTATAATGTGACAAACTTGGTAGAGACAGCCTGATAGCATTACATTAGAAATTTAGTGTGTAGTGTGTGAAAGTAAGATTGTTAAGAATGACATTACACAGCGTCAAACGTGCAAAGTCCTACCCGAGCTTCTCCATGCTTCACCATACATAGCATTATACATATTTGAGGAGAGTATTTCCAGAAGTTGTTTCCAAACCCTAAATAAATTTTTTAAAAAAATGCACAGGAAAGGCAAAATGAAAATTATAACTAAACAGTTTTCATTTTCTATCTTGTGGCACTATACAAGTATCAGCACGTGCCTTGTTCTGGTTTTATATATGAAAACACACAAATTTTAAGTTGAATACCAGTAGTAATTGCTAGCAAACACAAAAATCTGTTGCACACAGCTGTGTTTAAAAGAATGGTATTGTTTATAATGGATGGTTTTAGATATTCAAATTGTTTTGACAGTTTAATAGGATTGCACTCCTTGAAAAAGTTTACACATTTTTGAAAATAATTATTGATGTAAAGTGAATTACAATTTTCAAAATAGCAAATCATTTGTAGGCTTATTAAAGCAAACCCATTAAATAAAAAAAACTCTTTTAACAACCAGGTGTATAAAATTATACATAATCTCAATAAGCCATTATGGTAATATGCCTACATTATCAAAACCAAAGGGAAAATCTTACATAAAATAGTGAAGCATGTCCAAAGTGAAATGAGAGTCTATTTGATCTAAATAATAAGGAGTGCCTTCCAAAGTTCAGAATTGTATGGGGAAAAAATGGAAATGCTCAGTAGTCACAGAAACCTAGTCAACGCTTCTACTGAGTATTGCCTTCAACCTGATTAGACTATTGATAAAGTCCATGCAATTGACTCTAAACGGTGTGCACTCTACAGTGATGACATTGGCGCTTGCAGTTTTGCAACTCATTTGGGTGCATATACTTTATTTCCCCACTAACATGATGGGAACGGCAGGCCAGAAGCTCTATAGGGGAGCTCTTCAGATGAATACCTTCTGTATGATTGTCTGGTGGGGGAACCCAACCTAAAGTAACAATCTTTGTTGATGCTTGCTCAGATCAGGTGGACCAAAACAGCAGGAAGCGCCTCTGACAGATTCCAAGACTCAAGTGTCTTCAATGAGACGTTGAGGATCACAAACATCCAGAGACACCAAGGAGGCCGATATTACTGTAAAGCTGAGAACGGCTTGGGTTCCCCAGCAATAAAGTCAATCCGAGTGGATGTGTACTGTAAGTAAGCTTCACCCACCTCCCAGTTTTTACTAATTTACTTCTATGCTTAACTATGGCTCTCTGAAAATAAACAAATAACTTGTTTGGTTTTGAATTTATATGATAGTGATAGTACTTTAAGAAATGTCTTTTTCTATTGTGCTTCTGCACATAGGTGGATCGACAGAGAGGTCCGTGTGCAACCTCAGGTAGCCTCTTTAGGTTCAGACTGCAAGTGTGTACCTCTATACCTGACATTTTCTCATGGACTCAAATCAGGTCCTGCAGCTTGCATGGCAAACCATTTATCAACTGAGCTATTTCCTAACTTCTCTGAGACATTTCTGAGAAATTTCCTTTTAAATTTTCATAAGTTGTGATATAATACATATTCAGTAGAATATATTTAGTGTCCCATTAATATGGTGGTAAGTACTAATGGTAATACCAATAGCCATTTTGCATTTAGTGTCTACACACATACACATATGCCCTTTGTGTCTACATGTAACTACATACATGCACATCTATATCTTAATGAACTTTATGAGGAAAAGATCTTACCACGATGTACTCTGACTTGTTTATTTTACCTGTGCGTGAAACCAACCATTCTCATTTTTAATGAGCATTTTCTGTGAAAGCACAGTTCTCTGCATCCGCTGTGAAGGATTATGCATCGCTCTAAACAGCATATGGTTGTAAGCGACAGTTGCTGACCCCGAAAGCACAGTGCCTTCTGGAGAGGGTTGCTTGATTTCTTTCATTAGGTCACAGTTCTCTCCTCTTACTTCTTCAGGACTGAAGAGTCCTCTGCTCAGTTTTACTTCTTTCCCCACCAAAGACACGAAGTGCCTCTGTTCAGCTCCGTCTTTTACACAGGTTCATCTGGCACCCTTGTTGTTTTCACAAGAAATGGCATTTATTTTTAAGTCTCTAATATTAGAATGCATTTTTCACTCCGTAAAGTAATTCCGACATAATAACAAGTGGGGAGTTCCTGTTTTGCAGCCTGTTTTCTTTTCTTTTCTCCTTTCCTGTTCTTTCAACATAGTGCAGGTGTTACATAGCTGGGGTGAGGCTAGAAATTATCAATGGTCTATTCACGGAGTCTGTGCTGGCCTCATTTATTTATGGAGACAATAAGGAAGGAAGTAGTGACAGCAGCATGCGTGATTCATCTTCCACAGTTAAGTGCTTATTACCCTCTTGTTTATGACAGAAGCCTGTGTTCCATTCTGTCCAGAATCTCTTAACCCCAGGACAGCCACTGACCTTATCCTGGCAGTCTCAACTCATGTGCCACACTTCTCTTCTGTATACTCAGGTCAGCCATAGTTGCATAATCCTGGCCATAGTCAAGCCCCAAACCTCTGTAAAAGTTCTATAAAGTTTGAACATAATTGTGAACAAAACTAAATTTTAATTAAATTACTTAAATAATCTGTGATTTGGCTGTTGTACACCATTTAATTAAATATACTGTTATTTCACTGTAGGTTAGGTCATAAAGGTTAAATACAAATCTCTAATATATTGAATATAATTCAAATATCTAAAATGTTCTAAAAGTGAATACATATTTCTTTTTTTTATTAAGCCTGCTTTGTTTTGGTAATGTTTGTAAGCTTTATATAAGTTCGGTTGGTAGCAAAATGCTATTGGAAACTCCTTGAATAAGGAAATTTCAATTTTTACTCCACTTTGTGTCAAAAAGCACATTTTGCTCACAAAATTTACTTGAATAGAGATTATCCACCAGTGCTGCTAGGGGTTTTATATATTATATGCTGGAAGAGCTTTATTTTTCTAAATGAATTCCAAAAACAGCTGAAGCTAAGTGGCAAACACCTTTGAACACGGGTTTTGACTGTGTTGCTAGAATAAGGGCTTTGAAGGTGATAGAAAGTGTGCCTTGTGGGATTACAAACCCATATGCAAAGCAGGAGAGAATATCTGGGGAGTTTATACAAGACTTTGTTCTATGACTAAACCTTCCAGGACCATCCTGTTCTACAGCTTGGAATCTGGACACTCAGATTGGGTTATTTCTAAGTAGTTGAAACAGCTTCCTAGGAGCATAGTACTACCCATCCATTCCCCACATTGGTTCATAGATTTGGATGCTATATCCATAGTGGTGGAAATGCAGTAGGGAAGACTAGGAGGTGTGGCTTTGGAGGAGATGTGTCACTGGGAATGGTCTTTGAGCTTTCAAAAGCTCACACAAGGCTTGGTCTCCCACTATCTGTTGCCATCTTGTGAGCATAAGAAGAAAACTTTCAGCTACTGCCCCAGTGCCATGCCTTACTGATAGCTGGCTTGACTCTGCCATGACAGTCATGTTGCCTCTGTCATGGTATCTCTTCAGAAAGGTAACCAAGATACCATAATGCCTTTACAACCTAAGCTTCGATATCAAGTTAAATAAAACTCTTTGCATTTCCTGACCCAGAGTAACATATATGTGTATGTTTGTGTTGCGGTAATCATTTCCTGAAAATAGCCAAAAGGTTGAAAACAACCTTATACAATAAATACTCACCATAAATTTTATGAGCAAAATAGATAAAGCTTAATAAGCCTGTTTGCAGTATTGTTCAGTACTTTTTAGGTCAATTTAAATCAATAAGATGATTTCTTCCCTTGTAAAACTTTATTAAAGATATCTAGAAAGACCCCACTATATCTGCCCCTGAGCTACGTTTTTTATGTTGTTCTATAAGTACAGAGCCAAGCCCTTCATTAGAAAAAGGGCAGACACAGACAACAGACCACAGACAGCAGATGTGCAGACTGTCAAACACCAAATAGACATACATAATATATGGCCTCGAACAGGCTGAAGAGATAAATAATGGGGAATTCAAATTTGGACTTATTCTTAGACAATTCCAATAGGTAGTGCTATGTTTACATTCCTTAATGTAACGTGGTTACATTTTGGTCCCACTGAGGTTATCTTTAATGTGGTAACTAGCACAGGAGAGAAGCAGCAGCCCGGAACAAGAGAGCCACAGTGATTCATTCAGAGTGTCCTAAATACTTCAGTGCAACATGCCTCCTAAAGTTGTCAGATAGCATTGCTAGCAGGGACACCAAGCCTCCAGTAACAAGCATATGGGAGCAGGCTTTATGCTCTACTCCTAACAAGTAGCTTACCTGATGCTTTCGAAAAGATTTTACACTTCTCACTGTAAGCTTAAAAATATGGTAATCATAGTACAGACAAAATAGACTATAAGAAATGTAGGAGTTGTTAACAGAAGGTACAAAGAAACTGTATGGAAGGAAATGCAATCAGAATATGCTGCAAGGCTCAACAGTGAAGAATGCTTGCATAAAGACAATTACATCGGCATCTGATCCAACAAAAGTGTGATATAAATATGTGGAGAATAGGAGAGGATTAGCACATAAGGGCAAAATAATTCTTTTCCATGGAAAGGAATTAGTAACCAAATGTGAAAGGAGAAAAACGAAACTAAAGAAACAGTTGAGATCAGTACAGCAAATGTGGGTAGGCTGTGTTAGTATAGGACACTTCTGAGAATGTAAAATACCCAGGCCACTGTTTCCTACACAATAATTTAAATTTTAAAGTGAGTCATATGTTTTTAATTTTCTAAACTTATGCATGAATACTTAACCTTAGAGATCCTTGGTGCTCATCCCATAAGTCCAAGTTAATTTATTCCAAGTCTTCATCAGAAAATCTTCTGTAAGCTGAAGACTAAGTTTATTCTTATATTTTAATGATTGGTGAGAACTATTTGTGTTTGATACTTGAAAATCAAAATATAGACTTCACAGAAATGTCATAGATAAAAAGCAGATGTTAAGGAAATGTTAACACCACATTCTGATAATAATTGTTCTAACTTTTAAGAACTATTTCAAACTGCCTTTTAAACTCTCTCAGGGTCATCCTATTATTATTTGTTTACATTCTGTTTGTGATGAAATATATTTTAAGTAGTATTTTAATATATTATGCAACTCACACTATAGCACCATTAGATTCTACAAGCGTAAAAAGGGAATTTATTATTTATGTTGTGTCTCCAGTGAATTGTATTAACTTAAAGAGAAGAAAAATTTGAATTTATTTAATGGACTATAGCAGATAAATAAAAAGTATAATGACATATCGGTTCGCACAACATTAAATAGTGAGCCAGTGTGCTGGGGTGCCAGGGATAAAAGCTTAGTATGGCTTCTCATCATGAAAGAAGTAGTGTCAGACATGCTCCTTCAGGCATTCCTACATGATTTAGAGGAGTTTGTGTTCTGTCCTGAACTCTCTCTTCACAGGTGTTCATGTAGCAAATGGCCTCAGACAATAGAGACACAGCTCTCATTAGGAGGAGAGGAAAGTTGTATCTTCCAGCCAGGATCATGAGCATAATGCCTACTATAAGGAAAAGAGGAGCCTGGTTTCACCAGACACTTTTATAAAATGAGGAATTTCCTAAGCTCCGTGTTCCTTGGCTGAGTTATAAAACCCTGTGTGCAAAGAACACACTTGGAGTGTTCCATCTTGCCCTGATGAAGTTTGAGGGGGAAAGATAGCTTGTGAAAGCGAGAAGCAGGTATTTCCTGTCTGAGACCTCATTAATCACAGCTTTGCTCTATGCTCCAGAAGACCATTGTCCACAGGCATCCATGAAAGTCTGATAGGCTGCATGTTAGCCAACAGGTAGATAAAATCTCAGTCCTCATAATTCCTGACCTAACAAATGATAACGTAAGTTTTTTAAAAAATGGTTTAAGCAAATAAAAAAGAAAGCCAAGCATATTATTTGAGCAATGACATTTTTCATTAAAGACACAAAATAGAGAATTACAGAATAGTGTTCAGGGGGATACTAATTAAGAAGTTGAGTTTTACAAGGAATGAGAGATTAAATTGAAAGATGGGTTGTTACATTATGTTGATATATTACTGACAATGCCTTAGACCTATGAATGATGACTGTCTGAACACTTAGAAGAAATGATAGCCTTATGACTGCAGAATTACTGATGAGTAGCATGCTCACCACTCCTGTGTTTCTTTATTTGTTATAAAAAGTAATTGTCATTGATTATACCTCCATGTTCCATGTGGAGAGAGAAGGGATATAGTCTATACAGGATATGAAGCACTGGAGTTCTCTGGTCTCACCCTCAAATACGTTTGTCACTTGAAGAATCTTGAGAATTTAAATTTAAACAGCTTCTAAGAATGTGATCACCTAGTTCTGTTACTTATTTCCAGCCATGACTGTGTTGCTCACAAGGTAATAGGGGTCATACAACTTGAAAGGTTAAGGTTTGATCAAAACTTATTCTTAATTCAAAAAGAAATTGGATTTAGAGACATTAGCTTAATAAGTTTCCATGTGTGCAGACACTGTTCACACATGAGACAAATCTATTTCCAATATTCATTAAACGTTTGCAAGCCTTCCTCTTTCAGAAATATCTTGTTCACTTTAATTTCACTTAGGTAGATTGTTGTACTTCATTACATTTATACCAAGGGAATTTTTCCTGTCTGTGTCCATGAGGTTGATTATTTATTACATTTACACGCAAGAAATTAGTTGGTGAAGAGTTGCGGACATGCTATCAATGCATTCATGTTTTATAACTGTACACTGAACAAACAACACCTATCTGTGATAGAATTATAAATTGTACACTTAAAAATCACGAGAAATGATTGCTTTTCATTTTAATTTTCTGGGAGTATTCAATATGAATTTTGGACAGAAAACTTCATAGAAAGAACTAAAACAACTGGTGTGAATTCTAAAAGCACCCCAGTGTCTGGAGGAACACTGGCTCCCAGGTAAATTCCAAGCTTCACAGTGTTTTCCACTCATTATCCCCAAACACTAACCCTAGGCTTACAGAGGCCGAAGAATGTCAGATATACTAATTGCGGTGTCTGTTACAGTGGGTGGATCTCATGCTAACCGCCCTATCGATAGTGTTCAAGACAGGACTTTGTAATTTTAGGTATGTCACAATTTTAAAAAAAAATTTTTTTTCTTCTCAAAATTCATTACTGGTAAGGTCTGCACTAGCATAATTCCTAGATAGGATTAGAAGTTTTAATAAAACACCTTAGAAATAAACAGACAAACAAGTAATGATTTTAAAGTGGGTCGGTTAAGTGACACAGTCTGTTCTTGCCAAGCTTAATTTTCAGGGCTAGAGCCCCAGAGTATTAAGAGTCATTAAAACCCCCTGAGCTGGTGGTTTGTGAGTCCTTAGTCCAGTCTCACACCCAAAATGAATATGGAAGGCAATGTCGGTTTTTAGGAGAAAATGAGAACTGCCAAGTGTGGGAGGGACTCCAAGGAAGGACTAACACCTAAGTTGCCATGTGATATTTTGTGGATCTTTCGGGGAGAAATGAATGGAGACAGAGGTGGTCTTTATTGAACCTGGTGATTAAAGCAAGTCACTGACTGAGCTAGTAAGGAGACTACACCCTATGGATCCCAATCAGACAAACCTGAGAGTCAACATCCTTTAAGGAGGGATCTTATGTTCTATCTGAGCAGCTCATGATCCTTCCTGGATCACGCTTGCTCTGTGAAGGGAATTACCTCCTGTCTCATTGTCAGACATTTCCATTGCTTCTTATAGCAAAGACATGAAGGTGGAGTTACTTTTGGATGAAGTGAGCCTTTTCTTAATGAAGCTGATTACATTCAGTTCATTATAAGTCAAAAGTAAGCTCCCGAGAGGTATTACGGGAATACCAACCTGACTGTTTCCAGATTCTCACAGATACATTGTCAGAATGACAGCTAGCATTTCTCTCTGGTGCTCTGCTCCTGACCTTGCTGCCTTCAGGCTCTCTGCTCACTCAACCTATTTCTGAGAATCTCAGATATTCTATGATCTACTCTGACCTGAGGCACTGGAAGCCAAATCTAATTAGAATCTGTCTATTGCCTATGTTATTGAAAACGTGCTATATTTGAATATTCTACTAGAAGCTTTGCTGAGAAAGAAAACCAAATTGCCAGACCTTTGCCCTAAAGAAAGTTTATAATTAGCAGAAGATTTTAAAAATACATACACAAAAAAGTTGGCTAAAATTTAGTTTAGTAAGTGTAAAAAGATAGTTTCCATATTGAAAGTACTAACCCCCAAATTATAAAAAGATATTAAGTCTTATTATGTATATTAAAGACACAAGAAAGGGAATAAGTTTTATTATATGAGAGTATGTTTATTTTCTATGTTATTAGGTGGATAAGATCTGTTGAATACTGAACAGCTTCATTAACTGACAGATTGCAATGTTTTCCACAAAGAGTGAAGGCTGTTACCACTAATGCCTGTGCTTCTTTGCTCTCATTGTGGTTTTTTGCCCATTTTTTTCTATAAAGGCTTTCCAGGTCCTGACTTGATTTTAAAAAGTAAATGTTATTGGTAATTGTAAACAGTTAAATCTATTGTTTAAGCCGACCAACAGGCACTTCAAAGCACAGAACACAGATCCTGGGCTGCGTGGGGCTCCTTAGCCCAAGGTTAAACGGCTAGCATATGATCCTGCTGGGTTGGGCAGAGATTCCAGACTGACATCCTGTGTTCTGGCCTCTAGTCAGTTCCTGAATGCTCTGAATGTAGCTCTGCCCTGAGGGCCAAATCTGCTGCTGTCAACTCTGTGTTACAGGCGCACACTTTACTATAAAAATAAAAACTAGACAGAGTATTACACGTAAATGAACTTATAATGGCAAAATCATTACATTTTTTCAAATACATGTGCTTAACATGATTCTTTTTACATATTTGTAAATATGGCGATGTCTCATCTACATAGAACAGGAAGTAGAGGTATAGCATGTGTACTTATATATTTAATACCAGAAGATATCCTGCAGTAAGTTCTTCAGTCCAGGGAATACTATGCTATCTAATTTAAAATCATCAGGGTCCCAAAGCAAACCTGGCAATTTTTTCTTCTAAAGTCTGGCTAATGCTACTCCTACAAGAGACATTGTGGTTTCTCCTTTGAGTTGCCTTAATAAAAGAGTTTAGAAACAGTCTCAGGAGTAAGCTTTAGGGCATTTTGTTAGGGCTTGAGAGAAGGAACAACTGGCCAGGAAAGCTATAAATTTTGACAGCTACCATGAAAGGGGAGACGGACAAGAGGTAGATAGAAACAATTCCATTTGAGTTAGGAACAAAGAACTCTGTCGGGTTCACCAGTGGGGGTTGGCAAGCAGATGGACAGTGAAAGGAGAGGGGTTTAGAGAAAGAGTGAGAAGGCCTTAAATGTCGGGATAACATGCTCACACTTTGGATTGTGTATCTTTAATTTTTCATTAATAATTCATGTTTGCCTGGCTTCTGAAATAATCATGATGTTTTATACTCACTAATATTTATGTTTCCTCTAGTGAAACACAATGGTAGTAATGAATAATGCTGAAGAACCTGAAAATTATCCCAATTTCAATCTTTTAAAGGCTACCCAGAAGCAGAAAGACTCAAATGGTATATACTCACTTATATCTGCATATTAGCCCAAGGGGCAGGTCCCACGAAAGACTTCACTTACCAGGAAACTGAGACAGAGGGGAGGACATTCTAGTGGGACTCTAGATGAGAGAAGCATGGGAGAATGGCAAAGTAGAAGGATCCAGAGGGTCCTAGAAGCCTACAAGTAGAACATTATGATAGGCAGATTTGGGCTCAGGGGTCCCGCTCAAACTAAGGCACCAGCCAAGGACAGTACAGGCGGTAAACTTTAACCCCCTACCCAGATCTAGCCAATGGACAGAACACTCTCCACAGTAGAGTGGAGAGTGGGATATTACTTTCTCACATACTCTGGTGCCTCACCTTTGACCATGTCCCCTGGACGGGGAGACCTGGTGGCAATCAGAGGAAGGACAGCAGGTTACCAAGAAGAGACTTGATACCCTATGATCATATAGAGGGGGAGGTAATCCCCCTCAGGAACAGCCATAGGGGAGGGATAAGGGGAAATTGGGAGGGAGGGAAGAATGGGAGGATACAAGGGATGGGATAACCATTGAGATGTAACAAGAATAAATTAATAAAGGAGAAAAAATGAAAAAAAAATAAAGGCTACATGAGACACTTGAAGACATTGTAGTGATTTTTAAATTGATTATCTTAAATTCATCACCAGCTTTAGAATATAAAAATCCAACTGTCTTATGACAGCTCTGAGACATATATTTAATCAAGGAACCTGGGTGGCTCCGAGTGAAATAAATTAATGGGTTTGTTTAATTTTAAACATTTTTAAATGTCTGTTCCTTTGAATTATACTCTAAATGTAAAAGAGACCATTCAAAGAATGTATTTTATTAGTGTCTTCCAGTTATCAGAAGGAGATTTCTGACATGGAGGCATTCTGTTTTCCAGTCCCACCTCCTGTATCAGTCTTACTCTAGTCCTTTGACATTAAATGAGTAGTTCCTGCACTAAAACTCTCATAAACCATATATGTCCTTCAGCAAGAACCTTCATCTAGAGATTATTCAACCCCTACTGGTGATTCTCACTCAAAGTCAGTATTCAACATAGCTCTTGAATCCAACATTTATACAGTTTATTTAACGAAAACACAAATTTTTCTACCATTTTTCCTGTCCTGTGGTTCCTTATTGAAAGCTCTTCACACGTCATTTTTTAATTCACATGTTGTAGGTGGTCTAGGCTTTATGCAGTGTCTGAAGAAGTGTGGGCTCACTGCTGTGACTTCCTCTGGGCCTCCACTGGACCAGCCCTCAGTACTTTCCTATGCTCCAGGTTCCCTACTGAATCCCTGAGCTGTGTCTTCATCTGCTCTGGGAATGAAAGCTTTACTTCTTTCTTTTTCTTTATCTAAAAATGGTAATCTGACTATTTACTTCTTTATATTTCTTATGAAAATTTATTTTAAGAGACATTGAAGCCATTTCAAGATTAGAGTCTTACTATTTTTTTTTTCAGTTCTATGAGGAAGACAAAACAATTTTGTAACATCATCAGTGTCATCCATGCCGAGAAAAAAAAATAGTGTTGTGTAGTTCTAGGTTCATCCTGAGTCATGGCAAAGGTAAAAGAGGACAAATGAACTCTGCAGTTGAGCTTAGCTTGCTCAAATGTTTCTCACTGACACAGCCACTACCAACAACACATGTTTCCTGATGGGTATAAACAAACTTCCCCATTCTTTTTTAAAGAACTTTTTAAATTTTAGAATTACATAGATGGTGCTGTAGGATTAGATATAATTGTATACAAGGAAATATGGCCTCATACATACATTTGTACAAATTAATCATCAGTTTAAATGAATCATACCTATGACTTTTGTTTTTATAAATGTCCTATAAACTCCCAGAGAAACAGAATCACCTTATGTCATCATTTATCAGATGAACTCAGTGATGAACTTGCAATAGAGTACAAAAAAAATATATTCATGAAGGGACTGGCCAATTATTTTAAAAAAAACACACATGGAAGTAAGTTAGCCTTCTTATCTTTTTCTCAGAGTAACATTTGAGGATTTGTCTTCATCCCTCTTTAGACCTATGTCTTCTCATTTGTGACCTCTCAATTCAAAGAACTAGCTGTAGTTTCAAAGTTAAAAATCTCTGCTTTCGCCATTCCTTATGTAGCAATACCACATTGTGTGTAAATATTGCATGTCAGGAAAGAGCCTTTATATAAATAAACCAGGAAATTAGTTGAACTGTTTCCAGAATAGAGATAGTTAAGTAAAATTGTGTCAGTGAAGTAATCTAATCAAAGAATCCATTTATGTATTACTAGCTTTTTCATATCAGGCAAATTGCAAAACTCTTTACTAAAGGATAGTGATTATATCTAATCTATGGATTTGTGTTATCTAATCAACACAATTACTTTTATAAACATTAAGTATGTGTTTGCTTAAAAAATGATAGTGTTTTCTTCTCTAATTTTCATAAATACCAAAAGTTCCTAGTGATTATGGTTGTGTGGTTGTAGCTCTGTCACAATAAAAGCTATGCTAAACAAAATGCAAGAGATAGTGGGATAAACACTGTTGCTTTAATTTTCTTATGTTTAACTGCAAAGCACTTTACCATATATACTACTGTTTTTACTATAGCTCTCTTGCTAATAGTACTAAAACATGTCTGTGGCAGTTTGAATAGAAATGAACCCTATAGGCTCATATATTTGAAAGCATGGTTAACAGAAAGTGGTACCACTTAACAGGAAATTAACAGATGTGGCCTCTTTAGAGAAAGTATGTCACCAAGGCTGGGCTTTTTGAGTTTCAAATGTTTAAAACAGAGTCATTGTCTTTCTGTTCCTGCTGCCTTTAGAGCCCCATATCTGCCTGCATGCCCCCATGCTTCCCACCATGATGACAATGGACTAAACCTCTGAAACTGTAAGCAAGTCTCAATTAAATGCTTTCCTTTATAAGAATCTCCATGGTGATGGTGTTTCCTCACAGCAATAGAACTCTGACTTAGACAATGTCTCATAGTGCTTAATACATGCCAAATACTACATACATCAAATATATCACATAAAGCACTTACATAATTTATCCCTTGTGCACATCTATGCAGATGATTAAATTGGGGAGAAAAGATGAATCTTATGGAGAGAGCAAATATCCGATGAGACTTGAAATGTAGTAGGAATAGAAGAACAATCTTAGAAAAGTAGGTTTTTAAAATTCTCTAAGACTAGGCTGTTCCAGACGTAGATGGGAAAAGTATTACAATAGTGGCTTTAACATTTGAAATTATTTGCATCATTGATCTTCTCTGCATATGAAGAGACTGAAAAAGTTTGTTGAGAATGTAAGCAAGGGCCATGTGAGGACTCTAAAGAAAGTCCTTACCTTGAGACACAGAGAACACATTTACCTGGCAGAGTGGTTTGTGCAACAGCATTAACAGTGTAGTCAACTTATTGAAGAGAAATACAAGGCAAGGAGTTACAAAGAATGCAATGAAAGGGAACACTTTGAATGTCTGGAATCTTAGTTATAGGTGGGATGTTCAGAGCGTTGCCTATGTAGAAAGAGCCGAAAGTCCTGTGCAGAGTCAGTACTTAGAGAACAAAGAACTGATGAAAACAGACTCTGCACTGATGTACTGAAATTGCATAAATGACTTATTAGTGACAATCATGTTTATAAACTAGGAATAAAAATGCTTCAATAGAAGTTGATAGAATGAGCAACTGTCACATGATATAATAGAGAAAACAGAAACTGCAAGCCAAGGTATTAAAAGCCAGTCTGGCTGTGGTGTGCTAGTGTGGCATTTCAGTAAACCTTAGCCAACATGTAGACATATTATAGAAGTATACAATTGTGTTTAGTTTTTCAGACGACTCAAGTTTAGTCATCAATAAATGTGTATACTTACAGTTGACTATATTTGGAGTTGATTTTTTGTTTCCTCTTTTGGATTTAAGAGACTTACATTCTTTCTATGTAGCCAGACTTGTCTTGAACTCTTTACTGAAGAGTATGACAGGCACATCTCTTTATACCTAACTTACTGGGTGTTTTATTGTTGTTGTTAATTATTTTTGTTTGTTTTTATTGCAATAGATAAAAATACCTGGATTTTTAAGCTAAGTCACAATTTATTACTTATGTTTTTCTTTCTCATTAATTGTTTATGAATATTATCTATAACTTGTAGAAATACAAGCATTTGTGAGTGTACATACATATATAAACACAGATCTAAGTGAACGTATACATTCCCTTATAGAGATCTACATACAAAGATGTCTGATTGGGTTTCCTTTTGGTTTTATTATTTCCTCTTCTTTTGCTGCATTTTACATTATCTACATATTTGTCTTTTGATGTTAAGAATATATTTGTATTTTTAGACTACTAAGATCCACAATATAATAATTGTAGTTTCTATTTCCTTAAGGGTGTGCTTAGTTTTGGTAACCCAGGACTTGTACTCTTGGAAATGAATCTAGATTATCATGGAAATTGAGAGCACAGTGACGACAGACATTGTACATACCCACTTTCAGTTATTCAGCAAACACTGACACGTGGATGACAGGCTGTGGTTGTGTTGTCCCATTCTGTGTGGCACCTGTGCTCCTCCTTGCAGAAAACAAGTAGGTGAAGTCCTACTGATGTGTTGTGTTTCCAATTTCTTCAGACACAAAGTCATTGTGAAATGAGGGACTTGAAAGTGAACTGCTACACAATAAAAATAAAGAAGAAAGAATTCTCTGTGTCTGGCAAAAGGGCTTAATGGGAACAAGTGCCTGCCATGCAAGCCTGGTGACATAATTTGATTCCGAGTTCTCACGTAAAGACGAAAGGAGAGATTCAATTCCAGCAAGTTGCCTTCTGCCTATCACAGGAGCACCATGGTACAAACAGACACACACACACACACACACACACACACACACACACACACACACACACACACACACACACACACCCTGAGAGACAGAGAGACAGAGACAGACAGTGAGACAGAGACAGACACACACTAATAATGAGTAAAATATTTCATAAACGGAAAGAAAAATATTTTTCATTACTTGTCTCCCATTCTGTGGGAGTCAGCCAGTCTGATATTTTCATAAGCAAGGGTGCAGTGAAACCACACAACTAGACCACACCATGGGTAGAAAGAAAGGTTTATTTGGGGGATCAAACTACTAAGGCTATTTCTTAGTGGGCAGAGAGAACAGAAAAATAGCAGAAAAGCAAGTGGATTTTATGACAGTCTGTAGGCAGGGGTGGGGGTGGGGGGTGGGGAGGGGGGAGAGTCTTTGAGCTGATATAGTAAAGGCCCTGGTATGGACCCTGTATTAGGGACAGACCACAGACAAATAACAATTTCTAAACAAAGATTCATTGTTTAAACAAGGTAGCTGAATCTGAATGGAGAGAGATAACAGCAAGTAGTTTTGCAAGTGTTCATTTTAAGAGGGGAAATGTGTTAGAATGAGCTAAGATGAGGTGGTAATTTCTGATTGGGTATTTTAATTATGGTAGTTAAACTGGGATTTTTGATTGCTGGACCTTTATGTTTTGATTGTTGGACCTTCATGATCCATCTGTGGAATGAGTCAGGCTTAAAGTGGTCAAATGAGGGAATAGACCTTGGTAGCTAGCTTTAGGAATATAATCTACAGGTTTATCAAGGGAGATGGAAGGGGGAAGGGCAAGACCTGCAGGCACCATGTTTGCAGTACTCAGGACTGCTAGGCATCCATACAGGCTGTTCAGATTAACTGGGAACTAGATGCAGATAAGGGAGGTAGTGTCTCTCTTAGTAAAGAGAAACCCAGCCTTAAGCCTATGTCTATACAGTAGTAATCTGTTTGTTCCTTTTCTTTTTTTTTTTTTTTTTTTTTTTCCTAGGCTGTTCTGTGTAAGAGCTCTGGCTGTCCTGGGCTCTCTTTGTAGACCACCTGCCTCTTTCTCCCCTATGCTGGGATTAAAAATGTGTGCCACCACGCCTGGTTTGTTTATTAGTTTTTCGAGTCCTGTTTAGGACATTGTCACCAGCACTACTGATTTGGGGGCCAACTTTGAACATAACAGCTTGTCAGACAGGCCGGCCTGAGAAGGGTTTTTTTAGCTGGCTTGTCTTACTTTTACAAGACAACATGCTGGTTGTTCATGCTCTGGTTTACACTGAAATATCAGGGAGACTTCCCTGTTCTTCTGGGCCTCTTTGTGTCCTCAAGCCTTGATCTTCATCTAGGTGACACCCGGTCTCATGTGGGAAAAAGTCTGCTCATCACATTGTCTATTGAGATAAGAACTAATAATATTCAGACATGATTTCTGAGTATGGCTGACTGCAATGCCTGGGTTAAAAAAATTTCCATTCTTTGGAGCATTTTAATGCACAATACATAAATAATTAATATATTTTAAGCTGAAAATGATATCAGCTAATTAGAATGATTTTGTTGTATGAATCAACACTCAAGTCTTTTAGATTGTGTTTGCTTTTTAGTCAGGCTTAATCAATGTGGCAGAATCAATTCTAACCAGCAGCCGTTCTTTTAGTACTTCTCAGCCTTCCTCCCTGTTAGACACAACTTTTCCCTGTTTGTATCATAAGAGTCTCATAAGATGAAAAAAAATGTATTGATTCCATTTCTGAAAATCCTATGTTTACATACAACCCTGCAATATATTGTGTGAACATTGTTCTTTGGAATTACTTATTATTGAGTCATGGAAATTATTTTGTACAAGATCACTCAAGTGTAAATATTCTAAACAATTCCCGGATTCAAACATGCCTGCACATATTACAAAAATAAATAACATTATAAATGTAACATTTATATAATGCCTGATTGTTTCATGGTTCTTGCTGTAGGTGGTTTATTGTATATATGTGTAATAATATAAATGTGTGTATAAACATATTTAATACTTTAAAAATCAAAAAATCAAAAATAAAAACAAAACAAAGAGCCTGGGTTTATGCCTTAGAGGGTGAGGTGAGAAAGAAACACCTAAGACTTCCAAAACAGTTACCTGATGGCTCCACCTTTCACTTCTAGTTACCCTCTCATAGGCAGTGCTGCCAAACGTCTCGTTGAAAGTTAGCGTTCCGCCTGAATTTTGTTGAAATACTTCCCACCTTATCATCATTATCGTTAAAGTCACCATTATAGATATTGGAATTGTGTTTAGGCTTGAAAAGAAAGAGACTGCCACTCCAGCTGAAGCGTCATGGGAAGAAGGGGGGTTTTGATTCTCAGTCAGGTGGTAGCTGTATCTTTTCCCTGCTGCTTTGGTCTGACCTCACAATCTTATTCAGTTGGCTATTCTGAAAATAATTAGCATGGAGGAACTGCAGGACTAGGAATGGGGTCACTGTGGTGTGGAGAAAAGAGCTCCTTCTCCAGCCCATCAAATTCCTAGAATAGAGCACTTGACCATTGTATAAGCTAGTGGTTCTCAACCTATGGATCTTGACTCCATTGGGGTTGAATGAGATTATCACAGGATTATATATCAGATATTTATATTATTCATAACAGTAGAAACATTACAGCTATGAAGTAGCAATAATACTTTTATGGACGGGGTCACCACAACATGAGGAACTACATTGAGAAAGTAGAGAACCACAGGGTGGGAGCATTACATTTTTCAAATAAAGGTTGTACAAGGTGGGGGGAGATAGAAGGATTTTAATTCCTTGTTTTAAACACAAATTCTATCATATTGACGAAAGCCTTTTTTAAAATATTTTTTGTAGATTATGACATGTGACTCATATTGAGATTAGAGTGTTAAATAAGGAAATGCAAAGTTTATTTTAACCAGCACACATTGAATGAAAAAGATACAAAAAAGGAGGATGTGACCACCTCTAGGTCTGGTGGAAGAGAAGGTTAATTGTTGGTATTAGGGAGAGCATAGCAAGGGGCAGATCTGGGAGAGTCCAGAGTGAACACAGCTAGACTGAGCTGGGCCATGTGAGAAAAGAGGGGGAAGAAGAACAAGAGAGAAGCTTCTGACCAAGAGTGGCAGCCTGGGCCGAGAGACTGCCCAACAGACTGGCATGACAAAATGTCTGAGTTATATATGAGGAGTTGGTAGGAGGGAAGTGCATCTCAGTACCTGGGCTGGAGAGTTCAGGGTAGGGCCAGGAGAAGCCTGTAATAGACAGAGACTGAGGGAAGCAGGGGGAACTGGGCTCTGCTTTGATATGTTAATAAGCCCCTCAGGTGTTGGCAGGGTTTAGACTTAACACACAAGAGCCAGTGAAGTAAGAACCAGGTAGGATTCTCCGCTTAA
The DNA here is from genome assembly GCF_964271855.1 of Acomys minous. Classification (NCBI taxonomy): domain Eukaryota; kingdom Metazoa; phylum Chordata; class Mammalia; order Rodentia; family Muridae; genus Acomys; species Acomys minous. Next base: position 50,038,367 of record NC_140489.1, read on the forward strand.
TCCCCTCACTCTTGTACTATGCTGTACTGCTTGCCCTAGCTGCTATAACACACGAAGCGAGTAGCAACTGTTCTCATGGTGTTATTGTTATTTGTAATAAATTTCTCAATTTCAGAAAAAGCTATTTAGATATCCTTACTGTATTGTAGCTGTTTTTTTTTAAAGTTCACTGAAATATATTTTTCATACAATATATTCTCATTAGTTTCCCCTCTCCCAACTCTTCCCAGATCCTCCCCACCTTCCCAAATCTATACCCTTCTTTCCACCATTAAAATACAAACAGGTATCTAAAAATTAATCACAATAATAAAGTAAAAACAAACAAACAAACAAAAAAGCACAAAAACATGCAGATATTAAGAAACAAACATTCATACACAGAGAAAACCCATTCAAATAAGATCAGAGACCATAATATCTAGGCAAAAAAAAAAATGGAAAGGATTTTTGTTAATATTTAGGCAAAACACCTTGAGACAAGACATTCCAAAATTGCCATGAAGTTTGTTCTGTGTTGGCCATCTATTGGTAGGCATAGGGCCTGCCCCTAAGTGTGGTTTATATACTAAGTGATTCTCCATTGGAGAAAACTAATTTTCTTTTATAAATGGAAGAGAAGGCAGAAAGAGTTAAGATCCAGTTGGCATGGAATACATAAAGAGAAGAGGCCTTCTAGACACACTAGGACTGACACACAGTCACAGGGACTGTGGCAGCAGGCACAGGGCCTGCACAGGTCTATGCCAGATGTTGTCCCAGCATTGGAAAGAGAAGTAGACACAAGACCCTACAAGAACCTGACCCTAACCCAGAAGCTATCTCCAACTGATTAGTGGAATTTTTCTTGTAAATTAAATACCAGTAACTTATGCAGTCGTTTTTAAAAGGGCTTCTCATTTTGTAAGTTTTTCCTTAGCCCAATATGCTGTTTTATGTATAGATATAAATGTATGGGTGCATACTGAAATATCTTTACATTTTTATACATATACACAAATTATACAAACATATGAGACTGAATACCAAAATTGGATACATATAGGACATCACTAAAATTAGAATTCAAGGGTAAAAATTAATAACTTGTTCCTTTTTTATCTTTTATGTGCATAGGTATTTTGTTCCTGTGTGGTATGTGTTTGTGTATGTTGTGACCCATTGCTTATGTCTGTATGTGCATATGCAGAGTCCAGAGATTGGCATCAGGTGTCTTTCTCTATTACTTTTTATCTTATTTTTGAAGACACAGACTTTCACTGGATCTGAAACTGGCAATTCACTAGATTGGGGGTTCAGGAAGCACTCAGTTCCTAGTGTTTCCACTTAACTCTTAGTGATGAACTTAGGAGTGTAATCTAATATGCATGGTGCTGGAGACATAAACTGAGGTCTTTATGTACTTCACCCACTGAGTAATAGCTATAGCCTCAAGATAGTTATTTCATTCTGTATGCAGATGTGTGTGTGTGCAGATGTGTGTGTGTGTGTGTGTGTGTGTGTGTGTGTGTTGTGAGCATGTTATGGAGTTAACAGAGCTTCATAAAGTCTAAATACAACTTACTACTGAACTACACTTTCACATTGCAAGTGTTTTTTTATCTTATCATTTTCCTTTACTAGACAAAAACATGGTTTCCATGATATTTATATGTCTTTGGCACTTAAGATGTAATTCTCAAAGTGAAAAAAATATATAATCTGTTTACAAGTTTCTTAGTTGCCCATCTGACTGGCAAGTACTGACAGATGCATGTTTTAACTCTTGATACATTTTCAAAATTTTTATTCCTGATATATATTAAGTCAGTAGACCCTTTTCTTCTTCCTACACACCTTTTTCTTCTATTCAAATACCAATGTATTTCCTGATCCAAGTATCGTAGGGAATTCTAAGGTAAGGATAATTCAGTCCTATAACTATGAAATAATATTATTTTTCTTTACCATGTTCCCATGGCCCAATAAACCCAGGTCTTTAAACCAACTTTCTTGAAACTAAAGTCAAACTTCGTACATGGTGGGTATATTGTCCTCCATTCTGACATAAGTCTCTTTTATACAATTTGATTTCAATTTAATTGAGTAAAGTTCGGAAAAATAAAAATATTAGTTCTTAGTTGTTTTAAATTCTCTATTTCTTAGATGAATTTCAATTGTATCTTATCCTTTTGAAAACAAGTTGATTTTCATAGCATTTCCATGATATTTCATGGTATATACATGTGAAAACTATTGAACCCATCAATTAAAATGCCAGTAACAAAAATGTAATCACTGAAGTTTGAAAAGAATGCAGTTTCATGTTGAGTGAAAGAAAATGTTCAGCCAAATAGTTTTCAACACAATATGCACTATATTTCACCAACAAATTAATTAAAGAAGCTTCTATTGAGTTTTAGAAGTCTAATGTAAAAAAGAGGAAAAAGCTGGGCGTGGCGGCGCACGCCTTTAATCCCAGCACTCGGGAGGCAAAGGCAGGCGGATCGCTGTGAGTTCGAGGCCAGCCTGGTCTACAAAGTGAGTCCAGGACAGCCAAGGCTACACAGAGAGACCCTGTCTCGAAAAACCAAAAAAAAAAAAAAAAAAAAAAAAAAAAAAAAAAAAAGAGGAAAAAATGGGAGTCTGTATATCAAGCACATTATATGACAGTCATCCATGGACAGTTAAAAGTAGGAAAATATCATATTCTATAATTACTTTACATATTAAATAACTCTGAGAGCATTGTGAAATCACTTTCACTCAGATTTTTTAAATGAAAACTGGAGTAAGAGCCGTAGGTCTCATAGTGCTTGTAAGGAGCCTCTGTGATAGATAACTGATGAGGCCTAAGGATGCCCTGGGGCAACTAAAACACTTTCATCTGTGCCCCTTCTGAGTCTTCACTTTGTTACTACAGTGTTATTGTTGGCTTCAGGTTTATTATGAGCTCATTTTGTTTTACGAGACCTGAAGAGGCTTTAGAGGGCACTTCTGAGGACTGGAATTTCCATTCTTCAGCATCCCAAGATTAGTGCTATGGGGTGCTATTGGAAGATTGGAGAGAGAAATGAGAAAGAAGGGAGGAAAAGAAAAGAGAAGGAAGAAAAAAAATTAACTGAAATGCTTGTCAAACACTTTCTAATTGCCTGGTGATTTAATGTTACCTGTTTGGTATAGACATATTAAATGAAGCTACATTGAAAGTGCTTCTGGGAAAAAGCCTTTTCTACTGTTGCTCATCAACAGTATGATTTTCTGGGTGAACTTGTGTCTGAACTCTCTTGGTCTACCATTGCTTTTATTAAATCAGACCTTTGTCTCAAAACATTGAAAGGCATTGTTGTTGTTTAAATGTTCCTTCAAGTCATGTTTAGCTCTATTACCAGAATGTGATCTTCGTATTCAGAATATACTATAGCAAAATAGAATTACAGCTATGGAGAATATCTTAAAGTTTTTTCTCATTATCTCTTTTGAGTTGCAGCATGCTGGCAAATAGCTGCTGAGTTACTTATATTAAAAGAGTTTTAAAAAATTATTCTGCTATTTATCTTAGTAGCTAAACAACTGTTGCATTCAGCTGAGCCTAGTGCTGTTGAATATTTGCCCAATATACTCTAAGTGAATTAATTGAAGTAGTAAGAAAACTGTCTTCTTACTACTGTCTTCTATGACTATAATACATTGAAAATAACTTTATCATACATGATGGATAGTGAATGCTATTCAGGAACCATCTAAATGAGGGACCAAAAAATATTCAGAAAAATGAGTATAATTCCATCCTATTCTGAGCTCTGGTTTTGTTCTTCATTCTAGATTGAATGCATTAAAGCCTTCTGATACTCAGATACTTACATGGTTTCTTTCTACTTATGTTTGATAAGCAGAGGTCTACCTTTCCCTGTGCATTATCTCAGTTGATGCTAGCTAGAATTCTCTGTGAAGGAGAGAACTAGTCACAACTTCCTAGTTCTAACATATGTAATAGAGACCAAACATGACTAGGAGGGCATTGTCTTTACCTTCAGAAGTTTGTTGAACAAGTACAAAACTCCAGAACTTGTGCAGAATTATAAAATGTCATCAGGAAATATACATGGTCACATGGCTGCTCTAACTTGAAGACACGTTGATTCAGTTTTAATTTCAATATAACTAGCTATAGACTAGTTAAGATATTAAATACAGAGACAGTTGTTATTGAAATGGTGCATACCTTAATACTTTGCTGTTACATGGTTTAGATAAGTTTATATAATGTGATAAGAAGCTTCATGAGGTGGAAAGGTCAGTTGTTGTACCAGCTATTGTGGCTTCTAGGGCGGCCCCACCAGCATTCTAGTTATAAAGATAAAAGAATGTGGCACTAGAGTTTTGTAACATGCACTGTTAAAGAGAATTGGCTAGGCTTCTCAGGCCATTTCAGGTAGTGGGGCAGGGTGTAGCAAGACAACACTATGGAGAGGCCCTCTCTCTGATCATGTAGGCCAAGAGAATCTGTTAATCAGTAGAAGAGACTGTAAGTCCTTTTCCTGGAGCTAGCTTGTTGCTAGTCCCCCAATGTTAAGCTTAATAGGAACATATAGTTCACCTTCACTGTGACACATTTTTCTAATAATTTTTAATTTTATGCTTTTTGTTTATTGACACTGGGCTGAATGCCATTATCCCAAGTTCTAGGATTACAGGTGGGTACCATTATTCTTGTTTAATAGAGAGACACCAGCTATAAAAATACATACATTCTGTACAAAATAATAATTCTACATACCTTGTTAAAGATTTTCCCAAAGAATAAAAAAAAATTGTCTCCTGCTTAGTAGAAAATGTCTTAGTCAATAATTATATTGAAATTATCACCACTTTTTTTGGAATTAATAATTCCCCAAATTGTTGATATGTGTATGTATATTCCATCCAAACTTCATATGCAGAAGCCTCACTTACTTCATTTGCTCTCTCCAGTATGGTATCTAAAGTATAAGCAGTCAATCGCTCTTCAGTTCACATAGAGTTGTGTTGCAGAGTTCTCCACCCTGATTGCCATCTGTGTTTTCCTGCCTCGGTATTCACTTGCTATGTGCTTATCACAGGTGAGTTCATTTTCCTCTCTCTGAGTCTGAAAATGAAAGCTAAAATGGATCTGTGCTACTACAGCATCTCTTGGACTGCTGTACACCTGGAGGTTTATTCTCTGCAGTGGCCTGTTAATTGCCAATATTAAATAGAAGAAAACAATCAAGCAGACGAGTGGCAACTTGTTGTTCAAGGGAGACTTCAGGAGCCATTGATATGACCCTTCTTTGAGTAATGTGATTTCATAATCTCTTTAAAAGTGTTGGGCAGGAGCTACAAAATAGTTTTGGTGAACACCTAATTGAAAGACATTTTAGATTGTAAATTACAACGAAACAACAGAAACTTTCATATACATAGAGAAATAGTGGATACTGCAAACATTGGTGACAGTAGTCATAATACATTTATAAGTATGAACATATGCATGCATATGTAATGGATTCAGAAATGAATGTTTTACACAGAAAGTAAGTCTTAGTATCTTGGAATGAAATAAATAATCCCATTTTCTTTTTCTGGTCTATAAAGGAAACAGATGTAGAAAATGAACTGGTGAGAACGTTGACATACATTTGTAGGATTCTCATAATTTTCTAAACTTCAAAGTTCTAAATGCATCATAAAGGATAGAACTTTACATAGATGTGTATGGGCTGTGTGAATAGGGGCTAGTGTGCACACATATTAGGATAGCCCAATGTAGCTGCTACAGATATGCTTAACATTTCAAAGAGACATGATTTTAATGCTTAATTTGAAAACCTCTACTTCTCTAAACCAGGCATACTGGCTTTTAGTGCAAGTGTCAACCTGTGTATTTCGGAGCATCTGTGTGAATGAATGCATCCTGAACAGTTGAGATGCTACTGAGGAGACCTTGAATTAAGTGTACTGTCAGAAGCCAGACAGTGGGAAAATGCAGTGCACTCACATGTGCCCAGAACTAGATTTCCACACTGAATCACATGAGGAGGTCTCAGAAAATTTACACTGTGGATTAGGGAAGAGAATTGTTTCTGATGCTTCCTTAACCAGCCATATGTTCTCCCTTCAGGAGGAAAAGAAAATAAAAATGTTCAATAATTTATATGAAATAATCATTTTGTGAATAATATTAGACTAAATGACTCATCTTGCTATACAGACATGGCAGACTTGTAGACACACTCATTGTTTTTACATAGCCTAAGGTAATGTCATCCTGGGATCCTTGACCTTATATTCAAGTCACTGCGGATCTAGTTACTGCTTTTGATGATGTTTGATCTACAGATTATATGAAAAAATCCAAATGATGCTTTCCATAGAGGTAATATATTCACACGGTGCATGGCCTCAGCACCTTAATTTTCAGCCTAGGGGACCACAGGTCTTTCAATCACATTGTCAATGTTAACCTGGCTTTTTCTGGTGAGGTTGTGCATATTGTCATAGAATAGCAAAATGGCCCTGGCAGCCACTACATGGGACCAGAAGGAAGCTGTAAGCTTCATTTGGGTATAGTGATTGAGACACCAAACTGGCTTGAATTTACCATGTCCCCTTTCGCCACATGATACTGGGTTTTAAATCTCATGCATTCTCAGCAAGGACTCTACTAATGAGTTATATTCTCAGCATTTATTCTACTTTATGTTTGGAGACAGTCTCCAGCGATGGCCTTGCCTAACTCAGTCATGTTTAAACCAATAAATACACACAGGACATTTTGTTTATGTGGTAGTGGAGACAGTTTGGATGGCATTAAAGCACCTGGATCCTGCATTATGGAGAGCAGCAATGGCAGCACACACAGTGTCAGTTGTGTTGGTTGCCAGAAATCAGCTCCCATGTAGTTTTTCTTTTTAATTGTGACTCTGGTGAGGCTTATGGATAGGTTGTTGAACCCAACAACTTCAATGACTCTATAGCAATCTCCTGCACATCCCTTGGTCAAGTACATGGTTTCTTTCTATTTTAAGTGTTTAAATGCAATTCTTAGTTACTTGTTAAAATATCTATAACATACTTTTTCTGAAACTAAATAAGTGATATAATCTCATAACTTTTTATTTTTTTATTTGACAACTGTTTATATAGGTAATTTTAGCATAACACTTCTGTTAACTCCTAAGCAAATAAAAGTTTTTCAATTACTAGGTGCAAGCCTAACATGATATAGCCATCACTTATGTTAACTGATGTTAGGATTGTATATAAGTTCATCCAATTTGAAACTTGCTCCCTTATAAGAAATATCTTTTCTTCTTTCATGTGAATTTTGTAGGACCAGAGAATTACAGATATGTTTATATTCCCATCTTCCTACCTCATCTCTTTAACACACAGTTGGGAAAATTATAACAGCTATAACTATGTATTTACATTTAAAATAATAACATTTGTAAATAGCATTTTTCCAACTCTTCATTATGATGGTAAAAAGAAATAATATTGGACCCAGCTTATCTTTAGAACAGGGCTATATTTAGAATAAATGATCATAAATGAATAATGAAACAGGAGACTCTGTTACCAAAAAAAAAAAAAAAAAGTGGTAATGATGCTAACCAACTATATGCAACAGCTCAAAAGCACCAAAGAACTTTTCCTGGAGATACGCATCTTCTGAGCAGGTTGGTCTATATCTGCTATGTTCCGAATAGCCTGACCTAAGAAACTGGTATGCTAAAGGTTTTAAATAGAAATGTCATTTCTGCATAGAATTTTAATTATGGAAATTAAGATACAATGTAAAAAGTAACACTAAAGACAAAGCTATAGACAGATCTATTAGTGCATACTCAGGGTACAAAAATGTCCTAAAAATACAAGGATATTATTATGCCAGTTAAAAAATTAAAACTCCATTTGTAAATATGTTTCTATAGATAAATTGTGAATTATAAGCAGTGTTTTATTTCATTGTTTTTCACTTAATGAAGTATTTGTATTTTATGTCCAGCTGTACAGTTTGAATATATGAATATGAGCTTGTATTTGTAATAAAAGCCTACAGAAAAAAAAAAGGAATTTTGAGAAGGATTCTGAAACTCAAGTCCCAGTGAATCTAAAAGTCAGTTTGAGACACCTTGAGATCTCCAGGAGTTTACAGTTAGCATGAGGTAGGGAGTCTGCATTCAGAACTCAGTTATAGCATCTAATAGTTACTTCAGAGTGAGTTTGCAAACCTTCCTGTTCCCTCACTGGATCTTCACTTGCCTGTAACATTATGGTGGGTGTAAAGTGACATATGCAAATTGCTGGCAATTAGCACTCTGCAACTACTAGCTTTAATCTTAGTAAAAAGTCAAGCATATCTAGAACTCAAACTACTTTTAGAAATTATTGCTTATAGAAGAAAAAATTAATTTTGTGACCCATGCTTTTTCTATACCAGATATAAATATCTGATGTTTAATAGGCTCACATCTGTATCTATAATATGCAAAAATATTAAAGAAACTTCGAGGTAAAAGCTATTATGACACTAATGATTTTCATCAAAGCTCAAATGACCTGCACAGCATAACACTTGAAAAGAGGGATGTCACAATGTTATCCTTGTGTTGGCGCATAGTATATGTTTGCATCCAAAGATTCTCCATAGCACTTTCTAATTTTCCATTTAAAACATATCATTAAAATGTGTTCATTATTATGTTTATTCCCATAACCATTTTAGAATTAAGTTACTGCATGCAGATTTATTTATCATAACTAGTTACTAATACTGGATGAAGAGTTACACTAAACTTACCTCCACATTTATAAATATGCATCTGGTGATGTGAATTCCTGTGTTTTCTCAATATGTGCATCTTTATGTGGCATTGCTTATTCTCAGTACGGCTTCAACTTTTCTTTCAAAATTACCAAATAGGCTATTTTCACTGTTGTGAAATAGTGCGACATCTTTGGAAGTATGCAGGGAGAGAGGGATGCAAAGAGGGAGAGGCATACAGAAAGCTTAAGATAGAAATTGGGATGAGGAGAGCACAAGAATACACAATGAACATAAATGCAATGCACATCAGCCACATGCTTATATAGAATAATTACAAATTGATATGTTTCAATTTATACATTTTATAATATAAGCTGACTTTTGATGAACTACATGACCAAAATGGTTCTAATAAAATTGTTTTCCTTACTATTATCTTCCAGGCAATTGTGCATGGACAAAGACATTTTGTCTGTCTTTCAAGGAAGCATTAAGTAGTAATACATGTTCAATAAAAAAAACTGAGTCAGAATAATCTAAATCAAGGAGATATACAACACAAAATTAGGATAAATTTTCAACAGTAAGAAATTCAAAACACAAAAATGTTTCTGGCCTAGATTTGTATATACACATATACATGAATTTATATATACAACATTTGTGCGAGATATATATGTATGTGTGTATAATAAGTATGTATTCTGTTCTGCTATTGGATCATATGAGAGGGAGATCTAAGCAATTATGTGTCAAGAGAAGGAATTAAAGCAGATGATTTATTCATTAAATTTTTACGTTGAAACCTTAACAACTATTTAAGAGTTATGGATGTAAGGAATTTGGATAGTTCTAGAAATAACCTGTGAGGCACATGTACCAGGGTGTACATTAGTGTGACTTCCTACATTTTTTGTAACGCAGTCTAAATTTGAATTCTGGTATCAGAAAAATGTTGTAAAAGTTTTACAGCCAGGCATGATGGCACATGCCTTTAGTCCCAGAACTCGTGAGGCAGAGGCAGGTGGATCGCTGTGAGTCCGAGGCCAACCTGGTCTATAAAATGAGTCCAGGACAGCCAAGATAACACAGAGAAACCCCTGTCTTGAAAAACAAAAATAAAAAACAAAAAACAAAAAAGAAAGAAAGAAAAGAAAAAAGGAAATAAGTGATATTTCACAGACAAGTTAAATTACAAAATTATCTCACAATTAATTTTGGATTTTATGTGTTATGGGTGTTTTGACTGCCGTGTATGTCTATGCACAGCATGCTTGCCTGTGCACGATTCACACAAGCCAGAGTGGAGGATACCTGACTCCCTTGAAGGAGACCCATAGAGGGTTGTGAGACACCACGTGGGTGCTTGCAGTCAAGCCACTTCCCTGGGAGAAAGCTCGTGTTTTGAACCATTGAGCCATTCCTGAGACTTTTTAAAAATGTGCATTTTGTGTGTTTCCTAACCCAAAGAAAGAAACTAATATGCATGCTATATTGTTACTGTTATGTTCCCTGGAGTCATCCCTACTCTACACAAAGTTGCTTCTGCATGACTACAAGGAGTGATGCAGCATCTTGCAATACTCCTTAAAAATATGTAAGTATTACTTTCTGGGAGCAGAAAACTGTTGAAATGTCAGAATTGAAATATAGAAAGTTCTTGCTCTATTGGAACAATCTGGAAGTGAAATACCTGTATCAAGAGATAAAGATGGTGGGTACCTAAGTTGTGGTATATACCCCAAAGGCAGATACAGTTTGGTATATACTTAAGACACAGAACTGCTTTAGGTTGAGTAATTAAAGAGTGATGACTGAAAGAAGACCACGACTTACCACGGTAAACTAGATAATGTTACCTTAACTTGTAATAATAACCACTGCAACAAAAGACCATATGTGACCCGTATATGAAAAAATGTTGGGGGAAAATAAAAATGTGTAATATGTTGCATTTAATAGCATTTCAGTCTCAGATATATATCAGCCAAAGATTAAAAAATGGATGCTCATGTGAATTAAACTTAAGATTATAGGACTTAGTATTATTAGGTTGCCTACCTTCACTTGGTAGTCTCAGATGTGTGAGTTAAGGATATCCTTGGCTATATGGTGAGTTCAGGGAAGTCTGGGCTACACGGTGAAGTGCTGACTCACACATCCCACCAAAGTGAATTGAGTGGAATGAATCCTACTAAACTGAGAAAAGTGAAAAGACGTGTGGGCTATGCAGCTACATTTGAATTATCAGGAAGAATAAGAACTCACCAAAATGTCAAAAAAAAAAAAAAAAAAAGAGGTCTCATTTGAAAACCATTGTTGTACAATTGCCTCTCTCAGTTTCAGATCAGTGTGAGCTAAAGGTCTTAAATGTGTTAGTATAGTTTTTCAGTTTATTTAAAATGTGTACTGTATTGTGACCATTTTTTATTATAATTTATTCAGATTACGTCCTGAATGTTATTCCCTTGCTAGTATCTTCCTGTTCCCACTCTCCCTCCCTCTTCTGCCGTATGCCCTTCCCCTAAACCTCTGGCAGAATGGGACTTCCTCTCCCACCGTATGAACACAGCTTATCGGGTCTCATCCAGATAGCCTGCCTCCCCTTCCTCTGTGTGCTGCTGGGTCTCCCACCAAAGTGATCAAATTGGGAACACCAGAGTTCATGTCAGAGTCCATCACAACCACGGAGAGCGAGGTGTCCATTGGCTTGATCTGAACAGGGGGTCTAGGCATACTGCACACATTGTCCTTGGTTGGTGTGACAGTTGGTGCAGGCACCCCTGGGTCCAGATCTACCAGCCTTTATGGTCTTCTTGTCGGGCATGACCCCTTAGGTCCTTCCTTCATCCTCCCATTCTTCCGTATCATTATCACCTTTCCGCCCAGAGTCCAGCAGCAAGCCCCGGCATCGGTCCAGCTCCTCTGCTGGGTGGAGTCTCTCAGAGGACATCTGTGTCAGGCTAACATTCACTTGTATGTGAGTATACGCCATGGCCATTCTTTTAATTTCACATTAAAATTTGCTTCTTTGCACAATAATGTACTTATTATTGTAAGACTACTATAGTCTGAGTCGCCTGTACAGTTCTGAAATCTGGAAGTTAAGATCAAGGTGATAGTGTGATTGTTTTTCTGAGGAAGCACCTGCTCCCGTCTTGCATAAGGCAGCTTCTTACTCTCTCAGTTCTGGGCCTTTGTTTACGTCCTTGTCCTCGTGGTATCTCTTCAGCTCCATATAAGCACTGTATTTGTGTTGGAATAGGCTCAATTTGTACGATGACTTTTAACCTCAGTTGCTTACTTGGTGATTTTGTCTGCAAATAAACTGTCATTGAAGTTTACATGATAAGTTTATAGTGAGGGTTCATAATTCGAATGATAACACTTATGGTACCAAAACAAGCTGAAGATTCAGACACAATCAAATACTAAATTTGCTTTAAAAGTAAGTAGCTATAAGACAAAACCTATCCTTTAAATGATCTCTATTGACAGATTCAGAGTAACTGTCTTGAATCTCTGGTAAACATAAAAAATCAAAATCTAAAGGCAGGTGCTTCCTCCACAACACTTGAAGCATTCCCTGCCATAGATTAAGACATAAGCTATTTAGTTTTAGATGAGCATTGAGCAGAAAATGACTGTCTGATTAGTTCACGAAAAATTAAATGCAGAAAATATGGGGCTCATATAGCAAGCTAAAAATCATCTGGTTTCAAATTAATCCAAATAGTTATGAAATAAAAATAGAATATAATTGTTTTTCCAATGCTATATGAAGAAACTCTGTATTCTAGTTTTTATTTAACCTATATTATTCTATGATGAATGATAGTTTAAAGAAATAGAGCTATAATGTGATTTGCAGAAGAAAAGCACTAGATTAAAAGAGAGAGAGAGAGATAAAAAGAGAAAATGATAAGGAATACCCATCAGTTTAATAGAAAAGAAAATTAATCACTGGTAAAAGAACATTTGAATGATATCCAAAGTAAAATGTGCACCATAATCTGTGAACAGTACACATTATAAAGAGTACACATTATAAATCACAAGTCAAGATTCTTTGAATATATTTGCGACTGAGTAAGTACAAAGCAAGAGAGGCTGAAGGAGCAAAAAGAAAGAAAAAAATCAGTAACTTAATGAGAAAAATGAGTCATTTATTAGAAAACAGTAAAGTATATTGATAAAACTAGTAAAGGATTTTTCTTCATCTCAAAACAAAACTGTTAAGAAAAAGGTAATGTCAAGATTAAAGTATCTTAAATTATGATTTTTGGTTAAGATAGAATTAAATAGCATATTTCAATATTTTACATTTGTAAGAACTCAAATATCATATATGATGAGAAATACCAAATCTGAAACATTTAAATTTGACAATCCAAAGCTTTCTAACAACCATTAGTCTAACATTCTTTAGCTATCACTGTGCTCACATTAAATTGTGCTGTGCTCAGTGGTTTTGGGTGATATACATAATATATACAATTATTATATGTAATATATATATATACATATGTATATATGCATATATGTTTCCTTTATATCACTACTCTATTAGAATACCTGATGTTTTTAAAGTGATTTTTATTAAGAAAGCAGTAATGATTAATGTTGCATATGTAGGTATTTGAATGATTTAAGTATATACGTTGTAAGCTAGAAATGGGCTTTGAATAGTATAGAACTGTCAATTCTACACAAATATGCAATACATATACAATTAAAAATAAATTGTTACAAAGACAAAATGAAGATACTAGCTTTGACTACTTTAAACCAGAGGATATAGAGCTATGCAGGGTAATTTCAAGTAGAAATACATCATTAAAACAAATCATCTTTTTATCGAGAGATACTGAAGGGAAGTAATGGATTAACTCTAGATATTCAAATTTATGGCTACTCCTTATTTGGCTTCCCCATACATTTTAGTCATAGTGTTTTGTTTTATTACCAATTTTTCCACAAAGACACTCCCTATGTTTTGTTTGTGATATTTGTATGCTAGCCAAAACCAAATCTGGAAGTTTTTCAACTACAGTTCTTGGTCAAGCAAGCTCACGTTCTGCTGTGTAGAGCTGTTCTCTCACAACTGTGTCTGGTGGATCTTCACGGCTTCTCAGAAAAATATTCTCTTATCTGTTGCTCTGCTTATTTGAATGCCTTGCTATTCCCCAGATGTTACAGCACTCCCTAGCACTTCCAATCTTTGTATTGTTCACTGTGTTTAGAACAAAGTGGTCACACTTTACTTTGCTAAACTCAGATCAACTGTCATTCTCTCAGTCTCCTCAGTTACACCCATTGCTGTTTAATGCCGAGTCCCTGTGTAAACTTGTGCAGGCTGTGTATGTGTCACATAGCTAATACAACAGTCCCCAGTAGTTTCTATGTCACAGTCACACAAAATAATGGGTTTTTTGCTCCCTTTTTTTTTTCTGTATTGAATTTCTTTCTCTTTAAAGGTGTAAAATTTCTCGCTTTGTTTTCTGTTTCTTTCTGTAGGTCAGTGCCTCGAACATCAATTATTGATGTGAAATACTTTATATCAAGTAGGGCACTTAAATGATCAACACATTTTACAAATGTGTTTACTTAGAAGACAGGGTGGGATGAAGCATGGTGTAGTCTCTGCTCCCAGTAGGGTTAGATTCAATGTATATATCTATTATGAATTATGAGGAGAAGTTCATATGAGTTCCGTAGTCTTGGACCAGAAGGATTTGCTTCTGAGGACTTTTCAATTACAGAAGTAACAGGAGAGCTAGAAGAGGCTTAAATATGTGGTGAATTTTCCTGAAATCACCTGAAAATGACAACACCATGTCTAAATGCCATAGTACTTCTGTCACTCATTAAATTTTAACATTATCGGATGCCTTTATAATTTGTTTTAAAAGATGGCTAAAACAGCCCTGCTCTACCTTCAGGTGTGTCTTATAGGCAGTATATCCCCAGAGCGTATTCCGAGAGAACCTACTCTGTGGCATTAGTAGTCATGAAATAGAATTGATTATGATGAAATATAGCATATGTACCCGTTGTTAGTGGAGCATGTAAGTCACTTTCGTTATAGTTCCTGGTGGTGCAGCTCAAAGTCAAGACCTCAGTGCTGGGCAAGGAATCTACCACCAAGCTATATTGTCAGGGCCTAAACACTTCTGTTATTATGGTCCTTTAGCAGTTCCAAACCTGAAATAGGAAGTGTGCTTTAAATTTTTAGTCTGGGAATCGTGGCAGACATGTGTAATCTCAGTATGTAGGGATGGAAACATGAAGATCAAAAGTTCGAGTCACCCTTGCTTGGCCTACATACTTGTTTTGGAGCCAACTGTGTCTCAAAAAGGTATAATGTTACATATGATTGACAGAATCTGTTTTAACTAAATATAATCACTAAAGAAATTATGTTTTAATAATAATAATAATAATAATAATAATAATAATAATAATAATAATAACTTCCTTTGATTTGTATTCATTGTTGTTAATAAAATTCAAAGACAATTTTTGAAAAGATTGTAGTATTTCAATAATTACCCTTCTCAGAGCAAGAATGTAGAACTGTCTAATATTTTCACATTGAAACTAAGATTTCTTCACTTGCTTCACAGTGGGGCCAACAAAATGACATTCAGTATGTTACTATATTCATGTTTATGTTCATCAGAGGGTTTATAATTCATTCATTATCTTTGAGCTCAGATTTTTTTTACTCATATAAACCATAGATAGAAATGATCCTTAATCTTACTATAGCATTTAGCTTTCTACAGTATAAATTTTATGATTTTTCTTTTAAAAGTGACCAATTCTACAAAAATGTATAAAATCAAAGGGCTAAATTAATGAACTATGCTCAGGCCCATGAAGCAGTAACATATGATAAACATCTGATTTAGAACTTTCTACACATTTTAATGAAACTGTAAGGGTAGAGCAATATGTTTGCATCAGACACTGTCTTTTGCTGTGTATTGTTTGTGCATGTGAACACACCCAGTGAACTGTAGTGCAAAACTTGTTTAACTTCAGGATAATGAAAAATATAATAAAATTATTTTCATACTATTTGTTACCTTTCTAAACTATGTTTGTCATCCTCAGTCACTTTTTATCTAGAAAAGTACAAACCAACAGTACTACAGTTAGTTTAGAATCTTCCCTATAGAAACATTCTCATATGGAATGGTGAGATTTTATATGTAATAATATAGGATATTTTATCTATTCCCTAGTTTAATATTATAACTGTCTCTAAATGTTTGGCAAACTCATAATCAAACATGTGGCTCCAAAAACTATGTGTGAATATTTCACCATGAATAAACTATTTAAAGTGTTCATATTTTGAGTAAAGTTCTTTAAGGTTATAAGACATTTTCTTGAATCTTTGGTGTCATCTCTTGCCCAAGTTGCTCAGCATCCCTGACAAACAACTGATGTAAATTTTTCACCTTTAAAATGGTAATCAGAGAGCACAGATAAAAGAGCTTGGTGCCCCCTGACTATTCCTAGTTGGAAGGAGAGAACCTTTTCCCAAGAGTTGTCCTCTAACATCCACATAAGCATCATGGAATGTGTTAACTATTAAGTGAGCCTCCTGCTTTATAATCACCTCACTATCAGTCTCCAGTATCATCCTTTTCAAGGAATACTTCCTATTGTTGTCATTTTCTCTTTTAATTTACTTCTAATTAACTGAAGATTTAGAGATTAAACAAAAAACCAAATTGTGATCACACAATTAAACACAGATCATGACTGTAAGTCAAAGGAAAGGTGATGACCACCAACAATAGAGGCCATGACTTTATTCTTATGGTCATGAGTTTTGGTTTTATATATCAGTAGTAAATATTCTTATGTAGGTTGACAGTATAGATGATTAATACAGGAGAGTTGAAGATGATTTATGAACAACTTGAATTTGAATCCCACAGGGCCTCTTTGGAAGATTGCTTTCATTTATTTATTTTTGAAGAGAACATCATGATACTTTGAAAGTGAGTGTATAGAAAATTAGATTTGTCATGAACATATATTGTTAGCATTTTATGATTCATTTTCAACCATAAAACATGCAATTTTATCTCAAAATTACACGAATTGCCAAAGAAAGCCTATAGACACAGTTTACAGAGTTATTCATAGTCAACAGACATGTAAACGAAAACGAGGGTGCAGTATGAGATTATAATGTCATAAAATTAGCTGTATTTAGTCAGTACTACTTTGACAACATGGTAGACAGCCCTTCTGCCAGTATAATGAGCTCAAATGCCCTGATATATCCTTACTAAACAATTATGATGCTGTCATTGGCTGGCATCCATTTGAGAAAACTACATATTTTCATAAAATTGGACTCTTGCGATTCTTAACTACATTACATCATGTGTAATATATATATATATATATATATATATATATATATATATATATGACATATAAAACATGTCATGATGGTCTATTTATATTATTGTCAAGGTTTTGACTAAAAGGTTTTATCTGTTAGTATTGCTTCGAGAAAGCAATTTATGTGTGCATTTTGAATGTTCAGAAGTTTATCAGCTCTAATTCCCATGTAGATCAAAGTGAATTCTATTATTGTGTTAGTGTTTATTTAATATTCCCTCCCTTGGTTCTAGTCTGAGGTTGAATACATGAGGTAGGCTTTTCTGCTACACACTAACTTTTTTCAATTTTGTTTGTTTCTTACTTTATTATACTTAATTTATGATTATTGAATTTACCTTAATAAGTCCGAGCTCTATTAATTATTATTTAATTTATTGGATAACAAAATGGAATATATTTTGGTTTTAATAAATTATAGAACTCTCTATATGTTTATTTTTAGTTTATCATCATTCATGTAAAAATCTCATAAAAATATCTCAGTACATAAATCAATATTATGTACTCCTTTAGAAATTAATCCATAAAGTCATTTGTGAGTAAGACACTTCTTGTTTCTATTAAATGGTGTCTTATTTCTGTGTTACTTATGTTTGGAAATATTTAGAAAAGTTGTTGGTGATGAAGAGAAGTCTTATTAGTACCTAAAGTTAGGAAGGACATCATAATTACCTATTAAAAGTGTAGGTGAACTGTATAATTATATAAATACCTGCGCATCTTTCAAGACCGTGAGATGTATTTAAATGCTCTGGAAGGAACCTATTTAAGTTGGAGTTGTGGAATGTTACATTTGGTCGTATTGTTGAATGCATAAATACATTGATTTTTTTCAATGTACTTAGAGTGCTTGTTTTTAATGTATGCAAATAAAATAGGTAGCTATCAGTTGGCTCCTCTTATTATACCGTGCCTTTTAGAAGGGAATTGCCTACAGCTCCACAGCTGCTGCTCCTATTCTGTTCTCTGTTGGCTGCTTCTACCTATTTTGCTGTGAGAATACACACTGCTCTGATTTACTTTTTTTCTAATTCTTCCTTACCAGGAATTCAAAGTTCTACTGTTCTAACCAGTGGCTCAGAGGTCTGGCCATAGCTGAGTTTTTATAAGACTGAGTGCAGAGAGAGGCAAGTGCAAATCATTTCCCTGAAATTGCTGTGTTTGTAGGAATACAGCAAGGACCCCAGTAATGATTCTGCTGTTGGTATTAGTAGAATAAAATGCTTCTGTAATCAACTTCAATAGGAAGGAATTTCATCCAACTACTTTAAAAAATAGTTGTGAGTATGGTGTGTGTGTGTGTGTGTGTGTGTGTGTGTGTGTGTGTGTGTGTGTGTGTGTGTGTAAAACAAAAAGCCACATCTTCATTGGAAGAAAATTTATAGGCAGAAGCAAAATTACAAAATATAGAGGGTTTGTTTTAAAAGTAAGTTCACACAGTAGGGATTAATCAAGCTCTGCATTTGAATATTTTGCTAATTTTCTAAGTTTGTGAGCAGTACATTCAGACTCCTTGGCAATGGCATCTGAGAGCTAGATCTTATATGCTGGACACTTAGCTTATGCAGCTGATATATTTTGAAAAGAATTGCTTTACCTACATGTGTGGGTGCCTGAATATTGGTTTTTAAATGGAATATTAGGGTGAGGATCATATGGTAATGAATGAAACTACATTGTAGCTTGTCTGACAAGGGTTTTATGTTTCGCTTTAGTTTTTTTATAGTTGCATTGGTGCTGGGATTGTGTGCAAATAATTCTTTTTAGTTCCGGGGAGGTGCTTGTGTTGTGGTATTTCATAATCTTTTCTTAAAATTATGTGTGTATGTTTATGTGTTTGTGTATGCACATGTGTGTTGAGGTGTGTGGTGGTTGTGGTGGTGGTGGTGGTGTGTGTGCTGTACATGTATGCCCACTCATGGAGGTGAAAAGGGGGTACAGGTTCCTGTAGACCTGGATTACAGGAGGTTGTCGGGTATCAGATATTGTGAGCAGGGCTCTTTACTGATAAGTCACCTCTCCAACTTAATGGTTTTATTTCTTAAATTTAGTTTTCATTCTATTATTAATTCATTTTTAGGTTCTTTTGCCATTCAAATTTGAACTTTAGAGATAGAGATAAATAGGTTCATCTGGGTTGTTTTTCGTTTTGAAGTTTGTGCCATCAATGAAACATTCTAGAATGAATGACACCTTACACTGAACTTTAGCAATGTTGACTAACATACAAACTTTAGTGATTGTAGAGAAATTGTTATAGTGTAGTATATATATACATACAGTCCTTATTCTGTTAGGACAAAAAGATATGTTTCTGAATGTCTATTTTTTCTATTTTCTCAAAGGAAATTCACCTTTTAACAAAATTGAGATGCTTTATGTCCCTAAATTTAAAAATATTCAGCAAAACCATGTATAAAAATTGAAGAAATTAAAACATAAAATGAAAAAATATATGTGCATACAAAGGAGAACGATTTGATTTTTAGACAACAATATTATTTTAAATATTTTTTGAGTTTTTAATTTTTTTATTTTTCACATATATATTTATATTGTTCACATATATACAGTAAACTACCTATAGCAAGAATAACCATGACATAATAAGGAATTATAAAATAGTATATTCTTTTTATTTAATTTAATTTTATTAATTTATTCATATTACATCTCAACTGTTATCCCATCCCATGTATCCTCCCATTCCTCACTTCCTCCTGCTTTCCTCCTACTTGCCTCCCCTATGACTATGACTAAGGGGGACCTCCTCCCCCTGTATATGCTCATAGAATATCAAGTCTCGTTTTGGTAGCGTGCTGTCCTTCCTCTGAAAGCCACCAGGTCTCCCTATATAGGGGACATGGTCAAATATGTTATATTCTTCATGTTTTGGCTATTTGTATTTGACAGCTTTAAAGAAAACATCTTTTCTATCTTGGTGCATCTAAAATTCTGAATGTAAATCAATCTCCATCACATCTTGTCATTATCAACTTAAAACATCTATCTAGGCCCAAAAACTTCTTAACCCCTAAACAACTAAGCCACATTGTAAAACTGAGCTACCTGGTCTTTAACTCCATCAGAGACCTGAGAAGGAATAAACTTGATTACCTGAGTATGCCAGGAGTGCAGTTAGTAGCATTCCAAATGAGAAGATGACAGAGACTGTTTGCTTCTTGAATAGTCACTGAAAACTCTCTATTATGTTGGAGCATCTTCTTCAGCCTCTGGCCCAATATTTCTGACAGACATATTTGTGGGGAAGGAAATATTGAGAGCTGACTTTCCTGAATTGTGTTGGTAGAGTTTATCTGTCCACTCTGCCTGCATCCAAGCTTGCCCTTTTTTAGGCAGAATTCTGTCTGTAGTAGAAATGAGGACATTTTGCCCAGTGGCGCTTTTTGTGCCACATTTGTTTGTAGTCATCTCCATATGGAGGTTCTTTGATCCTCATCATCCTCTTTGAGGAAGGCTGGTGTTACCAGGAGTTAACCTGTATATTGTCAGCGAATCTTTAAAATAATAATACAAATATTTTAAAATGCTGCATTTTGCATGGCCCTGAGGTTTTTGAAGACCTTATCTAACTATCCTTCCTTATCTTTCTATAGAATCATATCTATCTGTCCCACCTAAGATGTATATTCTTGTGATAAAAGTAAACTAGTGCTTGACATGACCATGATTTGATCAGCTAACAATTAACTTGTATAACTTGTTTATCCTAAACAGCCTGCAATAACACTTTCAAAGTATTGGAAGTAAACCTTGTATTATAATTGAGTTGTATGGGTACATTACTTCATATTAGAATATATATATATATATATATATATATATATATATATATTGTGTGTGTGTGAAGAATAAACTTACATTTGAATTTTATACCACTGTACCTAGAATCAAACTTATTTTGCATCTATATACAAAATTCTATACCAGTGAATTAAAAAATAACCTTGTTAGTGACAATTGAGGCATTATGTTGAGGACTAGATTCACTAATCTACATTTTGTTCTATCTTCCCTATATATCTTGATATTCCTCTTTCTTTCTTTTCAATCTCTATCTTAAACCAAAAAATGTAAGATAAGGGAAAAGAGAGATATTTCTTAGTTTAACCTTGTTTTCTTTCTAAATAAGACCAATAATAACTTGTAACCAATTCCCATTGATAATAACCCTCTATTGCCCAAGAAAGCAACCAAAAACCTACCCAACCCCCCTAAAAGGAAATGGGGCATTGTTCTCTTATGTTTCTTCTGGTCAATTTGGGATACATAATACCTAACAGGGCCCAAATAAAATTGTATAAATGGTTAAACAAGCTAGAAATAGCATTTGTGATCCAGTTTCTAAATGTTGAGAAATTCCAGGCTTAATTAGAGTCCTGTGTGGGACAGTCTGAAATGCTGGACCAATTGGGATTGGAAGCTTTCTCTAAAAGTGTCCTGGGAGCTGTCTTGTTTTTATGAGGAACAGCAATGGAAGCACTTGGAGAACATGAAAGATACAGGATGCCAATGTCCAGCATGCTGAGAATAATACATCCTGTCAGTTCTGATCCAATGTTGGTGTCTGGTTCTTTTGTTTTGAAAACATATAATTTCTCACAAGCATTTTACAGTCCTTAAATGATAAGTGTACAAGGTATGCATGATGCACACAACAATTAAGGCTGATTTTCTGCTCTTTGTATGAGAGGGAAAAAGCTGTCTGTAAATCTTCATTCATGCTGTATGAAGAATAGAATCTAATAGTAATTCATAGTGGTTCTCTAGAGAACAAGAAGCATTGTCTATGCCTAGACGTTCATGTTTCAGCCAGTCTCAGAGCTATTCCCATATAGGGGGATTAGCAATATAAGTTACTTGCTTGTTCTGCAGCTTAAATTCTTCACACCCTGATTGTATCCCCCTCCTTGATTCCCTCCCAGTACCCACCTCCCTCCCTCATGCCTATTCCTCCCTCCCTTAATACTCAGAAAGAAGAGCCCTCTTCCCCTAAAATCTGACCTCAGTCTGTCAAGTGTCATCTGTACTACCTGTATCCTCTTCCTCTGTAGCCTGGCAAGACCATCTTGACAGGGGGAAGTGTTATAAATTCGGTGGCCAGAGTGCATGTCCAAGGTAATCCCTACTATTTATTGAGTTTTATTTTATGTGTATGAGTGTAGGTACACCACATGTATGCAGTGTCCACAGAGGCCAAAAGGAGGCATCAGATTCCCTGGCACTGGAGTTTCAGACAATTGTGAGGTGCCACATGGGTGTTGGGAACTGAAGCCAATTCTCTGCTAGAGCAATTATTGTTCTTACCTGAACTGTTTAGCCATCTCTCCAGCTCCAACAATGTTATCTTTAGGTATGCAAACAATGTCAGCTTCTTTTTCTTTGTTCCTGCCTCTCACATTTCAGTCATCTATTTATTCCCAAAGACAGTGGTGTCTTGTGAGTAGTAAGTGTAGACAGAAGTTGTAAAAGGACAAAGTAGGGAGGAAAATCAAATTCCTAAAAAACAAATGCATGCCACTTCCCTCCCCCTTCAGACTCTTAGCATATCAAGCCTCAACTAGTACTCAGCAGTGGTGAATAGAGAACATTGAAATTGCAAAGTTCACAGGTCTTTTTTGTTAATTATTGAGGTGGACGTTTTAATTACAGAAATGGGACTCTTCTTGTGACTGCCTACAGGGAACTGAGAAACTGTGAAATGTGTCTCAAATTTGGCAAGAGAAAAAAAATAGCTCATCAATTGGCTTAGGGACCAGTGGGAGAAGGAAAGAAGTTGACTTGTAACTTCCCTCTACCAATAGTGCTAATTAATAAACCATTGAAAAAAGGAAGATAGAAAAATCTAGCTGGTTTAAATATTGCCCCTTGTACCATCATAATACCCTGAATATCAAACAAGTGAATAAATGTGCACAACTGAATTTTATAAAATCACTAAGGCCACAACAACATTAAAAAAGGATCTGGAAAATAGTAGTGAAACTTGGAAGAGCCCCTCTTGAGCCTGAGAGGACAGGACATCCCCTTGTGTCCTGAGCTGTCATTCATATTAAACATCTAGTTCTGCCGTAATGTAATTGTCCTGTATTTCAGGCAACTCAGCATTGTTGCAGCCTCACCATATGCTACTGTTTATATCTCCCATGGCAACAACCTTTTTGTATAAATTGTTCTGATACAATATTGGAGTTGGCTACATCTAGTAGTCTGAGAAGACGGAGCTCCCATAACTTAGACATTAAGAGACTGCAGGAGAGATAAATGGAAAATATTCAATATATGAAATAGAATTTAAACAGTAAGCTCTATGCTTGGAAAGTAAAAACTAAAGCACTGCGACAATGAAAGTAGCCAGATAGGTCATACTTTTACAAATACCCTGACTGAGGGGGACAATGCAATGAGGTAAGACTGGTTTCTGAGGACTTCTTTAATGCTTCAGACATTTCCATCTATGTGTAGTAGCTAATCTCTGACCACTTAACTATCATGACTTGGGTATCAATTATAGAGTTCTACTTACTCACAATCTTCACTGCAAATCACAAAAGCAAGCTTCATTATTTCATACAGTTAAACCGTAAAGTGTCGTTATTTGATGGCTCATTTTATGGATCAATTCTAAAATGCCATCTGTACACAATAAGTACAATGTACCAGTAATTTTTCTGGATGCTAGGAAATTTATTTTACAACATTATTGTTTATCCATTTAAATACTATCAGTTTCCGTTGGCATCCCCTATACTTTCGACAACTACAAAGCACTTAGTTGGCCTCTCACATTCATTATTTTCCCTTTCAATATACTCTCAGTAACATAGCTATAACTGTTATAGAACATCAAATTAGTTTATTCCAAACCCTGTTTGAATCACATTGGAGACTCAACACTTCCCTACACCACAAGACTTGTCTTTGGCTGAGACCTTTCTGTCTTTCAAGCTTCACTCTACTTGTTCACGTTTTCTTCACCCATACTGCTATGTTCCATTTTATAGAATCCATAAGGCTTCTGCCCCTTGCATGGCCTCTTGCATCCCAATACCATTACTAGACATTCTTCACAAGCAGTCCCTACCAAATTCTCCTTATGCACCCTTTTCCTTAGGGAATGTTTCATTTGCTTACCTTTCATTCCATCTCATATTGTGCTATGCTTTTGTACTTATGTTTATCATAGTCATAAGCTGAAAAATATTTCTATGATCTATTATTTACTGTTTGTACATTTCAACAGAATGAAAATTTCACAAGAGCAGAGTTAATACAAATTTTCTTTTGTTCCTATTTTTTTATAAGAAAGAAATTACTATGAGCCATTACATGCTGATAAAATTGAAGCTAACTAAATGATAGAATGGACAGGGTATTTATAAACAACGATTCATATTAGTTGAGACTAGTCACAAGATAAATAGATTTAAAATGACATGTAATCTCAAATATTAAACATAACCATTTATTTACACATTAATCTAGAGCTAAATTTTTAAAGTATATATTTTCCATATTTTTATTAGTGTTTGAAAGATATTTATGAAGGAAAAGTCATTAACCTCTTATTATTTCACAGTATTCATCTTTATTTTCAAATTTGTAGCTACTCAAATATTAGACATATCTAGTATTGATTAGCTACCTTTTCTTTTTTGCAAAATTAGTGAGTGTTTATTCCTTTTCAAGTCTCTGATGGGGTTGAAGGCCAGATAGTTTAGTTTTACAATTAAGCTTAGTTGTTTAGGAGTTTAGATGTTTTTAGGTCTAGATAGATGTTTTAAGTTGATAATGATGAGATATGATAGATATTGATTTACATTCAGAATTTTAGACTCAGGAAGATAGGAAAGATGTTTTCTTCAAGGCTGCCAAATACAAATAGCCAAAACACTAAGAATGTAACATTTATATAATTCCTAATTGTTTCATGGTTCTTCTTGCTGTAGGTAGTTTATTGTATATATGCGTAATAATATACATGTAAAAATTTTTTAATTAATAAAAAAGGGAAAGAAAACAATGGTAACAAATAGGTCAGTAGGAAAGATGTGCCATGTTACAGGTATTTTATAAAGCAGTATGTGTTTCTCTTATTTTATTTCTTAATCCAGCTGTCACATGAATAATTAAGACTCTTTTATATTTGTTTATAAAGTTTTACAACAGAAAAAAATAAGAATAAAAAGTAAATTCACAGTTTCACACAATAGCCTTGTAATGCTCTTTGGAAAAATTACACTATTTCACTCACATCATTTGGTGTCACTGTCTTTTGGAACCTTGGCATGAGCTTCTATGACCCACCTCCCTTTGCTCTTGCTTCTGTCATGACTGTAAAACCAAGACTGTGAATGATGCTGCCAGTTTTGCTGCCAGCTCAGGATGGAAGTTGGCTCCCTTGGACCTCAGTTGTGTAGGTGTTTGTGTGCTTTAAAATCTTGACCCTCTAGAGAACTCCCCTCTGTGGTTGTTTTCTAGCAAGAAGTCCCTTAATGACATTATCAGTAAGACTTTTGCCTTTGAAATGGATTTGAATTTTTTACATAATGAGTTCTTCAATGTGTGAGATATTGCCCCCTTACCACTCTTAGTGCCCTAATGTGTATCAGATTTCTCTTTAAAAGTGTATTTCTCTAACAGTGAAAGCTAATTTCTTAGCACTACTCTTAACCACAACTTAAAGTCTTTCCTTTCCTTGATGAGCAGCACAACCTTTGGCTCTGGTTGTTGTACTTTCTGAGTGGAGACCTGGAGAGAAAGGAGTAGGAGCCATGACTTAGAAAAAAGACTTACTGAAATGTTTCTGAATAGAATCTAAGAACAATTAGAAAGAATGTAGAAAAAATGGAGAAGTTGATCGGCATACTTAAATGAATAATTGTTTTAAAGAGGGTTGGAGAGGTACCTCAGCAATTAAATATGCTTGCTGCCCTTCTAATGATCTGATTTGGTTCAGAACACCCACATGGGATGACTCACAGATTCTTCGAACTCCAGCTCCAGGAACCTGATTCTTTCTTCTAGTTTCTGTAGACTCTTGCTTGCACTTATGTGCAGACACAGCCAGTCACATAGACACACACAGAAATAAATATAAGTTTTAAAAGAATTGTTTAAAAGGGCAAATCTTCTCTTTGGTGTTGTTGTATTTTTGTTTCCTCAAATGTAAGAATGTATGTGTGTACTTATGTGTGTCTATGTATACAATTTATATAAAAGGCAAATATAATGCATTGTCGCTAAAGATGGATGGGATGTTGCCAAGGATATGTCAATTGTGTCTTATGAGATTCATGAACAGGATAAATTCAAAATTTGAAGTATTTTATTGATGTAAAGTATGGATGAGAGAAATGTGTTGTCCTAATGTTTATGTTTTCAATACTTGTAAAAATAGCCTCCTATACATAAATATAAACTGATCAATACCCAATTTAAGACCCTCAATTATTTATCAACATTCTACTATGGTTAAGAGTGTCTGAGGGGAAGATCTGCTATATGCATTTTCCTTCTCCTTATGCATGACAAATTGCCATATGACAGAGAATGAGCTAGGCTGGGCTGAGCTGGAATTTGCCTGTGAGTCTAAAAAATATAGCACCGAAGAATATAGAGACATTTTACCCATAAGAAACCTTGTATGTTGATATTCCTCTGGCTCTCAGATTGGGACTTTACTCTTCTCATATTAACAAACAGCATTATAACTCAAATATGTCCTGTGGCCAGATAAGTATATATCTAGTGAAACAGGATATTTACTAAGTGCAATGCATATAAATAAAGTTAAACCTGAAGTGAAATATTTAAGAACATTTATGTGCTGGGTATGGCTCTTCAGTGCATAAGCACATGTATCTATATCTATATATCTATATATATCTATATCTATATCTATCTATCTATCTATCTATCTATCTATCTATCTATCTATCTACTCAATCAACTTGCTGGAGACTAAAAGGCATTTGCTAAATGCTTTGTAAAATTCATAAAGGAATTATATTAAAAGTAAATCAGAGGAAAGATAATCACATAGAACAAGACCATCATAATTCCAAATAAATGAGAAAGAATACAGGGTAACTGAGACAAAGAGTCCTACTAGGAATCTTATAGCAGTGATGATGCCACCAATGTTGGGGGTGGGGTGGGGAGGAACACAAACATCCACTGGCATGCAGTCAGAGGAGGCATCACCCATTACATAAACAGAAGGTACATCCTAAGAAAGGCTTCAAGACAAGATGGGCAGACTAATTTGAGAGGAGGATAGGCACAGAGAACTGTGATATAATCTCTAGGAGTTGGTGGATAGCCTGTTCTGTGTTCAATAGACTCTAAACCCAGATCAGAAAATGGTGAACTCCCATAAGAAAGATCTAAAAATGAGGGAAAGCCTAGGAATTGAGGTTGAGATTAAAGAAAGAGAAATTAAAGAAAATATTCAAAGATTTCTTGTCAGAGGCAAGGAGCAGAAGTCAGGATCTCAACCTGCCATCAGGATTATTTAATGTTTTTCATTGACATGAAAGGGATTGGGGGACTCAAAGTGAATGATTCTGGAACAAGAAAATATCCCTTCATGGATAAATTTACTAATTCATTCATATTTTGAAGGTCAAACCTTAAATTCTACCAAGTAAAGGCCTGTAGAACACAAGTTCCACACATAGTGTATTGTAATAATAACCAGGTGACCACGATCTCTATTCTAATTATATATTCAAAACAAATCTTGACAGTGTCTAGGTTGAAGAGATATCCACAGTGAACTAGCTGCCACCTTGAAAGCCTCTACAGTGTATAGTTTAAGCTCTCTACACAAATGCTGAACCTAGTGGATAATAGCCAGCCTTTGGTACTAAAAAATGAAATAGGAACTAATGGCTATTTTTACCATTTATAACCATATACAAAGGATGGAATGACAGATATCAGAAACAAAGAGAAAAAAAAGTGAAAACACAAATCTTGGCATGTTAAAATGCTGGAAAAACAGGCAGCAGTTAAAAGCATTCACTGCTCTTGTAGAGGGCCAGAGTCTGATTCCTATAGCCTGTGTCATGTTACCACCTGTAACTACAGCGCTAGAGAATCCAACATATGCTTCTGTTTTTAAGGGGCACTAACATGCCCAACATATATAATCACATAGAGACAAAAACACACAAATGTATCATAACAATAAGTGTCTAAAAGTAAAGTCATAATAAATAAATAACAAAAGGCACCTAAAAGAGGAAAACCTCTTGCAATTAGGAAAAAAAGCAAATATTTGGAAAATTTATAATGAAGAGACATACGTTAAATTAAGCGCTGATGTTTGGATACAGGAAGATTGTAACATTAAGAAATAAACGACTCAGTTCTTAATGGCAATGGAAAAGCAGAATGCAAATGACGAGATTCTGCCCTAAGCAAAACCAGGTGAGAATGCACTCCTTTGTGTAGCCTTGGAAATGTCTTCACGTACTCAGCTTTTGTCACTGCACACATCCCAGGAAGAGTTTCTGCCTTTTGCTCTGTTTAAAATAAAAATGAGCCTTAAAGTAATACAATCTCAAGGAGGAATTTCAAAACTTTTGAGTTTGTATGGGTGCTTTTTAGTTTGAGTAAAATAAAATACTCCAGACATTAACTCTAATACAGGAAGCAGAGAATAACCAACAATGTGTGAAATTGAACAGCACCAATGGACTAGGATCTTAGAAGCTGTCTTAGCAGAGCTTGTAAGCTAGAAATCTTCCCTGTCACATTACTGTGCTTTTACATAGGAGCAGACAAATTCATATAGCAGAAAATAAACCAGAAGGAGTACCTATTATATGGAGAGTTTAATATATGATGAAGGATTCTATGGAACCTTGTCATAGAATAAACTACCAAATAGGGCTACTGAGTATCTTCACCCATCAGAAACACAGGAATAAATTCTAACTTATTATTCATATCACATTTAAAATTCAATATTAGATGTAGTAAATATCCATTTGCAGTGTGAAGGAAAAGTATCTGTATTTAATGAATCAAACTGAAACAAATAGAGACAGTTTATTATTTTATTCATTAAACCATCTATGAAATAAAGATGAAAAAACTTGAATATCAGGAATATATTGATATTTTTTAAAACTATTTTAAAGGAAAGTACTACTAGTCCAGGTGAAAAAGAAACAAAGGTCTTCATAAAGAATTAGGAAACAAAACTATAGAAGGCCCTTTATAAAATCAAAGGCTACTCAATTTCACAATAACCAGAAAGTGCAATCTAAAATAACAATGAACTATCACCTTATGCAATCAAGTGCGTAAAAATTCAGAAAAGGAGGAAAATGTGACTGAGATGCAGAAAAAAATGATATTCATGTGCTTTAAGGTACACATTTCTTTAGAAAGGAAACCAGGCAAAGCCAGTTACAGTTATTTATATGCCAGTTTTCCATTTGGAAAAAATTGTCCTTTCAAAATAATATACATATTCAAAGACTATGAATGTGCTGTTCTATAACAACAACAACAAATGAATAATACTTATTATTAGTAATAATAAGTATTATTATAAATAAACTCAAATGCAGTTATTTACACTCCACAAATTAACAGTGATAAACTATTACTGGAGAAACCACAAGCTTCATCCATTGAGAATACAGCAACTTCCAGAACTATCAAAAATAATCAGTGAACTTACCCCACTGTGAACATGGAGATCTACGGTAGTGCCTAACCTGGAAAGGCATACCTACTAGGACAATGGTGAAATGAACATCATGGAAGCAGCCAAACTCTTTACAACTGGATTCAGGGCTCTTCGGCAAGACAAAACCTATGTCTGTCATTAATATCAGGGAAAAGCCCCCGTGGTTAGACAGGTCATGGGTTCTACAGACCCTCATTCGGTTATTCTGCTAAGTGGATATAGTATTAAAATCAACTCTTAGCAACCTCTCATTACTCTCATAGAATGTAACATATCTCCAACCACATTAGAGAAGACTCTATCCACAGGAGTTTAACTGAGAGACCCACAACTGGCCAAGGGATAGAGGATAAAAATCTTCTGAACGCTCAGCTCTAAATCAAGTGTCTACATTACATTCCATCCTTCCAATGTCCCAGATCATTGTGGAAGAGAGGGCAGAAAGAGTGTAATTGTCGGAAGTTATGGCTGACTACAAGGAAGCCCTGTAGTGTTTCCAGACACAGTAGGGCAGTTGCACATACGAACTCATGACGGCTGTGATAGCCGTCATGCACAAGATCTCTGAGAGTTCAAACCAGACCATATCTTAACATGGAAAGGGGAGGTGGGCACTAAGTTGCAGCACTTCCTGTTAGGGGGAGGGCCAGTTTTCTGTAAGAGTATAAGTCCTTTTACAGTAGCCATGCTCAGGGACGTCCACAAATACAAGAATTAATGCACAAACTGGACTGTGTGGGCTTTAAAAAGAAGGAAAGAGAAGACACAGAGACACAAGACACAAAGACAGAAAGTTCTGTGTATAGAAATCGAGGTGGTTCTGGAAGGAGTTAGAGAATGGACAAAAGTGATCAAAATACATTGTATGAAATTCTCAAAGAGCTACTGAGAAAATAGAAAAATTTTCTCTGAAAAAGATAGAAAGTGAGGAAAAACTGGAGGAAATGTACAGGTGTTATTTTTCCAGGCCATATGAAATCTGAAAAACGTTTTCCCTAGAATGAAATGAGGAAAGGATCTGTAAAACATGTGGATACACATGTTTTTTAAAGCCTTGCAAATATGTGTGAGTAGATGACAAACAGCAAAATTTCATACAAGAATGAGTCTAAATTTTATAGATAGCCTTACTACTGTAAATGTCCTGCTTTGGGAGAGGAGCTAGCTGTGATTATTCATTTTGTCTGGTCTTTTATGAGTTACCAGATAACATTAGCTGTTGTTCAAAGATCACTATGTGGGAAAATTATAAAATACTACTTCTCAAGAATTATAGAAAATGCCTTATTGCTTTATTATTGCAAATATGCTTCTGATTGGCTATCTACCAAATGGCTAAAACTTCAATGGTTCTGATTCTTCTCTTCCAATAAAGTGTTTCATTCTGAAGTTCTGATGTACATAAGGAGCACTAAGAAAGATTTAATCATGTTTTTTCTTTTGAAGGGTTCAATGTAGTCCAATGCTACTCAGGTTGTGTCAGCTAACAGACACAGGAATGGAGTATTATATGTTGCTATATTCATTCATCTTACACTTACTCAAATCATGTTTTTAAACTGGTAAACTAATGTACTCTACTAAGCTATTGACTTTGAATGTATTGAGTCATCATTTTTCTCAAGAAAGTCTGTTTGTTTACTTTCTGTATAGAATTTCTAAGATGTCTGGAACTTTCTAAAGAGAAAGATGCCATCCAAATACAGAGTTTATTGTGTCTTTGCCATCTGGGTTTTTGGATTCATTTGGTTTCATTCAAAGATTAAAAGACAGAAAAATTGGAACAAATGGCGGAATAAATCCCTGTGGAATACATGCTTCTGCTGTGATTATTTCTTAGATTAATTGGATCCTTAACTTGCGACTGCACCCCAGGACTTCAGCTGCAATTAGTAACTGATCTCATAATACATAGATACATTTGGCTAGTGCATGCTGGTAGTCAGGTTAACTGCTTCATGTTACACTCAACAAATATACATTTAATAAATAAAATCAATACTGCACAAAACTGCCTTCTAAATACCAATATTTATATCTCAGCATCAATCAAAGAAGCATCTCATTGCAGTTAATGGCAGTGGATTCTAAGACTCACAGCTGCTCAAGATCCTAAGAATAAGGATGGGTGAAGGGTATTCCTAAAGAGGATATGTACACCATGCTCTCCAAGACATAGCAGCACTGTGGAAGAAGGAGTGGAGAGACTCCTAAAACCTGGAATATAGAGGAAAGGCAAAAGAAATGCCACACACTGGGCATGACACAAACACCGCAATCTGAACTCACAACTGCAGTTTACTTTGCTAGGTCTGCACAAGTCTGTCCTATCCATAATCAGTCATGACTAGAGGAGGGCTCATTGTGCTTGTGTCTGAACTATTGGCTATTGATGAACCCTGGGAATGATGACACCATTGTCCTTGGTTGTATACCCGTTGCTCAGCCTGCCAGCTTCTGATGTGGCACATATGATTGCCACTATACCCATGAGGACAGATGTTCCTCATTAAATTCACTTTGTTACAAAAGGAAACAGAGAAAGAGAAAAGTTAGAAGGTGATTGTGTGAAGGAGTATGTAGACAGGATTGGAAAGAAGTTAAGGGTGGAGTGTAGTGACCATGCATTAGTGTGTGTGTGTGTGTGTGTGTGTGTGTGTGTGTGTGTGTGTGTGTGTATGTGTGTGTAATTGACAGAGTACAAATTTAATAAGGAACAAAAGCAAAAATAAAATACTGATAAAGAATCATGACACATTAGTATTCAGTTCACCTTTAGAACTGGACTGTCATTGTGAGGCTATATAAATTACTGTCATTGTTGACTATTTAATAGTGGGGTTTTCAAAAAAGCGACTACTATGTTTTAAGAAGAAAGCATATTAAGAAAATGCACCAATGTTTAGTAAATTAACAACAAACAAAACTATACAGTGTGAAAAACTAAATTAAAAAGTTTTTAAGATTAAAAGAAAAACCTCATCCATAACATGATGTCAATAGGGATAAACTAGTAGACAGGGGATTTAAGATAAAACTTCCTTTAATCCAGAAAACCACTGATAAAAAAAGAACCTTCTATGAAATGGAGTTATAAAAATATCCATCTAAAACTTATAGCACTTAATCATCAACAGCATGTATTTTAATGACTATTGCTTGTGTTTAACATTTTGTTGAAGATGTCTACTTTTTCTTAATATTGTTGCTTATAAACTTCTCTTTTTTATTTGAACTTAAATGCAAATCTCTCCATATGGGTTAGCATGCCAAGGACACAGCAGGACCCAGGATCTCTTTGATCACTGATTGCCCAAATTCCTTGTCAGAAACAACTAAGCGATTGTTATTACATACTTCACAATGTTCCTATTTAACCTGGTAAAGCATAGATAAAAGACCACTAAGCCCACCACAACCCAGGCTCCCATGACTTCTATAGACAAAACTTAAATTTCCTATTCAGTTTTGTTTATTCACATCTTCTCATTTATTCTGCTTTCCAACCTCCTTACAACTGGGGAAGTACCATTTAACATTTTTCATTACCCCTTTGTTTAGCTTCTGGCTCTCCCATTCATCTTTCCCCCAGTCTTTCTCAACACTGTTATTCTTGGGTGCACTTTATATTGTCTATACTTTCTTTCATTCTTCTCCAGTTGCCTTGATGATTCCTGTCCCCATACAGCATGCTCATGATTTCCAAATCCATGTCTGCCATGGAGACTTCTTTTGCTCACTCATATAAAAGTTTTATAACTTTTTGAAGTTTATACATAAGCCATACATCAACAATATGCCTGCTCCCTTCTCCCTCTCTAACTCCTCTTAGGCCAACCTTCCAAATTCATGATTTGTTCTTCAATTACTACTGTCACCTTATGGGTGCTCGTGTGTGTGTGTGTGTGTGTGAAAGAAAAAGGGAAAGGGTAGAAGGAGGGATGTCTGGAGGGAGGGAGGGATGGAAGGAGGAAGAGGGGGCTTCTGACTCTATTTGGCTTTGCTTGTATATGCATGTTTTGAGGGCTGAGAACCTGAAAATGGAATGGTCAGCCATCTCTTGGTGGGCACTGACCGTCTATAGCTCCTCATCTAGGGACTGGGCCACATGGAACTTGACCTGTTTACATTGGCATATCAAGTAGTATTGTTGCCATGCTGATTTTGTCCAGGCAACAATATTGTTGAAAGTTCATGGGACCAGCTTCTGTTATGTATAGAAGAAACCATTTTGCAGCAGACACTCTGGTCTTCTGTCTCTTACAATATTTCCATCCTGTCTTCTATGATTTCCCTTGAGCCTTTAGTGAAGGAATTGCATTGGACCTTTATCAGCAGAGGTTGAGCACACCACAGTAATATGAGGGTGTGAGCTACACACACACACACACACACACACACACACACACACACAGAGGTAGGTATCAGGATTCAGTCAGAAATTATATTGGTTTGAAAAATGTGAACTGAAAGTTCTCCTTTGAGTCTATGGCCTCTTCAATCAAGGATAGTTGGTTAAGTTTACAGGCCCAGGAATGAATTCCCTCCTGTTGAGCTTGTTTTAAGTCCAACTAGACAGCTGTTGTTTACTCCCAAGTCTCTAGGTCACATACATGATAACCCGAGAAACTGTAGTTTCTTGACATTCAACATGATCCACACTGAACTAAACCATCAGCTCCCACCTTTCTCAACTTCGCACACCCTTCACAAGCGCAGACACAGCTCTCACTTCACACTTCGTAATTCGCCCAGTGGTGAAATCCGTATCACAAGTAACTTCCTTGACTACCTCCCTTCCCTCAGCACCATGTTTAGTCATACGTATAGCTCATTCTTTCAAACCTCTCCACCCTCATTGACAAAATCTTGTCTCAATGGTTTTATCCAAGTTTATATAAACTATCACAGAATCCTCTTTATATTCTTATTAATCTTCCTGTCATTACATTTGCCGCATTAAGTTTTCTCATGCAGAGAGAAGCTATAATGGTATTTCTGAAAATATAGTGCAGATTCCCTAAAAGACAATGTGATTGATTCTCTACACTATCCATAAGACTAGTAATGCTTTACCTCAATTTTAAATCTCAAATATTCTATTATTATATTGCTTTCTCTGTCATTGCAATATATAGTTTATCTGAAATTTACTGTGGTATCTCACAAATT
The DNA here is from genome assembly GCF_964271855.1 of Acomys minous. Classification (NCBI taxonomy): domain Eukaryota; kingdom Metazoa; phylum Chordata; class Mammalia; order Rodentia; family Muridae; genus Acomys; species Acomys minous. Next base: position 50,073,475 of record NC_140489.1, read on the forward strand.
TTTACATACTATTTTCTCTTAATTTATTCACCTAATTTAGAATCTGCTTCACATATCATTTTTAAAAAAGCTTTTACTATTATTCGAGATGCACTTATTTGCCCTTCTTGCTTTTATTATATGCAGTATTTTTATCTAATTCTAGTGTTTTCTCATCTTTGTCATTTTTTGACATAAATTAGAGGGTTCTTGTAAATTTGGTAGTTTTTCTAATAGTGTGTTCCCAGATATGTAAAATTAAGCGTAAATATAAAAGTATAAAAATTTAGATTGAGATAAATGTGCTTATAACAATTAGCATAATATATGTCACATTACAAATTATTAATCCTTGTGAGACTTCTTGGGATAATAAAAGACAGTTTTGGTAAAGATGGCATTAGATGCTATTCTTGAAGTTTCTTCTGAAATAACTTCTATCAAAAAATATGTACTCAATAAATCATAGCTCCATCACTGCTATATGGAATTTGTACACTGTCTTGAACACCTGCATCTTCCATACCAATATACATATGCCATAGGAACTCAAAAATGTATGAAAGATTAAAGAAGGCAAGTGACTCACGTTTCAAAGTACAAACAGAGAAATGTGTGGAAAGTTCAGACTGTTTTACAACATGCCCTTCACATTTCATCTAAATGTGGTAAAAGTACTGTCATACTAAAAATCCTTTGGATAGACTTGTTTCTAAAAGAGAAGGAAGGTAACACACATAGGATTTTTTCTTAGATTGATTTTAAGCTGCAAGTGTCTGACATCTTTAATCAAGCAAAATGTTTCAAGAAAATTACTTCAGTTATAAATGGTTAGCTGCCAAACTTAAGAGTAAAAATAAATTCCCTTAGATAATTATTATGATATATATGGGTAGCCTTGCAGAAAACTGACACTGTTCACATCACAAAGAGATTTATCTTACTTAAGATTGATTTATTAGGTCATTATTGAGTATTATTATAGCTCATATTGGTTTGTGGGAATAAAAGTCTAACTAAAATAAGCGTTCGATACACATATGGAAGCTTGATACGAAACCTTGTAAGTTATATAAGATTTAAAAACATTTAAGACAGTGTACTGTGTTTTTGTATATTCAATAATACATTTGTTGATTCATATCATTTTATAAATTTGAAAGAAACTTACCAACAGTTAAATCATTTAACCATTTGCTGCTTCCTCCTCCTCCTCTTTCTCTTCTTCTTCTTCTTCTTCTTCTTCTTCTTCTTCTTCTTCTTCTTCTTCTTCACATGCTATTTACTTTTCCCACATATTTATTTATTCTTTGTGGATTACACATCATGCAACCAAATATCACTTATTTCCCAGTCCTTCCATATCCCAATATGTCTTCCACCACTGTAATTTCTTTCCAAAAGAAAATTGAAAGTAAAAGTTAAAAAAAAAAAAGGTTGGTGTGTTATGATGTGTCACACCATATACTCTTGTGATCAAACAATTTTACATTTAAATGTTCATGGCAATGCAACACTGGTTTGGTTCAAGGCCTTTGGTTTCTACTACACTATCAATATTGGATACTCACCGCGCCATTTTCAAAGGTTCTATTATTGCCCTGGGTCATGGAGATCTTGAATCTTTGCATCTATAATAATGGCCACTTTGCGCAAGCAGTTCATAGATGGGGTAGATTTGGGGTGGGCCATCTCAAGGCCTTGGATCATATCCTGGAAGGTAGTTAAGTTACTCAGCTTATCAGCTCTCCCATGCCCATGCCACTGGGCCCAGATCTCCTCTCCTGCCTAGGTGAGGGACAGGGCCAACTCTCCCACACCCCATTCAAGGACAGGTGGTACTGCCCAGGTGAGGGGGCAGGTCTATCTGTCCTGTGTCCATGTCATTTCTGGTACTGAGAGGTTGGGCCAGCCCAGTGCAATACAGAGATGTGAATATAGTCTCAGATGGCAGACCTGACCAAGGAAATTCAGATTACTTTTGTTGGTAACATAGATCACAGCCATCAACACTGGATCCTCACAGGGCTTTTCTCAGATATTGTGTTGTTGCCCTGGATAATGGAGATACTAAATATTTGGATCTACAGGATCAGCTCCCTTGCTCCAGCTGTTCATAAATGGAATAGATGTTGGGGTGGGCCATCTCAAAGACCTGGATCTGAGCTTAGTGTAGTAGGCATCTACCCAGTAGGTACAACCCTTGGTTGTAGCATGCCTCAAGATATCACCATGACCTCAGGTGGCAGTGCAGAACTCTCAAATTAGACTGTTCCTCACCTCTTTCACTTCTCCAGATCCTCCTCTCATCATTATGCACGAACCACTGATTAGATTTTCTCTCCTATCTCCCCACCCCCCCCCTCTCTTGCATACTCATGTTTAGTATAGTCTGCCCCAGCACAGGCTGGCCTCCGTAGCCTCTGGATGTTTTCTGCCTGAGCCTGCACCATGCAACAACTGACCAGCCACACATTCTATCTACTTTTAAGAATATTTTTTTTCATTTTTTAAAATTAATTTATTAATTTATTCATATTACACCTCGATTGTTAGCCCTTCCCTTGTTTCCTCCTATTCCTCCCTCCCTCCCACTTCCCCCCTTCTCCCCTCCCTTATGTCTGTGATTGAGGGAGACCTCCTCCCCCTATATATGCTCTTAGAGTATCCAGTCTCTTCTTGGTAACTTGCTATCCTTCCTCTGAGTGCCGCCAGGCCTCCCCATCCAGGGGATGTGGTCAGAAAAGGGGCACCAGAGTTTGTGTGAGAGCCAGATCTCACTCTCCACTCACCGATGGAGAATATCCTGTTCATTGGCTAGGTCTTGGTAGGGGTTCAAAGTTCACTGCCATATTCTCCTTGGCTGGTGCCTTAGTTTGAAGAGGACCCCAGGACCCAGATCCGCCTGTCATAAGTTCTTCCTGTAGGTTTCCAGGACCTTGTGGATCCTATTTCCCCATTTTCTCTGTTGGTGACTGTAAATTCTAGAAGCTTGAGTTTTTATATCTAGCTTAGGAAATTAAAATAAATATATTTTAAAGAAAAAGATAACTCTTTGGAGTGTTAGAAAGAATAGTATTTAATTGATGTCTTAGTGAGTTGTGTTCAGCAGGAAGATCCACCTACCCAAAACTTGGGCCTTTTCTTAAATGAGAATCTAGTATCTTACAGTTTCCTTATAGAAAAGTTGTGCATCAGCTTTAGAAGGCCCTCAGCTCAGAGCCCCCATCCTGCTTATCTAGATGCTCTGTAGTAATATATCACAGTTCAATACTTCCCAGAACCTGATCATAGTTTGAGAGAAGTCTGTTTGCATGCAATCAATAATTGATCCATAGAGAACTTTGCTTTTGTTTGCTTTGTTTTATTGCTGTTGTAGGAGTGATGTTTATTTCATTTTTTCCTGAGTTCTTGAACTAAACCCAAAGCTTCTTTATGCTAGACAAACAATTTCCCACATTAAGTCAATTTGGGGCAAAACTTAATGTATTTTCTCAATGCATGCTGTTATCAAAATAGCAGATTTGCCACTTATCCCTTCTATGTGCTCTAAAGAGTTTGCATTTGAAATGGATTTTAATGACACATCACCCATCAGCCAACTAAGCAGCTGCCTGACACTCAAGGGCATCTACTGGCCTCAAGCAGAACAATGATCCTTGAATGCTATAGTGGTCTCTGTAAGATGTTCCCCTGTGGTGAGAAGGGACATCAGTGGAAAGTAATGCAATGTGAGCCCAATCCTTCAGGAATTCAAGGAAAAGAGATAATTACAACAACAATGGAGGGAGTTTCCTCTGCATCCCATTCATACCATGATCAAAAAGTATGGATGTAATTGATCAGTACTTGAGAGTGGGGAGAGTACAAGATCTCTGTAACAAACTATGAAGAGATTTCTATTTGGAAGCATAGCAGAGGCTTGAGTGAAGGAATAAACTCAGCTGTTTAAAGTAGAACCTTAAGCTGGGGAGTTATGAAGCAAAAAGAGAGAGAGAGAGAGAGAGAGAGAGAGAGAGAGAGAGAGAGAGAGAGAGAGAGAGAGAGAGAGAGAGAAAATATTAAACTCTAAATTTCCTTAAGCGGTATAGGTCTTAGAGATGTAGCCTGTTCCTTTCAGCGGCTATCACTCTGTCTTCTTCGAACTGATGCAGTAACTTCTTGGTTTGGGGAAATACATCCTTTCAGAATATATTTTATACTTTCAATCTTTGCCAATAGATAACTATATGAAGTTGCTCTGTGACATTACTTTTCCAGATGTGAAAATGAACCCCTACAATCCTAATACGTGGGCATAGAGCTAGGGGATTGCTGCTAATCACAAGATAGTCTGATCTCCATAGAAAGTTTCATTGCAGCTGGGGCTATATAATATAGAAGCCTGTCTCAAGCAAGGAAAGAAACAAAAGTACAAATGAGCAATAATATTTCTTTTCATTGAAACTGTTATGTCTTTAAGAGAGGGGGGAAAACTAAGCTTGTAGAAGACTATAGCCTCCAGGAGCTGGAGTTATTACAGTGTGTACAGAGTGAGATCCTAAGACTATGGAATTAAATGTGATGGAGAATAAAATTGAATGAGTTTGTGGATAGGGGGGATCAAGTGAGGATGAAAAGTAAAAGCTTATTGACATGTGAGCACTCTGGCATGACAAGCTCTTACCACCTTTGGAGGTAGTGGGGAAGATAGGATTCCAACTGAGTGAAGCGTAAACACCACCACTGCAAAGCAGACTGTTACAGAGTATGAAAAGAGATGTATGGCCTTGCTAATGTGAGCATAAGATAAGGTCCAGAATAACAGTGCCTGGCTCTGTTCTTTATAAATGTTTAGAGAATATTTCACTGACTAAAAAACAGTAAGGCTACACTCATAAATGAAGCATAGACATCTCAGAGCCTACAGCCCTTTCTAGACAATGTTGATGGACAGGAGTTGCTATTATGTAATTAGATTTTACATGAGGACTAGTCATGACAATTTTTCAAGGTCATAGTTATCAGATGACAGTGCTTAGCTGTCACAGGCAGGGTGAGTATACTTATCTGCATTAACAGCTATTTTGAATGCATTCAGCACTCTTGAATTACAAAAAAAAAAAAAATAGAGAGAGATCCTTAGGTATAGTATACCTGGGAGAAAAATAAGTAGATAGCCAATGATTACTGTACAGTATATATGGTTAAAATAAATCATATATATATATATATATATAATTAAAAGACTACATATGGACTACTAGATAAAAAACCCTATGGTTTCTGAGGAAATTTCAGAATGTGTTAATACTGACTAAATAGGCAAATGAATTGCTCTTCAGCATCACCCTAAGTATGTTTTATGATGATCCAACCACCAAATTCTTTCTATAATGAACATACATCAATTTACTTTCAAAATACTATTCTGGGAGAAAGAAGCCTTCCAAATAGCTTTATAGATGTCACTTGAAGTGTCCATGTTGATCTGGATTATAGCAGGGTTTTCTGGACCTGTTGTTGTTGTTGTTGTTTTTCTGAAAAGAATTTCTCTGTGTTATATTGTGTGTCCTAGACTTGCTTTGTAGACCAGCCTGGCCTCGAACTCACAATGATCCACCTGCCTCTGCTTCCCAAGTGCTGGGATTAAAGGCGCGTGCCACCACACCTGGCTATGCTCTTATATAAAGACATGGAGCCATTATAATTGATAAAAGTCGTGGCTCTATAGATGGGCAGATTTTCAGCTATACTAGCCTGACTACCCTACATCCCACCACATGGCCTGTAACCCGTCTCTCACGCAGTGCCTGCACCTGTTCCTTCCTGCATTTGATTCTTTTCACAGAGACCTCCTCTCACCCTGGAAGCCCTACCTACCTTCCCTCTCCTGCCGAGGTATTGGTTGCTGTGTCTTATTAAGTTAATCATAAAGTGAGGGAGGAAGAGTGTTTATAAAACCTGAGGCAGGTGATGAGCCATAAGAACAGCAATACTAAAGTCTGAACATTACTCAGTTCTCTGTTGTTTTCGCAACCAACAATTAAATATACAGAGACCTCCCCCTTTACACAGTGTACAAAAGATTACTCCAACACCAGATGTACAGGATTCTTCAGTGTGCATCTAGTCACAGCATGTTCCACACCACCCAGAAACGCTAGCCCTGTAGAATGATAGAACAGCCTTTTGAAATGTCAACATGGTATGTAACGATAATATCCAGTAAGGAATAGGGCTGCTCCCAGGTAACACTAAATCATTGATCATGGTTACATGTTGATCTCTTTTTTTTTAATGCGAAGCTCATGGGTCCAGGAGTCAATGAGTGACCTCACTTACTACCATCACAACCAATGGCCCACTGAAATCAGTGCTTCTCTTCCCACAATGCTAAGCTTTGGTAGTTTTGAGGACCCAGTTCCAAGAAAAAGACAAACTTTTATTAAGTGACACAGGAGGAATCATATTAATCTCTAAGTCACGGCCATTACACTTCTATATCTTTATCAAGAAACAGGACAAAAGAAGAGGCCCTTCCCTGGAAAGAACAGACAGCATATGCATTCCACAGAAGCAAAACATAGCAAGAGTGCAAAGGATGCACTGTGTGCTCACTTACCCCAGTGAGGAGGTTTTTATGTCTGTTCTTTTGTTGTTTGTTTGCTTTTTGGCTTTCTCTTTTCCACATTTGGTGGTAAATAAGTCAACTCTCAAGCGTATCTGAAAAAGGTACAGTGACCAAGATAACTTTTCTCTGCAAAAAGAAAAAGAATGTTTTAATGGCCACACTAGGAAACCTGCCCATGCAACGCAACATGTGAAGGTTCTCAAGAAATAATAGTAAAAGGACAAGGTGGGTGTGATCCCACCACAGATTCTTGCACACCTTTCTGCTAGAAAATGAGACTACCCAGTATCCTGGCTTAGCCTTTCTCAGCTAGAAACATCACATCTTACAAGTGGGTCTGAGTAATTATTCTAGTTCAAAGCCAGATTCCCTGCTCAAGACCACAGCTCATATTGCCCTTGCTGCTTAGGGTATTGCAGCTGATGACCATCAGCAAATCCCTCCGTAAAATTTACTGCAATCAAAAAGGTGCTTGTGTTCTCAAAGGCCCTGCATCCTGCCGGGAAACAGAGTGAACTGAACCACAATGTTGTCTTGAAATGTGTTACTCAGTACACTTGCTATGTCAGCACATCTCTTAGTTTCTTATTTCTGACATTTCACCTATGAAAAAAATGTTATTCAGTATTCAGAAATATATATATATATATATAGGAATACATGAATAAACAATACATATCATATATATTAAGATATATATAAGTAATATTTATATATTACTTATACTCAAATATAGGGTACTATATGTGCACACAAGATATATTTAGAATGTATAATGTATAATTACATTATTTATACCTATTTATAATCTACTTCTACTATGATTTGCTTATAGAAGTCTCATGCAGCATTGCCTATTTTTAGCTTTAAAGAAAAAAAATAATTAGTGATTCTGACAGAACACTCTGCCAATATGATATTTAGGAAGCTGTTACTACAAGGTTGAATTGTCAGAAGGCTAGTGACCCATGATCCAAGTTTCATGCAGGCCAGTGTAAAGGATGAAAAACTGACTGTTCAGGTCTCGGTTATTTCCACCGAACCTGATCACATCACTTCCCAACATGAAGAGACCTAGGAATGCATCTAAAAAGGGAGTATTGGAAAGGATAACGTCATCATTTTGGTTTGGATATGACTGCCCTCATAGGCTCATGTGTTTGAACACTTGTTCTCAGCTGAAGTTATGGTAACTTTAGGAGGTTGAAACTTCTTGGAAGCACAGAATCCCTAGGGGTAGGATTCTGGGGTTTTATAACCTCATCTCATTTCCTGTCCTCTCTCCGCTTACTATGAGAGAATGAAATATCATCAAGTTGCCTTCTACCTGCCAGAATAATCTCCCATTCCTGCTGCAGTAATGGAGGAGTGTCCCATCTAGAACTATAAGCTCTTCTTCTTATGTTGCTTTTTCAAGTTTATTTCTCCAAAACAATAAAAAAGAAAGTAATATTGCTACTGACAATCCAGGGACTAGGAAACCACCATTGTTGTGTCATCAGGTACTTGTTACTGGCTAATTCCGAGGAAACTCTCTAATAAGAAACAAAATAAGATGTTCACAAGCCCAATACAATTAGTCCCTAATTCAAGTGACTGAACTGAGTTCACTTCATCAGTCTGCTGTGGGATTATGTTTATGTGAAGAGCTAATCATTATGTGAATAGTTCATAGGTTTGAAAATCCCCCAAATCTCATCTTATTAAGATCAGACAGCACATGTCTCTACACGGCCAGTAGAGTGAATTGTAACTGACAGTCCTTAATCTTTAGCAAAAAGCAGCAGTTGTTCTGTAAATTTGCACTACTAAAATTAGAGGCCTGTGAGATAGTTGTGAAAAGATTATAATGTCGGAAGAAATTTAAGAAAAACAACCAACTTAAATGTTGCAAAAACAAGAAATCAAAGTAGGACTGTCCTTTAATTCACATTTTTAAAAGACTTTCAAAAGAATGGAGGAATTTCGCAGTTTTGGTTTGGTTGTTTGTTTTTTTGTCTCTATCACTAGCTGTAACTTCACTTGCTGTGTTGGATTTTTATTATTTTATACATCGAAAGAATCATATCTCAGGATCTGTGCACATTGAAACATTTCATGCTCCATAGGCTCATAGGGCCCTTGAAAACTACAAGAAGAGCATCATGATGGTTGGATCGGGGCCCAGGGACATCTGCTCAAACTATTGCACTAACCAAGGACAACGCAAGTTGTAAACATTGAACCCCTACTCTGACCTACCCAATGGACAGGACATTCTCCACAGTTATGTGGAGAGTGGACACTGACTCTGACATATTTGACCACCTCTCCTTGGTGGGGAGGCCTGAGGGCACACCTTTTCTTCTTATATATATGTCCACACTGTGCTTTTCTCCAGCCTCTCACTTAAAAGCACTTGTCATCTGGGGTCTCTGACAGCCTGAACAAATGTCCAAATGCCCTATTTGTACTTACTTATGATGAGAGCTGAGTGCATATATTGTCATAAGAAAGACAAGAAAAAGCATGGACTCAACGGAATTTATTAAGAAGAGACCCTAATACTGACAATTTTATATTGCTACTAAAGCATCAATTGTGTTGACCGTTTATGTGTGCCCATGGTCTATCTCATTTACTAACCCTCCAACAGACTAAATAATATAGTACCATTTTACTGATAAGGAAGATTACTAAAGTTAATGGATTTTTGAAAGATATACACCTGAAAGGACATTAAGTGGGCTGTGATGGTAATTAATAGTAAATGTTTACATCATTCCTAAGAGTCTATGCTAAGTTCATGTTTCAGAATCGGACTGACAGCTTGTTGTTGCTATAAGGCAACTGTGTTTGTTAAGTATTTTTCTTTTCTTAAGGAAAATCAACTGGACTATACTATATGAAGTGTTGGAAAACAATGGTCCCTCAGCAAATCTGATAGGAGTAGCTATGTTTATTATAATGTTCCTGCAACTTAGTAACATCATCTTCATTTACCCAATTCCTTGCTTTTGTGTAGAAAAGAGATAAAACCCCAAACTCCAAATACTTGTGAATGACCTTTCTCCAAAGCCTGTCCCTTTCCATATACATGTAAAATGCTGCACATAAGCCAATACATCATTAGAGAGCTTAGCAGCCTTCAATAGTCCCTCCTGTTAGCACATTTCAAATTTGCAAATATACCATGACATAAAACCTGACATGAAGGAAATTTTCACACAGTTCAATGTCATATTTTGTTACTATGAAGATTATAATAATTTACAAATATAATACTTGTTTTCAATAAAATTGTTATCAAATAACACTAAATAAAGAGTAAGAGTTATCTGGGCTTTGTGATATTGAATTCTGTGGTTCACTTTAGTTTCATTGTTTTTAATTTATTTTTGGCAATTCTTGATATTGTAATTTAATTACATTTCTCCCTCTCCTTTCTTCCCTTAAAACCATCACACATAACCTTCTCTATTCTCCTTCAAATCTATGGCCTCTTTCTTGTTAATTGTTATTGCATGCATTCATTGGTATACGTCTGTGTGAGTGCCTAACCACAACCTAACCATATATATTTAGTACATATAATGTTATTTGTATATGTGTTTTCAGGATTGACAGTTTGTATTTTGTTCACCTTTATGAAATCTTTTATAATTGGCTGTTTTAAAAAAAAACAAAATCTAAATTGTTCAATTTTACCAGTAAAGTCTCAGGAGACAGGTGCTGGGTTGAATGCCTGCTAGCCCACATTCAGCTGACCTTCCTCCTCAGCCAGAAGAATACCTTCTGTCCTATGCTGTCTCAAAAAAAAAAAAAACCTCCTTTCAACTGAATGTCCCCTCCCTTCTACTTCCTGTGTGTCTGTGTCCATCGTCTTCCTCTTTCTTTCCATGTTTTTCTCTTAATAATCCTATATTCACTTCCAGTCAACTAGTGTCTTGTTCTGCCTCTTAGCCTATGGTTTACTTTAACCCTGCTTACAATATTCAAGCACAAATGTCTTGGACTAAAGGTGTGTACTAGGGTGAGCAACTAAACAGGTTTTTCCAATAAATTACACGATGTCAGGGTTCATAGTGTGATCACATATCCTGCAGTATTTCAACAAATTTGAAGACAAAACTATAAATTTTTTAGGTTAAAATATTTTTTGGTTAATTTGTTTGGTGAGCTTAATTAATCGCTCCCAGCCGCCACTGCCATTATTAGAAACATGCATCACTTGGCCTGGGTGTAAGTTTACAAAGCTTTAGAAGTCATGCACCTTCTAACGTTTTCACTTACCTTTTTTAAATTTCTTATAGATTTGGATGATCCAGTAGTAACTGTACATCAAAGTATAGGTGAAGCTAAAGAACAGTTTTACTATGAGAGAACAGTGTTTCTCCGATGTGTGGCCAATTCCAATCCCCCCGTGCGCTACAGCTGGAGACGTGGCCAAGAGGTGTTGCTACAAGGGTCTGACAAAGGAGTCGAGATCTATGAGCCGTTCTTCACCCAGGTAAGAGACCGTGAACACTATTCTTCCTTCAGCTGACTCAGGCAACATTCAGTGTTATAGATCTTTTGTAAAACAAATTATGGTTGACCGAAAAACCAGCAAACTTAGATATAAAAGGCAACTTGCCTTGTATGTGATGGGTAAGCTGGAAATGCTGATTCCTGAAATAATTTTAAAGTCAATGCACCCTGAGATGTTTCCTTATCCACACAGTTACCTGTTTCCTTTGAGAAAGCATGACTTCACATTTCAATCCTAAATTTGATTGAAAACATATTTTAAAGGAATAATAGGAATTTTCGAACTTGCAATGACAAACTTCAATCATTATGCTAATTCCATTCATTACTATGATTACATATATACATACACACACACACACACACACACACACACACACACACACACACACATATATATATATATATATATATATATATATGGATAAACACTAAAATATATGTGTCCACGAATATGAAATGATATATCCATTTAGTGTTGCTTGTACGTATATATCTTTAGGTTGGATGATTTGATATTGGATCAACAATTAGGAACTTCACTTCCACTGTGGAAGATTAATAAGTTCTCTAAGATCTTAGTTCTTAGAGAATAAGTTCTCTAAGATTTCACAATCATCATGGTTGGCTATGTTTCAGGGACCACACACACACAGGATCACCCCTGACAAGTAGTCCTAAAGTTTAATTAGACAGCTGTTGGTTACCCTACACACACACACACACAAGTTATAAATGCCACTATTGTACCTTTATGGATATCTTATTGAGCTGCTTATGTTTTGGTTCATAGGCATCACAGCTGCATAGTACTACTGGTTGCTTTTCTCCCTTGAAAAATTACATAGCGTTTTCATATACTATGAAAGCCAATCCTGAAGGTGTAAGATTTTCAATTCGATCCAGCTGGATTTCTTGTAGCCCTGTGTCCAAAGTACATTGTGTCTTTAGTAATAGGGACTTATATTCAATTTCTGGAAGGAAATTATGAGTGGGAGCAATGACCTGAATTGTTTAGGCTACCTCTTGGTCTTCCCAGATCAAAACTAGAAAGGATGTTTCTTTTGTCTAGTACTGAGATTTTTCTTAGTCTACAGGTCTTGGAGAGGGGGGACAAAATCACCTCTATGTATTATAACTTCATTTAAACTTCATTTAAACATTTACCTTTGTGTATTCATACAGTTGTATGTACACACAATTCTATCATAATACATTATACAAAATTTCTTAGAGAGAAACTCTCCAGCATTACCTGACTTAAGCCATATATTCTAATGGAAGCCCATGGATTTCTGTCTTTACTGCATCATATTTGTTATGCTTTATTACAGACATCACAAATGCCAACGGCTGCCAAAACCTATAGGGCAAAAAGGATGTTTGACTCCACCTAGAAGAATGAACTAGGAACTGATAAGTCCTGCAGTGAATGGGATGTGCACACCTACCCTTTAGAAAGCAGCACTTGCTGTTGCCAGGTGTCTCTAGTTGGACACTGTGCTACCATTTTGAAAATGCTTGAATCCAAAGCTTATGCAAGATTGATCCAGGGACACATAAAGTTTAAATAATTTTACAAATGAGGAATTACAGACTATTTCTTCAAAATTGTGCTAATTGATGAAAATTAGAATAGATTGAGATTTTTCAGGTTTAATTCTAACCTTCCTGTACATTTCATAGTACAGAAAAAAAGTGATAAGGAGAATATTTTTACTTACAAGTCTACTTAGCAGCCACTAATGGCCTGATTTGTAGCTGGTAATTGCCTACAGAAGCTTCATGTACTGTGATTTGGGGTAGTAGAAAGCAGTGCTATTGAGTAAGGCTATTTATTTTAAAATGATACCATTAGTCATATAGTTTACAAATGTATCAAGTTATTTTCTCTACATTAGAAGATTATAAAAAGCATATACTCTAAACTAATTATACTTATTTTTGTGCTTGAGTTAAGAACACCAATTATTTATCTACCTACAAGTGCTATTTTATATTTAAATTTATTTATGTTATAGTCTGAAAACATTACCTAAGACCATATTTCTTTTGTGTAATAACTTTGCTCTTTCATGTTAAACGTATATATATATATATATATATATATATATATATATATATATATATAGTATTTATTTCTTGGCACAATTCCCATTGACTACTAAAAATACTTTATGATGAAAAATCTTGAAATACTAACAATGTTTATATTAGAGCATATCTTAATATATACTCTGTTTCTATAAGGATAATCTAAATATTTTATTTAAAAATATTTTCCACAATTCTAGGCATTAGAAAGTTCAATATTAAGGTATTAACACCCAACAAGGGCATTATGGTTCATTGTAATAATCAGGGACTAACAAAAAAAACACACTTTCATAACAAAGTGACACCTGTGATTGATGCACCTACTCCTAAAATAAAGGAATTCATTTATTAATAAGGACACAGACATTGATGTAAGGATTTGTAAAAGTCCCATTTCCTAATACTGTCACAGTGACAGTTAAATTCAGTATATATTATGGAGGAGGCATAGACACCACTGTAGTGTTCTGTAGTTTATGACTCTTGTAGTTTATAATGCACAGAGGTAAACTTCATCTGCCGTGTATAGGCAATGGAAGAGCTTTGCCAAAAATGTAGGGATGTGGAGGAAAGGCTCAGTTCTTTCTTACATTATTGATGCATAAGCAAGTGGTTAAGGAAATGATGATTGTGGTGCCAAAAAATAGTTGAAATAAAAGCTAACAAAATGGTATGCAAGCATGTAAAATATAGACAATAGCATCTAAAACAATGAAGCAAAGTGATTTTCTGATGATTTTCCATGCCTGAGATACACTAGACAGCAATTTTCGTATGTGGAGAAGAGTTTACTGTGAAGATGAAAGAGTGTACTGGACAGTGCTGGATAGATTCAGTTGAAAGGTTATATACTTCTTATGCTTTTAATGTTAGGAAATTAAACTTATATGATCTATATTAGATTTTCAATATTAATGCTATTAAGTCCTGTCTTATTTTTTGATAGAAATCATTTCAAAGATGATGAGATTACTCTATCTTGTGGGCCTGTGCATACAGGCTAATAACAGCATCAATTTGAACTGAATATTTATTTCACAATCCTCTTGAGTTTCTTGCACTTATTACTTTCATAATAAAATCAGCATGTGTTTTTTGAGGTGGATATGAAATTTCTGCTACATAATAAGTTTAAGAAGAATAATTTTCATTTTCAAATCTCCACTCACTTAATGTTGAAAGAGAACACAAATATGTATTCGTATGTATCTGTATGTCTATAATAATCTGAGGTACAAATTAATATAAATTAGAGACTTTATGCTTTTCCCAGTAGCTCAGAATTATATATATATATATGAGACAGACAGAGACAGAGATAAAGACAAAGACAAAGATGGACAGAGACAGACAAAGACAGAGACAGAATAAGTAGTTTAAAGGTCTAGTCTTTTTTGTTTTAGGGAATGTCAACACTGGAACAGCCACAGGCTGATATATAATCATATATAATCATCTCCTTATGTATTTCATAACATAATACAATTTTGATGGATTATATTTATTGATGAGCATAAGATATTTTAAAAATTAAATTATGAACTTTCTTTGTGATTGCCAATAACTATGAATTTGAACTTCAGAGGTTGCGTATCTACTTGCCATTTTCTGAGAATGTTTATAAAAATATTTATGACATTATCTTGTATATTGTAATTGTAAGACTGAACATATTCATATCATTTAAATAATCGGCTACAATAAGACTAGTTAAAATAAGTATAACTAGACAATAATCTAATCAAAACTCATTTCTAAAAATTATGGAATTTAACATGCCAAAATAATTTTAATATCACAGAGTATTATATGAATAACAAAATAAAACTAATGTTTTATGATAAAGTAGTTATTAAATGATAAAATGTAAATTATATATGTTAACACATGCACACACAAGTCATTTGAAACTGTGCATGTATAATATCTATCCACTAGTTCATATGCTTGTTGGGTATTGTGTGAATTACATGTAGTTTAAAATTTTTCTTCAGATGCCTAGATGAGCCATGAATTAGGAAGACACTTGCCCTTAAGTGTGATGACATTTTTTGATCTCCAAAACCTGTTTGCAGGTGGAAGGACATCCTCTCACCATGACATGCTTGCCCAACAGGTGCACACTCATTCATGTGCACACATTCACTCTCTCACACACAATCACAATACACAATCATACACTGAGGCACATAAAACTACTTTATAAATCATAAAATTATTCTATATCACTTAATAAATGTAGTATATTAAATGGGTAAGGTACAAACATTTTCATAGTTCAGCCTGTAGTTACTCTTTGTCAACCAACAAATTAACATTGTTTATTAGTACCTCTTCTCTTCATAAGTGCATAGGTTAGCATTACATAGTGCCTTAAGGAATTATTTTTCTGTGATCTTCGTAGATCTCCAAGATTCTTTGGAATCTTGAATTGCAACCCTAGGCTCCTCTAAAATCACTGGGCAGCTAAAACATGGAAAAATGATTAAAATGTTGTCCTATTTGCCTCCATACATCTTTCTATATACCTTTAGGAGTTTGTCAGCTGAATGTATGGTTACAGCTTTACAATGAAAAAGTATAATTTAAGAAGGAACAGGATTAAATACAATGAAAGAGCCAGTTAGAGGTGATTCTGAATGTGTGCATATGGTGCTTATTTCATTGGTTCTCTGCTTTCCTAATGCTTCCACTCTTTAATACAGCTCCCCAAGTTGTGGTGATCTGCACCCACAAAATTATTTTCCTTGCTACTGTAATTTTATAATTGCTGTAAAACGACTGTAATTTTGCCACTTTTATGAATTGTGACACATATCAGTGTTTTCCAATCGTCTTTTGGGGGCGGTCACAACCCACAAGTTGAGAACTGCTGGTTTAGAGGGACACATGTCAAGTTAATTTTAGGATATGTTAAGTTTCTATGTCTTTGACGTATCAAAAGCACATGTTGAAGCAAAATTTTGAGCAATGGGTCAAGGGGGTCTCTGAGACAGAAAAACAAAGCTGGCAGTAAAAACTCAGAAGCCCAACATGCCAGCTAAGGAACCCAAGGTAAGCAGTGGAGACAGAGCCCAAGCTGAGAGCAAAACTTACCTCTTTCCAGGAGTAAGACTACTAAGGACATATGAGAAGTGAACATGTAAGGGAAGGGACTGAGGGCTGCTGGGATAGCTGACCAGGGACACTTGTTTGCTGCCAAGCCTGATGGTCTGAGTTGAAGCTCCAGGCTTTTCATGGTAGTATGAGAAAACAGAATTCCTGCAAGTTGTCCTGTGATCTGCATATGCACACAGCCATACATGTAACTACTGCCCAGAAGCCGACCCCCAACACATACACACACACACACACACACACGCACACACACACACATACACACACACACACACACACATACACACACACACACATACACACACACACACAGAGAAAGATAGAAAGAGAAGAAATAAGTAATAAATATGATTTATTAAAAAAATAACCTGGGTTGATACATGATAAATTTTATAAGTGAAGATGGCTAATATTTATAAAACCATATTAATTTCCCTGTTATGTTTGTGCATGATCTTTGCTTTTAAAAATACACGGCAAAGTGTCTCCCAAAACAAGGCAAATAATTCATTTGACATAGCCAGGAGACTGGTCAAGTTCCATATTTTTAGAAAAATGAAAAGTGTGGTATTTATTGTGAGGTGATGGGAGTATTCATTATCTAAATTTTAGTGATTATTTCACAGTATGAATCATAAATAGAAATTTGGCATATGTAACTGAGGAAAATGCTATGTGTATTAATGATTTAAAATGGACATTTGACACGAACAGAAGGACTGTAGTGTGATGCCGTGTGCACTGCTATAGATCTCCATGTCTATGGTAAAAGCCAGGCAGTACAGCTGTGTCTGGATAAAAAGCCATGCTTTGGCCTTCTGTGTCAAGATGCTGAGTACTTCAGTTCACACTGGCATGTTGGATGCATACTAATTTCACAAATTAAATGATGTTATTTAAGCTAAGAAAAGGAAAAAAGAAATGCACTGCCCTCCACAATTCAATGTGTGAAATAAGAAAATGAGCACTGTGAAAGTTCTCCCATAAAGGATGTCATTGAGATGTTATTTTGTCATGAAAAACGCATTCCTCATCAGAGGAACTATCTTGAGAAGGGGCAGGGAAGGTTTTACAAGATTAGGGAATTCTGAGGACTCCAGCTTGGGGTGAGCAGGAGGATCTTTTCCACTGTGTGTTTGTTCTCGTCCTACCTGAAACACTTTCATCCGATGCTTCTCCAGTCCTGCACAGGAAAAATTCCTAAGGTATTCAGAACTGCCTGCACTGCTCCACATTTACATGAAGGAGCAAACCCTGAGCTTCTGTGTTCTAACAGCAAGGGCAATAACAATCCAGAAACATCTCGCAGCTTCCTCCAGTCAGCTTGCTCAGTCTATTATCTGACCTTGCTCCAGCTACACCAAATATTTATGTAGATCAGCATAATGTCCTATCATTAGATTTTCTTCTCTAATTTGCTGTAAAGCCAGTGTTTCATGTGTTGGCTCTTCTTCAGAATACAATAGTGTTTCCTGTTGAAGCCTGCATTAGACTGTGGTGTTTGTTGACTAAACTCTATTATTAAGTGTACTATTCAGAGCTTTGCATAATAATTTGCATAACTACCGCCAGAAGTAGGCTTTCCTCCCCTAGGAAGCAAGTTTGCAAAGACAACATTATGAATTTTCATTGTTGTCTGTTAGTTTTTTACCTCTAGGCGTATTCCAATATTATGCTTAAATGCAGTGTTTCTTTTTTACATTATGACACATTCTGATAATAATAATATGACTGAATGCATTACAATGCTATGTGTCGGTTCATTTCTTCTGGTTACCACTGACCTTTGCTAATGACCTCTTCTCCTATTTCAGGGTGAAACAAAGATCTTAAAGCTAAAGAATCTTCGACCTCAGGACTATGCTAACTACAGCTGCATAGCTTCGGTGAGGAATGTGTGTAATATTCCTGACAAGATGGTGTCCTTTAGACTTTCCAATAAAACAGGTATGGAACTGCACATGTATTTAATACGTGTGCTTCCCACAACTAGTTTTTAGAAAACTATTTAACCTACTTACAGGCCACTTGATGGCTACAGAAGATGGAACTCATGTTTTTTTCCCAGATATGTTTGGCTCTAAAGCTTTTAGTAAAGTAATAAGGAAAAAATAGCTGAAAGGGGCTGTGTATTATTAGGTGTGTAATGTAGAAATACTAGTGTCTTAAAATACTGTAGTCATACAGTTTACAAATTAGTCTATATATCATTTAAAGAGATTTTGAGGAGTATTGGATTCATCATATAAAAATTTATCATCTATTTTGCTGAAAATGTCTTATGGTTACAAAGCTAAGTAAGACTCTTTTACAATGTTATTTTTCAAATAAAAAATGCAGTGGGTAAATTCAAATAGTTTTTACCAAGATAGTATTTTTGTACAAGAAAAAATTAATGTGTCGCTATGTCAGAAACATTTAGAACACACATTATTTCTTCTCCCAGCAAAAAACTGCTCAGCAAATTCCAACCAGCTTACTTAGTGAAAATACGAGAGTTAAGATTTTATAGAAATATGTTCCAAACTATATTTCTACCTCTGCATATGTTCCATCAAGTTGCTAAGTTGCTAAAATGTCTGTTCTTTTATTCATTCATTCATTTAATCTGTAGTAATTTCTTGAGCTTGTCTGTGAGTCAGAATTCATATGTGTAGGACATTGGCTAATGGCTTTACAGTAGTAGGAAGTGCTATATTAAGCACCTGGTAAAAGTCCATAGAAGCAAATATAAAAATAATGTAAAAAGGAAGCATCAACTTTATAAATATGTTTCATTAAAAAACAGAAATACAAAATCAGAATGTTTTAACACAGTAAGTGAATGATTTCATGCCATTTTAAATTTTTCTTTTTTTTTGTATTTTTCTTTTTTATATCCTTTCCATATTTTAAATTTAATTAATTCACTTTATATCCCAATTGTTTACCCCTCCCTTGTCTCCTCCTGGTCGCACCCTTTCATGCCACTAAAGAATGAAAACAGCGTATTGTAAAAGTAGAATAACATATAAACACTAACTATAATCATATATTGTCCATTCTTGACATGAAATAAATTTAAATTACTCTACCTTTCTACAAATATTTAATTTTTACTTTTTAAAACTAGCATACAAGGTATCGCTATTATTGTGGTATTTTTGAACAATGAATGGTATAGTGGGTCTCCTTCCCCTTAATCCAATTTTTTTAAATATATGTATATATCTTAAGAATGTTTACTTTATTGTGTCTGTGTATGAGAGTGTGTGACTATGTGAGTGCATATGTGCATTGTACATGTAGAGGTCAGAGGACAGCACCTGAGGGTCTACTCTCCCCTCCAACTTGTTCAGGGCAGAGTCTCTCTTGTTCATTTTGTTACACTGCAAATACTAGTTTCTGGCCAATTCTTCTGTCTCTGCTTTCTACCTCATTTTAAGAGTGCTAGGATTACAGGAGGCTCAAGGGCTGTACTCTGGGTTTCAGGCTTGTGTAGCAAGTGTGTTCATTAGATAAACCATATCCCCAAACCGTAGACCTGTGTGTGTGTGTGTGTGTGTGTGTGTGTGTGTGTGTGTGTGTGTGTGTGTGTGTTAGAAGTCAGTTGATCCATGGAGGAAAAAACAAAATAAAAAGGAACTACTTCCTATTGATGGGTAGATATAGTTAGGTTTCTGAAACGGAACAATGTAGTAACCAGAGTGTAGATATAAATAAAGACACGTTAGCCCATTAGCAATATTAAAATGAAAAGTGGCAGAATTCTAAGGTGGGGTTTGTTGCTAGCTACCTGTTTTGGTTTTTTGTTTGTTTGTTTTTTGTTTTTAATAGAGGGAATGGTTGTGCTGTATTACAAATGTTCTGTTAAAAATGTAAACATTACGTTCTATTCTATTGGTCCCCACAACATATATGGTTAATCCAAAAACAAACGCTATTGTTCCTTATAAATTGTGTATTGAAAAATAATCTTGTGTTGTTATTTATAATAATTATTATTTTACGCTGGGGAAATTAATTGAGATTTTGTCACTTGTTTAAGTCTTCCAACAACTAGAATCAGACACATCATTTACCTAACGTCTTACACATTCAAATCAGCTGTTATTGCATCTTTCCTATCTGGTTTTGCTCAGTGTTAGGAGGGTTTGTGCATTTCATACAGATGGAATCATCAAAGCTCCCAAAGTGCATCCTAAAGAATTTCAGCTCAGACCATCTTTCTGCAAGCAGGTCTGTAAAACAGTAGATGACTCTAAGCCCAGTTTATTGTTCTTCTGACATAAAATAGAAGCATAAATGTCAGGGACATAATGTGATGTTGTAGGTTATGTTAAAAAAGTGTGGTGATACACACAAAATATTAAACCTCTGTCCTGCAACACATTATGGAAAATATGTACACTACAAAAGATAAAAAATGTATTGCAAAGGTTGCAATATGTTTGGTTAACATCTCCTGTAACAAATATGTTTGTTCAAAATTCCAAAATGAAACATTGGAGATTATAGTTCTGGTACAGGACAAAGAACAGAGGTATAATTTTTACTGTGAACAAACTTGTAGAGAAAATCTCTGTAGTCAATTAAACTTGTTAAGGGGGATCAATCTGAAGTCCTGTTTATAAAATGACCAAGCCACACAACAAGCTAACATAGAAACAACTTCAATGATAACTGTTCCTCAGAGTTCTTAGAACAAAGCAGATTCGCCTTCAATAGGTGGCTCAGTCCACTCTACTATCTGCGGAGGCAAGATTTTGATGTGAAAACTAGGAATACAGACACCGAAGACAGTTAAACATTTGATTTGGATAACAAGATAATTTCTTTGTTATCAGAATAATTTAATGAGCTCATTCCATTCAGTGCAAAGGAGTTTTGTTAAGGAAAAAAATGTTCTAGATTTTGTTAACATTTTGAATGCAGAGCACACGTGTCCCTTTAAACTTCAGAGTCATCTACAGATTAACCAACGATGGGCTGTCTTGGCTTTCACGGAATGAATTAACATTGCATTTCAATTGTATATCAAACTAAGCAAAATGTTTAATAGTATTTGAACCTCAACGATGACACTATTAAATGTTTTGTCACAGTAACACCACTATATATTACATCATATTATATTACATTATATATTACATTACATTAGCCAGATTGTGTTAACCCTAGTATGTCCCTTCATAGCATTTTATATAAAAGTGATAAAGTAATGTATTTACTTATTTCCTGTCACTCACACTGAACAAGTAACAAAGTGCTGTGGCCGTTTCCGGGGTTGGTTGGTAATTATCACATTAGTTTCTTTATAAAAAACTACTGATGTAGTTTTATTTTCCATAGTTGATTAAAATAAATCCACTTAGATTTGTAAATTTAAAATCTTAATAAATAAATATGTGTATTTTGAAATGATCATAATTATGGCAGAGAAGTATAAGTTATTTAAAATACGTGTCTACAACATAGGCTACATAGAAAATATGATAATTTTTCATTTATTTTAATATATTTCAAACACTTACATGTTGATGTCTCATGATTTCAATGGCAAATAAGAATTAAGTAGGTTCCCTATATTAGGATGAAAAACATGTTTGGTATCTGCCTGCGAGGTGATGATAAAGACTATAAAGGAACAAGACAGGTGGGTCTAATTTCACGTAATTATATAGGTCCTTTGATTTAGCCTACACAGCCTTTCCCATTTACAAAAATTACCTAATTAGGATGCCTTCCTTAAAGGTGGGTTGCATCCAGAGTGACGCATTGCAAAAGTGGTACTGTGTAAACAAGTAGTGCAGCCCCGTGCCTCCCCTGCTGTTCCCTCATCCTCCCTGCCCTTCCTCTGCTCCTGCATCCTTGCATCACCTTACCTCCCTCTTTCCATCCCTCCCTCTCAGTCCCTCTCTTCTCTCCTCCTCATACTCTCCGTTCTGTCTTCATCCCTTTTCACAGATTCAACAGATGTAAGTAAGATAAGCTCTCTTGAGTTTGGGATCTGCTATTACAGCTCAGTCAAAATCAGCACCGGCTGTGAACTGCATTATAAATCTGTGTATGCTCTGTTCTTTTAATGGTGGTCTCCTATGTTTGGAGAAATGCAGCTACGTGTTATAGGAAATAAAGCATTATTTTAGTTATAGCAATTTGATAGCTAAAGTTTTGAAACAAAATATATAAATAATTCTTTGTATAATATATACATTATCAGAGGTGCCTATTTAAGATTAAGAGAACGGAGTATTGGGAATTTTGCTCTTAAACATAAACACTGGTTCTTTCAAAATAGAACTCTATTGTGATTCTTTATAGCTTTATATACTTTGTTCTGGGAAAATAGAAAGAAAGAAACTCTAAAGGAGGGAGAGGAAGTTTGAAGCTTAAGAAAAAGAACCACTATTTTGTCCTCTTACCAACATTATTTTTTAAAGGCAGGGTCAAGATGCTAATGGCTCTATTATATGACAGCGAAATACGCACTTTTCTGCCTATATTTTTTAAATTTAGTATCTGAAATACTAGGGAAACTCTTTACTTTTGTTTTTTTGAACCCTTGAACACTTTAAGATATTAGGAAGAGGTAATTTAAATTACCTGGAACAATAGGGCTTACCAGTAAAGATGTCAATGTTTAACAGTAAATGTTGTTAAACTGTTGTTGACCATAGATGTTTTCCTGATCAGGCATGATGTGTCACACCTGCAATCTCAGTGTTAAATGGGCTGAGGCAGGAGGATTATGAATAGTTTGAATTCAATCCGAGACATTTAATGAATACGAGGCCATTAAACGCTAAAAGATAAGGGCTTGTCTCTCTCAACAAAGCCTCCATTGGAGTGAGCTATTATTGGGAGAGCTTTTTTGTAAATGATTTGATTCAGGAAATTAGGGTAAAAATTCTAGTATGTAAACTTAGAGACAGTAATTGAATTGTTTTTTTAATTACATTAAAAAATTATAATTTATTCATTTTACATCTAGATTGTAGCCCGCTCCCTCATCTCCTCCTGGTCCCACCCACCCTCCCTCTTTCCAGCTCTACCCCTTCACATACTCCTCAGGAATGGGGAGCCCTCCTCCCCTACCATCTCACCCAAGCCTTTCAAGTCTCATCAGGACTCCCTGCATCTTCTTTCTATGGGCTGGCATGGCCACCCCTCCCCCATGGAGAAGTGATCAGTGAGTGGTTAACAGGGTCCCTGTCAGAAGCAGGCCCTACCTCTCCTATTATGGGCCTCACATCGAGACTGTGCCGCCTTTCTATCACATATGAGCAAAAGCACCGATCTTCTCCACGCACAGTCCCTGGTTGGGGTATCAGTCTCTGTAGGTGCCTCTGGGTCCAGATTAACAGGCTGTGTTGTGCTTGTGAACTCCTGTCCTCTTCAGGTCCTTCTGTCCCCCAACGCTTACCCAAGTCACCCTGAGCTGTGCCCCAAAGTTTGGAGTCTCCCCATTTGCTTCGATCCCGCTGGGTGGAGTCTTTCAGAGGACCGCCTGTCCTCCTCCTTCTCTTTAGGCACTTCCAGTGTCTATTCTAGTGTCCTGTCTGAATGAGCATTAAGAATCTCCCTAAAGTCCTTCTTGATATTTGGTTTCTTTAAGACTGTGGATTGAAGTGCGGTTACCCTGTACTATATAGATTATATCTGCTTATAAGTAAGTACACACCATGTTTGTCTTTCTGGGCCTGGGTTACCTTACTCACTATGATCATTTCTAGTTCCATCCACCTTCTTGCAAAGTTCAAGATTTCCTTGTTTTTAATAGCTAAGTAGTATTCCATTGCATAAATGTACCACAGTTTCTTTATCCATTCTTCAGTTGAGAGACATCTAGGTTGTTTCCAGATTCTGACTACTATGAACATAAGTTGAGCAAATGCCCTTGTTATATGGTGGAACATCTTTCCGGTATATTTGCAGGAACGAGTATGGCTAGGTCTTGAGGTAGAACTAGTCCCAATTTTCTGAGAAAGTGCCAGATTATTTTCCAAGGTGGTTGTACTACCACCCTGCCCTGGAGGAGTGTTCCCCTTTCTCCACATCCTTGACAGCAGGTGCTGTCACTTGAGTTTTTTATCTTAGCCATTCTAAAGACCTCTTATTATACAGGATTGTCTTAGCTATTCAGTGTTTTGTTTTTTCCATATGAAGTTGAGAATTATTCTTTCAAGGTCTGTAAAGAATTGTCGTAGAATTTTGATGGGAATTGCATTGAAACTATATGTTGCTTTTGGTAGATGGTCATTTTTACTATGTTAATCCTACTGATTCATGAGCATGGGATATCTTTCCATATTATGATATCTTCTTCAATTTCTTTCTTCAGAGACTTGAAGTTTTTCACACAAGTCTTTCACTTGCTTGATTAGAGTTACACAAAGATGCTTTATGTTTTTGGGGGGCTATTGTGAGTGGTATTGTTTCCCTAATTTCATTCTCAACCCATTTTTCTTTTGTGCACAGGGGGGCTACTGATTTTTTTAGTTGATTTTGTATCCAGCTCCTTTGTTCAAGGTATTTATAAGGTGTAAGCTTTTTTGGGAGACTTTTTTTGGGGGTCACTTATGTATACTACCATATCATCCAAAAATTGTGATACTTTGACTTCTTCCTTTCCAATTTGTGTCCCCTTGATATTCTTTAGTTGTCTTATTTATCTAGCCAGGACTCCAAGTACAATATTGAAGATATAGTAAAAGAGTGGACAGCCTGATCTTGTCCCTGATTGAGTGTAATTGATTTAAGTTTCTCTCCATTTAGTTTGATGTTAGCTATAGGCTTGCTGTATATTACCTTTACTATGTTTAGGTATGTGCCTTTGTATCTCTTATCTCTCAAAGAATTTTAACATGAATGGGTGTTGGATTTTGTCAAATATTTTTTCAGCATCTAAAGAGAGGATCATGTGTTTTTTCTTTCAGTTTGTTTATATGGTTGATACATTGATTAATTTCTGTATATTGAACCACTGTTGCATGTCTGGGATGAATGAAGATTACTTGGTCATGATGGGTGATAATTTTATGTGTTCTTACATTCTGTATGCAAGTATTTTATTGAGCATTTTTGCATCAATGTTCATAAAGAATATTAGTTTGAAATTCTTTTTCTTTGTTGAGTTTTTCTGTTGTTTTGGTATCAAGGTGACTATGGCTTCATAGAATGAGTTTGGGAATGATACTTCTGTTTCTATTTTGTGGAATAGATTGAGGAGAATTGGTATTAGCTCTTCTTTGAAGGTCTGGTTGAATTCTGTGCTGAACCATCTGTCCTTGGGCTTTTGTTGATTGTGAGACTTTTGATGACTGCTTCTGTTTCCTTTAGGGTTTATAGGACTATTTAATTTCTTTGCCTGATCTTGATTCAATTTTGGTAAATGGAATTTATCAAGAAAATTTTCCATTTCACTAGGGTTTCTTTTTTTTTTCTTTTTTTTTTTTTTTTTTAGCATATAAGCTTTTAAAGAAAGGCCTAATAATTTTTGTACTTCTTTGGTACTGTCTCCCTTTTCATTTCTGTTTTTGTTGATTTAGATACTATCCCTTTCAGTTATTTTGACTAAAGTTTTGTCTATCTTGTTGATTTTCTCAATGAACCAGCTCTTGGTTTCATTGAGTCACTGAATTGTTTTCTTTGTTTCTTAATTATTGATTTCAGCCCTGAATTTGATTATTTCCAGCTTTATACTCCTCTTGGGTTTGCCTGCTTCTTCCTCTACCCCTCAGAGTTTTCATATGTTCCATTAAGTTGCTTGTATGAGATGTCTCCAATTTCTTTATGAAGGCACTTATTGCTATGAACTTGCCTCTTGGCACTGCTTCCATTGTGTCCCATGGGTTTGGATATATTGAGCTTTCATTTTCATTGAGTTCTGGGAAGTCATTTATTTCTTTACCTCACCCTAACCCATTGCTGTTGAATAGAAAATTGTTCACTATCCATGTATGTGTAGGATTTCTTTTGTTATTTCTACTGTTGTTGAAGTTCAGCTGTAGCCCATGGGGTTCCAATGAGCTACAAGGGATTATTTCAATTTTCTTGTATCTGTTAAGACTTCATTTGTGACTAAGTCTATGGTCAATTTTGAAGAAGGTTCTGTTAGGTGATGAGAAGGTTGATTTTTTTGTTTTTATTTTTGGGTGAAAATATCTGTGGATCTGTTATGTCCATTTGATTCATGACATCTGTTAGTTTCATTATTTCTCCCTTTATTTTCTCTATGGATAATCTACCAATTGGTGAGAGTGAGGTGCTAAAGTCTCCCAGTAGTAATATGTGGGGTTTGATGTGTCAGTTAAGCTTTAGTATGTTTATTTTACAAATGTGGCTCTTCTTGTATTTGGGGCATAGATATTCGAGATTTTGATATTGTTTTTGTGGAATTTTCCTTTGAAAAATATGAAGTGTCCTTCCTGATCTCTTTTGATTGATTTTAGTTCAAAGTCAATTTATTAGATATTAGAATGTCTACTCCAGCTTGATTGTTGGGTCCGTTTGCTAGAAAAAACATTTTTCAGCCCTTTACTCTTGAGGCATATGTTGTAGCTGAGGTGCTTCTCTTGAATGCAGCAGAATGTTGGGTTCCGTTTATGCATTCATTCTGTTAGTCTGTATCATTTTATTGGAGAGTTAAGACCATTGATGCTGAGAGATAGTAATGACCAGGGCCAGTTAGAACCTTTTCTTTTGTGGTTGGATATGGAACTGTGTTTGTGTGCTTCTCTGCTTTTGGTTTTGTTCTAGTAAAGTTATTTATAGCCTGTGGGGTTTTTGGGGGGTGGGAAGTTAACATCAGGGTTTTGGGGGGTGGGAAGTTAACACCATCCAGTAAGGGTTCTCATTATAATATCTTCTGTAGTGTTTGAGCAGATATTTTTTTAAACATGGTTGTATGATGGAATGTCTTG
Source organism: Acomys minous (assembly GCF_964271855.1). Taxonomy (NCBI): domain Eukaryota; kingdom Metazoa; phylum Chordata; class Mammalia; order Rodentia; family Muridae; genus Acomys; species Acomys minous. The sequence goes on from NC_140489.1 coordinate 50,100,694, forward strand.
TTTTCTTCATGTTGAAAATTTTGCTGGGTATAGTAGTCTAGACTGGCATCTGTAGTCTCTTAGAGTTTGTGACACATCTTTCCCGGCCCTTCTGGCTTTTATGGTCTATGCTGAGAAGTTGGGTGTGGTTCTGATAGGTTTTCCATGTTACTTGCCCTTTTCCCTGGCAAGTTTTAATATTTTTTTCTTTGTTCTGTACAGTTAGTGTTTTGATTATTATGTGGCAGGATGATTTTCTTTTTTGGTCTAATCTATTTTGTGTTCTGTAGGCCTCATGTATGCTTACACAAGATGGGGGAATTTTCTTCTATGATTTTGTTGAAAATATCTTCTAGGCATTGAGCCAAGCATCTTCTCTTTGAATCCTGTAATTCTTATATTTTCTTTTAGCATGTTTTCTTGGATATTTTGTGTCAATAATTTTTTAACTTTAATATTTTCTTTGACAGATGCATCAATTTCTTCCATTATGTCTTCTATGTCTGAGATTCTTTCTACCATCTCTCTCTCTTTTATTTTAGGTTTAATTTTTTTTTAGTTTTTTATTAATTTATTCATATTACATCTCAGTTGTTAGCCCATCCCTTGTATCCTCCCATTCCTCCCTTACTCCCACTTTCCCCCTACTCCCCTCCCCTATGTCTGTGTCTGAGGGGGACCTCCTCCCCCTGTATATGCTCATAGGGTATCAAGTCTCTCCTTGGTGACCTATTATCCTTCCTCTGAGTGCCACCAGGCATCTCCATCCAAGGGACATGGTCAAATATGGGGCACCAGAGTTTGTGTGAAAGTCAGATCTCCTTTTCCACTCAACAGTGGAGAATGTCCTGTCCATCGGCTAGTCTGGGTAGGGGTTCGAGGTTTATTGCCTATATTTTCCTTGGCTGTTGCCATAGTTTACGGAGGACCCCAGGGCCCAGACTCACCTGTAGCTTTCCAGGACCCGCTGGATCCTTCTATTTCCTCATTTTCCCAGGCTTCTCACACCTAAAGTCTCAATAGGCTGTCCTCCCCTCTTACCCACTTTCCTGGTAGGTACAGTTTTTCATGGGGACGTACAACTTGGACTAGTGTCTCGATATAAGTGAGTATATACCATTTAGCTCTTTTTGCTTCTGTGTGAACTCACTCATTATTACAATTTCTAGTTCAATCCATTTGTCCACAAATTTTGGAAATTCCTTGTTTTTAATAGCTGTCTACCATCTCTCTTATTCTGTTGGCGATGCTTACCTTAGCAGTTCCTGTTTTTTTCTAAGTGCTCCTTCTCCAAGATTTCCTATACCTTTTTTCTTTTCTGTTTCCATCCATATTACGATCATGACTCGTTTTACTTATTTCATTCCTCTGTTTGTATTATCTTCTATTTCTTTATATGATTTTTTTTTCAATTCCTTCACCGATTTGTTTGTATTTTCCTGAAATTCTAATAGTGGTTTATTCATTTTCTCTCTAAAGACCTCAATCTGTTCGCTGATACCTTCTTGTATTTCTTTAAGAATTTTCTTAATTTCTTCCATTATCATTTCCATAAGTATAGATTTAATGTCATTTTCTTATGTTTCAGTTGTTTTACGTGATCCAGTGCTGCTTGCCATAGGATAACTGGGTTCTGAAGATGCCATATTACTCTGGTTTTTCTGGGTTATGTTTTCACGCTAGCCTTTATCCATCTGGATGTCTATGGTGTTGGCTGGTAGATTCTGTTGCTCAGTGGAGTTGGGGGGGGGGTCAGGGAGAGGTGAGCTGTGTGCGGGAAGCTGGGTGTTTCTAAAGTTGCCCTTCTCAAATTGTTAGGAATGGTTTCAGATTGGCAGGTGGTTCTCAGGGACTTGCCAGGGACTCTCCTCAGCTGTTTGATCATAGGGGTCAAGTGGGCTCCTCATGTGTCCAAGGACTGTCCTCTGTGGAAGGGGAGTCCCATAGTTTGCTGTCTTACTACTGGCTTTCTTGTTCCAAGGTTAATGAGGTCCTACTGAGGAGCCATTGTGCTCAATCAACGTGCTCTAACACTATGTTCACTGTCTTGGGGAGCCCAAGGTTGGATCTGCCTGCCCAGGTATCAGAAGGTATCCATTCCAACATGGGAAGGGCTGATGTTTCAGCACCCTGAATGTCTCCTCCATCTGACAGTGAGTGTGAGCACCTGTGGTAGGAGGTTCATGTTCCTTTCTAGAAGGTAACCACTTCACTACAGGTCTCAAGGTTGGTGCCACAAGAAGCAGTTCCCAGAAATTCCTGCTCTGTGGGTGATAGTGAGCACCTGAGGTATTAGCTGCTTGTCCCAGTCGCAGAAAGTAACCACTTCACAGGAGGGTCTGAGGTTGGGACCCCCACAAGTCATGGTATATTACAAGTCTCTGCTCAGTGGCAGTGAGCACCAGAGGTTGGAGCTGAGCTGCCCAGCTGCCATAATCTAAGGCAACACTGACAGGATCCTCGGTGTTTATCTGGGGTTTATTCAGGTGACCTGGCATTGGATCCAAGAGTTTCCCACACTGTAGGTTCTTGTCTCACTTACGAACGATAGACATTTGGAATTTGGGGTTCCACTGCAGACCTGTCAGTTGCTCTGCTCTTACTGCTGTCCTGCTATTCAGTTACAGTGTGTACTCGGCTTCTGCCATCTTGGATCTTTTGAATTCTGTTTTTTACACTCCTTAAAATGATGGACATCTGGGTCTTCCTGTGGGTCCTCTAGGAAGTGAAGTGGGGATCGTAGCTGACATGGATGCTGTTGCTTGCTATTGGATCCCTTTCTCCTAGCTAGGCAGCCTTGTCTGGCCTCAATGGAAGAGGATGCAGTTAGTTCTGTTGGGACATAAAGTGGGCCTCCCTTCTCTGAGAAGGAAGGGGAAAGAGGATGGGAGGGTGGAACTGGGAGAAGAGAAGGAAGGGAGATGTGATCGGTATGTAAAGTGAATAAATAAAGAGAAAAGCTAGGAACAACAAAGGCTAAAATATTCACAGTCTGCTTTTATAGGTAGTAGATTCTAGGTATATAAAACAAAAGTATTTGGTACATAGGAAATATTCAGTAGTTGATACTTACAATAGGATTTATAATCTAAATAATAGAACATAATATGCTTGCAGTCATCAACCAAGCTATGATGATGAAGAAGATCTCAAAATTGTGCTGGGATGCTTCTTTCAGTGACTGGTGACAAGACCGGAAGTCATCATCATTCTTTATGTTCATTATCCATAAACTACTGTCTTACACATAAATACTACTTTCCAGGGAAATCTATGCAAACTAATGCTTATATGTGCATATCGGTATGTGACTGGTCACTGACTATAAAGTTTAATATAAGTATAAATATGACTTTTTGGAATAGTTAAGTATGTATGGCAAACAGAAATCAAACTCAAACCCATTTTTAAAAGTTCTTTGTCTCATAATGTTGTCTAATATTTTCTTTTTCTTTATTTTCTAAATTTTATTCCTTATTATTTCCTTATTTATGTGTTTCTCTCTCTTTTTACCCCACACGTTCTTTGCATATATATTATGGATTTCAGTTTAGTGTTTTTATGTGATTCATAAGTGTGCAAGTTAGTGGATTTCTGCATGTGTGTGTGTGTGTGTATATATATATATATATATATATATATATATATATATATATATATATATCTTTTGTTTTTTCTTGACTCCTTTTCTTCTATTCATTTGTTTTGCTCTATATCAATGTGTTTTGTTGTTTTGTCTTATATATTTTATTTTATTATTATCTCTTTGAAGCCTGTTTGTTTTCTAAGTGGGAGGTTAAGTGGGAAGGAGCTAGGAAGGGAAACTGTAATTAGGATATAGTATGTATGAAAATACATTTTTAATAAAACAAGATAAAAGTTTGTAAAACAAATATAGGAAACAAATAAGGTTGTTGATACACACCAGATCATCCATCTAAGTGCTTCCTCATCTCCTAAAGTAATCGAACGTAAATATACTTCAGTCTCACTAATGCAACTTCAGATACAGGAAAATATAGAAGATGGCTTCCCTGCCAACTGGGGAGAAAAAGTAATGGTCATTATGAGGTTTCAACTTTGCTCTTCCTGAGGGTTTCCACAGCAACAAGATGACCCAGATTTTCCAAAATTCTATTACCATAGTAACAAAAAGTTTTCAAGTTGCTGGGCTCTCCTGCTACCTTGTATTTTATTGTCCTCCGAATGAAATTTTGACATTCCTGATATTCAAGTTTATTTTGAGACTGTAAATTCTTAGCTATAAAGCATTCTACATCAACTAGCAACTTTCTGAGAAGGTACAATCATTTTTAAAACTGGATGGCAAAAAATACAAGATCAAAGATACTATTAGTCAAATAAAAGACAGTACTATATGTACTGAGATGGAAACAGATGATCAGAATGTTCTTTCAAAATGATATTAATATTTTGGAACATCATCAAATAATGTTTTCCAAAGCCATCTAAAATTGTCACTTAATATATGTTTTCAGTGAAATTGTTTTTAATCTAATAGGCTACTTGTATTTAATTATATCAAATCATCATTCCTTTATTTCTTTACTTGAATGTGTGTGTGTTGAGGAAGTTCATTTGTTCCACAGTGTACATGTAGGGGTCAGAGGAAAACTTGCAGGAATTGGTTCTCTTCTTCCATGACTTGAGACCCCAGGATAGATCTGTTTGCCACCCTTGGCAGCAAGTGCCTTTAAATGATGTGCACCCACCCACCCAGCCCACAAAGCATTATTCATAAGAAAATTTTAAAGGAGCTTATATCACTTGCTTAGTAATTACTTCACTGAGTTAGAAGGTAAATTAAGTACATGTTTTTTAATCCTAAGAATATTAATTTTGTATTTTTAAACTGAAACTTGTAGAGCAGAGAATGGTTCTTTCCAAGTTTTCTCTTTCTATCAAAAGTCTTAGGAGTGCTGTTATGCTTCCACCCTGCCTGCTGGTGATTACAACTACAGATGAGGCTTCCGCTTCTGAGGCACATAGACTACTAACTCTGTCTCCATGCCAGTCATGGGAGTCTACTCTTTTCAGCCTAGCATTTCTCAGTCCACAGAAACTGTTCATGATCTGGGGGGTGGGGGTGCGGGGAGGTGGTTGGGATGGAAAGAGGAAAAGGAAAAAGAGGAGATTAGAAAAGGGAAGTAAAAGGTCTAGAGAGAAAAGAAACAGACAGACAGAGAGAGGGGGTGGGAAAGGAGGTTAACCAATGACATTGTCATTTTGTGTAATAGTTATTCCAAAAATGCTCTGCTGGGTGCAGGCGTCACCTAAGCTCTAAGACCACATGGGCTGTATACAACAAATGTACACTGCACATGCAAAGCTTTAAGCCATTCGTAAACATTGTTCCTTGCATTGTAGCAAAGTTACCAATATGCAATTTTTACTCAGCTTGATAGATTCAAACTAAAGATACCAGGAAACTTCAATTTAAAGTATATAAAATAAAAATAAAAACAGTGCACTTATGCTATTCCTAATACCAGTTTTTTTTTCACCAAATGGTGCTTTTGTAAGAAAAGTGATATTTTAAACTCACTTGTTAAAGTTATAAAATACAAACATATCCAAAAATATGTTCCTTACCATTCATGTTTAATTTTCAAGACTCAATAAAGAGTATGAACACTACTTGTCAAGCTCTTTGACACCCCTCTAGTTTGTATAATCAGTTACAGTATACAAAAAGAATATTTTGCATGTTAACACACATGTCAACAGTATTGAAGTTTCAGTGATCTTTTTCATCTCCGGAAAAGTGCAGTCCCAGTGACTGTCATGTACTATCTGATTTCTTTCACTGGGGACCATCAGAAAACCAAAAGTTGCCACAGATCATATTGATTTTTGTAATAGAAAGAAACTCCCAGTTTTTTGTTTGTTTGTTTGTTTGTTTTGTTTTGTTTTACCTGTTTTGTTTTGTTTTTTTCCTTTTTTATGATTGTTTTCCCTGACTAGTGGAAACCTGAATGCTCCTAGGTCAAATGGAAGAATTTCTAAAATGCTAGATTATCTATTTTTAAGCAAACAGATGATTTAAACATTCTTTTGCAACTTCTATTTTCCTGAGGGGTGTGGCACTTTACAAATTACTGACTCTGATGAGAATGAAAAACTTATCATAGATGTTACATATAGCTAGTCCTATTGCCTGGTCTTTTTATGTGTTGGACTCTGAAAGTCCTAGTTTTCAAAATCTAGTAGATCTGAGCAAACCAGAACAATATATTATTCCAGTGATTTAATCTATCACCCAGATATATCATATCCTATGTTTTGTTTTCTTTCTTTCTTTTGTGGTTTTTGTAGTTTGTTTTCATTTGCCTTTGGGTTTTTTGTTTGTTCGTTTGTTTGTTTGGTTGGTTGGTTTGGTTTAAATTGGTTTGTTTTTTGGAGACATTGTCTTGCTGTGTATTCCTGACTAGTTTGAAACCTGCAATTCACTGTGTGGACATTCATAATAGTCCCCCTACTTCTGTCTTTTGAGAGTTGAGATTTCAGATACACACAACACCCATTATCAATGCTGATTATGTAAAGGATTTGTCAACTGAACTTGGAAAAAAAACAGAACATCTATTTGAAAGAGCTGTTGTGGGTCCTATTCATTCTTATCTTATGGAGATTTTTATCAAGTCATTCAATTTTTTTGGATTTGTTTTCCCACTAAGTAATACTGATTATGCGGTTAGTGAAATAAAATTTTATGTAAAAACATTCATTATAATAAATCACTTCTATTTATCAAGTTAACAGTAGCATCAGCAAAATTAGAGGAAATGAGCTATCAAGAAATAGGTGCTGAACTGCCAAGTGACCCTTGAGTCTTAAGATCCTTGCATGCAAAGTCAAAGCTTACATTTTTTGAGACTATTAATACCTGATTGTTTGTCTCATTATGCAAGGGTTTTTTTAATACTATTCAAGAGAAAACTAGCCATCAAATAACTTCTGAACTAAATGCAGTTTTTAAGGAATCTGCAAATAGTTTTCTCAGTGACACTCATTCTGAACTTTCTATCAGGGAAGAGTTAAACATACAAAGAGGATATATGGCTGCCCACTGCTCTTTCCCACCCATAAGGCTTCTAATTTTCCTGAGGAATTGTATGCTGTTACATTGTGATGATAACTGAGATTACATGTAAATTTTGCAGGCAAATGGAGGGTCACAGTGGATGGGTAGGAAACCCATCTGGCCAAAGGACTTCCTTCTTCTATTTATTAAGTTGTTTTGGGTTTGTGAAAAGTACAAATGATTCAACCTAACAATCTGCAATTCAGCAGAAATATTAAATCTCAACTATTTTGTTGCAACTACTTTGTTCATAATTGGATAAATAAGAAAAATGTTAAGTCTTACATTCATTAAATGTAAACTCACTAATACATTATGACGTTTGCTTAATACCTTCTTTCTACTGTGTTGATTTCTGTAATAAAGGAAGCCAAACATGTCCTCCAAGTTTCTTGTAATCCATCATCCAAGTCAGCGAGTTACATGTAGAATTGTCAGATTTATTTCTTAGGGATTAATATTTCACCAAGCACTTATAAAACATATTTTTCCAGCGAAGATGAGACAAAATTCAAATAGTTTTCTTTTAGTGGGCCATGGATATATTTACTTGCTTAATACACTGTAGTGATAAAGTACATATATACTTTTGTCTTTATACTAAATATTTGTGTTTTCCAAGAGTTTTCTGCCTAGTCTTAAATATAAAATTAATGAATAACATGGCTTTATGTGGTTATGGAATCTCTGTTAAACACACAAACGTACCTAACAAAATTCATTTATTGATTTGTGTGTCTTTTTATTGGCTTCTGTGAATATTTTAATTAAGTTGAAAAGACCACATATTGAAGTCATCATATATTCAATATACAGACAATGTAAAGAAATAGGTTGGGAGTCTGGGAGATAATAGGCAGACAGAGCAACAGTTACATAAACATCACTTAATGGATTGTAAGTCAAGGTATTCTTTTTTATTTCATAATGTGGCACCTATTTCTCAAAGCACTACATTTTTTTCAGCTATTAGTTCCTGTTTTGGACAAAGTCTTAATGATGACACTTTCATTTATTGGGGGGGGTGATAAACTCATGTTTTTTCTGTTGCTACTCTGTTGCTATAGAAAATAGACTTGTCCAATTATTCAGTAATATGCTTCATTTTGTGTATCGGTGATATGCTGCCTCCTGAATCCCCAATAAAGTCATCAGTATTGATTAGTGATAGACATGCAGTGTGATGGGAATTTCTTGATTGGCACCTTGCCTTCTTGCTCTTTTAGTAAGACTTGTATGAAATCAGAAAAATTATCAAGAAAATTAGGTATAGCATGTTTAACATACACAGATGTTACATTTTGCTTGAAATTACTTCTTGGGTTTATACTTTAAAAATATGGGGATATTGTTACTTTAATTGGGTAAAGGAAGATATTAAATATTGATGCAGGCTAAATAAAATATATATGTGTATATTAAGGCAAAGTTGATTTATAATGTGTTAGCATGATACCTATGTAATTGTGTGTGTGTGTGTGTGTGTGTGTGTGTGTGTGTGTGTGTGTGTGTATTAAAACTTGAAACACTTCTGTATTTAAAAAACAGTGGTAAACTGGGCGGTAGTGGCACATACCTTTAATCCCAGTGCTCGGGAGGTAGAGGCAGGTAGATCACTGTGAGTTCAAAGCAGCCTGGTCTACAAAGTGAGTCCAGGACAGCCAAAGCTACACAGAGAAACCCTGTCTTGAAAAACAAAACAAAACAAAAAATTTGGTAAATATTTTCTTTACAAATATATTTCAGTAGATCATCAATCTGATAAATATAGAAAATATAGTTTGAGTAAAATTAATATTAACTGTGTTGGAACTAGAATGTGAAAGCTTTATTTCTAGTAACATTGGGAAATGAAATATTGACAGAATATTGTACCCATACATTTCTGTGTAAAGGGGACGTGAATTAAGAAGTGAGTTTTATCTTTCATTGACTAGTAGTACTGAGATGGTTTTATTGCTCTTTACTTTTTCCTAAGGAACATTCCATTTTGTGAAGCTTATATTTTTTTCTGTCTAAGGATACTGCTGCCTATTTAAAATCTAAGCACCTTCACTATCACATAATAGCATTCTCTGAAAACACAGGACAATATTTTGAAATATTCAGTCTGAAGCCTCAAGATAAGAAATCGAGCTATTTAAGTGTTGGGCTTGAATGTCATTTGATCTTGATCAGTAAGAACACAAGTAGGCAGCAGTTTGTAGTCACTGCAAGTCAAGTCAACACAACCCTGTAGTGACATGGACTACAGAGTTCATAGTTTAAAACTGCCACATTTTCCAGGGAAAAACACAACCTTGTGGCTTTGAAATCCAATCCACCTACATGTAACACTTGGAATTACAGCCTTCTCTTTGGTAGCTTAATTTTTTAAAATACTACTTGTAAATCTATTTCACTTTAATTTGGGGTCAAAAACTAAAGATGATATATGTACTCTTACATTTTATGCATATATATTATTGCTGGCTATAAGTACAGTCATGCACTGCATATTTGCAGAGGTGATTTGTTTGCTTGCCTAATGCTTTATGCCCATGTTTTGTAATGCCTCACTTCATTCTCCCTCAAGCCCTGGCAACCACAGTTCCACACTATGAGTCTGTGAATTTGATTGACTATGTTAGATACTATTTATAAGGAAAATTAGATAGTATGTGTCTGTTAACTGCTTATTTTTCTTATCAAAATCTTCTCAGAGTTCATCCATGTGTTCACATATTACAGAATTATTCATTTTGAAAAACATAACTTATTATGTCATATGCAGAGATTATATTTACTATATCAAATCCCCCTACATAATTTGTGATTTTTTTGTCTGATTTTTGGTCATCATACTGTAGTGATTATAAAACTCCTAATATCTCTGAGTTATTGATTTAATTTTTCTGAGTACTATTCAGGATCCCAAAAAGCATTTCAAGGTAATCTGAAAGTTATATTTTTAATTGATGATGAACCTCCATGCTGATGCTTGCTGTACTGTTTTGTTCTGTTCTCAGTGTGCAACTTTCTGAGTTTTCCAAAATATCATCATACTATTATGTATTGAAAAATAACAACTATTCTGAAATTTATGAGTAATGTCATATTGTTGTTTTTATTTTTCCTTCTATGGTTATTGATAATAATGAAACTGTTTTGCCTATATCTATTTGCTTTTGTGTGACCTCTTTGGGAACATTTCTATTCAAGTTGTTAGCTATTTTTAGAATTGGTTTATTAGGAAATAGGGATATATAATGAGATTGTTATATGCTTTATAGACTAATTCTCAATTGCATATGAAGTACAAATATCTTCTTCCTTTCTGTGAGTTGCATTTTTCTCCTGGTGAATTTTGTTTGTTTGTTTGTTTTTGTTATGCAGAAATATTTCTATTTGATAAAATTTCTAGTGCTTACTTTTTCCTGTCTTTTTATAAAAGTAATATGTTTACACATGTAAAGCGTGTTGGACATTGCCTCAGATACAGGCACAGCTCTTATCAGCTTCGTCTATCAACGCACTCTAGGAGGACAGGATTTCTATTTGATTTCTTATGGCATTTTTCAAAGCCCAAGACAAATCCTGGTGTACTGCTGATAGTAATATCAAAGTTGCATTTTTCTTAAAATAACTCATAAATAGAGAACTAAATCAAATTTAATAGTCTCTGGGCAGGATAAAAAATTAAAAAAGGGTCAAGAGAAAGCTTGTAAATTTGGGAAAAACTTTGTGAAATACCTGACAGAGAATTAATATCTAGAATATACAGAAAGAATAGTAACTGCATGAGGTAATTAAAACCTGTTCACAGTGCATTTTGTAACCAGTTAGAGGTTTTATAAGTAAACTGCTCAATTTATCTAATTAATAATCACTGGTACAAAAGAAGACATAGGTATACTTCCCCCATTGCAGTCAGTATATTCTGCTGCTATCACTGACGGGCATGCTTAGGCTCCAAATATGATTTTTAATACTTGCTACATCCTGAGCCAATTTAGACATTTGAGCACTAAAAGTATAACTCTGTCAAAAGATGTGGTTTTGTGCCCCAGGGTTTTCCTTATCATGGCAGAATTTGCTCTAGGCAGACCTCCTCAGAAACTAACTTATTTCCTCTTTGATTAAAGAAAAAGCTGGGACTCCAGAGAATTTTCAAAAATCCACAATCAGCATTCTATGAATTGAAGTTATGCAATTATACATGGTTCAAAATATAACACTGAAATAAATTGGTCCCATGATAGGTAATGAATACTAAATCAAACAAATATTTTAAGTAATATGGAAGTACTTTCTAATATAGCACACAATTAAAAAATAAAATAGCTAGCGGTAAGATCAACACCAGATGGTCTTCGTTTGTTCTATCCTTTCATTGATCTTTTTTTAGACTTGGAGGAGTTTTAAATCTTGAGTGATATTGACTGAAAACTTGGCATCTCCTCTCAGGGCGGGGAGGCCCTCCATGTGCCCTTCATTTTGGTTTCAGAGGCACAACTTAGCTTAATTGTTCTGTCTATCAATAGTAATCTTCAGTACTATAATTGAACAAAGAGCTAACTGCAAATGAGAATAAAACATATTCACTTGTTGAGCAAGATCTAATAAATTATGCTATATCAATTCTTTCCCATAACTGTTAGTAGTATAATATATAAATGATTACAGTACATTTAAGAATAAAAGAACTAATAAGTTGATAATTGCTGTGCTTTATAAAAGTAAATGTCTCATACTATTTGCTGGTGGGTTTGTTTGCAAACAGTTGGCCCCACTTGCTTCAAAATAGTAATCCTCCTCTGGCCTTAGTTTCAACAAGTATGATGAGTACCAGTGTGTGCCTCCACACCTGGCACATTTTTCTAATTCCTTTCTTCATAAGAACTTTATTAGTCACCCATATCCTCCTTATGTCCTCTATTGTGTGCTGGTGATACAAAAATAAATAAGCAAAAATGTATTACTCTTGTCACCTTGATATACTATTCCTAAAGATCTCACAGTAAAAGGATAACAGTAAGTGTTTTCATGGTAGACTATTACAATCATCTTCGCTTCTGAAAAGTAGGAATCAAACCAATCAGCTGGGTGAAAGCTGCAGATTTTGATGAACAATTGACATTGAGATTTAAGCATAATAACTTAGTTAATGGCTTGCTTGCCAAATAGAAATATTTAACTTTGGTTTTCTTTCTATGAGTGATGGCTGTCTAAGTTTTTAGCTTTATTTTGAACTTGAAGGTGACCAATCTTACAAAGACCTTGCCTGCTCAAAGGAATAAAAGGGGATTGTGGGCCAATAGAGGAAGTTATATGCACCAGGGAAGCTTATCTTCATAACGCTTTTCTGTATTTATTAGGATCTTAAGTGTTTATATTGTCATAGTTGATTGACGGTGGACATTTTAATACATTGATTTCTTTTACATGTTGAACACAAATTCCTCTTATTTTGCTCAAGGGTTAGATTCAAATGAGTCATTTGTAAGATGTTACAATGTCTTTATTCAGTGTAAAATATACCAGTTGGCATTTTCTATAATTTCTCTGTTCTAATGACAGAATCTCGGTCAAGGGTCAAAAGCACACATGGGTTCAGAGATATTTGAGATGATGTAACAGTGTAAGGTCACATGAGACAAAAGGCACTTATATCTAAAGGTCTCATTATTTTTGTTAGCATGTGCATTTCTGAATGTAGGGAAGTTTTGGTTGTTTTATTCACTGATACATTGTAATACATATTGCATAGTCTGAAACATGCCGTATAAATGTCTACTCAATAAATAAATAAATAGGTAGAGTGTTTCACTGGGAAGAATCAATGTTTAAGGACTTTCAATCACTGATGATAATAACAACAGAATAACACTGAAAGATAGTGTGACATCATCCCCCAATTAAAACAATCTAGAGACTCTATTACTTGAAATTTCTGGTGTTATGAAATTTGTTGCTTTCTGAATCCTTTAATGCAGTTTTTCATGAAGAAACATTATGCTTTCTTGATCATTTCCAGAAATCTCTGCCAGGTGGATATTATGATAATGAAAAATGTATGTTGGTTTCAATATTTCTAGCAAAGGTTCACTCTTGCATTGAATATTATTTATGGATACTAACTCAAATACTGCAATATCCTTGAACATCATTTCAAATACACTTTCTCAGTATGACATCATCCTTAGTATTCATGAGCTTCAGCCAATAAGTGAGTGTTAATACTGAAACAAATTCACATAATGGGTAGATGGTCATTCAGATTTCAAATCTTCAAAAATACCCCCCTTTTTATTTTGTGAACTATTCATTTGCCCACATTTGGCATAAATACAAATGGAAAGTGAAATCATCATGAATTATCTGTAATGACAGTCATGGTTTATTTCAATGAAATGTTTAGGGGCTTTTTGAAGAAAATCATAGTTTCTAAGCATGTCTCTGCATATACAAACTAATCTCAGATGTCAGCATCTTACATGTTTTCCTGCCACATTATAAACATCAGGTCCCAGAATGAAAAGAGGAAATTAATTTCTTGTTTTTATTAGTGTTTATTACTTCAAACTGTACTCTCATTTCCTTCATCTGGCACCTATACCTTGAGTGACAGCAGGGTCTCCCTTCATGATCTTCCTTTGCCATTTACACTGCATCTTCCTCTAGCTAGTAATTTATATTAAGTACACATGGAAAAAATAACCCACAGACACCAAGTGTGCTGCCTTCTCTTTGTAGACTCTTGTAGGCTACATTTTCACAATCTACTTTATTTAGGGTTCTTAAATGCTTCAACCACCCTTCTAACCCATTGACAAGGGGTATAGGAGAAAGGTTAACAGAAAAATGGGGTTGTGGACCAGTTTAGAAGCAGTTCCTTGAGGTAATTCCACTCTTCCTTGTCAGGACACCAAAAGTTCAGTCCAATAGCAAGCACCAAACACCAGTCCAGAAAAACATCACATGCACTTTCATTGGCCAGTTTTCAACTTTGGATGGACTAAAAACATTTCCACATCCCACATTTGAGACCAAAAAAAAAAAAAATCAGTTAAAAGAAACCAAAAAGTCACTACATGTTCCTCTTTTTGTTTAAAAATTTGTCTTTTCCTCTAACATTAACAATCTACATACAATCAAAATAATTATGAGAATCATAAAACTAGAACTTTATGTCACAATTTAAATGAGCTGCTTATGTACAATATATCAAATAATTGTCGAACAAAATAACCTTAAATTTCTACCACTGAACAATAGTCAAGCAAAAGATCTTAAATTTATATCACTTAATAACAGTCAAACGTAACAACCTTAAATTTCTATCATTAAACAATAGTTAAAGATAACCTTAAATTTCTATCAATATATTACATCATATCAAATAAAATGTTTAACAGTAGTAGATTCTATACTTTTTATTAATTTTTACTTTATTATTTATTCATTATTCTTGTTATTGCTATTCACTTTCCCTTCTTTTTCCACATCATTAGATAAAATGGAGAGATAAGAGCAATGCGAGATCACTGACTTGATGTTTGTTTTGTTTTATCCCTGACCATAACCAAGAACAACCAACCACCCTAGACAGTAACAAAAGAACCAGAACATACTAAACAACCATAACCATCTACCCTACATTTTGGAATTTGGGAGTAATGTTCTCTAAAATTATTTGTCTGGATGCAAAGATATCTTTTGGGTATGCTATGAAAATTGGGATAGTTGTCAAATCCTGGGAAAGCTTGCTGTATCTTTTTTCTGTACTGTGTGTGTGTTGTCCATCCATTCTCTGCGTTCTCTCTCAAGTCTCTGTATCATAGGTCCAGTCTCTTTGTTGTCCAGTCTCTGTATGATTGATAGTTGATTTGCATGCATGTTTTGGAGAAATCGGTAACTGAAACAGTCAGTGAGAGTGAATTACCTGGGCTATTTCCTTTGTGAATACATTCATGTCTCAGCTGATACATTTTCCCTAGTCAGATATAATCTTTATAAGTTTTGTTGGCTATATTTTTTCATTCCCTGTAGATACATAGCATAACCATGTCCCCATCTTAAAACTATTACAGTTTCCGTTCTAATGTCAGCATAGCCTTATACTATATTGCTTGGCCTAGTTCCTCAGTTTTATATATATATATATAATCCAGTGTCTCTCAGCCGCTGTTGTTCCCTTTTCACCAACATTAAGAAAATTTTGAGTTAACAAAACATTATTTAGTCTGTCTCTGAGAGTTTTACCCTTCCATTTTCTTTAATAAGCAGCTCTTTCAATTTACAATTGACTCTTTCTACAACTGCTTGACCTGTGGTATTGTGTGGTATACAAGGAATGTGCTTTATCATTTAATATGTAAAGAATTGCTTCATCTTATTGGATAAATATGTGGGAGCGTTATCAATCTTAAATTTTGCAGGTATCCCCAAAATTGACATTATTTCCAATACGGGTATAATTACACATCAGTCTTTTTGAAACTTAAAGCAGTTGCTCACTGAAATCCTGAGTATGTGTCAATGTTATGATGTATATATTTTTGTTTTCCAAATGTGCAGGTATTTTGATAGGGATTGCATTAAATCTGTAAATTGCTTTAGATAAAATGGCTATTTCTACTATGTGATTTTCCCAATCCATGAACAAGGGACATCTTTCCATCTTCTGATATCTTCTTCAATTTCTTTCTTCAAAGACTTGAAGTGTTTCTCATCCAAATCTTCCAGTTGATTGGCTAGAATTACACAAATACTTTATATAATTTGAGGTCATTGTGAAGGATGTAGTTTCCCTAATTTGTTCTCAGCCCATTTGTCATTTGTATACAGGAGGGATATTGATATTTTTAGTTGATTTTGTATCCAGCTACTTTGCTGAAAGTGTTCATCCACTCTGGGTGTAAATTTGGCAATCACATATGTACACTATCCTATCATCTGCAAAAGCAATATGATGACTTCTTCCTTTCCAATGTTGATCTCCTTTTGTTGTCTTATTGCTCTAGCTAGGACTTCAAGTACTATATTGAAGAGATATGGAAGGAGTGGGCATCCTTATCTTGTCACTGACTTCAGTGGAATTTCATTGAGTTTCTCTCCATTTAATTTGATGTTGGTTATTGGTTTGCTGTATATAGCCTTTATTATGTTTAAATATGTGCCCTGTATCCCTGATCTCTCCAAAACTTTAAATATGAATGGGTTTAAGATTTTGTTAAATGTATTTTTGGCATCTAAGGAGATGATCATGGCTTTTTTTTTTCTTTCAGTTTGTTTATATGGTGGATTTCATTGATAGATTTTTGTATATTGAACCTTCCCTGCATGCCTGGGAAGAAAACTAGTTGGTCATGGTGAGTGATAGCTTTGATGTGTTCTTGGATTTGATTTGCAAGTATTATTGAGTATTTTTGCATCAATGTTCGTAAGAGAAATTGGTCTGAAATTCTCTTTATTTGTTGGGTCTTTGTGAAGTGTAGGTATCAAGGTGAGTGGCCTCATAGAATGAGTTTGGTAATGTTCAACCCATATCTGTTTTGTGGAGTAGTTTGAAGAGTATCAGTATTAGTTTTTTGAAGGCCTGGTAGAATTCTGCAGGGAAACCATTTGGCCCTGGTTTTTGTTGTTGTTGGTTTTGTTTGTTTGTTTGGAGAGTTTTAATGATTGCTTCTATTTTTGTTGGAAAATGGGACTATTTAATTTGTTTACTTGACCTTGATTGAACTTTGGCAGGTTGAATCTCTCAAGAAAATTGTTCATTGCCTTTAGATTTTCAAATTTTGTGACATATAGGCTTTTGAAGTAAGACCTACTGATTCCTTGGATTTCATCAGTGTCTGTTGTTATGTCTTCCTTTTCATTTCTGATTTTGTTAATTTGGATAGAGCCTCTCTGCCTTTTAATTCATTTGGCTAACGGTTAATTATTTTGTTGTTTTCTCAAAGAACAAGCTCAAAGTTTTGTTGAATCTTTGAATTATTCTCTGCATTTCTAATTTATTGATTTCAGCACTGAGTTTGATGATTTCCAGCCATCCACTCCTCTTCAGTGTTTCTGCTTCTTTTTTTTCCAGGGCTTACAAATGTGTCATTAAGTTGCCTACATGAGATGTTTCCAATCTCTTTATGAAGGGACTTAATGTTATGAACTTTCCTCTTAACACTTTCAGTGTGTCCCATAAAATTGGGTATGTTGTACCTTCATTTTCATTGAATTTTAAGAAGTCCCTAATTTCTTTCTTTCTTCTTTCTCTGACCCAGTTATATTTGAGTAGAGTTGCTCAGTTTCTAAGTGTGTGGAGGCTTTTTTTATTTCTGTTGTTGTTGAGGTCTAGCTTAATCTATGTTGATTGGATAGGATACAAGGTATTATTTAAATCTTCTTGTATCCTTTGAGGCTTGCTTTGTGACTACTATATGGTCAATTTTGGAAAATGTTTCCTGAGGTGCTGGGAAGAAGGTATAATCTTTTGTCATTAATTAAAAATTCTGTAGATATCTGTCAGGTCCATTTGATTCATGGCATCAATTAATGACATTTCTTCATTTAGCTTCTGTTTGTTGACCTCTCCTTTGGTAAAAGGGAGATGTTGAATCTCTCACTATTAATGTGTGGTGATCTATGTGTAGTTTAAGCTTTAATAATGTTTCTTTTACAAATGTAGGTGCTCTTGTATTTGAAGCATAAATGCTTAGAACTGTGATGTCATCTTTGCTGAATTTTCCTTTGATGAATATGTAGTGTCATTCTTCATCTCTTTTGATTAATTTTGGTTAAAAGTCGATTTTATTAGATAACAGGATGACTACTCTAGCTCACATCTTCTGTATATTTGCATGGAAGACCTTTTCCAGCCTTCTCCCTGAGATAATATCTGTCTTGTAGTGGATATGTGTTTCTTCAATGCAGCAGAATGCTGGGAGGTATTTATGCACCCATTCTGTTAGTCGATGTCTTTTTTTAAAAAAATTTTTATTAATTTATTCTTGTTACATCTCAATGGTTATCCCATCCCTTGTATCCTCCCATTCTTCCCTCCCTCCCATTTGCCCCTTATTCCCCTCCCCTATGACTGTTTCTGAGGGGGATTACCTCCCCCTGTAGATACTCATAGGGTATCAAGTCTCTTCTCGGTAACCTGCTGTCCTTCCTTTGAGTGCCATCAGGTCTCCCCCTCCAGGAGACATGGTCAAATGTGAGGCACCAGAGTACATGAGAAAGTCATATCCCACTCTCCACAGTTGGTGTCTTTTTATTCAAGAGTTGAAATCATTGACGTTGAGAAAGATTAATGACCAGTAACTGTTAAATCCTTTGGTTTTTATGTTGGTGTGGTAGTATGTTTGTACATTTGTCTGGTTTTGTTTGGCTAAAGTAAAGTTATCTATGTCCTGTTTTATCCTGGAGGTAGTTAGCTTCTTTGGGTTGGTCTTTTTCCTTCTATTCTCTTCTATAGGCTGGATTTATGGATAACCCATCTGTGGTTATAGAATGTTTTGGTGGGTATAGTAGTCTGGACTGGAATCTCTGGTCTCTTAGGGTTTGAAAGACCTCTGACCAAGCCATTCTGGCTTTTATGGTATCTGCTAAAAAGCGGGGTGTGATTCTCATATGTTTACCATTATATGTTACTTGGTATTTTTCCCTGGTTGCTTTTAACATTTTTTTTTGTTCTGAATATTTTGTGTTTTGATTCTTATGTGATAAGAGAATGTTCTGGTCTACCCTATTTGGCATTCCATAGGTCTCTTGTATGTTTATATACAAATCTTTCTTTAAGTTTTGAAATTTTTCTTCTATGACTTTTTTTTTTCACTTGAATATATTTTTATTTAGACCACAGCACTAAAAGCATGATAGACTTTCACAAATCTGCACCACGGAGCACATGATGTTTAAAATATGTTGCTGTTCACAATTTGAGTATAGCATTATTACTGATTGGTACTAGGCTCAAAGACGACACTTTCATTCCTTAGCTTTGAGGTACTTATTGGTAACATGATTGTCTAGTCATGCAGAGGAAAGAAATTCAAAAGCAGTTTCTTTTTCTTCTGCCAGTTCCTTTTTTGAAAATATTGTCTGGGTCTATTTCTGGGTCTATTATCCTTATGTTTTGCCTTTTTATGGCATCCTTGATTTCTTGGATGTTTTGTGTTAGGAATTTTTTAGATTTAACATTTTCTTTGATGGTTACATCAAATTCTTCCATGGTATCTTCTACACCTGAGATTATTTCCTCTTTCTTTTGTGTACTGTTGGTGATGCTTACTTCAGCAGTTCTTGTTTTTTTCTCTAAGTCCTATTTTTGTAGGCTCTCCTCAATTTGTGATTTTATTATTGTTTTCATTTTCATCTCCAGATCTATAACTGTTGTATTGATTTCCTTCACCTGATTGTTTGCAATTTCCTAAATTTCTTCCAGTGATTTCTTCATTTCCTCTTTTTAGGCCTTTGTAATGGCCTCTCTATTGTCCTCAGTCTGTTTGGCTGTATCTTCCTGTATTTGTTTATGGATTTTATTTGTTTTTTTTTCATTATCATCTTCATTATGAAGGATTTGAGGTCTTTTTTTTTCTTTTGTGCTTCAGTTGTGTTTAGTTTCCAGGGCTGATTGCTTTGGAATAACTGGGTTCTGAAGATCCCATATAATGTTGGCTTCTGTTGTTTGTGTTTATATGCTGACCTTTAGTAATCTTGCTCTTTCTGTCATTGGGTTGTAGTTTCTGGTATTCTAAACTGGCACTTGAGAGCAGCTCATAGGTGAGTGGCTATAAGTTGAGACCCCCCTACATGTGGGGATCAGGGAACCCTTTCATGGATTAGGTGAGTGACATGGGTTCACATCCAGGGAGATTAACATGGATTAACCTCATGGCCTGAGGTCAGATCCACTTCTGCTCTATACCATAGGTTCTTCCCCTGGGATCTAAAACCCAGACACTGTCACTTTGTGGCCCACAATTCTGTCTCAAACACAGGGCACGGGTACTTCTGACTGCCCAATATGCCTAGCTATGTTTTGAAGCTTGTGTCTGTGCTTGTGCCTGTTTGGACTGGGGAAGTCTTCCTGGATTGCGATTGCCCAGGTGACTTGAGGTCAGATCCACCTGTGCAGCCCCAGACCATGCTGTAGCACACAGTTCAGCTTGAGACCAAGTGTCAGGGCAGAACTCTGGACAGCATGTGGGACTATGCCTGTGCCTGCCTTGGCCCTGGAGCCTTCTGTGGATTGGCTCAGTGATCAGGGGTCAGATCTACCTGTGTTCCATACTCTAGGGTTTATTCTGGGTTAGCAGTCCCAGACACTGGTGCTCTGCAGCCCACAGTTTAGTCCAAGACACAGATTATAAGATGGAGAGAGCAGATACAACTTGCAGGCAGGTGTGCATGTTCATTCTGGGGACTAGGCACAAGCTTGCAGGGACCAAGGATGTCCTCAGTAGACAAGCTCAACGGCCTGATGCTAGACCCACCTGTGCTCCAGACAGAGTCGATCTGCTCACCTAAGGCACCTCATCTCTCATAGTCTGTTGCTCCCAGGCCAATCCCTTGGCTCACTCCTGTTGATCAGACACAGCCCCACCATCTTGGATCTTTCTTATTCTACCACTTATAAGTAATTCAGAAATAATATACACACTCTAACACACATACACACACACACACACACACACATATGAATATATATTCAATTTTTAACTTGTAGATGAGCTAAGAAAATCCATTCCTTAATACTATTTTACCTTTGCATAATGAGTGCAGCATGAGAGTGAGTTGAAGCCAAAATGACCGAAATACAATCAAATTTAATATTAGTTCTATCCATATAGGTACCTCACAGTATTTGTTCTACAAAAGTTAACTCTTTCTACATCAACTGTTAGACATCTTGGGCTTGATGTTTTGAATCTCCTTGTAATGGTTGAAACAAATTACTTAACTCGTAAGTATTAATGCAATTGTTAATATCTACCATTAATTTTTGAAAATCATTGAGTTTGCGATTGGTCTTTATGGATCTGTACCTTTTGTGGTAAAATTTTTTTGTTGACTGATTTTGTTGCAGACATAATTAAGTGAATCTCCTCTCTGTATTATTTTCTGGAGAAATCTGTAATCCCTAGCTTTGCAGAATTCTTTGTTTTCATAAACATTTTCTCTAAAGTATCTTCATCAGAATCAGTCAACAAAATATCATCCATGTAATAATAAATAATAGATAGAGGAACTTACCCTCAAATTATTTCCAACAGTTGTCACACAAAACATTGACATTAACTTGGACTATTGAACATTCCTTGTGGAAGTACGTTCCAATGGTATCTTTTTATTGGGCCACTGTTGTTCAGAGTAGATATTGTGAAAGCAAACTTTTCTGTATCTTGCTCATGCATGGGTATTGTGAAAAAGCAGTCTTTCAAGTCATTTATTATTATAGGCCATGATCTATAGTTAAAGGAAATTATAGAAGTTAAAGGAAGTCTATAAAGGACCCATTGGTTGAATTACTCTATTCACTGCTCTTAAACTCCTTATTATCCTCCATTTTCTTCTTTCTTTCTTTCTTTCTTTTTTTCTTTCTTTCTTTCTTTCTTTCTTTCTTTCTTTCTTTCTTTCTTTCTTTCCTTCTTTCTTTTTACAACAAACACAGCGGAATTCCATGGGCTGGTAGACTCTTTTATATGTTGATCTTTCAACTGTTCTTGTACCAGTTGTTCAAGTCTCTGCAAGTTTTCATTTGTTATGGCTCATTCCTCTTGCCACACATATCTTTTGATAACCTTTTTAGGTAGCAAGGCTGTTGATATGTCAGCAATGGCCCTTTTTATAAATTTGGAAATTCAATCCCTGTGCTGTCCTATATTTGGAAAATGGGCATAGCTTGTGATTGTTCTTGATAACTCATATCAATAACTTCCCCAAGAGCGTCTAACATTTCAGGTCTAATTTCCTTATTTGCTGTCCCTGGGATTGCAGGAATATTAATTTGAATACCCCATTTTTTGTAAATAATGATACCTTCCCCATAAATGTATGGGTATGTCAGCCACAAAGGGTCTCAACTTTCCTGTTTGCCCCTCTGGTCCCACACAGTTAATCCTTTGGTCACTTTGTCTTATTCTTGATACCTTACCACTTCCTGTAAATTGTGTATAAACCTGAAGTAGCCTATATGGGTTCCAAGACTTTTGGGAAAGTATACTAACATCAGCTTTTGTATCCACCATAGCTTCTATTTCAACATATTCATTTTTACTATTAATTTGGGACTCTGATCATTAACCACTTCCCCCAGTACTCCCAAAGCACCTGTTCTTTCTACTAGACAAGCCCTGTGCTTGATATAAGGAACAGTAACAGCTGATCAATTATAGCCCTACTGCATTAATTTGCATCTCCTTTTTCACACATGCCATGCTTTTAATTTCTCCTTTGCAATCCTCAACTATAATACCTGGATGTACAATAAGTCTTGAGAAGTTAATCCACCTCTTCCTAAGATTTTTTCCTACTGTCTCTGAACGTAAAGAACCGTAAACACCTGTGGTTAACTTGTAATGTTGAAATTTTGGGGATAGTGTTAGAGGTGTATCTCTGGCTAGATCCAAAGCTGTACTTCCTTCTGTAGCATGTATAAGATCAGAATTACTTAATTTTGATTTTCCTACCTGATTGGTACATTCCGGGTGACCAAAGGAAGACAGTTTATATTGTTTGATGTAGGGCCTCAAGTTGACAGGCCCCTCAGTTGATTTCCCAGTGGCCAGAGGTTATCTCCCATGTCTCTCTTGGACCTACAATTCTTAGATAAATATCTGCTCTTTCCACAGTGGATACAACATTCTAGAAGCGATTGTGTTCCATTGCTCAGAAATTACTCGTTTTCTCCTATGAATACTATTTTCTCCATGGTCAATGCACCACAATTAAAGCATTGGGCATTTTGATCCCTGAGACTTCTAGCTACAGCATGCCCTATGATACTGGCATGATGCTTCTGAGAGCCAATGTCAGTTGTCTCTCTTATCCATACATCTGTCAGGGCTCCCTATGCATTCAATGGTCTAAGTGCTCTCTTACATCAAGTACTTGCATTTGCAAATGCCAAGATCTCTATTAACAACTATCTAGTTTTAGAATCTGATATGGTTCTATTTACAGCTAAACCCTGTCTCTGTAAGAAGTCAGTAAAGGCTTCTGCAGTTCCTTGTATTATCTTAGAAAATGAGGTAGGTTTTTTTTCCCCTAGCTCCTCAACCATATCAAGCTCTTAAAGCTGCAGCACAATTTTGTTCAATTACATTATTATCAGATTAGATCTTTTCTTGTAGGTCAGCATAACGCCCTTCACCAAACAGTTGGTCTTTAGCAACATTTATACCCCTTGCTATGTTATATTGTTCTATTTCTGTGCTTCTACCATTACAACCATTGTAATTGTTGACCACATTCTAATGCTGTTGACACCAATACATTTCGACCTTGAGGATTAACTCTTTGCTTTGTGGCCCAGTTACTTAACATCTCTTTATGGAATGGAGAATGCAAGCCATACAACACAATAGCCTCTTTAAACTGTGTTAAATCTGCATTTCTATTAGACACGAAGTCAACTCATTATAAGCCTGACCACCTTCATTAGCAGGCATATGCTGCACAAAGACTGGTAATGCTGAAGGTGCCTGTGTAGCTCCAGGCAAATTCTCTGATGGTGCACTTGGCTGAACACTAAGCTGTTAGCCCTGTACAACCTCCTGCTTTCCTGGCCCCTTGTTTCATGGAAATGTTCTAGGTACCTGGCACAGAAAGTGCTTGGAGCAGGCTCGGGTAGCAGTATGCCTTTTAGCCTAGTTTGTTTCCCTCTCTCATCATGTAATACTTTGCCAGTCTCTGACACCAAGCCTGAATCCTGTTGTTTTCATCCCACTGTTTTTTGTTTTGTTTTTGTTTGTTTGTTCATTTGTTTTGTTTTGTTTTGTTTTTTGCTTTCCAAGCACTTCAACCTCTATCCACAAACTCTCTAAGTGCATAGCCAACTCTGCAATACTTTCTAACACAAGAGAATTGAATGAACCTTTAGGTTTGCAGATTTCCCCCCCCCCCAAGCTTTTTCAAAATGGAATACATAAAGACTAAAAAGCCAAAACCAGAAAACCTACTCTGGGAGCAAGAGAACACCAGTGACAGTATCTGCTATTTTGTTGACCTCCTTAAACAACGTACCAAACTGTCAAAATCTGTCAATTCCTCTACTACATTAGAAGCAAAGTTACCCATTATGCCTAAGCCCCATGGCTGGGCACCACTTGTAGGCCTAGATTTTTCACAATCTACTTTTTAGGGTTCTTAAATACTTCTACTTCCCTTCTAACACACTGACAATAGGTAGGGGAGAAAGAGGGTAAATAGGAAAAGAGGGTTGTGGACCTGTTTATTAGTAGTTCCTTGGGGTGGTTCCACTCTTCTTTGTCAGGATACCCGAGTCCAGTCCAATAGCAAACATCAAACAGCAACACAAGTCAGTAGCCATGTGGCATTATCCAGTGGGAACAACAAGGCTCTGTTGAATAGGCATGAATCAGCTGAAACAGCCATATCAGCTGGAAAATTATGTGTTCTTGTGCATTTCTCTCTGCAAAGTGAAAACAAGTGAAGCATTGCACTGCTGCATGGTATAGCAGTGCAAAAGTGTTGTCTCACCATCTGTGGGGTTCTATTTATATTATTTCTAAACATCATGTGCCTTCTCATGTATCGATTATCAACAAAACATCATATGCCCTCTCATGATAAGCTTAGAGAAAAACATCATGTGCTCCCTTACGGTTGGTTTTCATGAGTGGATGAACCAAAAACGTTTCCACATTTCTACATTTGGGACTTAAAAAAAAAACACATAAAAGACCAAAACTTTCACTACAGATTGTTCTGAGGATTGCTCTACTTTCTATGGACAGATTTCTGTCTTATTTTTAATTTTGATTATTTTAAAAGTTATAATAATAATTTCTTATGTGGACATTTTGAAGTATAATCATATCCGTTCAGATTTCGTATATGTTAATATGCTGGTTAGTTTTTACTCTCATTTCCACACAACCTACAATTGGAGAGGGGTGTCAAGGAGGAGTCATTTACATCAGGTTGGCCTGTTGGAATGTCTGTGGGGAATTACCTTGATTGTTGGTTTCTGAACCAGCCTACTCTGATTGGCAACATACTTTAGGTGGGAGATCTTGAAAAATCACGAAAGCAGAAAAGGCAAGCAAAGAGCAAGAACGATATGATCCATGCCTATATTTCCTCTTTCCTTTGACCATGAATGTCATACTTTAATTCTTGCCTTAATTTCTCCACAATAAAGCACTGTAACTTAGAATTGTAAGACAGATAACTACATTCTTGCCTGAATTTCTTTTGGGTGGAATAGTCAGAGTGTTTGTCATAGCAACAGAAACAAAACTGAAATAAATATCCTTCTGTACAAAGAATTTCTCTGGCTGTAGCCATCGCATGAACCTGTGAAATTAAGTTCCAGTGAGTCTTAGATGCTGGTAAACTCCTCCCATATCCTGATCATCTAGAGAGTTCTAAGGTACATTTTCCTTTGGGTGTACTGACAACAGCCAGGTTCCTGACTCCAAAGCCTGGCAATCACAGTGACTTGCCTGGCATTTTTCCATTTCTAGCCTCCTCCTCCTCTTTACTGATGCTCCCTGAAAGAGTGACAGTCAACTTACAGTTGGAAGAATTCAAATTAAGCAGATGCTACTGGGGATAGCCATTCTATCAACTAATTCTTATTTTTTTCTTCATAATTATTTTTTTTACAATTATTCAACTTTCTAATTCTCAAATTACTTCTGTCCTAGGATACAAATAGCTCATATTTGAAACATATATAAGTAACTGCTTGTGCTTTTTGAATGACAGCCCAGGTCACAAACTAGCTTCTATTTTTAGAATTAAACATGCCAGACCCATGGAAGGCCAAAGTCTATGAGAAAATAGATGTGATTAGCACTGTATTCTAGTTTCAGATTTTAAAAGGATGTTTATGTTTATGCTTCACCCTACTAATAGGTTGAAATACAAAAAATATACCCAAAAAAGTATTTTTCTTCTTCACTGAATTTGTTCTACTTCAACTAAAACTGAAAATGTTAAGATTTTACTCAAAAACAAAAACAAAAATGAGTAAGATAATCTTACTAGTGATAGGGTTGCTAAAATTTGGAGTGGGCATGATTCCCACTATGAACTCAGATTGGAAATAAACATTTTTATTTAAATAATAACAATTCAACTTTATTTTTTAATTAAGTATGTACATTGCTAAGATTTTAGTAATTTATCTCAGCCCATTTACAGTAACTGGTAGTGTTAGAGTATTCTAAAGATATTTTTATTGTTTTGTCTTTTTACATTATTGGGATTGAACTCAATTCTTGAGAAATACTGGGCAAGCATGTTTCTAGTAGGCCACAACTTCATCCTGACCTGAGAATTCTGATAGATGTATCAACCTTGAGAGTGTTCTCATTTCTACTATCTCGGTGAATTCAGTTCTACCTGGTCTCTCTGTTTTTTTCACTCTGTCATTTTTACAGCTTTGAGTTCTTCCCCAGGGACACAAGGGTACTGTGGCCTTAACTTCCAGTCAGCCACACTCAGTACCATCAAGTGTAAGGAAGGGCGTAAAGTCCCATTTGCTGTGCAATATCTAGTCTTAGGAGACATGTATATGACAATTCCTTCCTTTGTGGACCTCTTTAGCAAATCTAGATCAGCTCAAGAGGGAAAATGATTAGTTTTCTTTACTGGGGAAAAAGTGCTGAAAGGGATAGAGGAAGAATCTCATTCCTCAGATTGGCTATACTGAAGTTAGGTTATGATGTTGGCTAGGCACGGTGGTATGCATCTGTAACCCCTGAGCACGGTGGTATGCATCTGTAACCCCTGCACTTGGTGATGGAAGCAGGAGGATCAAAGTTTAAAGCCAGCCCTGAGCAACATAACAAGTGGCTGAGGTAGAAACAGGCTTGAAGTATATAGGACATTGTGTCAAACAAGACACAACAAAAGAGTTTAGAATCCTGGAAAACAGAAACGTAGCTTTTGCACCCTCATCTCTCTTCTCATCTCTTCTCTTTAACTCTTCTCTCTTTACCTATCTTTCTTTCTTGACAGTCTAATCTCCTCCTGTCTCTCCCAGGATTGAACTGTCTATTATATATCCCCTATGTGCCTGTCATCTATTATCTGTCTGTCAGACTTTTTCTGTCAGGCTTTCCTTATTTTAACAAACACCTGAAGCAAACAACTTAATGGAGGGACGATTTATCTTAACTCACAGTTTCCAAGGTTTCAATCCATCATTGTAGGTGGTGCCTAGCAGAGTGGTCTATGACAAGATAAGAAAAGATATAAACCTCAAGATAGCCCTCACCACAGTGACAACTTACTCCAGTCACCTGCTGCTTTCAGCCTGACATCAGCTCTAGAAATGTCCAAAACCTCTACATATAGCTGCTGCAGCTGAAAACCAAGGCTTACTACACGACTGTGAGATACACTTCATATACACCATATTATTTCCCCCCTTTATTTCTTTTTTATATTCTTCATTCTGTACCTTCTTTCCTTTCCCCTTTTTGCTCTTTCTCCCTTTTTTCCCATACTTATTCCTATCATTCCCCAGTTCTCTTGGTCTTTGTCTCTCGCCTGTCATTTCTCGGTGATGATCATATGTCTATAATCTATTTTCTGTATGCCTATATTTGTCTATTGGTACTCTACCACTTATATCTTGTATCTATGTAACATCTATCTTCTACTTTCATTTATAATCTATCCATCATCTATAGACCTAGCTATACATCTATCAATCCTATCTGTCTGTCTGTCTATCTATCTATCTATCTATTATCTATCTA
This sequence comes from Acomys minous, assembly GCF_964271855.1. Lineage (NCBI taxonomy): Eukaryota > Metazoa > Chordata > Mammalia > Rodentia > Muridae > Acomys > Acomys minous. The sequence continues at coordinate 50,128,717 of NC_140489.1, forward strand.
TATCTATCACTTATCTATCTTTCTTTTTATCATATATATAGGTAGATAGAAAGATCATATATATGTATGTACACATACATACACACAGACACACACAGAATATATATATTCTGAATATCCTCTGTACTATCCCCATCACAGAGCACATAATACATACTACAATGCTGTTGTACTCATTGTGAGTGATGGCTCAAGTCTCCATAACTCTGTTAGCTAACTTTGATTGTTAAGTATTTGCACATTATTAGCCTAACATCCTGACTGGCACCATAGTTAGATGTAAGCATTGACTATAGGAAGATTATCTGTAACTGATGGTGCAACTGCAATTATTTTCGTGTGCTTAGAGCACTCTTTTGGCACTTTATAAAGCATGATTATTAAATTTGTTTGTTTCAGACAGTGACGCTCAGGACTCTGAAATGTCAGTTGTCAGCATAAGAGGCTGGGAACCCAAAGAGTACCTGGGAAGCTCTAAGCATCCAGAGTGCTTAGCAAGAGCTACATGAAAAGATACAACAAAATCACTAAGCAGTGTTTATTAGGAATAGAAGGTTTTGCCCTACAGATCACCAGAGAGAACAAGAAAGTGTGGATAAAAAAACATATGAGAACAAAATGAGCCTTTATGTTGTAAGAAATAGCACGTTCCTGATCTTGAGATGGAGAGACTCTTGTACAGGTCATTTTCCTCTGTCTTTACTATAACAAGGGTCAGTGTGCCATTAGGCAGAGTGTGTTTCTTAATTAGGCATGGCTATTGACAACATTTAATAATATAATTGTTTAACTTTATTTAACATGTTTCCTTTGTTGAAGTGTTTTATGTTGTTATTTTTTATTTGAAGCATACAATTAATGCATAGTTATGAGGATAGACTTAATTCCATGTACATTACAATGTATGATGATTCAATTTATGAAATTATTACTTATCTCTTTAATATTTATTATATGTTTGTGTTTTGTGTTTCTTTCTCTAGGTCTTTTCAATGTGTATAATAAAACCCTATCGATTTGCTATAGGTGCTGTCATCTCACTGTGCTGTGAGACCCTAGAATTTGTTCCTCATCTGGTTGTATTTGGGAACAGACTCTTCCACCTGCATCATTCTTTCTAGCCTCTATTAATCACCTGTGTGTACACATAACTTTCCACATTCCACTTTGATCAGCATCTCAAATAATAATTCCATACTTGTTCTGTTTCAGCCTTTGTGTTTTTTGTTGGTTTTAAATGAGCCAACATAATTTGTGTCACATTAAGAAGTCAAAATAAAAATATGTATCTTCTGGTTTACAAATAAGAGCATATTTTAGTTTGCTTGATAGTTAGTGAGTGAGTTAGTGAGTGAGTGAGTGAGTTAGTTAGTTAGTTAGTTAGTTAGTTAGTTAGTTAGTCAGTCAGTTAGTTAGTTTGTTCTTTGGATAAGCACTCTTGTAGCCTAGGCTATCCTCCAACTCTTTGTGTAGTTGAAAATGACCTTGAATTCCTGATTCTCCTAGTTTCACTGCTGAAGTACTTGAATTACATGTCTCTGCTTCTTTGCTTAGCTATGGATGTGTATTTTCATGGCTTACTCAGCAAATACTTTTGGTAACACATGAGTAACACTCAATTAAGATTATGATTCAGTACAGTGGGCTTTATCTGTCTTCATTTCTTGGATACTCACATGAGTGCAGAAGACAGCCTTCATGATGTGTGACCTCAAGGTACTGAGAAAGTTGGAGCAACATGCTAAAGAACAGCGAATGTCAGTCTTTTAAAATAAGTGTTGATATATGGTGAGCTTAATTTACTAATAACAGTATTATAAATCGAGATTAATATAGGTTCTTGTTTCTTCAAAATTACTGGCTTTAAATATGATGTGGTGTAGGACCTTCAAAACTTAAAATGATCCTAAAATACGTCTGCCACATTTGATCAAAACAATCATATCCTATAGTCATTTTGTGTCATAGCACCGTGCTACTTGTTAGCCTACAAAGCCTGTGAGGTGGAAAGGACAACAAAAAGCACCACTTAGTGAATCTTATGTAGTAGGTACTAAAATAATGACTTTTTATTTATATTCTCCACAAAAAAATAAGTGTGTTCTCTGTTTTAACAATGCCAAAAAGAGGTATCCAGAAGTGAAAGAACTTGCTCAACTTCACACAGTCAGTTCTTTATGTGACTATCATGCTATATTACCCAGGAGCAAATGCTAGGACTGAATTATGATCGAAGTACTTCATTTGAAACATGGGAAATATTATACAACTAAACAGGGCTAATGAAGCTTTGAGTGAAATGTCTGCTGATGAGATGAGCACAGCTGTGTCAAGGATCCCAGTGTCAGACCCATTAGAATGAAAAGGCCTTCCTCAGATCCAGCTCAGAGGAATGGCAAAGCCTTCTCTTGATCTAAGTATGGGTACTAATTAAGAACTTTGACCCCTAACTAAAAGCCATTGTGTGCAGAAACTATCAATCACAACTTTTTGCTCCTAGATGATTTCCTTACCTTCTCTTCTTTCATGCTAGATGTAATAATCATGCCGAGTTTCTGGGCTGCCATTGGTGCGTCTCCATTAGAGAACACAACTCATCCTGTCCAGCTCTTCTGGAGGTTTCTCTGTTGTTTCTGCATCCCATATTGACACAGTTAGATCATTCCTAAACTCATGCAGGCTACAGTCACAAAATGACATGAAAGGGATGCAGAGTGAGCAACTCAGCCTGGAGGCATTGTTCAGCAAGGAAAGCACTCAGCATGAATCTGACAGGGAGAAATCAATCCTCACGATCCACTGGGTGAAAGGGGAGAACTAACTCCCTCAAATGGACCTCTGGGCTTCTGATTGGTGCCATTGTACATATATACACACACACGGATTCATACAAATACATACATACATACATACATACAATGTGTGATTTTTAAAAAGAAATGAGAAACTAAAGTCAGATATTGTAATATATGCCTGTAATACCAGCTTTCAGTAGAGTAAGGAAGAAAGATGAAGAATTTAATGCCCAGTTGTATGCACAGTGAGTCAGTAAATTCCTGAGTTAGTCAGATTCTATCTAACTAAAATAAAGTGATATAAGCAGAACCTTACTCAGGATGTTCACATTCAACCCTAAATTAACATATGAGCCATTCCATCTAAAAGTCTTTAAAATTGATGCTAATAAATTGATTTGCTTACAGCAAGTCTTGTTATGCTGTAGTTTCTCTCTCTTGGACATGATTCCAATTACCCTCTAAGAACCACATGCAATTTTAAATGAAGCTTTATAGATGTAAAAAATAGTTCACTGAATGTAACATGTTAATGCACACATATCGAAAGTTTCACCCTTTGTGGAACATTATAGTTAGAAAATTTAGTACAATAAACACATTTGAATATTATGAAGGCTTCAGAATTGTTAACCATATTATCAATAGTTTTATTGGGCTATCTTTTTTTTAAATTTCAAGGACAATCTGAGAAAATAAAAATCACCATTAATAACTCTAACATGCACAAGACTGTTTTCATCTCAGATTTGGGTGGGAGAACATTAATTAATAGCATTGTAACTATCATCCTGTACAGCATTGGAGTTCTTGCTATATATGAGTTAAGTTTTAAATTTTAAATTTTCTTCTACTTTTTGTTTTGCATAATTTCTTATAGAAAACAACCCCTTCTCCTATAAGCCTCTGATATAAGCAAATACTCTTCTACTGAATGTAAATTCAGTGTTTCTGTAGCCCTAATATACATTAGTGAACTCTGACTTGTTTTTTTTTTTAGTTTAACTTAATTGTGGTTTAAAATACATTAAACACTTTTAGAATGATATAAATGTTCAGATTTCTATAATATTACTTTAACTAAAATTCTAGATTTATGATATTTACCTCAGTAAGTATTCCATTTGCCTCTTCGTGGTGATATATTAGTAAGTACATTCAATGCATACATATTTTATAAGATTTAATTAGTGACATCTTCCACTCATTAATGTAATATTTAGTAATTCTTTGATGCCCTTTTTTCCCTCCCCAACTGTGATGACTTTCACATATCACTTTACTATTCATATTTCCCAGCATCTTTTTAGTAATAACTCTATAATTTAATGCCAGCACATCAGAGGAGCTGATGTTGTGACATTTTGAAAATTCCTATGTTTTTAATGATGTTAGAAGAGCCAGAAAGAAACAAGAATGTTTGAAAATGCCGTAGAGACTTCCTGGCTCTCTCATGAATACTTAGCACTGAGTCATCACCCTATTATCTATTTGCTTTCTTTTTTTCCTTTGGTCTTTTGAGACAGGGTTTCTTTATGTAGCCTTGGCTGTCCTGGACTCAGTTTGTAGACCAGGCTGGCTCCTAAATCACAGAGGTCTCCCAGACTGTGCTTCTGTAAGTGCTGAGATTACAGACTAGTACCAACTCACCTGGGCCTTTGCTTTCTTTTTTTTAAAGAAAAACTAATTTTGTTAAAGCACACAAGCTAATATATATGTGTAATCATGTACATATGTATGTATAGTGCATACATTACAGCATTCACTTTGTCATCAAATATTCCTGAACAAATGAACTTGAACATCAATACAATACCTGCCCCCTGCTTATATTTATGAAGGTGTTATATATGCTTACACAGTACTATAAGTATGATGTACTTCTAAGAAATTAATATTTTATATTTTTTATATATATTCAATTTTAAGTGTTTGTTGAAAAGGTGATTGTTTTTAGTTGAATAAATGTTTATGTTTCTACTTTTTAACATGGGGATTTGAAAAGACTTAGTTTTCACTATGGCAACTTTATGATTAAACCTAAAATAATTGGTATGCTCAGTTATTTCTTTTGGGGGCATCTGTGATTGTTTGTTTCTGAATTTTAAAGCTCTATTCATGGGAACTCACAACCTAAACCTTCCTGACACCTAATGTGAATCCACACCTGAAGAACAACAGTCAGGGCCCCCTGTGTGGTAAGACTAAGGACTTGCACTGTTATTTGGCTAAATTCAGGTTGGAAGACTCAATCATTTCATCCTCTGTTAAGCCAAAAGTGAAAGAATCAGCCACCTACTCCATAAAAACAGAAGGACTAACCAAGGAGAAAGAGATGCTGTGTTTGATAGCTCTAGTTCTTTTGTGATTCTAGTGTCAGAACAAATTCACCGAAATGAACAGTTGTATTTTCCTCTTGTGTGACTTTTCCTAAGGTGCCACAAACAAGTGGCTACCCCTCTCCCTAAGAATACTAACAGCAGCCCATAGGAGGGACTCAAGTCTAGCTAAGGAGCTGTGAGTTTGCTGGGTGACTTACAAACACAGCTTCACGACTGAGAACCTTAGCTAGTGTGGGTGGCTGCTGGCAAACACTGAACCGATGGAAGTTTCTGCACAGATTCCACGTAGGAAAGATGAAGAGAGTCTCCTCTCTGACCAGAGATGGAGAAGGCGTCTTGTGGAGCTTCTAAAGGAGCCTCAAGATGCTTGTGAGTGTCATGACTGTTCCGACTCTGATAGGTTTGGTTAATTTCCCAAGTTTGGAGACATTCCCATGGGGGAATGTTTCAATTTTTGGGAAATAGCCTCGAAAATACCGCATCAGGTATAAAATACTTAATCATATTCTATAAATTTATTTTCTTTAATTGATGTACAGAGTATTACTATTGTCTAAAGACTGAGTAGGACACTGATTTTGATTAAAAAATTTTAAGTGCTTGAATTAATAACCGTAAAACCTGATGTGATTCCCAGTTGCATTGTACCTCAGTAAATCCGTCTCTTCTGTTTGTGTCTTTTAGCATCTCCGTCAATTAAACTCTTGGTGGATGATCCTATAGTTGTAAATCCTGGAGAGGCCATAACATTAGTGTGTGTTACGACAGGAGGAGAGCCTACACCCTCTCTCACTTGGGTAAGGTCCTTTGGGACTCTGCCTGAAAAGATTGTTTTGAATGGAGGGACGTTGACCATACCTGCCATCACCTCAGATGATGCTGGTACCTACAGCTGCATTGCCAATAATAATGTGGGAAACCCTGCAAAAAAGTCCACCAACATCATTGTGAGAGGTAAGTTTATATGCAAAGAAAATCAATACTGTGATATTGAATTTAAAAATATTTCATCAGATATTGAGTTTATATGCCAGTTATTGAGAAAATATTTATGAATAATCAGATAATATCTAATCATAACTAGAATCTAAAAATCTTAAATCCTAATGACATTTTATTTGCATGAAAGAAATTCTATGACACACTTACAATGATGTAGTGACTTGCTTTTATAATATACTACCAGTAAAACATAATTACTAAAGTGTTACTTAAAACTAAATACTCATTAAGCTTATGTTAGTTTAGATATTTAATCTACTTTTGAACTTTTTGATTTTGTCAATATTTGTAGAATCCCATTTATAAGAAGGCTTTACATTTTGAGGTATAGTGATTTATATATATCCTCATACTTAAGATAATTTACATATATATTAAATGTATTTTCACTGAAGTTATTATTACTAAATATGTAATTCATACTGAGATCTCCTACTTAGTTGAGTAAGATTTTTGGAGACTTCATTGAAGGAAAGACTTGGAAAAGTCAGAAAAAAGAAAAAGAAAAATCAAATTTGAGGGTCTGGAGCAAAATATGATCTTCTAAATTGACAGCAACAGAGATACAGAATAATGACTGCAAGCTAGTATACTGGTGCTGTACATAACCCCCCTATTGTTGGAGCCAAAGGAAACTTAAGAAAGACCTCAAAGGTAACTTATGCTCTTATCTAATAGTAACCAAATATGGTATTGAGTAGGGATGGAGATAGACAGTGCTGTTTTTGAGGTTATCAAAGACATCCACAGGACCAAGATAACCCTTTGCATTTGACAGACTGTTACATGAGTAAAACATAATTGGGCCCATTTACTTTAATGTGTTTTGTTTTTGGAGGATTATTGTAATGATTTTACTGACCCCATCGCTCTGCCAATGAACAAATCAGAGATATAGTCCTTGAAAAATTATACTTTAGAAAAGATAATATAGATTGTCATAGTGAGGGCCATGGCTCGTGCCCTCAGCTACAGAATTGTTGGCCTTTGTATAGTAAATAACTATGACATAGGTTAAAAACATCACTCTTTGCATCAAGACACAGTAAAGTAGTACCAATAAAATTACCATGGTGCTTTTTCATGGGCTAAAGAGGTTAGAACTAGACTCCTGCTTTGAGTGAGATTCTTTTTAAGGCTTGTTATGCTGAACATCAGAATCTATTGTCCACTACACATCAGCTGTTTAAAAATTAAAGAAACAAGGAAAAAGGTATACAATCAACAGTATTTGTTTTTTCTTTGTTTATTTTTAAAATGCTTTTATCATGAAGGACATGTGAAATAGTTTGTCAGATCTTGATGTACAATTGATATGAAAGCATCGCAACACTTAGCCTGAAGTGCCGTAGAGCCAATAGTGGATAACTTATTATTTTATTTCATGAAAGAAACAAGCTCACTTGAGGAAAAGTGATGAGTTCAATCTGGTTTAAAGAGTAGAGTCATTTGTAAAATTGACTGCAAGGGCAGCCAAAAATATCTGTGTTTCTCAGGCATCCTGCAGAAAAGAGCTTAATGAACAGGAATACACATATATGTGCAAAATATGCACATATTTTCTTGGTTATGAGTGTACTCCCATGTCCACTTCTCCCTTTCAGTACTGGGATCTCATCTGACTTAAACCTGTGCAGCTCCTATGCATGATGCCACAGTCTCTGAGAATTAATATGAACAATACCCCCTGTTTCATTTTCAACTTGCTGTTTCCTTGACTCTTACAAACGTCTTCCTCATTTTCCACATAGGTACATCCCAAATCTTGAGCAAAGTGGTTTGATGAAAACGTTTCATATAGAATTGAATGTTTCTATTTACTACAAGAAGAAGCCTTGATGCTAAGGACTGAACAAAGCATAGGCCCTTAGGAATCATTTTATTGCTATATTCCTTAGGCCAAAAAGCTGAAGATGAGGCTCCAACGTTATAAAGTGTATTGGGTCAGGCAGTAAACTGTCTTAAGTCAATTTGTACATTTTGGAAGCTGCTAACTCGCACTGCTGGTTCACTCAGGAATTTAAGTTTTTTTTCCTTCTCAAGTCTCTGAAGGGGCATTGAAGACAAGATAGTATAGTTTTTCAACCAAGTTTAGTTGGTTAAGGGACAGGATCATTTTAGATCAAGATAAAGAAGTTAAGCTACTAGAGTCGAGATAGGATAGATATTGAATCTCATTCAGAAATTTAGCCCCAACAAGACAGAAAAGACACTTACTTCAAAAGGGTCGAATGCAGATGGCCAATTCACTATGAATGTAACTTGTATAGAACTCATTATTCTCATGATAGTCACATGGTTCTCCCTACTGTATATAGTTTGTTTTATACATGTGTAATAAAATAAAAGTATTAAAAATATTTAAGCTACACTTTCTTATTTTCCCAGAACACCCTATGGTATCTAATAATAACTAGATGTTCAATGATATTTTATTATGTTTTAGAAACATGAATTTTGTATCATGCTATGATAAAATAAATAGTATCTTTTGTAAGTTGCATTTTCCATTGTACTGTCTTTTGCATATGGGTTTGGAGACAAGATATGGAATTCTGAATTAAAATGTGTATTCTGATCTTCATAAAAAACAGAAGAATAATAGTATGAAGTTTCCCAGTATGCTTATACATTTGTACAGTTTTGTTGTTGTACATTTTTGGCTGCTTTATCAATGTCCATGTGAGGTATAGATTCCATCTCATGAAATGGACCTTATATCCACTCAGTAAGTGATTGGCTACCCCCATAACATTTTTCCCACTATTGCTCTATTATTTCAACTAAAATTATGAGCAAGATCTTTTTTCTTGGCTTTATTTCTTTTTTTCTTACTTTTCCTTTGGTTTGTTTTTCAAGACAGGGTTTCTCTGTGTAGCCTTGGCTGTTCTGGACTCACTTTGTAAACCAGACTGACCTTGAACTCACAACAATCCACCTGACTCTGCCTCCTGAGTGCTGGGATTAAAGGCATGCATCAGCATGCCCAGTTTATTTCTTTTTTATTCAAGACAGGGTTTCTCTGTATAGCCATGGCTGTCTTGGTACTTGCTTTGTAGCTCAGGCTAGTCAGATGCAGAGATCCTCCTGCCTCTACCTCTTGAGTTCTGGGATTAAAGGCATGTGCCACCACACCTGGCTGGTAAGACCTTTTCTTAAAAGTAAAAAAAAAAAATTGAAATAAAATATATGTGTTTTATATTGTTTTCTCTATGTAATATCTCATTCCATACATATAGCAAGCTCAAAATGAATATGAATTTTATGGTTTACTATCTGAGTAGAAAAGTTATGACTAAAACAGAAATGATTCTCATGTGATGCTTAAGAAACTTACAGTGATTGAAACTCATTTTACTAAGTCAAGCAAGAAGCAGTTGCCAGATATATACGAAAAGAAAATTATGTTGATTCCTAACCTCATCCTGGGTTGCTGAGCTCAGTATATTCGACACTCGGTACCAGATAATAGATTATTTCCATCTGAAGTTTTCTGTTGTGGTTTACTAGGTTCAGACATGCCCACATTAAGACACTATTGAACAAGCATGGATAATAATATTGCCAAAAATTCTCAGCATATTTTAGTGCATTATGGGTTTTTTCATTGTGCTACAGTGCATGTAGATCACAAATGAATATGTGATCCAAAATACTATGAAATTCTAATGCGTTTCCTTAGAGCCACCCAGTTCAGGTCTATCTGGGGCTGGAAAATGCAGTGAGAAAAGAAGATGAAGTAAGGTTAACAGTTCATCTTTCTATTTGTTAGTTCTCTGCTTCCTTCTCTTCCAGCCCTTTCCCTTACCTTCCTAATAGAGGTCAACATTTCTTTTGTTCTCATGCAGTGTTAGTGATCTCGAAAGGTATTTCTTTTAAATAATGTAGACATCTGTGTACATCAAGACCTGTCCAATCTGTTGGGGATGTGGAAGGAGAAAAGAGGAAGGAGAAAGGAGGGATAAAAACCATAAAAGAAAGGAGTAAATATGACCAAAGTATTATAAGTATGTGCTATATGCCATAATTTGTTCAATTAATATATGTCAATAAAAATCCAAAGAAATATGTTCCTTCTGATAAGAGTCTTTAAAGAATACATTAATATGCAGCATTCTCGACCGACATTCCATCACTCTTTCTCTCTCTTTCCTAGAATCAGCCAAATAAACAGAGTCAAAGATGAGGTCACTTTATAGGACATTCACAACGATCTAGTGGAAATATTTAATATTGATTCTGTAAGAGCTTACAAGCCTCACTGTGCTACCCCTATTCTTTGAGTATTCGTAGTATGAGAATGGGATGTCCTCTAAGGTTTATTTCTCTAAGCAACCAGAGTCTATCAGAATCCCTCACTAAAACATAGTTTTAAAGTAACAAACGAGTAAAGCACAGTGCAGAACAATTATTTCAAAGCTCTGGTGCGTCTCATAGAGAATAGAGAGTTCTTCCAGATGACTGAGGTGAGATAGATATGTGTCTTTTTATTTTCCATTTTGACTTTTGAAGAACCTTGCATCTCAGTAGTCCCGACTGTTATATCTATAACTGAATCCATTCTCTGACCTTCTGGTTTCAAGCATATATTAAATTTAAGAACTATAAAAAGAGGTGTCTTCTACAGCTTTTGGTAAACCAATGGAGCCCTTTTCATGAAATTTTATAGATTCTATTCTTAGGTAAAGTGAATCAGAAATATTTTATTATTTAGACTCATAAAGATATAAAAAAAGATGAGGAACTTAAAAATGAGCTTTTACTCTTGAATGTTACCCATAATGTCCCCCCTCCCCGCCTCTATTTTTCAAACATTATTTGACCTTTTTCTCCTATATTTGATGATATTGCCATTGTCTTTGGTTGGTTGAACTAATTATCACAACGTCATTTATTCAACTCTAACTCGTCTTGTATACACTTTCCCTACAAATCTGATAAGGTAGACTATGGTGAGCCAACTGGTCTATATCTGTCATTCAAGAATACAAGAAAACTAATAACTTAAGGCTATGAGCTTGAGTAGGATTTTTATTCCCAAAAGCTCCACTGTCACTAAAGCATCAAGCAGTGGTTTGGCACTTTTAAAAGTTGGTGAAACCTTTTAAGATAGGACATGTTGGGAAGTCATTAGATAATTGTTAGTTCTCATGACTTAGTTCTAAGATAACCCCTGTGATAGTACTGACTAGATTGTTCTTGTAAAAGGAGCGTGTTAATCCAATTTGTCACTCATAAAATGCCTGAGCAAAAAGAACTTAGAGGTGAAAAATGTTTACTCGGACTGTCTGTTTCAGAGGTTCAATGGAAGCATTGGCTCTACTGCAGATGCTCCTCTGGTTAGACAAAGCACCAGGTCAGGAAGCATGTGTGAAGGCATATCAGCTTACTTTATGTTGGATGGAAGAAGAAAAGAGTGACATGACAGAACTAGAGATAAAGGACAGCTGTGAAGGACATAACACCAACAACTCACTCTTATTAGCTATTTCTCATCTAGGGTTACATCTCTTTCTAATAGCTCATCAAAGTATGATCCTATCAACAGACTAACTCATTGACAGGTTCAGAGTCCTCACTATCTAATCACTTCTGCAAAGAACTAACCCTCCATAAAGCACATGACATTCAAAGAAATTTGCCTGTATGAATCCAGACTAAGAAGGCAGCATTTGCTGCAAATGCCCTTTGATGGGCAAAGTGTCCTAATGTCACTGCTGTATTTGTGGTCTTCTGTAAATGCATAAAGCATCATGCTCCCTGTATGACTTAATACTCACTTTATGTTTCTACACTTCCTTTTACTTTTCTAATCTTTTATCAACACTTTTCCTGGACCTTTCTAAAATGGTAATGTAAGCATTTTCCCTTTTCAGTTTTAAAATTGTTTTAACATTTTGTCGGCCATGATCTAGTATTGTGCCATAATTAAATAATTTCAATATTGAGTTACAGATCCTCTTTTTGGAAAAAGTCAATATGTACTCAGTAGAGCCTGAATTTCCACTTTCCGAGTTACAGAGAAATATAGTGTAACCTCATGGACCATCATCACCTCTGTTCTGAAAAGTGGTAACATACTAATTTGAGTTGACACACATGGAAGAACTGTGCTTCAAGACTTTGAATTTTAATCTTAAGCATTTATTATGAAATTATTTCACTGAAAGATCTATTAGCACAGCAAACATTTCAAAATATTCTTAATTATACTTATCAGGGATGGAGTGAGGGTTATCACTGTAGACTTCCATCGCTGAAACTATGAGCTTTAGAATTTACCAGTTCAAAGTGACAATAACTATCAGTATCAGTTAAATACCTGCTTTGTACCAGATGACACACAAACACAAAAGACATTAAACATATGAGATAGTATGGGATAAGGACTAGAGAGTTTATTTTTAATGTTCTTGCAGAGGGCATGAGCTCAAGTTCTACCATACAGGTCAAGTGTTTCAAGACCAACTATATTTTCAGCTCTGAAGAATCTGATGTTCTGCTTTGACCCCCATAGACACACACACACACACACACACACACACACACACACACACACACACACACACACACACTCACACACTCACACATGCATGCACATGCTTGCACACACATGCTTACAAACACACAACTATTAAAGAATGTATGAGGTAGATTTATAGCTATTTTTAAGGAAGTAAAATTTTGTAAAGATCTATTAAGCAATTCCTCAAATCAAGCTTCATTGCAGCAATAAAGGCAAAACTCAGAAACCAGGCTTCAGGACCACTGGCATAACAATGGTCCCTTTCAAAATTTAGTCAGATTTTTCCCAAATAGTTTACTTTTTCTAAAATATTTGAACTGAGTAAAGTTGACCTCTCTCTCTCTCTCTCTCTCTCTCTCTCTCTCTCTCTCTCTCTCTCTCTCTCTCTGTCCCTCTCTCTCTCTCTGTCCCTCTCCCTCCCACTTTGTCCCTCCCTCTCCTTCCTACTCTCTCTTCCCTACCCCAATTGAGTTACATTCCACTGCCTCAAGGTCTTCTCCTGTCATCACTACTTTTAATAGCAAATGAGTTTGGGAACATGCTCTCTTTATGCTCGCTAAAAAAACTTTCTATTCAACAACAGCTCCCTTAAGAATATAGAACATCTTTAAATTAGAACAAGCTTTGTGTTTTGCCTTTGTTTGCTTGGTTGCTGTTGTTTGGGCGGGGGGGGGGGTTCATCGTTGTTCCTGTTCTTTCTTCAGTAATCATAGACATATGTTTGTTGATTTTCCAGCACTAACTAACCTGAAATGCACAGTTTATTATTTTCTAAACAAGAATGCAGTTTAAAAGACTTGGCATTGCAATGTTTTTTCTGGATATCTTGAAAGTTGTTGTACAAAAATTTAAAGGATTTCTAGTAATTGGATCACTTAGAGAAAGATTCAAAATATTTTTAATAATTAAAACATTAAGTATAAGCATGAAAGAAAATGAACTATAAATGTTCATTAATTGTGAAAGGGTTATGTATTCACACTCTTGAGCAGAAGTTAGCTCTTGTTAGCTGGAATTTTCCATATAGAATTGATAAGACTTTATGCCTAATATATTTTAATTGAAATTATAAGTTTTCAATTATTGTTGGTCCTACACAAATCCCTATGGCTATCAAATTCAGTTTTCATCTACAAATATTTTGAATTTTTATTAATAAAATCATATGAAATGATACAAATCAGCCTTTTCCTGTCCCCAAGTCACACACCCTGTTGGGTTCAGGGCTTTTCTGAGGGCCATTTAATATTATTTAGTGCTTATAATCATCAACCTCACCACCACCATGAAAAAAATACTAGAAAATGAATTACATCATATTGTTCTCTGGCTCTAAATTAATTCTATTATTCTGTTTTAGATAATTGACTCAAGCATATCAATTCTTAAAATGATTAGTTTTGTTTTCTGCTATCTGACAATAGAAATCTCAACGTAGAAGTCTCTAATGGCCAAGAAGCACTTATAGAAATGTTCAGAGTTCTTAGTCATCAGAGAAATGTAAATAAGAATGACTCTGAGATTCCATTTTACACCTGTCAGAATAGTTAAGATAAAAAAACCCAAGTGACACATCCTTGAACGTGCTGGCAAGGATGTGGAGCAAGGAGGACACTCCTCCATTGTTGGTGGAAGTACAAACTTGTATAACCACTGAGGGAGTCAATCTGGAAGTGTCTCAGAAAATTGAGAATAGATCCATGAGCTGGCTAGTAACTGTCTATATTGACATGTGGACCAGGATGGCCACCAGCTCACAAAGATCTCCCTGTTTTTGTGGCCAGAATTGAAGGCCAATACTTCCAAGCTTATAATGGTATCTCTTGAAACCTATTGTCCTTTCTTCTAGGACATTATTTTTCAGAACTTCTTAAGTATTCTGAATTATTTTGACAAGGCTTTGCTGGGCACTCAAGTATCTTTTGCAATTATTTAAAACAAGAAAACAGCTTGTAAGAAAAATAGCTGTAATAAGTGCTCTTCTAAAGTGACTTTCTAAAAGTTTAAAGAAAAGTGTTCTCAGCTAAAAGTAAGAAAGAAAGTAAAAACAAAGAAACATGATTTAATATTATAAACAAGAATATATTTACAATATCTTTTTTACTTTAAACTTAGTTATTTGAAATATGATAATTCAATATGAAAAATTCATGTTATAAGCAAAGAAAATAGAAAATAAGTGAGTATTGTAGATTGGTTCATTTTTTTTCTTCTAGCATAAATTTGTTATGCTAAGCTTTCATAGGTAAAGGACTTTTTGATATTAATCTTTTGAGAATTTCAAAATGTACCTTCTCTTCCCAGATCTATGCTCTCCTCCCCATGTACTCAACTAGCTGTTCTCTCTTTTTTGTTGTTGAATTTTAGAACACGCTGTATACATTCTCCGTATACAGCGCTTCCGTATTCTCTTGGGTGTGTGTATGCCCATCCGCTAGATCATAGTTAGCGCATGTGTGTCTGCATCATAAAAGAAAGCTGACTCTCCCAATCCCAGCAGTTATCAAGTACCAGTAGGTCCTCCACTAGATGTGATATTCCATGGCCACCTCCAGTCTGCATGCTGAGATTCTGTCTAGCTTGAGCCTGAATGCTCTGTTGTGTCTGGAAATTACTGTTTCCTTGTAATCATCAACTGCCTCTGGCTCACAGTCTTTGCTCCTCACTTCTACTATGATGCTTGAGCCTTGGGGGGAGGGAGTGTAATACACATGTTCCATTTAGGGCTGAGCATTCTGCAGTCACTCATTCTCTGTCTTGTGACTAGTTGTGTTAATTTATTTCTACTGCATAAAGGAACTTCTCTAATGAGGGTTTAGAGATAAACTCATCAATAGGTATAGTGGTAAGTCATTAGTAGTTACTGTAATACTGAGCTGATTTAGCAGAATATGTCTTTTTCAACATTGAAAATGTGACAGAATAGGAAAATCTGAAATACCCAATGCACTTTCATGTTAAAGGTGCTAACAGTAGCAAAATTTTATTACATAGTTAGTAGTCAACAATAGGTACACAATATTTGGCAAATGGCTTAATCAGCAAACAATGAAAATTGATCGATGAATGTATACTCCTTTCTTCTATAATTCAACCTGTCTTAATTTCAGGTATTGTGTACACTGAAAAGAACATGCTAATTGATGTGTATTTCCCCAGTTATAGTTTAGGAACAACACATAACTAATGCACGTTGATATAATTTGTGTGTAATTCAATCATTTCATTTAGGAAATATTTCATTTCCAAAAATAGATTCAGAATATAACTCTTCCTTGAACAACCTATATTAAGATTTGTTATTTTGTTCTTTATTGTTTTTTTCTTTTAAAATGCATTGTTTCCAAAGTCTCCTCCTAGTTCTTCTGACACTGGCACAAAGACACAAATGATGTATGAGTTTGGGAATTGCACGAATGTAAAAATATCTATCATTTTGTGAAAGTTTTTCTATGAAATATTCAAAATATTAGTTGAATGGATCAATTTGATTTATATGACTCCAATTTCAATCAACTGTCCTATGCCTGTGCTGCGTCACTTACAGACTAAGGCAATATTGTGTGAACAAAGTGGAAATGTGTATGTCTGCATTTTAAGGCTAAAATGATTTTTAATGGAGAAAGGCTTCTTGTGAGCCTTAAAAGAGGACCAAAAATTAATCTTGCATCAGATAATTTTAAAAACACTTTTCAAGATGAAGACACGGTGAACCATGTAACATGCCAAAAAGACGTTAGAAGAATACGTTTCTGAATCCAGGAGGCAGGACCAGAATGCATTTCTGACACTGGTGAATCTGAAAGCGAACTTCAGTAGACTCTGTGATAGGCACTTAAGAAACACTGAACTTTTTAGGAAATTTAAAGAAAAATGCAATAAAGAAGGAAAGATTTATATAAAGATAATAGAGATGTGAGAACTGGTAAAAACTTGAGTAGAAACTTGAGAAGAAAAGTTAATATTATCAATAATTCTTTGAGGATTCTACATATGTTGATATTCACCTCGCCCTCCTAACTTTTGCCATATCCACCCTACTTCTATATACACAACCTAAAGTTATTTTCTTGTTTTTTAACTTTATAATCATAAATATTATTATTATTAACGCATCAAGTCCAATTTCTATTGCCCAACTCTTCATGCGTTTGTCATTCCCTAGAATACGGTCCACCTACCTAAGGTCATGCCATTAAAGAAAAGCAGATGCTCACTCTCCATCTCCCAGCAGCTGTCGAATGCCAACAGCTCATCAGCTAGTGGTAGGAACTTGCTCCCTACTTCCTTCCACTTTGCTGAAGTTTCATCTGGCTTGAAATTGCACAGGTCTTGCACATGCTGTCACAATCACTATGAGTTCATACATAAAACTTCCCTATGGTGTTTGGAAAGCAGTTTCCTTGGAATCATACACCACTTCTCGTTTTTAAAATATTTCTGTCCCCTCTTCCAGGAAGATTTCTGAGCCTTGGGTGGAGAAGTGCAATATGTATGTCCCAGTGAGGCACCAACACTTGACCCTCTATCATTCGTGCAAGTTGACTACTTAAGGGTCTTTGTTTTATTTCTCATCTACTGTAAGAAAAAAAATTCTCTTAATATGGTTGGAAGGCACATTAAACATAGCAATAACTCATTAGGGATATTTTAATACGATCTCCAATTAGAAGAACAGTGGGCTTTAAATCCAACCGGAAAGTGATTGATCAGCCCCCTAATCTGTGCTTCTGTGACAACAAAGGCACTAGGTTGTCAGACCAGCCATTCTTGTAGTTCTCAGGTTTCGCATCCTGGTGAGGTTTCTTGACAATCCAACCTGGCTGTGACTTGATCTAACTAGGGGCAGTGTGGTAGTGAAGAAAGGGCAGTGGCACTAAATAAATAATGGATACAAATACATAGTGAATCTAGCGTCAGTTGAGTTACACATGCTCTGATCGATCTATACCTATTCTACAACAACCAAGAGCCTCATCTAGTACAACACATGAGGAAGAGTTAGCTAGTCTCAGTAGGAGGTTCTCTCTCTCTCTCTCTCTCTCTCTCTCTCTCTCTCTCTCTCTCTCTCTCAGTTTATTTATTCACTTTATATCTCGATCACAGCCCCCTCCTTCCTCTTCTCCTGGTCCCACCCACAGGTCCTCTTTCCCCTTGTCCCATCCCCTTCTCATAAAAGGGGACCCCCACCCCTTTATCAACCTATCTCAGCACATCAAGTCTCATCAGAACTGAGTGCATTGACTTACACTGAGGCCTGGAAAAGCAGTTCCCCTAGAAGAGAAGTGATCCAAAAGCAGGCAACAGAGTCCATGTCAGAAGTAGGTGCCTTCTCCACTTGCTAGGGGACTCCCATAAAGACCAAGTCCCCTATCAGTTACATGTGTGTAGGGGCACTAGATCAGACCACCCATACTCTTTGGTTTGTGTTTCTGTCTTTGTAAGTCCTCATGGGCCTAGGCTAGTTGACTCTGTTGGTATTGTGGAATTCTTGTCCCATCTGGTTCCTTCTATAACACACACACACACACACACACACACACACACACACACACACACACACACACAGTTCCACAAGGCTCCCCGAGCTCCATGCCATGTTCGGCTGAGAGTCTCAGCATCTGTTTTGATCTGCTGCTGGGTGGATCCTCTCAGAGAACAGTTATGCTAGCCTCCTATCTGCAACCAGAGCAGAGCATCACTAATAGTGTCAGGGGTTGGTTCTCTACCATGGGCTGGACCTCAGGTGGGGACAGTCATTCTTCCATTCCTTGGACATTCCTTCAATCTCTGCTCCCTCTTTATCCCTGCACTTCTTGTAGGCAAGGTTAATGTTGGGTTGAAGTTTTTGTGCATGTGTTGGTGTTCCCCTCCCTCCACTCAGAGTCCTGCCTGGCTAAAGGTGGTCACTCAGTCTCCATGACACCCCCGCCCCCACTGCTAGAAGTCTCAGCTATCTAGAACCTTCAAGTTCTAGATAGCACCAATAGCATTGAGAATAGATTCTCATGTTTGGAGGTCTATGGGACTGTATATGTAAAACTCAAGAGAAATAGTGAGAGAGAGAGTGTCAGTGCAAGATTGATCCAGCCCTAGACCATAGCAATAGGACATAGACTGAAGAGAGGAAGGAGGAGAAGGAAATGGGTATTAATCAGCTTCACTCAGTAATGAATTCTTTTTGGTCTTTTATACATGGAGTGTCTCCCTCAGTGAAATAGAGAAAAACAGTTTCGACATGACTGGCAGTGAGATATAGCTTTGAGGAGCCCCAAATCAGATTCTGAGTGCTAAGGACATTGAAAAAGGGATGACATCTGTAGTCTCTTAGAGTCTGCATGACATCTGCCCAGGCCCTACATAGCACCCTGCAGAGATATGGCTGATGGGCAGCTCAGGCTTCTTGTGGGTACCTAGTAGGGCTGTCTCTGACATGGACTCTGTTGCCTGCTTTTTGATCACCTCTCTCTGCTGTGGCTGTCTCACCAGGCCACAGGAGGAGAGGACATGCTCAGTCGTGATACAACTTGACGATCTGGGGTGGTTTGGGTGGGTTGTGCTCCCCTCCTGTGAGCAGGGAGAGGGGAAGAAGGAAGGATGGGACCTTGAGGAGAGGAAGGAGGGGGCAATATCTGGCTGTAAAGTGAATAAATAGATTATTTTTTAAAGCCAGGCAGTCGTGGAACATGCCTTTAATCCCAGCACTTGAGGAACAAAGGCAGGCAGATCACTGTGAGTTCGAGGCTAGCCTGGTCTTCAAAGCGAGCCCAGGATAGTCAAGACTACACAGAGAAGCTGTCTCGGAAAACAAAACAAAACAAAAAACCCAAAGAAACCCCATAAACTATTTTTTTTAATAAAGGAAACATAACAAATTGAGGAACAAATGACACTATAGCATTTTAAACAGGTGTGTTTTCATTATGCCTTCATAGCAAACACAAGATAATTTAAAACTGGTCTTTCCTTAACATTTCATGACAGTGCATAGAATCTGTTTTTACTTTAAAAAACTAAGCATCTCTACTTATAATGTTTAACTATAATTCATGATTAATTGCTGTATATTTGAATAAACCAATGACTGTACTGTCTACCTGTTGTGTTTGCCTCCTATCCAAAACCAAAAAGTGAATAACAGCAACTTGCAACAAATTATAGCAAAATTCACTATACTTTGGGCAAAAATAAATGATAAACAATATAAAGAAGAACTAGTATCTCAAGATTTCCTTCAGAAAAATATTTTTTTAAATTGACCATCAGAATATGAACAGTCCCCCTTTAGTTATACTCTTCTAAATGCCTGCTGGAGAGATGTTAACCTGGCCTGTGCTCTCCTGTAGCTAGAAGAGACACCGTTTTTAAACAGCTGTTATTGAATTAAACATGAATACAGTTTAGGTTTATTTTTGCCTCTCTAGGTGTTTAAGATATTCAAGCTTTGGCTTAGAATTATTTCTTCCTTCTCTGTCTGAAATGACAGAGACTCTGTCCTGCTAATGCTTCCCTTACATGAGTGATACTCACGCAGTGTCAGTTTCATTGAACTAGAAACTCCCCAAACCTCCACTTTTCTATTGTTCCCTCACTGTGTTTAACTGAATTCTAGGTGAACTGAAAATAGAAATCAGTGAACACCAACAGCTGCCACAAATAAGAGAACATTTGACAATTAATCTTTTGGCAATGTGGCCTAAAACCACTTATTATTGGCATTGTTACAGATTTTTAATGATTATTTTATATCATGAAACTACATTCAAAGGGATATTTTACCTATCATTGTCATTAAGATTTATTATCAAATTTCAAATATGTATATATATATATATATATATATATATATATATATATATATATATATATATATTAGACACATTGGTGGAATGGGCTCAATTTTTTTTTAATTTTTCTTTTTTTGAGCAGTAATATCTATATTTCTCAATCTGGTAAGACATTTCAGCCCACAATTTTCATCATTAAATGTTTTAAATTACTCCTTAATATACCACACAAATTAGAAATAAACCAGGCACTTTAATAAGAAAGTATTTTAAATAAAGTTCTAGTAATTGTTGAACTTCAGATGCTTCCAGATTTTTCTCCTTCTCTCCATTCTTTGCTCTTGTTTCTAAATTAATGTGAAGGAGGTGAGCTGATAAATGTAAGTTACAGATTGGTGTTTATCAGGGGGACGGTAAAGGGTCATCATTGCAGTTGTTCAAGTGACACAAAATTTATATTGGCTTCCTTTGGACATCAACACCTGTTGCACTCAGTTAGTCATGATTATCTTAGAAGAAGATGTATTGGACTGAAAGAAAATGGCCCACATAGGCTTATAGGTAGCAGTGCTATTAGGAGGTGTGGTCTTTTTGGAGTAGTTGTGGAGTTGCTGGAAGAAGTGTGTCTCAATCGTCCCCTACTGCATGAAGATCCAGATGTAGAACTCTCAGCTACCTCTCCAGGGCCATGTCCACCTGTGTGCCACCATTTCTCCTCACAGTAATAAAATCCTATCTATGACTGAAGAGCTTCGGCTTTTCAAAGACTGAAATATAAAATTATAAATATGAGAGGAATTGATTCAGAGCAGTCTCTTCATGCATGCCAGATGCTTATCAAATGTTGGTGACTGCAAAGAGAACTGTGCCTAAATTTTTTATTATTTTCATATTTTATTGCTGTTATTTGATTTTTTTGAGGGCGGGTACTGGGTCTTGACTATGTTAGTCAAAATTTCTTGGGGTTGCTAAACCTAAGTACTAAGGGCTGCTTAGATTCATTCATGGCAAGGGCTAAAGAAGAATAGAAAAGTCACATTTAACATAACAAGTAGATTCTATTTTAAAAACTCAAAAAAAAAAGTTTAACCACAAGAAATGGACTGCAATAGAACTGATGTTAAGTCACATTTTATCTTAATAATATACAAAATAACTTCAAAAATAAAATGGTTGTTTCTAAAAACAAAATTAGACACACACACACACACACACACACACACACACACACACACACACACACATTTTTGCTATTCATTTAGTACTGGCTGTCCTAGAACTCATTTATGTAGATCAGGGTGACCTTGAAGTCATAGAGATCCATCTTGTGGATCAGGCCTAAACTCCCGTTAGAAAGTGGTTGTCACTCCAATAGCAACAGAAGTGTATCTGTACTGTATCTGGCTAGTTCACTTTTGTAGGTCATATGTCCACAGATGAGGGAAATTTCTTCTTATTTTCTCCCGCAGGAGTGTGTATAAAGCCTTTTGGCTCTATGAAAACAAGCCAGTACGGGTGGGACTACCAGGTCTTTACTGGACATATTTCTCCATGTTCTGTTTTTCATGAATGTTGCATCTTCAGCAATGAGATTTCATACAAAGCTCTAGAGGATGACAAAGAACATCAACAATTGCCTATGAGATTTCAGGGTTTATGAAGCTTAATTAACAGTTCAAAAATAGATAACCCATACCTGTCACTTGGAATTTTTATTTGAGAGACTACTTCTTCAGGAGAGGAGTGTTCCCCCAGTACAGGGTAGCTACATTTGTACTTTTTATAAATGTTTTGTATGTATTTAAGAAGGCATTGACTACAGGGCATTCAAAATGGCCTTTTCAAGTTTCTTTAGTTTTAGTTACCACTTAACACTCAAAATTACCTTCCTGCCTTGTTCCTCATTCCCCACACAAGCTGGTCATTATAGTTCTATATCCTCCAGTTCCCTTCTTGTCACTTCCATCCCACCTCTCCTTCTGTGAGATCCCCCTCTCCCACAATCTCTAACTATTATTGCTGAATCCATCTGTTTGAATTTCAACAATTTAAATGTATCTAAAGATTCAAAACCAGCTTGTAGTATGAGAGAGAAACCCTAACCCATGACAATTGTTTTACAGGTGAGGATTACTTCACTCAGTGCCATGCTGCCATGTTCCATTCATTTACTAGTGCATTTTATAATTTTATTTTTCTTAATGGTGTAATAATGTTATATTCTCTAAATATACCATATTTTCTTTATTCAGTCATCACTTGATGTGCTTGTAGGTTGTTTCCACTTCCTGGCTATAGGAATAGAGCAGCAATAAGTATGGATTATAAACTCTCCTTATGTTAAGGAGGGGAATCCTGTTGTAACGTGCCCAAGAGTGTTAGGGATAGATCATACAATAGATCTATTTCTATGACTTTTGGTAATCTCTGAACTAATTTATATATAACTTTATTAGTTCCATCCCAAGCAACAATGAATGAATGCTTCTTTTCGCATTCATGTAATCATTTGTTATTACTGCTATTTTTAAATCTTAGACATCTTGAGTATGATAAAAATAAATTTCAAAGCATCTTTAATCTGCATTTTCCTGATGCCTAAGGATGTTAAGAGTTTTAAAATTTATTTATCAGGCAGGCATGGTGGTATGCCCCTTTAATCTTAGTAACCTGGAGGCAGAGACAGACAGATCAGTGTGAATTCAGGTTATCCTGGTCTACAAAGCAAGTCCGGAACAGGCAAGTGTAGATAGAGAAACCCTGTCTCAAAAAACCAAAAATGAAAAAATTAAAAATTAAAAATTTCCAAGCCTTTACACTTAATATTTTGAGAACGCTTGATTTAGTTTCATGTCATATTTTAATCAGTATATTTGTTTTTTAATGTCTAGAATTTTTGTTTCTTTAGTTTTCTAAGCTTTTTATGTATTTTTGACACTTATATTCTGTCCAAAGTATAGCTGCTAATTATTTTTCCCTATTCTGTAGTCTACCTCTTCACTCAAATTATTCCATCTTTTGATGTACAGAACATTTTACTTTCAAGAGGTTTCATGTATCAATTGTTGGTCTTAAAGCTTGAGCTACTTGGGATCTTGTTCAGGGAGTCTTTTCCTGTGTAAGTTTAATCTATTTTCTATAAGATTCAGAGTATCTGGTCTTATGTTGAAGTCTTTATCTTTTTGGACTTGAGTTTTCAAGGTGATAGACAGTGTTCTATTTCATTCTCCTATAAGCAACTATCCACTTTGACAAGTAAAGTTATTTATGGTATTGTCTTTCTCCCATGTTAGCCTCTTGTTAAAAATCAGATACTTCATTGTTCAGGATTTTTGTTTTTATTTTATTTTGGTTTTGGTTTTTTGAGACTGGGCTTCTCTGTGTAGCCTTGGCTGTCCTGGACTCTTTTTGTAGACCAGGCTGTGCTCAAACTCACAGTGATCCACCTGTCCCTGCCTCCCAAATGCTGAGATTAAAGGTGTGTGCCACCACGCCTGGCTCATGATTTTTTTTAAATTTTTATATAAAATGTAAAATTATTATTTTAGTATCTGTGTTATATTTGTAGATTCACTTTGGTAGAATGATCATTTTCAGAATATTAATCCTCCATTCCATGCTCATGAGAATGCTTTGCATTTCTCATCTTTTCCTGCTTGTTCCCTCTCCCTCCGTCCCTTCCTGCATTACTCCCTCCCTGCCTCCTTCCCTTCCTCCTCCTTCAAAGTCTTCTCCTCCTCCTCCTCCTTCTCCTTCTCTTCCTCTTTCTCCCTCTCTTCCTCCCTTTCCTTCTTCCCTTCTCTTCAGTGTCTGAAAATTTCCATTATGTGTTCAACATCTTTGGTTAGAATTATCCTGATATATATTTTTAAATTTTGTGAATCAGAGTACTTTCTTGATTTCATTCTAGTTTTGCTTTGTTTGGCATATAACAAAGCTATTGATTTTTGTGTTTTAATTCTGTATTCTATTACAACACTGAATGTGTTTATCAGCAGTTATCCAATTATCCAATGTAGTGTTAGTTTATTTTAGGCATAGAGTCATCGTATCATCTGTAACTATGGATACTGTGATTTCTTCCTTTACTATTGGTATTTCTTCCACTAGTCTTTCCTATAACTAAGACTTCAAGCAATGAATTGAACAGGTGTGAGAAAGTGGTCATTTGTCATGTTCCTGATATTAGTAGAAATGCTTTTAGTTTTACCTTTGTTTAGCATGGTGTTGGCTGTGAATTTGTTATATACTGCCATTATTATGCTGAGGTATTGCCCTGTATCCCTAGATTCTGTCTAAGACTTGTATCATGATAGGATGTTCGATTTTTTTGAAAGCCTTTTCTGCATCTAATGAGATAATCCTATGGTGTCTGTCTTTGAGTCTACTCAAAGGTACAGTATAGTTATTATTTACATATTTACATCATCCTTGCCTCTCTGCTATGATGTTGACTCAATTATGTGAATCATTTTATGTGTTCTTGAATTTGTTTTGCAGGTATTTTTCCAGAGCTTTTGCATAGATATTCATCAGATAATTTGGCTTATAATCTTCTTTTCTGTTGGCTTTTTGTCTGGTTATCAGGGTAAAAGTAACTATAAAAAACTCAAAAGTCTTCCCTTTTGGGTTTTATAAAATAACTTTGGGGTTATTGATGCTTTATCTTTTTTAAAGAGCTCAACTGAATCCATATGTACTTGTGATTTTATTCAAATTCAAATACTTTTATTTGGAGTTCTGTCTCACTGATTATCATTGGTTATTTAAACTGTTTACTTCGTCTTGATCAATAAATTCTTTTAATTTCCTTCTTGATTTTTTTCCTTAACCCAATATCATTCAGTTGTTTTTTTTCTTTTTCATTTTCTTTTGTGTTTCCATGAATTTGTGTACTTTCAGTCATTTTTATTGTTGTCGATATCCAGCTTTATTCCAATGTTGTCAGCTAGAATGCAGAATATTATCTCAATTTTTCGATATCCCCGAGACTTGCTTTGTGTCCTAGCATTTGGTTAATTTGGGGGAAAGTTCCACAACTCACTAAAAAGACTTTCTATTCTCTAGTTTAGGGTAAAATGTTCTATGAACACCAGATACATTTGATTTATCATGTCATTTACCTCTAATGAATTCCTGTCTAATTTTGCTCCAAATGACATAACTATGGGTGAAAGTAAGATGTTAAGACAACCACTCTCTCAGTTTGTGTTATTCTTTCACTTTAGATCTAATAATATTTCTTTTATGAAATTGGGTGCGCCTTTATTTGGTGTATCTATACTTAGAAATGTAATATCATGTAGGCAGATTTTTCCTTAATAAATATGAAGTGCCCTTTCTTATCCATTTTGATACATTTTGGGTTGAAATTTACTTTCCAAGGATTAGTGTAGCTATACCTAATTATTTTTAGTTCCACTAGCTTAGAATACTTTTTCTACATTTTTCCTCTATGGTGGTGCCTATCATTGATGGTGATATATGTTTCATTAAGGAAGGAAAAAGTTTAACCTGCTTTCAAATCCTAACTGTCACTCTGTATTTTTGTTGTTGTTGCTAGGAAAGTGGCACCATTAATGTTTTTATTTAAAAAAGTTGAATGACATTTCATGTGTTAAATATTTTATTTACATAATTTTATTCCTCCCATCCTCCTCCTCTTATGCCCCTAAAATTTATCAAATATTGTCATGTGCGTGCGTGCGTGCGTGCGTGCGTGCGTGCGTGCGTGCGTGGTGTGATGTGTGTGTGTGGTGACCTATTGAATTCATTTAGTATTGTTCATATGTGGATGTGTTTTGGATTGTCATTTATGTTTGGATAACCTATCTGGGAACTTGTTAAAGAAAACTTACCATCTTTTTCCAGCAGCCATTGGTTACTTGTAGTACTTCATCAAAGGCTGGAATTTTGCCAAAAATTTGCCATGTCAAGTAATGTGATCACTCTATAGGTCTTGTGTTGGCAACCATATTGCTGAAATCTCATGGGCCCAGGCTGTCATGTCTAGAACATGCACTGACAGGATGCCGCAGGAGTCCTGCTCCTCTGGCACTTAAAATATTTTCATCCCCTTCTCTGCTATGTTGTTTGGTCACCCCATGACAACTGTTAATATCAAGCATAATAATTATTGAAGAATATATATTGATTGCTGACATTTTATTTTGTGTTTTTTGTTATTTTTGATTAACTGACTGAAGTTACTTTTTACCTGTGCCTTCATGCATGCATTTTTTCTTGTCTTTAGATTGAAGCATTCCTTCCAGAATCCTCTATAGAGCTGTCTTGGTGTTCATAATTCCTTTAATTTTTAAAAACCATGTAGTTTCCTTTCTCTTTCAATTACAACTAATAGTTTTGCTGGGTATAGTAGTCTGTCATAGGATTTGTGGCCTTTTTAGATACTGAAGAACATCTGTCCAAACACTTTGACCTTTTAAGATCTCCACTTGAAAATTAGGAGCTATTTTGATGGTCTTCACTTTATGTGACACTTAGTCTTTTAGCCTTGGGCATTCATTATCTTTTCTTTGTTCTGTACACTTAGTGTTCTAGCTATTATATTTTCTGGTAATTTTTTTCCCTGGTCCTGTGTATTTGCTGTTCTTTTCTTATGCATGCTTACTTATTGCTTAGATTTTCTTCTATGAATTCATTAAAAATAGTATCTATGCTTTTGATGTGGGTTTCTTATTCTTCTATATCTATGATTTGTATGTTTGTTCTTTCTAAAGAGCTCCAAAGTTCCTGCATGCTCTGTGTTTGTGGCTTTTAAAATATATTCATTCACTGAATCAAATCTAGTCCCTTCACCCTGTCTTTACATATTGATATATTTTTTTCCACTTGATCCATTCTGTTGGTGACCCTTCCCATGCAGTTTTTTATTCAACTTACTGAATTCTTCACTTCATATTTTATTTCACCTTGACTTTTATTCAGAAATTGTTTTATTATATTCTGTTTTCATGTCCTGAATTGTTTATTTTATTGAATTGTTAGCATTGTTTTGGTCTTCATTCTGGCCTTTGTTCTTATCTTCTTTGAGCTCTTGTAATTGCTATATTAAAGTCACTGTTTTCTGAATAATTTAAGCTGTTTTCCCCCAGGAAGCATTACTATGGGAAAATTTATTTTGGAGGAGCTAGACATATTGTCTTTGCTCTTCATGTTCTTTATAATTTTGTTATGAGAATAGCCATCTCACCAATGTTTTTTGTTTGTTTATCTTTTGTTTTTGTTTTTTGTTTGTTTGTTTGTTTGTTTGTTTTGAGACAGGGATTCTCTATGTTGTCTTGGCTGTTCCGAACTCTCTTTGTAAACCAGACTGGCCTCAGACTCACAGCACTGTGCCTGCCTCTGCCTGCCCAGTGCTGGGATTAAAGGTGTGCGCCACCAAGCCCAACTCTCACCTTTGTTTAATGAATATTTGAGTCACTGCTTACTGTTACCACAGTTGTTTTTTTATGGAGCTACTAAACTATGCTTGGAGTTTAGTCTTGGGGCAACTCAATGTTGATACACAAGTAGGACATCAGATTGGTTCCAGCTTACCTGGGTCGAGGTCTAGCTTGAGACAGCAAGAATATAACTTCTGTAGAGTTTGTAGGTTCTCCCAGCAGTCCTCAGAACTCAGCAAGGCTCACATGGTACTAAGGTGTTTCTTAGATGGCAGCAACAGCGGGGGTCATAGTAGAGTGGAGAAATACTACCTGAGGGAGTTGTGTAACATGTGAAAACCAGGATATCAGGATGGAGTTACAATGAGGTGTGAATCCCAACCTACGGATGGCATACGGGACACACAGTCCTCAAGTGACAGGACTAAGGACAGGACTATTCTCAGGTATTAGGAGTCACAGAAGGATAGGAGTCAGGCTTCTTTGGACATTTTTACTGTAAAATATGCTAACATTAATATGGCCAGTCTATTAAATACTTGTTAGGATATAGGAAGACACAAACATATGGGCTCCTGCTTCTCACACAGGCTAAGTCCTATTATAGAACTTTCAAGGTAGCATCATTAAAAATGCAAAGGGAAACTGACTATGATATGCATTTAAAAAATCTGACTGTATTACCATGAGAAGGTGTGTGGGTGCATATCATGAAATGTGTGTATTTTTCTCATAAAACATAAAAGTAACAGATTTGGAAAGAATGAAGTAGTCCCAGTCTTACCGTGATGGTGAGACATAACAGTTAATGAATGATCAGCAAATAGTATAAAACAAAAAACAACTGCTACAAACAGAAAGTGTATGTCACTTATTGAAGAAAAAAACTTTCAGTTCCAATGAAAGAGAGTCTAGTGATTAGCTGTGCCCTGCAGTACATGTTACTCTCTCTAAATGTTTAACCATTTAAATTGTGTTTTTAAAGTTATATGCAATGCTTGTCAACTATATATTTTTAAATTTGGCCACAAAGTCCTATTAACTGGATGATATTTACTTGTAAAAATGTGTGTGTAGAATTGTGCAAAAATACTACTTTAACAAGTAGTTAAAAATAGTCTCTGAATGATAGAGAGTTAACTCACAAGTTAAGAGTTCTTGCTGTTCTACAGATGAGTTAGATTTGGTTTCTTATATCCTCATGTTGACTTGCAACTGTCTACAGCTCCAGTTTCAGCAGATATGGAATGTTTTTTGTTGCATCTAAAGTCACAAGGCATGTACATGCTATGCTTACATATACAGGCAAAGTGTTCATATATAGAGAGTAAGAAAAAAGTCTAGAAAGGAAAAAATAGTCGGTAGGTATATGACTTACCTTGCCGCTGTTGTGTTAAAATACCATGACCAAAGGCAACTTCTAAAGGAAGGTTTTCTTGGGCTTATGGTTCCAATGGAACATTCGGTCATGACAGAGGGGGGCATAGCATTAGGTGGGTAGAGCTTCAAGTACACTGATAGCATCTCACCAGAACACCAAGGAAACTGAGTGGAAGTGTGGTGAGGCTCTAAACTCTCTCATCTGGCTCCTGGTGTGGCATCTTCTCCAGCTGCTCTTATTCTTCCCAAACACCATCAACAATGAGGGACTAAAATCCAAATACCAATCCCTAAGCAGAACATTTTTCATTCAAATCTCTATACCGAGTAAACTAAATTCCAATGATAGTCTGTATTATTACCATGAGTAATAAAGTTGAAATAGAACATAAGAAGCTAATACATTAACATACTATTTACAACCCAAATCAAAGGAGTGACTCCAGAGAATTTATTCTGAGACACTCTTTGAAATAGTAGCTTTATAAATTCTAACTGTTATGGCCTCAAGTTTCATATAGATCACCAAATAAAGATATCTTTCCACATAGTATGACCATTGATACATATTTCTCATATTATATTATATTTATAGATTAAATTGGTAGTAAAAGGGGGAGCTTCGTTTGAAAATGTCTAGAAAGTGAGTTCACACTGGGGCACTCATAGGTGAACACTTGTGTCCACATATATATATAGCGTGTGTTGAAGTTTGCGATATCTTACTTAAACATCCCATTGTATTTCCAACACTTCATGTGGTCTGAGATTTTGCAGGTTTATATGTTACCACATTTCGTAGTAAAATAAATTGTAAAAAAAAAAAAGTACCATCTTTTATTTCACAGAAAGGTATAGATGTCAATGGAAAATTACAGATGGTATATACTAGATGACCTCATATTTGTGGTTCTTCCTTTGAAATGCATACAGAATTATTAATTTAAACATTGCAAGGTTTTGTTTCTTCTAAAGTATTTTTCAAAATGACTGATCATGTGTTTTAATTTGACTAAGAAAAATATTCTACAATAAGATTCTACAAGGCTCTGAATTAGTTCACAAAAGGCACCTAACATTTATCATGTTCCCTCACTAATTGGCTTCCACTGTGCGTGGAGGATTAATCTATTTACTTGACAAATATTTTATTGAGAAAGTCAGTTTCCCAGCCTAATTTTTATTTGCAATTTTGTGGAGCTTATGTCAGTATTTGATAATGATTTTTCCTCTTGATAATTTTCAAAAGGTCATAAAACGTCTTTTTAGCTTAATAAGAGAACAGTCTTCTGGAGATGTAAAACATAAGTGTTTATGCTTTCACCAAGAGAATTCAAGTATGTGTGTAAAAACTAAGTCGACCTGTTGCTGTTTTTATTTTTATTAGCTCATGAAATACCTTCTTTACAAAATAAGACAAGGATAAGGAATTTATTATTAATTCGTATTCTATCAGCTAAATAAATGTTCATATATATATATGTATATATATATATATACATGTATACATATGTTTGATATATTTAATGAGCCATTTGAGTGTAGATTGATTATGCTGTGTTTTTATATAAAATCTTTCAGTATCTCACCATACAGTTAATAAATGTAGGAATTTTACTTCAGCACAATAGTGTTTCACCTGTAATCCTCATTCGACTTTTGCCACTTGCCTTGTGATTGAGAGAACTGACTGAATTTGTAGTTTTTAGTATTTGTGTCATGGTCATTGGTGCCACAGCTACTTGGACAAAGCTTCCACTGTCTACTTGGTGGACACTGTCTTCTGTTGTGTTCCACTGTCTACTTGGTGGACACTGTCTTCTGTTGTGTTCCACTGTCTACTTGGTGGACACTGTCTTCTGTTGTGTTCTGCCTTGAGCCTATATGCTGTTATAGCTCATTTTCTGGAATTGGGTGTACTCTCTGAGCAAGACAGTAATATAGACTTTTTTTTGTAAGCTTGAGAGTTAAGAGAATACAAAGCGTTTGGAAAATTTATTAAGTGCAATCTGTTTTCTGACCAACTCACTCATCACCTGGATCGTCTTTGTTTGCCTGGCATTGTATGCTGCTGACAGGAAGAGGCGATTGATAATTAGCCCTGCGATTTTCAGTCTTGATCAAAGACATGACAAAAACAATTATAAATTGTTAACCTAAGGTGACCACCCAGTCTTATTATTATTTTGTGAAAATAACTACAAATAAAAAGTTTGCCTCAAGTTCTGGCAATAAAGAAGAAAATATTAGACATTAATATTTCCATCACTATGTAGCCATGGTTTGCTGAACTTGCTATGTAAACTGTGCTTGCTTCCAAATCATGGGGATAAATAATAAAAGTATTTAATTTATCATGCTGCAATTATAAAAACATTTTTCTGCATCTCAAGTGTTGGGATTAAAGGTGAGCACCACTGTGTACTTTTTTAGCATACCCCTTAACACCCTGATAATCTTTTTTTGAGTGTGTTAATGTCCTGCCTCTTTCTCTGATGGCCCCGCAGTTTGAAAGTATGGCAGGTTTCCTAAGGCCGAGGTCCTCAAATGATAAAATATCAAAATCATGGAAACCTTGCCAAAGGATCTATTTTAGATAACAATCTAGACCCCTCTGACAAGATTGCTAATGTTGCTGCTGCCGCTGCTGCTGCTGGTGGTGGTGGTGGTGGTGGTGGTAGTGATGGAGCTGGGCTATATTTGAGAACCATTGCTTTGAAATGTAGAGATCATCATTTTGAGTTCTTATAGCAGGAGTAATTTAATAAGCTTTTGACAGTACAATCCTGTCACTATGAGAATGCACTCAAATCGACTCTTACAGCATAAAAGTCATTGATTCTAGTATTTACAACTTACTATAAAATAACGTATTCAACCACTCTGTGAGTAATGAAAATATTTGATTTATCATGGAGCATTTCTAAAAACATTTTCTTGAAGTTCTCACAGTTTTCAGACTATAAAGTTTATATATAGAAAAGCAAAAATACTTTAGTTAGTATATATTAATCGCACATAGTGATGAATTTTATAAGGTTTACAGGCTGACATTTGATATACTATAATTACACTAGTCCCATGTGTTGCCTAATGTGTCCCCTTCTGACATATTTCTACTCTTCTAGTCCTCCTCATTTGCTTTGAAGCCTTTCCTTAGATGGCATATGTGAGAGAAAATGTATGCTACTTCTATTTGTGAAATTGGATTTTTCAGACATGAAATTTTATTATAGAGATTAGATGCTATAGGGACCTTCGCCCCCTTCCCCAATTTTAAACATATTATTCTATCCAACTCTTTAGAGTTTGAGTTATGATCTGTTAATTTGTTTTCCTGGTAAGGGTATACGAATCTATGTCAAATCATGTACTTCTTCTTTGTGTAATTTTACCTTATTTATTTGTTGAGAAATTCACTCAGTTCATCCCAGATTCAACTCTTTTCCTTGCCCACTCATGTGTTCTTTATTAAATAAATTTTTATGGAAAATCCTTTATACAGCATATTTTGATCTTTTTGTTCTACCCCAAATTTTTGCAGAACCTCTCCATCTACTTACCACCAAAATTTATCTTTTTTCCTCTTTACTCTCTAAAAAAGGAGAAAACAAAACAAAAGGCATGATATACACAGAAAACCACAAAAAATAAAAATTAATAAACAAAAGACAGATAAGACCAAAAAATGCCCAAACAAGACAAATTGAGACAAAATATATAAAAATACCATTGAGCTCATGTTGTATTGGCCAACTACTCATAGATAATCCTAGAATATTGTTAATATGATCAATGAGGATCCACTGAAGAAAACAGATTTTCTTCTTTATCAATGGGTATCAATTGCAGATAACTTCTTAGTTATGGGTGGGAGACTTATCAACTTCCTCCTCTCGTTGCCATGATCTCATCTGGATTGAATTGCACATGCCTTCTGCATGCTACCATAGTCACTGTGAGTTCATATGTGCATCCGTCTTCTGCAGTAGTAAAAGCTTCTATAGTAGCAGCTTTCAATATGGCTTTTCAAGTGGCCTTTAATTTAGTCCTCCTTCTCTGTGTTCTCTCCCTTACCCTTCATTTTTCATCCCCCTCTTACTTAAACATCCTATTCACTTCTTAAAGCACATATCTGACACAATCCATAACAAATAATATCACCAATATTCTTAAATCTACACTGATACTATCAACAACCTACTTTCTAGGCCAGTTTCATAAAATATAAATTCATATCTACTTCTGCATCGCTTAAGAAAGCAGTACTTTTGGATTTATGCTTAAGCCTGAGCCACTCTGTGCTTAAACTACACACATTTGTTTCAAAGGTAAAAGTGGTGCTGTTAGCTTGCCTTGAAGAACAGATTCACTGCTAGTGCTAATACAAGGAAAACAGGGCTGTCTTTTGTGTTTGATGGAGGCTTTTATTACATCAGGTGGATTTTAATTCAGTTGTTAGTTGCCAGACCCTCACAGACACACAAAACTTCCACTGAATCAGTGGACTCAGGGGTTTTGGGAAATACGACAGTGAGCTTTGTGGACCACAGAAATGTGTGATTTGAAAGGAATTTTATTACAGAGTCAAAGGTAAAAGTCAAGAAAGCAAGTGAACCCCCTATGGAGCAGGAGTGGGTCCCCTGAAATCAATAGCACCAGACAGCTAGTCCAGGAGTCCAGGGCTTTTTTCTTTCTTTTTCTTTTTCATTTATAGGATCATGGCAGAGATTAGGGTAAGGTACAGGGAAGAGCTGATCAGTTCAGTTGACCCAACATTACAGTGTCTCAGGGTAACTCTGTTTTATTCATGTCCTCACAATATTGGTTCCATAGAAGATGACAGAAAGAAATTAGACTAACTTCTAGCACCCTGAATGAAAGACTTTTTGCCTTAAATACTTCTTGTACACCTGACTTCAGACAAGGACAAAATTGCTCACATACCTGGTGACAATTTTGGAGTTCAGCTAAAGAAAACCTTAGTGTGAGAGCCCCTGTCCTTAAATTATTTGGCCAGTTTCTATTTTTCTTTTCTCACCATCACTATGAATTATCTTATTGGATATATTTTCTTATTAAAAATAAAAACAATACCACAATTACACTCCTGTAACCTTCTTTAAAGGCTTCAGAATAAGCAGTATGTCCTCTATAAAAAGAAAATATTGTACGTGTTTAGTACTATATATGCTAAGCATTATATTTAGTTTACTCCAGAGTT
Source organism: Acomys minous (assembly GCF_964271855.1). Taxonomy (NCBI): domain Eukaryota; kingdom Metazoa; phylum Chordata; class Mammalia; order Rodentia; family Muridae; genus Acomys; species Acomys minous. The sequence goes on from NC_140489.1 coordinate 50,163,179, forward strand.
TCTTTATCCCTCATTTTGACAATCCTTCCAAATATCATTAATCAGAAAATTTAGGCATCTATTCTGTGGTTCTATTTATTAACTAATTAATAGAACACTAAACAAGGTTTATCATTTTGGAGAAGCATGACCTAAAGAAATTTGACATTTTAAACTCTCATATATATTATTGATACTGAGCACCTTAGGACAGCATGTGTGTGTGTGTTATGGCTGGTTTGCACGTAAGCATGTGTACCTTATGGCCATAAGAATTTTCTTTGGCACTTGACAGTTTCTCATAACAAAATTCCTAATTTCTTTCTAATTCTTCTACTTTGATGGTCCAAATGACTTAATTTAGTATTATAGAAAAATGTTACACTCAGTACTTGCAAAAGTTTCATTAAATGCTAATATGATGAGGGACAGAAGTGGAACTCAATAATAATGGAGCAAAAATGGAGAAAATTTTAAGTACCAGTATAGGGCCTGGAAAATTAGAGAGATTAATATGTTATTAAATCATCATTTGTTGTCTATTTTCTCGTTCAAAATTATGGATCTACAATACACGGATACTGAGAAATAATGCTAGGTACCTATAGTTAGAAAGAAAACCATCAAACATTAGCCACCCTGAGGGAGGGTTATGTGGTATTGACTAAGTGGTACTATTGTTCATCTGTTCACCAAGTAGAAAATAACATAATTTCTACCATTCTTAAAGAACAGAGGTATTTTATGTTTAGTTACTTAATACACCTAGATTATATTTTGTTCTACAATTCTAAATGAAAAAAAATAGATTTAAGTTATTTAATCCTATTTTCTCTTGTACTGTAATAAATAAATAAATAAATAAATAAATAAATAAATAAGGATACACATTATTTTCATCTTAGAAAATGAAACAAAGTATACAGTAATTTCATGTTCCTAAAACTTAGGCAGCAAAATACAAGATAGAATATTAAGAAAAATCTGTGTGTTTTGCAATTGTGTCAAAATAATATCGAAATAATTCCTGCCTCAAAAGGACTTGGGTTTTATTTGCTGTTGGAGAATTTGAATGAATGAAGGAACAAGGGATGGGAATTGTAATGCAAATAAGCAAAATAGACCTGTTTATCTTCCTAAGTGCTATCTAACAATGAAGAAGTGTGAAATGAAAATGTAAATAATATGAAAATGTGAAAGAACTAGAAAAACTTACTGTGTTAATCAGTTAAAAAGCCAGTGCTAGCCTTGGAGCTATGAAGGGCAAAATAGTTCAAATAACACCTGTGTGTAACCTGTCCAAGTGAATGAAAACATGAGACACCAAGGGAGACAACTCGTGTCTTACTATTGTATCATGAAATGGGCCACAGACAAATTGAGGAATAGGAATGATAAAGAAAAATACTTAGGTGTGAGCTACTCAAGTTCTTTGTCTGAAGAAACAGCTTAAGGAAGAAAAATACTGAAGCCTCAGAAATGGTAACTGGGGGAGCATTGGGTATAAGGTACAGTGAGAGAGGTTAGGAGATGGAATCAATCATTAGAGAAAGAAATACTATAACTCCAAAGACAAAAAACTCCAAAAGCCCAAAGTAGAGAAGACATCTAATTCAATGAAAAGTTTTTAGGTAGAATTCTTTTCATCCTTTCTGTTTATTCCTCTATTTCTTTTGCTCCTTGCCTCTCAGAAATAGTTTATTAAGTATGCTGCAAGACGCACTTAGGTGACAGGGACTCCATACTTTCTCTCAGCCCTACTATTCAGCTGGGTTTCCAGTGTATCAAAATCACTTCCACAAGTATTAAGGATGTATTATTTTAAAAAGAATTTCAGATGAATTATTCTATCCCAGGAATTTCTACCTCAAGATCACTGTATAGTTGTTTCTAATCCTAATTTTTAAAAACAATTTTTAAAATATATATTCCTTTTTTTTTTGCTTCTATGAGTGAAGACCCATTTTAAAAATTGAAAATGTGAACTCAACAATATTAATTTTGAACATTGAAGGGCCAGAAAATGGTGCTAATTACTATACCCTATTTAAATAAGTAGTGACAGCCATCAGTCTATGTCAAAAACCATTTATATGGTAGCCACACTAAGGAAATATTCTCAGATATATTACCTAGGAGGCTATTTTGGTAATTTCTAAGCATTGTATATTTTCTCTTAAGATCAGAAGGAAGTGGAAAGAATGACAAGATGATGGTGACAGTAGCAAATCTACTTTTCTGCCCTTTAAGGGAAGAGCTTGTTCCAAAAAGCAGGAAGTATAAAGTGTGCCTACCTGAACTTCCTTTTCTCTTCTTTAAGTTCTACTTACATATAGCTGTTCTATTGAGTAGAACATTCAAAGAACCATTACAACTTAGCCACACTTTGGTATAACAGTTTGAATGATTACGGTGGTGATTAATTTTGAGTAAACTGACAAAATAAGTAGAGCAGAGAAACTTTACAATGAAACAGAACCCGAACCACCTTTCAGTGTCTAGTTCTGCATTCAAATTATTGTGCTTCCCCAATGAATCTTGCTCCAGGAAATGCTGTATTTTGTCGTTGTTACCCTTTGCTAGTGAATGTCCACTCAGGTGGTCATTGATTAGCAATTTGAATGTCGAAAGGAAATTGATATATAATAACTGCCAGTGCATAAGTTAAAAAGAAAGAAAAAATAAATTCTTCTGATTTCTAACTATTCTTCAATAACTCTATCCTTTTAGACTCTTAAGTCATAGATTATGTAATATATGATATAAACTTATATTGTTCTTTCCTCTAGAAAATAAATAGATTTACAACTCCGTATCAACCCTTGTAACTTTATAACTAATATAATATAGTAATTTCTTTTTAACGCTGCCCACGTATTTCACAGTTACCATTTCAAAGACAGAAAACTGAAAAATTAATATTTGTTACAATTACTGGCAGTACTTTGATTCATGAAAACAGTATGTTTGCCTTAGTTAAGTTTCTTAGATATCTCTGAACTACATTTGAAAATTTCAGTGTGTCATTTGATACTTGACATAAAGAGTTGAGATCTTTCCTTTGTGTTATGCCTTCTTATCATACATTTCATTTTCCCTAAAGAGGTTTATCTTGTTGGTTATTTGTGATGCTTTCAATAGAAATGTTTGAGACATCAAGAATGCAATACATTTTCAAATGCCTTCATGATTCATCCCATAGCTGCCAATTTCCTCACTTGGTTTTCTGGGGCATGTGACTTAGAAAAAATTTCTACACAGAACATAAGCAGAAATTTGATAGGTACAGCCCACCTCCAGGTATGTGGCAACATGCATGAAAGCATATTCAAAGCTTTGAGCAGTTACCCACAAAAGAAGAGTCCTCTTCTACACCCAACTATCATACCTAACTTACTGTTTTGTTTTTAAATACCCTTATTAACTTTCTGAAGTTAAGTTTCTAAGTAGCCATAGACTTCTCTTTTCCTTCATCCTCCATTGTTCATCGGAACTGATTATCTGCTGAGCTCTGATACACAGAGGTATCATGTTGCGATGTTGGACACCTGATATCTCATGATCACGATGTATACTTATGACCCTGACATGCACATAGTCAGAAGCTACACTGGAATTAGGATATCTGTGTTACTCGTTTTTCTCTCCAATAGTAGTAGACTCTTGGTAGACTTTGGCCATCATGTATTGTTTGATCTCTGTTGTGTATATTGGTCACTCTCTTCTTGTATCTCATCCTCCCTCCACTCCTACCCGCTATGCATCTCAAAAGTGCAAGGCAGTAACAAAAAATCAAAGTGAACACAGACATCTCACACTGGATGAAACAGTATCTCCAAAGCAAATGTTTGAAATGCCCGTTTACATTAAGTTTAATGAAAATTGCTAAATATGTATGTAAAACGCAGTCATGGGTGGATGTGGGGACAATACAGAAGAATGAGAATTGGTTTGCTCCTAAGCTGTTCATCATCCCCTAAGGCAGTAGCTGCCTAATTATAAAGGAAATATAAAATATACTATTGTTAATTCTATTTCATACCTTTGCTGATGTAATCTATTTCCAACTGCGTATTCAATTGGCATCTGATGGGATTGGAAAAATACTTCGTCTTTCAAACAAATATTGAATTCTCTTTAACAGAGGATAGAAAAATCAGTGCATTATTCATTTGATTATACTGTTAATGATTTCTGTGTCTATTTCTCTCTGTACTAGTTTTAAACTCTTCATCTAGAATTCTACAGAGATCATAAGCTGAGGTGTATCTGGGAAATATGTCACTATTTTCTATTCATTATACAAACAGTATGACTTAATTTTTTTGTATTTGGTGCTTTGCTCTCCTGTATGTCTGTATGCCACGTGCACAGCTTGTGCCCACAGGGGCCAGAGGAGGCATCAGATCCCCCGGAACTGACATTGCAACTGATTGTGAGCTGTTACACGGGTGCTGGGAATCAACCTTGGGGCCTCTTGAAGAGCAGTCAGTGCTCTTAACAATGGAGCTATCTCTGCATTCTCATCTTTTCACTAATTTAGCAACTTGGATTGGTGATTGGAGGCCACTCTATCTCATTATTTTTGTAAAACAGATTCTAAGCAGACGTCCAAAAGGTTACATCTGATAGTTTTCATCTCAAAAGAGATACTTGCTCAATTGCTAGTTATTGTGTTAACTCCACCAGTTGTTTTGACTATCTTGAAAATATATATTATCTATCTCATGGAATATTTTGCCACAAATGTATTTTTCATTATTTTATTAGTTTGTCTAGACTTTCATACAATGTGCTTTGATTATAAACACCCACCATCCTTAAACTTTTCCCCAGATCCCACTGATTCCCCCTTCTTCCTTACACATTCAACTTTGTTTTGTGTTCTTCTTCTTTTTGTTTTTTGTTTTTGTTTTTCTGTTTGTTTGTTTTGGCACACATGGAAGTGTGACCTGCTGTTGCAGAGTGACAGATTTACCAAAATCTACAGTCATACAGAAAAATGATTATCCCTCTGCCAGAAGTTGACAACTTTCCAATAGCTCATAGGATAGGTGTAGAACTTACTGTTCCAGTTCCCTCTTTGTGCTAGGATTGGCCTGGCTTGGGCTTGCAAAGGCCTTGTATATGCTGTCACAACCACTGAGTCTATACATGCAGTTTCCCTGCTGTGTCCAGATGCTGTGGTTTCTTGGTAATCATCCACTGCCTCTGCCTCATACACACTTTTTTACTTCTCTTCCACAATGATTCCAGGGGTTAGGAAGGCAGGATGTGGCATATACGTTCCATTTAGGGCTGAGCTTCTACAGTCTAAAAGGAATAGAGTTTGCAACTTTAAGCTGGTAGCTACAGTCAAGATACAACGCCCCAGCCTCCTTCCGTAGAATCCACAGTCTAGATGTCTTTCAATCTATTTCACTCGTATTACAACACTTCCAAACTGACTATTCAGAACAGAGGTTAGCTTCATGCCAAACCTTTACAAGCACTGCCAAACTAAACAAGGACCTTTCGAGGTCCATTAATTACAATCAATGGCACATTAAACCAAATATAATATTATCTTATGCTGGTGTTAGGAGATTTTCAATATTCAGCCACAAAATTACATTGCTGGAAAGGTATTTGTCTTCTCTTTTACAAAGAATGTTTTAGTCTTCTTACAGAACCTTGAGTCGACCGGACACCTCTCATACGTACCACTTATCTCTGAATGATTTGAACAGGTTGAAATATTAACTGGTAGGAATAAATGACTTTAAATTATCGTTGTATGAACTACTAGAAATTATTCACTGAAAAGGGAAACATTTAATTATAAATGAAGGGACCTGCCTTACAGCTTGTTAACTATTTTAAACACTCTGTATTTTTCAAAGTTCAAACACAGTCACTAATAAGCTATTTCTTATAGTGGGTCTCTGAGGCAGCCTAGTACTATCACTTCTTATTTATATGAAAGACACACTTGACACATAAAAATTAGATAGCCCATCTAGGACCTCATAGAAATGAAAAGCTAGTTACAAGTTGCTCTTTCCACGTGCGAGTTTAACAGAGCTGGTCTCTTAGATTTCTGAACAAATTAAATGAAAAAAATCTAATTGGTTTCACACTTCTGTTAGTGCTGAAAAACATACCTCACGTATATACAATTATCTTTTATTTTCTTTAGAACGTTTTTGAAACCAGTTGTTTAGATACAGGGAAAACATAAACAAACATAAAAAGATTGCTGTGCATCCCAGTGTCTCAAGCCACTTCTTATTTTCTTTACTTTGAGTTGAGTAATCAGACTGGCTTCTCTTTTTGTCTTTGGATTTTGTATCCCTTGGAAGTATAGTATGATTGGCTTAGGCCAACTTACTGAGTGGTTTTAGACTGAGATCAAATATCCTTGGCATTAAATTTTTTTTGTAGCCAATTCATTAAAATACATTTGATTGTATTGCTATAAAATTCTGCAATTATGTGTGATATTTAGTCTTATTGATTGTAGCTGTATAATCATTAATCTTTTTACTTAGGAATTTATAAATCACTTTTCCATGGGTGAAATAGCCTGTGACATATAATGTGAATATTGATTTCACATGTTTTATCAGGCTGTTTTTAGAGTTTGGCAGTTTCAATCCAATTTGGACGATTAATGTGCAAGGTTTTTGGTGTCAATAATACTTTAATATGTCTCCATACAAAGCATTGAGCTGCACTATAGTACTGTCTGCTAAGTTGATCTCAACCACACAAGTGTCTGAGTGTTTGTTGTATTAGTTTCTATATGTCAATGAACAAACCACTTTGTACAGAAATTTTTTTTTAGCTTTTCCGAGAGAGGATCTATGTGTATCCTTGGCTGTACTGGACTCACTTTGTAGACCAGGCTGACCTCAAACTCACAGCGATCCACTTGTCTCTGCCTCCTAAGTGCTGGGATTAAAGGCGTGCACCACCGGCTCAGAAAATTATTCTTAACAGTACCCAAATGTATTCTCCTATTAGTATGAAATTATTTAATATGTTAATACACATAATTTAATGTTTCACAACCATGGCTATTAGTCATCATTATATTACATTTATGTATTTGCTTTAAAAGTGATATAAGGATATGTTTAGAAATGAAACTTATTATGTGCTATTTACTAAAAGTCAAAATGTTCTTGGTATTTTTAATATGTTTTTTAAAAAGAACTATTCTCTGATTTCCTAAACTGCTTTGTGCAGTAGAAGTCTTATTGCATGTGAATTACATGTACACAGTATCTTGTACCAAATACATTATCCAGATATAACCACTTTTTAAATTACATTTTCTTTCTAGAGATGCTGGATTTACACTCAGTGCTTCTGAGAATGTAACACATTACTCTAGGTAGTAGAATTCTTAATGGGTTGTCAATTTGCCCTCCAGTGACCTACTTAAAAATGTATGGTTCAGCATAAATAAGATTCGTGCATTTCATATTATTATTAAATTTTATGATACAATAGTGTTAAATGTGCTACAAATATGTGTCTTCTAATTCTCTGTTAGCGAAACAGTATATTTTCTGAACCCTAATGTGTAAAGTGCTTTTGTGTGATTCAGATTTCCCGAATCTTGTAAAATAGTTCATATATGTGTTTCCCTAGATCTATGCAACGTGAGAATTTTATGAATAGATTATAGTTATTTCTATGTTCCCCATGTCAAATACTTGGGACTGTCCTGAGTATCTAGTCTTGGAAAGGGACCCTGCAGCAAAGTCCTGAATACAGGGAGATGAACACCTTGTTTTTCACGGTCACTTACTTTGCACAAGACTTTACACTTTAATACCCTATGACTTTAGGTAAACTGTTACCTTGATTAATTTAAATTCCATGGTGATACTAATTATATTATAGCATAATTAAATACAATTGTCATAATTAGCTGCTATTGTCACTGTAACTCACCTGGGAAGAGAGAACTTCAGTTGCAGTACTGCCTACATTGTAGGCATGTCTTTGGGATGTTTTCTTAAATGCTCTTTGATATGAGAGGCCAGTCCCAGGGAGTGATGGCATCCTTGGGTAGGGGGCCTTCGACTGCATAAGGAGAGCTGCCCAGGAAGCCTGAGAGAGCAGGCCAGTAAGCAACTGTGTTCCCCAAGATCTCTGCTTCAAGTTCTTGCCTCCGGGTTCCTGCTTCCCTCAATAACGGAAAGTAAGTGTAAGAATGAAGTAAAACCATTCCTTCCCCACCAGTGCTTTGGCCACTATTTTATCACAACAACAGAGACCTAACTAGAGCAACAATTGTGAGTAGAATAAAAGTATTATTTTTCTATCACTGCCAAGCATTACCTAATGTATAAAAAAAATCAGTGTAGAGAATTTTTAAGTGGTTCTTGTTTGGATTTTTCCTGGAGCACCTTTTAAGATTTATAGTGCACATGACTTCAAATCAACAAAGAAACCCGCTCATTCTATTTTGCTTTGCTTTATTACTTCAGCCCAGAGACGATTACCTATAGTGACCAAACCTCCACAATTGTAAAAGTAACACTAACTCCTTGTGGAATTTTTATGTTTTAGCATTAAAAAAAGGACGATTTTGGATCACTCCCGATCCATATCACAAAGATGACAACATCCAGATTGGGCGTGAGGTGAAAATATCTTGCCAAGTAGAAGCTGTTCCATCTGAGGAGTTAACATTTAGTTGGTTTAAAAATGGTCGTCCATTGAGAAGTTCTGAGCGGATGGTTATTACACAGACTGACCCAGATGTGTCCCCTGGAACAACGAACTTGGATATCATTGACTTAAAATTTACGGACTTTGGGACTTACACATGTGTGGCCTCTCTGAAGGGAGGAGGAATATCTGACATCAGTATCGATGTTAACATTTCCAGCAGCACAGGTAAGAGGCTTGTTCGTGGTGCAACACACCTTGAAAGTAATTTGAGTTTGCTGAAGTCAGTGAAGCTAAAAAAACCTGCTATTTCCTTAAATTTGCTAAAGCTAAAAATCTTGTGATTCTAAACGCCTAGTAAATATATTAGGGAAATTGTTGCTTTTACTTTTGTATAGATTTACATGAAATTTTATTTAAAATGTGTGAAAAATCGGTAGCAATGACAAAGTTATGATTTAATGTAAAACTAGGCCCACTTTTTTCATTAATCACAGTCCTTGCAGAGCTAAAAATTATATTAATAAAGTTAAACCATTGACTAAGGCTAAAACATTTTTTAATTCAAAATTCAAAGAAACTATTTAGGTCTAAGATATAAACCTTGAGACCTAATTTAAATTTAAAAAATATATAAATGTTTCTTTTATTAATGGAAACCTCTTGTTAAAGTTGGTGTCAGATGCAATTTCTTGGAGAGCCCCATGATTCTACATCCTCACAATGAAAACAGCCAAACACAAAAATAGATTGGAGCAGAATTCTTTTAACAGCTAAAAATGAAAATGTGGTATCCTTTTCTCTAGTGTAAATCATATCTATAGATGAGGAAAAGTCCCGTGTTTTTAGGAGAGGTTGTGGTAGGTTAACTCTCAGGATGTTTTAAGGACTAGGTGTACTTTGCCAATGTGTTGCTTCTCCAATCTGTTAGCAGACTGAGTTCTAATTGAAGATCCTCAGGCAGTGCTGGGTGAGTAGGGTAAATTGAACTCCTAGGGCTCAGCTACAGTAGGAGAGACCTGCTTTTGCCAGTTGTGTATTCCTTTTCAGTCTGGCAGCATTTTGACTCAGGACACTGTTTGATTTACATGTTACTTTGTGTCTTCTCATTGTCTCCAATTGCAGTTCCTGCTGGCTTGATTTTACTACTTAGAGCCCATATGAAAGGCTGACAAAATGTGGTTACTTTGTGTTATTCTTTGTTCTAAAGTGTATTCAGCTCTCATCTTGTGTATAATCTGTGTGAAAGGAAGTTAGAGTATTAAAAGTAATTGTATTTTGATATGACTTCTATCCTAGGTTATACAAAGCCTCCACCTGATTTCTAACTATTTGAACTAGCAGGGTCAGATGGCATTGAAGAAAAACTGTTGATACGTATTTATTCAAGCAACAGCTATCCATGCACTGCCTACATTAGTATGCTAAGCAACATTGTAGTGAGTTAACTGAATTAACACTAGTTAATTTTCTTTCCAAGAGTAAGATAAATTCCAGGCCAATTTGCCTTTATTTTTTATCGTTAATTTTCCAGAATTTTCTATCCACATCCCTTCTGTGTTTGTTTGCTTCTCTTGTTTTGTTCACTCATTTCTTATTTGATTACTAATCTACATATACATGCATTCACACACACATACAGACACACACACACACACACACACACACACACACACACACCCCTGATCTCTAACTATTTGAGCTAGCAGAGTCAAAGGGGCATTGAAAAAAAAACTGTTGATAAGTATTGATTCAAGCAACAGCTATCCATGTACTGCCTAGATTACTATGCTAAGCAACATTGCAGTGAGTTAACTGAATTAACATCAGTTAATTTTCCTTCTAAGAGTAAGATAAATTCCAGTCCAATTTGCCTTTATTTTTATGGGTAATTTCCTAGGGTTTTCTATCCATGTACATCATCTTTCTTTGTTTGCTTCTTTTGTTTTGTTCACTAGTTTCTTACTTGATAACTAATCTGCACACACATGCATTCACACACACACACACACACACACACACACACACAATCACCACTCTTATTTAATGGATTCATTTGAAGGGAATATGCCTCATTGGCTTTTCAAGTTTGACAGAAATGATGACAGAATAAAAAGTGGGATTATAAAATTATTACAAGAATGCATTCTGATATTCATTTAAATATGGTACTTATACTCACTGTTTAAAAATAGGTGTATGAATGACAAAGGGGAAATGTCTAAAATCAATTAATGAAATCTTCAGAGACTCTCAAAAGAAAATTTAAGGTATTCAGATTACAGATCTTGTTCCAGAAGATTCAGATAGATATTAGTATAATCAGAATAAATTTTCTTATCTATTTGTTTGGTTACTAAAGATATCAACAGTAGAATTAAAAAGTTGTCCTAAGCTTTTAGAAACCTGCTACATACTCTCTCCATTCTGCCACATGCAGACCTGATGGTGCCCAGGTTGAAACTGTAGAGACTGAGTTGTATAGTACTGTTCAATGTAGTCTCAGAATTCGGGCCAATACATGTCACATAGTGAGAACTTGACAAATAGCTGTTTAAAATAATGGTTTCTAAATGTTCTAATTTATGAACCTGGCAGTCCACTTAGATTGCCTTTTCTTATTCCACCTCTATAGTATAAAGACTGTTAGCCCTTCTTACTTTTTCTTAATTTTCTACTGACATGACAAAAAGTTCTTCGGTACATTCATGTATGATTTGATTTAATGTTTCAGTCTCAGACAAAATAGGACACCATGGATGTTGTAGTTTGTCTCATAAACTAAAAATGTAGGTCTCATCCAAAACTGTTGAGGTATTCAAGTGTCAAAATCAGATGATCAAGTCATGTTTAGAACCAATAGGCTTATTTGAGTAGACAAATGTCATGTTCTTAAGTCTGGACATACAGGAAACTGTAATTTGAGAGAAAGACTTAAACTAATGAGTATGCCTCCCTTCACACTGAATCTGGCTTGTTTTCCAAGTTGCCTACAGTGCAGTGGGTAGGTGAGTAATCTATACAACTCTCAAGCCTGGGGTTTTGGGATTCTACTCATAAAATTAAAATTAGCATGTCAATGTCATAGAAGTCTACACTCCAAATGGCACTTCAATATGACAATAGATATAACCAGAGATTGACTAGGGAGGTTTCACAAGCTATACCATACACAAAAGTCTCAGACTATATCAATATGATAAAACCACCAAGAATATAGAGGGAATTGGTTGAGTGAGTGATACAAAGAAAATGGAGCTCCTGAGGGGGATTACCTCCCCCTGTATATGCTCATAGGGTATCAAGTCTCTTCTTGGTAACCTGCTGTCCTTCCTCTGAGTGCCACCAGGTCTCCCCGTCCAGGGGACATGGTCAAAGGTGAGGCACCAGAGTATGTGAGAAAGTAATATCCCACTCTCCACTCTACTGTGGAGAGTGTTCTGTCCATTGGCTAGATCTGGGAATAAGGGGAAAATGGGAGGGAGGGAAGAATGGGAGGATACAAGGGATGGGATAACCATTGAGATGTAACAAGAATAAATTAATAAAGAAAGAAAGAAAAAAAGAAAGAAAGAAAGAAAGAAAGAAAGAAAGAAAGAAACAGCCAGTGCTCTTGATCATGGAGCCATAATACAAGTTCGTTAAAAAAAAGAAAGAAAGAAAGAAAATGGAGCAATTTTTAATAAAAAAGTATAAATAACTGGACATGTGGCTCCATGGCAGAAAGCCAGTACTATAAAAATGACACTCAAAATGTCTATATATGGATATCTTTTCAATTTTGGGTTTGGTTACTTTTGATCATTTCAGATAATTTAGCACTGGCTAAATAGCAGGTTTATTAAATTAAAATTTTTATACTAAATTACACCAGTTAGGGTAATAAGTTTTCTGAGCCGGGTATTACATAGAGATCTTACATTGAATCTCAACTGTTACTCAGTTTCAAGGGATGAGTACATGACATTAAATAAGATGAGGCTTTGTTGCCAGGATACATTTTTGCGCAGTACAGAAATCTTCCTTAAATCACAGATACGTAGTCACTATGTGTTAGATGACACCTAAGACTGAAAGGCAAAATATCCCTCAAGGTAACTTGTCATTTGCAGAACTACTAATGGTTTTAAAAGACAATGATTTAAGAAAATGGCAGGTTATCTTTAGAAAGGCTTTGGAAAGGCTATGTCTATTTGAGGATTTATTCATGCATATAGAATACTGAAAACTAAGATGTACATGACAAATTATTTTTATATTATTTTCCAATTAGTTCAATATTAACACACACACAGGGATCTCTAAGTTTAGATATTATCCTTGTTGTAATCATTTGTTGTTTTCAAAATTTAAATTGATGTTCATTTCCACTTCCATTGCCTTTACTACATTTTTTACATAGTAGCCTCTGCACCATATGGAGATGGTTCAGATAGACATTGCTCTTAGGCAGTTCATGGCAGAGTACTCGGGAGCCAGGATAGTTTTTAGTAGGCAGATACTTTAATGTGTGTGTGTGTGTGTGTGTGTGTGTGTGTGTGTGTGTGTGTGTTTTAATTTTATTTATTTTATCAAACTAGAGCCTGATCCCAGCCCTCTCCATCCTCTCCTCTGTCCTTCCTCCATTCTATCCTCTCCTCTCAGAGAACGGGAGGTCCCCAAGTGGTGCCCACCCACCTTGGCACATCAGGCCACAGCAGGAGTAAGTGCATCTTCTCCCACTAAGGCCAGACAAGGCAGCCTAGCTCGGGGAAAGGGATCCAAATGCAGGCAACAGAATCAGAGACAGCCTCTACTACTGTTGTTAGGGACCCCACATGAGGACCAAGCTGCACATCTGCTACATATGTGTAGGAGTTCTATATCTGGCCCACGCAAACTCTTCTCTGGTTGTTTTGTGAGCCTCCCTGTGCCCAGGTTACTTTACTCTGTAGGTCTTCTTGCGATGTCCTTGACCTTCTGGGTCCCTCAGTCCTTCCTCCCACTCCTCCACAAAACTCTCCTAGCTTGGTCTACTGTTTGCTGTGGGTCTCTGAATCTGTTTCCATCAGATGCTCGATGAAGCCACTCAGAAGTGAGCTAAGCTAGGCTACTGTCTGCAGCCATAGCAGCCTGTCCTTAATAGTGTCAGTGTTTGTCTCTCTCCATTGGGGTTGGTTTCAAATTGGGCCAGCCATTGGCTTTCCATGCCCTCAATGTCTGATTCATTTTTTTTATCCTCACACTTCTTGTAGGAAGGACAGATTTTGAGTGGAAGGTTTTATAGGTTGGTTGGTGTAGCCCTCCCTCGCCTGGAAGTCCCACCTCCCTCCCTACAGTAGGTGGCGAGTAGCTGAGAGCCCTAACAGAGGTCACAGGGAGCCTTAATTTTCCTTGAACTTTGATCAGAATTCTGTCTGCTATGACCGTTTCTGCAATGAAGCCACAGACAGTCTCATAGAGAACAGACTGAAAAAATTTTTCCTGTTCGTGTAGTTTTTCATTCATTCTTTCTTTCTTTTTTAATAATTAAAATTTAATTATAATTTATCCACATTAAATCTCTATTGTTATCCCATTTCTCTTATCTTCCTGTTCCCTCTCCTGCCCTATTCCACTCCCCTACACCTCCCTCGTGCGGGAGGTCTTCTCCCCCTTCCACTGCTGCTGTGTGCCCCCAGGGCCTCCCTGCAAAGAGGATGTGATCAAATCAAATCATAGGCACCAGTTCATGTCAGAAGCGGTCCCCATTCCTTCACCCCCATCATGAGAGTGAGTTGTCCACTGGCTATACCTGAACAGGGAGGGGAGAATCTAGGTTCATTGCATGCATTGTCCTTGGTTGGTGCTTCAGTTTAGGTAGCCCCCATGTGTCCAGATCTGGTGGCAGTGATGGTCTCCTTGTGTGGCTCGTGAGCCCCTAGGTCCTTCCTTTCCCTCACTTTTCATAACACTCTCAGCGCTCCACCCCAATCTGGCTGTGAGCTCTGACATCTGTCCTCATCCCTCCTGGGTGGAGTCTCTCAGCAGACATCTATGTTGGGCTAATATCCACTTATAAGTGAGTCTATACCATGTGTGTATTTCTTGAAGGAAACAGAAGAAGCAAAGGATGGAGAAAGTCTCAGAAATGATCGAACTGCTACTTAGGTCAAGTTTTAGCTTTTGCATCGATATTAATCTGAAAAAATTACATCATTTTATTCTGGTGTTAATATTTCATTGCTGGAACAGTATTTTAGGCTAGACTTCAGGCAACTTAAAGTATTTTATATGCATTGCTGTAAATGTCTCAGTTACAAATTTAAATGTATCAAAATCTAAATGTCACAATTCAGTTTTGTGAAATAGGTTCTTCTTAGCCTACTAAAGAAAATGCATGCAAACTGAAGCCTAAACTATCAGCAGCTAAAACCAAATTCTTAGAATACCATCACCAGGTTGCCATTCTTTTTTATGAGCCTAACAGGTAGAGTAAAATTTTTAAATTTTAGTTTTTAGTGTTTTGGGTTTTTTTTTTTAAACATTCTACTGCTTCCTTTCCTCACTTCATAGTGAAGTCCCTGGTGCTCATCAGCTTGCATGTATTCCTTCACATGACTCAAGAAACTTGTGTTTGTAGGAAACTCAGAAATATGTATAGCTTCAAAATCAAAAGTAAGACCAGTTGTTTTTGGAATTCATGGAGAACCATTTGGTGGGTAAATACAGCAGAACTCAGGTTGTGTTGAAAGGTTGTTTATCTCGTGTTAGAGTACAAGGGGGTTTTATACAACAGTGAGAGGAACAGGATTTTGTGGATTAAGCAAGATACCTGGATACGAGTGCACAAGCACAGTGATGACCACCTGGAAATGATGTCACAGTTTTGGGTTGCTGATGGATGTCTACCTACTGTGGAAGCCAGCTAGTGTCTGCACTGGTGTGCAATGAAAGTTTGTTAACATGGAACTGTGGGATACAGGGAATGAGAATTGGAAGTGAACACGAGAGCAAAGAAAAAAAAAACTGATTAAGTCCATTTAATTGGATCTGCTTCTTTGCTCTTTTCTATTTGAAAAGAAAAGTAAGAGCTCTTGGAAATTTTGCTGAATAAGAGTACATTTCTAAAGAATTCCTGCAGTGAGGGATGGGCTGATTAACTAAGAAATTTGAACTATTACATCAATGTGAAATGATGCTTTTGTCAGAAGAAAACACCATTCAGTCAAGACTTATGAATTATTACCCAAGTTATTAGACAGAAAAAATTCACTTATTAATCCCCAAAATATAAAATATATTTTGAATTAATGACAGAGCCAAGGGTTGTTGAAGTCTGTGTAGTGTTTCTCAGCTTCTCTTTGTTGCTTCTAATTCCCTATTTAAGTCTTGAATTGTTTTATTCATTTCTTTCTCCCGTTTGATCCTATAATTCTTTATAGGATTTTTTTTTTCAATTCCTTCATCTGTTTGAATGTATTTTTCTGTATTTCTTTGAGCGGTTTATTTTCCTCTTTCAAGACTTCTATCATTTTCATTACCTCAAATCTTCTCCTTCTTGGCTGTTCATATCTCCAGGGCTTGCTGTGTCAGGATCATTGGCGTCCGGTGGTGTTTTATCACTCCGATTTTGTTTTGTTGCTAGTCTTCTTGTGCTGGCCTCTAGGCATCTGGTTGTCTCAAGTGTTAGCAAGCCTAGGGGTTCCTCCAATGGACTCATTGTCTGTGTCCAACGTGGGCCAGGCAGGTTGGAGAAGAAGCAGCGGCACTCTACGCCGAAGGTTGTTGGCTAGGGATCCCCAGAGGCCTCCTCAGGATGGTGGATAGTGGATGTTGGAGCCTGCAACCAGGTCAGCTCAGCTGGGTTCCCTGTCTCTATCCCAGTTGGGTCCGGCAGGAGAGGAGCAGGCTGATAGAGTTCCAAGCCCAAAGCTGCTCAGGTGCCCTACAGTCCTTTTCGAGGTGGCAGGGCTCTCTGCCCATTTGCTCTGTGACCCAGATGGGCTAGGCCAGTAAGCAGCTGGCAGGGAGAGAGAAATCCAAGTCCAAAGCTGCTTGGGTGCCCCGCACTCTTTCTATTCTTTCTTGGTATGGGTAATATGGACTATGGCCATTACCCAGACTCAGCTCTGCCTGTGTGCTCTGTGTCCCAGATCTGGTAAGCAGCAGATAGGCAGAGAGAACCCAAAAGCTGCATGGGTGTCTCACAGTCTTTCTCAAGATGGCGGTTAATTTGGGCTGTCCCCCAGGATTTTTCTGTGAGTTAGCTGTGTAGCCAGGGGTCGGACCCATCCGGGTTCCAAACAATGTAGATCCCTCTCACCTATGAATCAGTAGCACTGTTGTTTTGTAGGTCTCAGTTTGGTCTTTAAGTCTCTGCTCAGGCATGGTTGTCCTGTTGATCAGAAGCAGTGTGTGAGAGATGCCGCCATCTTGGATCTCCTGGTTCTCAGTTTCTCAAGCTGTGCATATGGTTCAGCTACAACTGTTCTACTTTATCATAATATATATTTTATTGATTATAACTTTTAAGATACCTAGATGAATGAGTGGGACTCACAGTGTTAAAACTTTATTTTCCAAAAGAGTGAACAGGGATATTTGCCCAGCAGGCATAGTATGCTGACCTCTGAGCTACAACTTTGAAGCCTTATTTATTAAAAGAAAAAGTAAAATATGTACAATTTGGACTTGCTAGAAAATTTAATTGCCCTAGGATGTAACTGTTACTTACCTATAAAATCATGGTTACATCCTTTTTAAAGATTGGTGGAAAATCTCAGAATTTGATTGTATCTCATATACATGCACAGTTTACTAAAGGTCATGCTAAGGTGACTGCTGTCTGCTGAAGTGGTCCAAACTATAAAACTATGCGCAAATTTTCTTGATATTATTTTTGACTGCTCAACTCCTCAAGTCCTACAGCTGTTTTTCTGCCCCTATGTTATGCTGTTATATAACTCTTCCATCTCTGCATTCATGTAAGTGTATATGAACAGAGAAATATAAAATATATATACATATTTCTGTATTCATATTTCAGTGGCTTAAAAGATTTAATAGAAATATACAGTAACTACAACGTTAGTAAAGATGAAATTAAAAAAAAAATTGGAGTCTTCTGGTTAGAAGACCATTTTTCTTTTCAGACTGGCTGACTGCAAACTTCCACACCAGCCTCAAGCAGGATTTTTATCAGAATTAAACTTAGCCTTTAAGTCATGACATAGAGGCTGACTCTTATGTTTATTTACCATTAGTGTTACCACACATAGGGGTCACCACTTGTGCCCCAGCAAGCAAGGTTTAGCCAGCAGTTCATAAGACACCAATGAAAAAGCACAAAGTAAAAGTGAAAATCAAAAAAGGGAGATTTATTTACTATTTCCATACTGGGACAAAGGACAATGACATCTAGTGTAGCCCTGACATGAGTGTGGGGTGTACAGGAAAAGCAGCAGGTACATGCATAAAGAAACAGCCATGCACATTGTCTCAGCCCTATGTCTCTCCTGCAAGTTCAGCTAACAAGTCAGAATTCTTTGTCCAGTAGTCAGTCCCTTCCTCTGGATGCTCCAAAGGCTGCAGCAGTTTCCTTTCCCAGTAGGAGATTCCTGAGAAAATACCAATTTCTTGAGTTCATTCTTTCAGTAGTGTGATAATTAAAAAAGTGAGCACCAAGTGTCTCTTTGGAGCATTTTAATGCCTATTGATAAGGCTGGTGACAGCTTGTTCCTGTCCTTGGTATAGGCCAGGGTGAAGCACAGAGTTTGAACATGGTGAGAGCCAGGATGATTTTCCCCTACAAAGAGTATTGCTTTTTCGGTAGCCTTTTCCATATTTCTCCTTACAGGCTGTTCTCTCCTCTAGGGTGGACATAGGCAGAGCTGTAGAAGGTGAGACATGAACAGCAGCTGACCCGGACTCTAACATGCTAGTGTTCAAGTTTTAAGAGGCCATTTTGTTCAGTGAATTTCCCCAGGAGACATCTGACTACAATACCTCCCTTACAGAGCATGTGCAGTCCTTTAAATGTGTGCATAGATTAAGGGTATTCTGGACTAATGCACATAGAACTACATCATTTTCACCTGTCCTCTGTAAAGGATAGCATACACGTCAACCAGCATTGCAGAGGCACCGTTCTCTAATCCATATCAAGGTACATAAACCTGACCAAGAAAAATGTCTCACTGTTAGCATTGTTTATTTGAGGAAAAGGTTTTGTTCCATCACTGTGTTTTATTAGAAATCTGAAAGCTCTTTATTAAAATTTAAGGTTGCCTTCAGAAATTATTAAACAGTCTTCAGCCTTCTGCTGACTCACATTAGTGCTATTGTTTAGTGTGTGGTGCCGAAACAAATCAACAGCAAGGAACATCTAGGTGGCTTAACTGCATTTGTGTTTAAATAGATAGTACAGATGGCTAAAGTTGGATATTAGACAAAAGCAGCAAACTTTTCTTAGGTTTTAATATCTTGTCTGTTTTTCCCCATAAAATATTTTATGTAAGCACTCTTATTGTAACTCTGATGGGGGATGGGGCATCTGGAGCTGTTGTTGCCTTTCTGATGCTTTTAACATCCACCTTGCAAATGGTCAAGAAAGCTTTGAATATTTTAAGATGAAAATGTATTCTTAAGACTTACTAAGTGCCATCTCAAAATGCGCTGAATGATTTAAGAGACTTTGTTAAACAACACAAAATAAATGCAGCATGGGCCAGGTGAAAACACTTCAACTGAAAACGTGCTGAAAGTTTTAGAAGTGTCTGATTCAAGATAGAAAACCTGCCCCAACATTGAACATAGTGTATGTGCCTTGGAAATTCAAATTCAAGGAGCAAGGCTAACTGAAAATGAAAAGTAACAGTGGTCATATGTACTTTACAGAGGACGTGTGAGCATCAAAAGTGTAGAAATAACTAATGAATACAGTGCACATTTCAATTAATATTTGCTAAATAATTTACAGGAAGGTGGCTCTGTGAAAAATAGAAGTTTATGGACGTTAATTCCTAATATTCCAATATGGTTTATATTGAAAATAACTTTAATAACTGATGATACATGACATTTGGTTTAATGTGTTACCAAAGTAGAAAGAACACACAGGAAGGTGTCACTGGCCAAGGTCAGCAAGAATCCTGAAGGAAAGGTGACACCTGAGATGGATCAGGAATGACAATGGACTTAAGGGATAAATGTATTATTAGACTTATTAGCACATGTTTACATAATTTTCCAAAAAATGAAGAAAGGAAGGAAGGAGGGAAAGAAGGGAGAGAGGGAGGCTTTAGGGACCTATGAATTGGAGGTCTATTTAGAGGTTTAAAAAGAAACTATTGATGAAGGGAAAATCAAAGTTCCGTTAGGGTTCTTAGTCCCATTGAGAAAATAATTTCAATATGGTCTATAATAGAAGTTCAAGGACAATTTTATTAGATTAAAAGGAAAAAAATCCCAAAGGACAGGCAAGATGTAAATCTTAATAGCTGCATAGAGAAGGAAGAAAGAGAAAATAAGAGCTATACCTTTTAAGCTCTCAGAGATTAGACACATGGTTGACCAGTTTCCACATGTTTGGGATGGAGGTCCAGTAAGCTACTGTACTAGGGAGAGATTCTGGGAAGAAAAGGCAGAATTGTAGCATTTTATTTAAAAAAAAAAAAAAAGCTATTTCACCTAGAGCTTACCTTCCTAGGGCTGATCATTGGGTCAGGTGACTGAACCAGCCGAACTGGACTGTTAGGTCTTCACCCAAGCCAGAGACCTTGTACTTTTTACCAGAGATATTTAATTATAACACAATTATAAGAAAATTTGTGAGAAAAATAAGAGTGACTTTTCAGTAATTAAATTGGGCTATTACAATATTTCTTCTATTTCCCCAAGAGTGAAAATTACTTTGCTATTATGAGGAAGTGTTACTAGAGGGGTTCTGATACAAATAATATGGGTGAGCAACAGTGGTCAGCTCTGCAAAGGGGCTGGCCCATACTGCCCTTCCAAAAATCAAATTTCTTAGAGTAAAGGAAGACATTGATCAGGCCTTGAAATGAGTGAGCATAGGAAAAAAAAAAAAAGGGTACGACTGCATTAAAAACAGCATACAAGATTCCCGAAGGTCCACTTACTGTTTAGCCGTGGGCCTCTGTATCCGTTTTTGTCAGGCTTGAAGGGTGGAGCCTCTCTGGTAACAGTTATGTTAGATTCCTGTCTGAAAATATAGGAGAATATCATTAATAGTATCGGAGTGCGCCCTTTCATGGCATGGGTCCCAAGCTGGGCCAATCAGTGCTTGGTCCTTCTCTCAAATTCTTCTCCATCTTTTACTCTTGTACATCTTGTAGCCAAGACAAATTGTAGGCCTAAGGTTTTGTGGCTGAGATGATGCCCCAACCTCTCCATTGGAAGTCTTGCCTACTTATAGGAGGTAGACAGTTCAGGCTCTGTATCCCACATTGATAGGAGTGTTAGGTAGGCTCACTCTCATGGATTCCGGGGAGAGTATCCAATGTCCTAGGTTTGTAGCTCATCCCAGGGGTGACCCTTCCCCCATCTGCTTGTCTCTCTCAGTACTCTCTCCCTTTATCCTCCACTCCCCTTCCCATACCCATCTCTGAAACCAATCCCTTCCTTCTATCCACTGTACAATGTCTAATCTATTTTCCCTTGTCAGCGCTTGTCAGCAAGATTTATCCCTCCTTGTGCACTCCTTGTTACTCAGCTTCTTTGGTTCTGTGGTTTGTAGCATGGTTATCATGTGGAAGACGGTGGCAAGGGGGAGGACTGACAGAGTCAGAGGGGTCAAGGGTGCCACAAGAAAACCTCCAGAATCAACTAACATGGGTTCCCATAAGGGCTCATAGAGCCTGAACTGCCAACCAGAGAGCATACATGGGATAGACCTAGGCCCTATGCACATAGGTAGCAAATGCACAGGTTGGTCTTCATATGGGACTCCTAAAGTGAGAGCAGCAGGCTTTAGGTCCCTTTCCCTTAACTTTCCTGCCTTGTCTAGCCTCAGTAGACGTTCCTAGTCTTACTGCTACTTGCTATGCCAAGGCTTCTTGTTACCCATGGGGGGCGTCTCCTTTTCTGAGAAGAAAGGAGAGAAGTGGATAGGGGATGAGGAAGTGAAAAGGAAGGGACTGGGAAGAGAGGAGGCAAGGGAAGCAACCATTAGGATATAAAGTAAATAAATAACTTAATCAATTAAAAAGAAAAACAAAGCAAACAAACAAAACCCGAAATACAGGGCCTTACAGGAAAGGAGCTTCCCTTACAAGGAAGGTTCTAAAGTTGCCTTTAAAACCTAGAAAGGATCTTCATTAGAAATGATAGCTTAAAACAAAATTAAGAGAGGCTATCAGTGAGAAGGCTGGGGACAGGATCCAAGAAAAGATCGTCCAGCAATATCCCAAGTAAAGAGGGGATTTCCTGACTTTTATAGTCTTTGACAGAGTTATAGAAAGGTTTATGCTTCTTGGTTTAGTTCAACACAGCTATTGACTAAACAAACAAAACAACAAGAGCAACAACAACTAAACATGGAGGAACAAAGTAAGGTTAGGCCCCTAAGTCAGCAGCTGCTACTCTGCCCCAACAGAAGGTTCTTAGGGGTCCTAGAGAGAAGCACAGGACAGTGTGGCCTAGGTTTTTCAAGCTGTGGAATCTGCACTATAAGAGAGGTCTAAAGAGTCCTGTGAAAAAGAATGTAAAATTACTGTTTTGTTGTGTTTTTCAAGGCAGGGATTCTATGTGTAGCTCTGACTATCCTGGAACTCTCTTTGTAGACCAGGCTGACCTCGAACTCATAGTGATCTGCCTGCCTCCACCTCCAGAGTGCTGGGATTACAGACATGCACCGCCACGCATGGCTAAGAATGAAAAACTATTAAGAGGAGAATTAAGACAACAGGGAAGAACAGCTACTTGCAGAAAGTGGCTGAGTGAGAGAGACCCTTAGGAACACTCAGAAATTACATTTGAGAAGTCAGTTACTTCTTTTCGTCATAGATGCCTTCTTTCTTTGCAAAATTATTGGAATATTTTCCTTCCAGGTAGAGTCTGGGTAAGGAGAATGAAAAGGAATACAAGCAAAAAAAAAACTATTAAAATGGATTTTTATGCACTATGGTAGGCTTTACTCAGATGGAGAGACTGATAGGAATCTGAGAGGTGCTGGAGAATTCTCAGAGTCTCAGAAAAAAAAAGCAATGGAGCCAATGACCAATGCTTTCAAGTCAATCCAAGAATGACTCTGTTTGACTTCCACCCAGGTATACAGCATTGTAGATCCCACACTTGGCTCCAGGACAAACTTTACTACAGATAGCTTTAAGACCTTGAGCTTTAAGACCAGAGCTACTAATCTATAGAGTAAAAGAGTTGAGTGAATATCTCAACTGTAATTAATGCTTTTATGGCAGCTACACATCATTTACAACCTTCTTAAGGGCCACTGAACATCAGGGAGAAGATAACTAATGAGCTAGGAAAGTAATCCCCTCTTTCTTCTTTCAGAACAATTATCCTTTATATATAGAATTTGTGTGCAAGATTGTATTTACACATGTGATCTTGTTCCTGTTTTTACACACAGACAAACCAGTATCTTTGGTGAGCTCTCCTTCACTTCTTCCTATAGTGATATATTTCTGTGGTTCTAAGATGCTATGCTTTGCTTCTTCAGAATGTGGGAATGTGAGGTCTAAGGCCAAGTTATACAACAAACCAATTTAGAAGTAGCTGTGGCTCATGAGGTGTAAAATGTATTAATGTTTCTACCAACCAATTAGAAAATAAGGTCTGATGTCAGGAAAAGGTCAGAATTAAGGCAGAAGTTTCATAGGTCATTGCATTTATAGAGACATAGTTGGGTTCAAAGAAGAGAAGAGCAAAAGTCAAACATTAAAAAATGTGGAAGGATGTAGTTGGAAGACTAGGAACCTTGAACAATATGAAAGCGAATGAGCAATGGAAATAAAGGAAACAGCTCTCCTCTAGTCTTCCTGTTGTACAGAAAGAAGAAGCACTCAGTGAAAAAGTTTCTGAACGTGTGACATAAGACACTTTAGCATCTCCATCCCAGGGACTAGGTGTTAGTACACATGCAAACATTTGGAAGTAGAAACAAACCCTTATTTTCTGTTAACAAAATAAAATTTGAATGAGTGAAAAAAAATTAAGTGAAAGTAGGAGAGAAGATAGCCTCCAGAGGAAATTATTCAAGTTTAAAAATGGTATTTAGTAATATTATAAAATGCACATGAAAGATTTGTTGCAATAACCTTTTCAATGACACTTAATGGAGTGACAGGGAATTTTAAACACATTTTTGTTGTAAACGATATTGATATGAACTACCAAATTTTGAAATAATATATATGAATGTAAGAATATGGTATATGAAATTAAGTATCTATATTATAATAGATCGATAAGCATTGATCATTTTTATTATGTGGTTTTTGTCCATAAAACCCCTGTAAATATCATCTTAAAATACTAAATTCCTCTATAAAAACAGTTTCAACATCAAAAATTATAGTTTATCCTATATTTTATTAAAATAAATGTTGGAATAAAAATAATTATACCCACATTATGCTTTCTCTAGCCTTTTTCCTTTAAAATATTTTTTTGTTCTCTATGTGTGGGCATATGTGTTTTTAAATATGTGTGGCTGCACACGTGTGTTAAGGCCCAAGGTTGCTGCCAGGTGTCTTTCTAGATTACAATTTACTGTTTTTTGTTTTGAGGCAATATCTCTCTTTAAACCTAGATCTTGCCAATTATTGATAACACAGCTAGCTAGTTTGCATCAGGGATCCCTTGTCTATGACTCCCTAGTGCTGGTATTTCAGGCTGCTGCCTCTGGCAGGATTTTATGTAGGTGCCAGGGATAGAACGCCAGTCCTTATGTTTACACAGAAAACACCTTCGTTCTTCCTTTTCTAATGCAAGCGCTGAGGCATAGGGGCTGCTTGAAGTATAAATAGAAAAATGCAGTTAATCTGATGAGGACTGAAAAATTATTGGTTAGTCCCATGGTTCTCATAAAAAAGTTATAATAGCCATCAATTGCATTGGTTAAAAATTTATGACAGTTATCTTTATTAAAAGGCAAGGAATAAATTTACCTGAGTTTATTATGAAGAACGGATTATAAATTAGTATTCATTAGTCTAAAGTTATAGTACCAGGACAGCCCCTTGCTTTTTGCAAGAGAATATATGGTTTGGAGAAGTGATATTATTTTACTAATTAGACAATTACAAATGTGTTTCAGCTTTATCTTAACAACAAATGACAGTGCTGTTTAACATTAGGCAGCTGTGAGAGAAATAAGTAGGAGCCATAGGGAATGTCTCTGCAGTGTAAAGTTTGATTCTGCTTTTTCTCTGTTTAATAGTAAAATTCTGTTAACATTCAGGCATCAGGTAAAACAGTTACTACCAATAATTTTTTGCTATTTTGAGATGAAATTTCGCGCTGTTGCCCATTCTAGAATGACATTCACTATATTGTTTTAATTATCCTTGAACTCCTGGCATTCCTCCTGCCTCAGCCTGCCAGGTGCTGAGCTCACAGGATGAACCACCTAGCTTCAAAAAAAAACAAAAACAAAAACAAAATTAACCAAAAAAACGTTACTTTTATATGTTAATGTATGTGTTTGTTTGCTTTTGTTTATTGTGGAGCTAGGGGTTGAACCAAGGGCCCTAGGCACTCTATGCAAGCACTCCACGGAGCCTGTCCCCTGAGAGGTTTTTTTTTTTCAATTTGTATTACTTTATGTGCATGAGTGGTATGTGCGGTGTACAGAGAGACCAAAAGATGACTTCAGATCTCCTGGAACTGGAAACCAAGATGGTTGTGAGCCAGTGTGGATTCTGGCTGTTGATCCTGGGTCTTCTAGAATAGCTCTTAACCCCTGAGCCATCTCTCCCTTGGAGAGTTAGTGAGCAAAGTCAGAAGTCACAGCTCCTTACGTTATGAGCTCCAAGACAGAGAGTTGAACTAAGATTAGCTCCAAGATCCCCTGTTACATTTTCTTATAAATACACACACACACACACACACACACACACACACACACACACACACATACACACACACATACACACACATACACACACACATACACACACACTTGTGCTATCTGAAGTGATCCATCAGCCTCCATAATTTTATTTAATATCATTAACGAGTAGAAACTGGAAATGAAAAATATAGAAAACCATTAAATAGTATCTGTGTAGTATAACCAGCAATACTTATTCTGAATATTTTTAAACCAAATTTAAACATATGACTCGTACAAGTCTCCATAAAATCTTTAAATTATTTCTTTATATTTTGTTTCTGTTTTTACATTTGTTTGTTGGTTGCTTGGGTTTTTGTTTTTTGTTGTTGTTTGTTTTGTCTTGAGATAAAACTCACTATATAACTTTGTCTAGCCTGTAAGTCATATAGAATAAACTGGCCTTAAAGTCAGGGGGATTACCCTACTTCTTCCTCCTACATGTTGGAATTAAAAGGCCCATCTCACTATGTCCTGCAAATCATTTATTTTAATTAGTTGAAAAGAAACATGGAATGCTACACAAATTTGCACAGCAGCCTCGGACAGGGAGAAAGCTGCCGTCCTCTGTTGCTTTCACTCCAGTGTTTGCATCCTCTTATAGAAAAACTACAGTGATTTCTGAATGTCTCAATTACTATCATAGTTTTGAACACCAGGGACACGTCTAAATTCCTTAATATCTGGAGAATAAAAGGGGGTTTAGAAGTTAGAGAATTTGTTCACTCTGAACCTGTATCCTGGCTTGATCTGTAAATCTCATCTCTTGAAGACAGTACTGAGCTTGCACCACACATTAACAGCCTTTACTACACAGACATTATCCTTTCCTGCCTCTGGCGATTCTGATTCACGTCCCTTTGAACAAGGCCTTGTGTTAGTGGCTTTCTCTGGATAGGTGTTAAGACAGTCTAGAAAGGATTGGGGGTAACAGTTTAGTTGAATCACATGACATATAATCTGCTGGGGATAGAACATAACCCGATGACGGCCTTAGGAAGGTGGCACCTGTAAGCCAGGCATATGTCTCACTCACTTAGCATCATACCAAGGGTTTTTAATGCATAAATGCTAAATTTGCAGCATAAGTGGCGAATATGGTGTCCCATACTTCTTCAGAAATATGCTGATTGTTTTGAAAACTGGAGATCATTTAACAGAGATTAGAGATTTAGGCACTTACAATAAAAAGATGACCTTTGGAGCATTTATTACCATTGAAATTCTGAGCTAATCACTATA